>NW_004955429.1:4728013-4872124 GCF_000276665.1 Chinchilla lanigera | reverse complement strand
CGGAAGGGAAGCCTGTTCCTTGCGGGTGTGGGGCTGCGCTTTCCACACGGAGCAGAGAGCTGCGGTTCCGGGCAGGACTGATTCTGAGTCGCAGGCGGGGTGGGCGATGCCCGTGTGCAGCCGGGCAGCGCTCGGGGTGTGCGCCAGCGCTCGGCGGGGACAGACCCTCGCCGCGCTCCTGGGGAACTTCCCCGCGCGGTCGCGGAGGGAGCTGTCTTGGCGCAGCCGCCTCCGGGCGGGCAGCGTTTCCATTCATTGGTTGAGGGATCCCATGAGGCAGTGCGTGTGCGAGGCGAACTTTTGCAGCTTTTAGAGTTAGAGCTCAGAGTTTGGGGGTGTTTTACTTCGCAGATCAGATCGGCAGGGGCGTGCTTGTACCTCTGGATAATGGATAGGACGCTGAATCTTCTTTATATTTTAATGCAAACGTTGGGAGTTGTTAGACCGTTTCGGTACATGTTCTCTGGGCAGTTTCCTTTTCCTTGTGTTTATAATAGACTTGTCTTTTCCGTAGGGAGTTTCCAGAAGCGTGTGTTCCAAGGAAGTTTTGCAGGGAGCTTGGGTGGCAGGAGGACTCCTGCTGCCCAGCGTCTGGTGACTGAGATCCCAAGCCTGTCCCAGGGTGGCCTGGAGGCAGCGTGTCCCTAGGCCGCGCAGTTCCAGGCACCCCGCCCCGCGCTTGGCCAGGTTCATTCAGGGGCCAGTTGGTGAAGACTGGCGGGAGTGCGGCGCGGAGCGTGGGAGTCGGGATTGTGCACAGGGGAAAAGGTGGGTGTCTTTTAAAATGTGAAAGGGAAGCAGCACATGACTCATCCACACTGAAAATGCAAAACTAAGCGAGACAGAAGAAAATACAATTAGGAGGGCGAAATCCCCCAGTGAAATGCAGGAAACCTTTAGCTTCCTAAATGCTGGCAAAAAAAAAAATCCCTGAGTCTTAACAGATGAGTCTGTCTGTGTGCCCCACAGCCGAGCCCTCCTTGCTGGCCCCAGGGTCAGAGGAGTCCAGCGAGAGATAAGCCCCCACCCAGCGCACCGCCCCTCTCATTTGCTGGGCTGCTGTCATTCCGCAGGAATCCAGCCCCTGAGCTGGTCCTCAAAGAAATCAGCCAGACTCTAGAGGGGGCAGTTAGAACGGACGGATTTAAAGTAACTCTCCAGCCATCGGAGCAATTCATAGACGTTTCAGAGGCAGGACGGTGCGCATTTTCTTCACTTATTCATTCATGCAACAAATATTAAGCAAGTGGTCACTGTTTTAGCTGCTGGGAGCCCAGCAGTGAAGAAGGCGGAGTAAAAAATTCTTGCCTACATTGGATTTATATTCTAAGGACCAAACTGGGATGGGATGGGTGACAGAGACAGACAATTATAAATAAATAAGCTATGGAGCATGTTAGAGGGCATGTTTGCCAAATTTACTACATAAAACCACAAGAGTCCCAGAATCAGGTAAAAAAGTGGATGTTTTATTTTTAGAATAAGTATGTCCCAAATATTGCATGGGATACACATGTACTGAAAAATTACTCATCGTATGTCCAATATTCACATTTGACTGGGCAGCCTATATTTTATCTAACAACCGTATTAGCTAGAAATAAGGATATAGGGAAAAATAAGGCAGGGAAATAAGGAGTGGGGGTGGGGAAAACTGTGAGAGGGGATATCAGGGACAGCCTCATTGGGGTGTCCAACCTGTGCAAAGATCAGTGAGAAGATGAAAAGCATGGAGAAAAGGTTGTGAGGTCATCCCAGGCCAGCATGCCACCGGACCTGTGGAACTAATAAGGACTTGGTTTTATATCCAAAGAGGTGAGGAGCCGACTTCAAGTTGGACTTGTCTTTTGAAAGGTACTGTTGGTGGTGCATGCCTATAATCCCAGCACTCTGAGAGACTAAGACTGGAGAATCACAAGTTGAACCCAGCCTGGGCAATTTTGTGACTTACTGAGACTCTGCATCAAAATAAAAAAGAAAAAGTGCTGGGGGTAAAGTTCAGTGTGAAGGCCCTGGGTTCAATCCCCAGTACTGAAACATAAACAAACAAATATAAATAAAAGGTAATACCTGATTCGGTATCCAACATAACCCAGATGGGGCTGGGGGGAGGGCAGGGCGCCCATTAGGAGGGTTCAGAAGTAAACCAGGCAAGAGACAGTGCTAGTTTGGGCCAGCTGGTGATAAGCAGGTGGTGATAAGAAGACAGATTCCAGATGTATATTGAAGGGAAAGCTGAAAGAATTTGCTAAAAGATTGGCTGTGGTATGTAAGAGAAGAAGAGGGGTCAAAACTGTCTTCAGAAGTTTTGGCCCGGGGAAGCTGGAAGAATGGGGTCTCCATTTGCCTAAACGGGAAAGCATTCAGGGGGAAGAGAGGAGAGGGGTTTATGGCGTGGGGTTGGGGAGCAGAAATCTATTGGCTGTGTTAGGACTGAGAAGTGTATTGCACATCCTGGGAGAGATACTGGTTGCATTTGGACGTGCCGACTGGTGTGGACAGGATGCTGGGGTCCATGAGAGATGTTCTGTGACTGGATCTGTGTGCAGAATGATAGGTCTGAGGGATGGCCCCAAGCACGCCAGCATTTAGAGGGCTGGAGTTTTGGAAGAGATGGATGACAAGATTGCAAATGGAGAGGGAGAATCCAAGTTAGATTTTCAAGATCCCCCTTTGTTCTGGGTGAATACAGTGCTGTGAAAGAGCGTGGCTTCCTTTCCAGTTCTGGTCAGCTTGATGGATGACTGTCAGGAGGCCACTTTCTGAGGTTCACATCATCCACCCGTAATAACGCATGTCCACATCTATCATCACACCCTGTCCCCTATTTGTCCGTGTCTCTGTTTCACCCAGTCACAGTGCGGCATTCCAGGGCAAGCAGGTGTCTCTTTACCTTGGCATTCCAGCACCTGAAGGAACATCGAGCCTGTGGGAAGCACGCAGTAACTATTGAAGAAAAGGCAAAGTAGACTAGCCTGGGGACTTTGCGTTCATCAGATCCCTTAGGTAGTAGAGAAGCTTATTGTACAAATCTGGACTCTTTTGAGAACACTATAAATAGTCTCCCTGGCAACAGTTGTAACCCAATATTGTTTGGGCAAAGTCGGGCATATGGTCACCCCAAGAATAGCTCTAGTCAATGAAGGTTCCATGGCTAGTAGGTAAATGACAGTGTGGAAATGTACTACCTAGTACGTTTGTCAGAGTCGGCACTTACGAATCGTTGGTGGAATCTGAATCTAACTGTATCATGTTCCTGTTGAAAGCCATGGGTTCCTCGGTGTGGTCCTGGGGGACATTCACTCTTTGGGGTGCCTCCATCTGCTCACTGCAGGCCTGAGGTGTCTGCTTTTGCTTTGACCCCAGAGGTCATGAAACCCGTGTGCAGGTAATCTGTCCACCTGCTTGCCTCTCCCATCCCTGCTGGCAGCCTCCCATGGAGAAGCAGCCTGGGCAGTGACAGCTAGGGATGCCTGTGCCTGGAAGTCTTTTCTAAAATACCCCATCAGCGTCTGTTCCCTTATCTTGTTTATTCTTCAAAGCACTTATCGCTGTGTGACACTTAGATTGCATATTGTTTGTGCTCTGTCTCCCTGATTATGTTGACTCCTGTATGAGGGAAGGGAATTTGGTCTCTGTTCAGCACCGTGTCACCACTCCTTCTCCTAACTCCTTTTGTTGCATAGAATAGGCACTGACTAAATATTTGTGTGAATGAATGAATAAATCAATCCATTGATTAATTAACTTTAATCAACAGTTGGCACAAGAATGCTTTGGGGGCTAGGGGAAGGGCTATTTCTATTTTATCTGAGGTCAAACCAGAAATCCTTATCATCGTTGACTTCAGTGTTTAAAGTTCTTGGGAGGAATGTTGTGGCCTGGATCAGCTGTGATTTCTGTGCCAGTCTGCATGTAGTAATGACCCTGATAATATTAACAAGAGAGCTAGAAAACATGGCCCTGTGAGCATCCAGTGGACTGTGTGTATCAGTCCAAGAGGCTCACTGTTGTATCAGCTCTCTAACCTTGGTGGCTTTGTGTGATTTTGATTTCCTCCTTGCTGGTAGGACAGTGTGTTGTTCCCAGCTTGGTGAATCTCGCAGGTGGCCACCCACAGTCCCATTGTCCCGTCACTATACTTCATGCAGCAGAGGCTCCCACTTAATTCTTTGGATTCAGCTGGCCAAGGGTAAAGAGAGCACGGAGGATTACTTACGAGGCCCAGGGGCCAGGATCAAATTGCTCACTTCACCTCTTCCCACATTGCATTGACCAGGGTTAGTACAAGGCTCCAATAACATAGGGAGGGCTGGGAAATGCATTCTTGCTTTGCATGCAGCAGGATCATGTTATAGTTTAAACATACAAGCTGGGCATGGTGGCACAGGCCTGTAATCCCAGCATTCAGGAGGCTGAGGCAGGAGGATCGCTGTGAGTTTGAGGCCAGTCTGGGCTACATAGTGAGTTCAAGGCTAGCCTGAACCGCATAGTAAAACCCTGTTTGAAAAAGATAAAAAATAAAAATAAATAAATAAAATAGTGCTCTGGCTGCTGTGGGACACCCAGAGAGGCTGTATAGCCACATTAAACAGCGACTCTCCGTGACGTCCCCCAAAACAGAACATCTCAAAACAATTTAGGAAGCTCCGTCTTAGAGACAGAAAACCAAGATCATTGTAAACAAGGAAGAGACACCTTTCCCTAAGAGTCTGCAGCCTACCTAATCTTGACCCAGGGATGATTCTCAGGGAAGGTGGCGCGAGTGTAACTGTGCATATGCTTAGCACGAGCAAGACCCCGAGTCCATCCTCAGCACCAAAAACTCCCCAGAGTGAAAACTCAGGAAAGCCCCCAGCCCCGCTGCTGGCTCCCAGCAGGTGTGGAACGAATGATGCACGGCCCCTCATGTTTTGCTGCGGGTCGGCTGGCGCAGCCCAAGTAACCCGAGCGTGGCACTGAAGCCAGCTTTGGCAGCCCCTGCGGTGACCTGTCTGCAGAGCACGCTGTGTGGGTGACTTCTTGGATTCCCGCTTTCCACAGTCCCCAGCCCATCTGGTGCCTGCCCCAGCCCCGCTCTGCAGAAGGTCTGCCGTCCCAGCGGGGAAGCCCTTTGGGACTCAGAGGAGTCGCCAGCCTTTCTGACTTCTTCTTCTCCACTCCTGCTCCGGGCAGTGTCTAAGGACTTGTTTTCCACTTTGAGCTCCCGTTCTCTGTGCCTCTCTCTCTCTGCAGAGGCCGGGAGGGGCAGGAAGAGGAAACAGAGCTGCTTTTCAGCATCTCCCCAGCCTTGTCTTCATGCGGCAGCTTCATTACTTCCTTCCACAAGGATTCCCAGAATAGCAAACAGCCAGACACACCCCTACTTAAATGTTAGCACCAAAGCACATTCCGAACAAGAACTAGAATTGTGTTTCTGTTTGGAAGGGGCCTGCGTGAGCCACCCTTGAGCTCTTCTCTCCGCATGTGGATAATGAGGAACTGGCAGGGCTGGAGTGTCTGACTCCAGGGCTGTGGAATTGTGACGAAATGTCCTTTGCCCGTTCCCTCTCTTGTTTATTTGGAACCCTGCTTAGCTTTGCTCCTCAGCTGAAAAGCTGCATCCTCCCCGAGCGGCTGGAGTGAGCGCTGCCACTTTTCCCTCAGGTATGGAGTTCGCAGCTCCCAAGGGGGGCACCTCATGGAGGAAGAGGCTCGGGTGACGGGGACGCGTGTGAAGGGGCTTTGTGTGGATGGTGGTGTAGGGTTGTTCGGTGCCGGGGAAAGTAGAGCAGGTGCCTGGTGGAGGCAGATGGGCTGATAGAGCACCAGGCAGACGGCCCGAGGCAGAGAGACCCAGGGGAGGCGTGGGCTCTGTGGGCTATTAAATGTCTGCCAGGCAGCCATGCGTGGAGTCTTCCCACTACATTAATGATAGGTGCTGGTCGCTGCTTTCCTTCAAGTCACGCTGTGTCTTGGTAAGCAACTGGGGATATTGTAGAACAATCCACAGGAAAGAGAGAGAAATGGAAAAGCAATGTAAAGTGGAGGAGACTTTCCCAGTGAAAAGTATTAGAACAGAATGAGGGTGGAGAGAGTCCACAAGCTGAGGCCTCTCAAAGCTTAACATTGGGAGGCTGAGGCAGGAGGAGCGCTGTGAGTTCAACGCCAGCCTGGGCTACATGGTGATTTCAAGGCCACCCCGAACTACATAGCAGGACCCTATGTCAGGCCCGGCCCGCTACTGAAAACATTGACAAAAGACAGGTGGCGACCTCCAAAACCATCCATCTAGCCCGTCCCCAATTTATTTTTAAAAAGAAAGTGAAAACTTGTTATGATCTCCAAGGGGTTACTGCTCTGGTGAAAACAACCTCTTCTGATGACCCTTGCATGAAACAGAATAGATCATTGGCATCTGTGTGATGTGGCCAGGCAGGGTGTGACTTTCTGCCCACTGTCGGGACTTTGCCAGGACTGTAAGTGCATGAATATTTATCCAGATGGGTGTGTGGGGGTGTCTGTGTGTGAACGGTCTCTGTAAAGAAGTCACAGGAGTCTTTCCAGGGCCTCAATCCTGTTCATGAATATAGCTGTCCTGGGTAATTTTTAAAAGACATTTTTAAAAGATGCCAAAAGTAATCTTTAAAAATCCACTTAAAAGTCAATAGTGTTCTATCAGGTAAACAACAGTTTCGGTTAGTGCAAAATGTGTGCTCAGCACACACTCAAAAGATAAAGCTAAGGCCAGGCGTGGTGGTACACGCCTGAAATCCCAGCACTTGGGAGGCTGAAGCAGGACGATTGCTGTGAGTTCAAGACCAGCCTGGGCTACAAAGTGAGCTGAAGACCAGCCTGAACTGCGTAGTGAGACCCTGTCTCAAAAAAACCAAAACCAAAACCAAAAACAAAAACAAAAACAAAAAACAAAAAAAAAAGATAAAGCTAAGCATCTTTAGATAATACATGTATTTATCACCCTGAAATATGGCCTATTCAGCATTTAGTTTCCTTCCTTCCTCCTTCCATCCCTCCCTCCCTCCCTCTCTCTCCTCCCTCCCTTCCCCTCTTCCTTGTTTCTGTAGGGGGTATCCAGCCCTGAGCCTTGCACATACTAGGCAAGTGCTCTGCCACTGAACTGCACCTGCAGCCCTGCATCTACCTTTATTCAATACATCCTGTAGCTTCAATAGTATTAGGGCAGTGGCCCTAAATAAGGTAACTATACCATGAGTCAGAAGGATACCCTAAATAAGTAAAAATACAGTGAGTCCCTCTTTTAACCAGTAGTTCAGTCTTCTCCCCTTAAACTTACTGCTGAAACTGATGAAAAGTAGAAGGATTAACTAATTTGTGTGTTTTTCTTCCCTTCCTTCATCAGTGTCTGATGGAGATGGTATAATTAGCAATGTAATGAGAAGTGAAGGGTAAACAAGAAGAATTATTCCCACAGCACACATCAAGCTTTGGAAGACTGGAACAGGAAAAGCAGACTGAGATTAAAATATTTTCTATGCCTAACCAAAGGGAGTCTGTACCTAGAGCTCTCTGTGCATATGATTCTAGGCTGAGAGGAAGGAAACTGTGTTGGTGGCTTTGCTTTCAGGGAACTGCTTTGTACCTGGACTCTGGACACCTGTTGTCTTACATCACTAGTGTGAAGGTTTGTTCTCTGTTCATCTGAGAAGCAAGTGAGCAGAATTCTCAAATATGGCGTCTGTTCTTCTGCATTTAATTTAAAGATAAATTATTGGCAAATAAACTGCTACTAGAAGTTTTTTAAAATTTAGAATATATTTAAAGGATTTACAGGTAGAAGGCTCTTGGCATTTCTAACACTAGTGCAACTTGTTTTATTAATGAAGAAAAGGAGACAGAGAGGGTTCAGATGGTTTGTTCTAAATCTAGGATGAAACCCAGGACCCCCAAGGCCCAGTCTAATGATTTTCCACGGAATTCCGTGGACAAGGACTCAGAAAGACTGCAGGGTAAGCTCTGTTTGCCATAGGGAGAACCTGGCGTCAGAATCAGAACCTGTCCAGCTCCTGAAATGTTTATGAATGATCTTTATTTTCCCCGAGTCTGGCTTTTTAAAGAACTAGCTCCTTTTTCTAGCTAGTGGGAATATTCCTGAAAGCTGGTGTCCCGGTTCTCCAGCCATTGAGAATGAACAGAGAGGAAGGGGTGTTACTTGCACATGTCCTGTGCTCCACGCGTTGAACTTGGATGTCTCCGTTGATGTCTTCTAAAAAGGAACAAATTTGTCCCTTAAAGGCCAACTTGGGAGCCATGTGTCTAAGTCCAGGCTATTAAAACATACCATAAAAAACAAAAACAAAAACAAAAAAACCATACCATATGTAAAATGGGAAGAAACTCAAAGACAGAAACTAGCTTGGGGGAATGGAAATAAGAAGGAAGGGAAAAGCAAAAGGAAAAATATATATATACACACAAGATAGTTAAAATAGTTATACTACCAATTTCTCTCAGTTCATTGAAAAGATAGGATTGTGCTAATATTGTTTGGGCAATTAAATGCTGATATCCCGTACTCTGAGTAACTAATTTAAAGATAACAATACACAATGTATTAACCATTGTTACCTTCCTATCATATTGTTTTGGAATTTTGTTTGTGTGTTTTTGGTCAGTACCGGGAATTGAACTCAGGACCTTGGGCTTGCCAGGCAGGCACTTATGCCGCTGGGCTAGATCCCCGGCCCTGTTTTGGAATTTCTTTGTGTGTGTGTTTTTTTTGTTTTTTGTTTCTTTAAAATAAAAAAAATTTAAAAAAATAAAATTAAAGAACAACAACAACATATCTTTGTGTTTCAGTAAAGTCCCCTGCAAGTAAAGTGTGTCTAAACCTTCTCTTTCCATGCCCTTGATTATTACTCCTAGTATTTTTTCTGTTTGCCTGCCTTATGCTAATGGGAGAAGTGGAATTTTCAAGTGGCTCACATGTGTCAATGGTTATATGACTTGTGTGTAGGGTAACAGCTATTTTTGTTCCTGGTGATGAAGCACATGTTTCAGAAACTGTCTTCAAATTATAACATTTTTGAAAAGTCCTGTTATTTCAGTAATTAAAAATATAGAAATAACCTGAATCGCTGGAGCTAACTTTGCTTCAGTGGCAGACAAGGGTAAGGGGTGTCCCAGCTGCCTGCAATGAGCTCGTCAGAACACGTGCTTTTATTTGGAATGAGCTCATGGAAAAAGAGCCAGAAATAGCAGATTTTTTTTTTTTTTTTTTTTTTTTGCTGTAACATCTTTTATTTCTAAAGTATGATTTTTCATATTTCTTTTGATGACGTATATTTTTTCCCTTTTGGCTGAAAAAAATGAACAAGGAAAGAAAAGAAGAAATAGAAAGGAAAAGGTTTGCTTAGTTACCTTGATGGGTTAACCATGGCCTTGTGCCCTCGCGGTGTTCTGCAAATAAGATCTCTGGTGTGAAATTGTTAATTGTGAACTATGTTTTTTCGCCGTGCAGAACACAGAAAAGGCAACCTGCATGTCACATCCTTAGAAGATGCGGAATGCTGCAGGACCAAGGAGCGCCTTTCTAATGGAAACAGTAGCGCCGCAGCCTCCAAGTCTGCCCGAAATATCCCGAGGAGACACACGCTAGGTGGGCCCCGAAGTTCCAAAGAAATCCTGGGAATGCAGACATCGGAGATGGATAGAAAGAGAGAAGCATTCCTGGAACATCTGAAGCAGAAATACCCGCACCATGCCACAGCGATCATGGGACACCAAGAGAGGCTGAGAGACCAGGTACGGCACGCTGCCCTTTCCCCTTGTGTAGCTCATTCCTTCTCTTTCTCCTCATCTCCTCCTCTCTCTCTTTTTTTTCTCCCCCAGTAGTAGAACTGAACTCAGGAAGTGCTGATCTGCATCTTTAGCCCTCTTTTCTCTCTGATTTTTATTTTGATATAAGATCTCACTAAGTTGCCTAGGCTGGCATCATGCTTGATCCTCCTGCCTCAGCCTTCCTAGTAGCTAATGTTACAGGTGTGTGCCACTGCACCCAGCTAGGTCGTTCTTCAACAAATGTGAAGAAGGGCAAAAGAACCTGTAGTTCAGGCTGGCCTTGAGTTCACTTTGTAGCCCAGGCTGGTCGTGAACTCACAACGATCCTCCTGCCTCAGCCTCCCGAGTGCTGGGATTACAGGCATGCGCCACCATGCCGGCAGAACCTGTAGTTGAAAGGGGAAAAAAAATAGTTTGGTGGACTATGGCTGCCACTTTGTTGTTCCAGATCTCTGTTCCAGCTTTTCTGTAGAAAAGAGCTCATCTGCAAGCTCAGTCCTCTGCGGCCTGAGCAGAGAGGAGGGGTCCCCTGCGAATGCAGGTTCCCCTGAAGGACGTTCCAGGTTCCCCCACACTTACAAAGTGTAGGAAATGCAGGTGTTATTTCACTAAGTGAAGTGTGGCACCGACTATAGTGCACCCTGTGAGCGCTGCGTGCTTCACACAGCGAGGGAAGGACTGAATGAACACACAGATCCGTAAATAACACTGTCAGTGCAAAACGGAGCATAGGAGGAGACACTTGCGATGAAGCCCTTTCCCTGAAGCTGACGTGAGCCTTTTGTTTCTGCTGTTTTCCTTTCTTCCTTTTTAATCACAGCTGGTTTCCTTGTGCATGGCTTGCTTTCTGCTGTCTTCAGCTACCTGTTTTCCCTGGTTATCTTGACAGCCACACAGATACCGCCCAACTGTGGCTCTCGGAGTGTTTTTGTTTCTTGGCTGCGTGCAATTACTTTTTAGCAGACGGAGCAGGCCTGGGGTCATGGGAGATGTGAGGCTTCCTCTGTGGATCTCGCTGGTGTTATCAGACTGACTGGAGGAGGGAGTGGTTGATGGGGAAGTGGAACGCACTCAGCCTTTGTGCATTCCAAGGGGAGGGGATGGGAGGGGAGGGCAGCACCCACCCTCTACACTGTAGGTGGAGACAGTTTAGGGCTTTTAGTCTGCCATCTTGGTCTTGCCAGTTAGTTGCCAAAATCATGTCTGACTAACTCAGCTTTTGAATATCCAGGGAAAAGAAGACCAGCACCACCTGTGTAACTTGGATCTGTACTTTACCCTCAATCTCATTTTCTCCCTTTAAAAAGAGAAACTTTCCTAAGGGAATCATGATCAGAAGCCTTTAAAATGTGAAATGTGCCTTCTGGACCTTGTGTTTGCTTTTTGATCACATTGCCAAAAGGCAGTAGAGTCTGAAAAGGAGAAAGAAACAGGAATCTTGACCTACGCGAAGAGGGACTAATGACTCATTCTTCAGTAATTAAGAAAAGAAGAAAGACTATTTTTTCATGTTAAGTACATTTAGAAAATGCCTCTTATTTTCCATTGATAGAGTTGTTGTGCATTCAAATAATGGGATCTATGCTTGTTTCCTTGTGTCTGTTTTTGAGAGACACTATGTTTTACCCAAAGCTGTTTAGATTGAGGAAACACAAACTCAGAGAAATTAGTACACAGTTCGCTAAACAAAGTTTGGGATTTGAACTGCAGTGAATGTGAATTCAGAATTCTTGCTTATTCAGCTCTCTCAGAAGTTGAAGGTAAAAGCTTATAAGTTTAGAACAGTGTGGCCTGGGGAAGGGGTGTGTTAGGGGATCTCATGAAAACAGTGATGAGGGTAAGAAAAGAGATTTTAAAAAGTGTGTTGAGTGAGAAGGGAGAACATATTTTTCTTTCAAACTTAAAATGTATTAATTTTTCTGAAAAATTACCCTGTCAAAAGTGGTATCCTTGAGCTGGGCATGGTGGCGCACTCAGGAGGCTGAGGCAGGAGGATCCTTGTGAGTTCAAGGCCAGCCTGGGCTACAAAGTAAGCTCAAGGCCAGCCTGAACTGCATAGCGAGACCCTGTCTCAAAAAGGCCAAAAAGAAAAAAAAGTGGTATCCTGTTCCTTGTCAAGAATATTGCAGCTATTATTCTTATTTATGATGTCATGATTATTGCTATTACTATGAGGATGGTGGCTTTGGCTGAAACTCTCACAAGAGGAAACGACTGTAATGAGAAGCTTGCAAATGCGTGGTAACCGGTGCGAGGGAAGAAGAACATGGTGCAGTGTGGGAGCTTCCAGCTCTGCCCTCTTGTACATCTCTGTCATAGTTGTAGTCTCGCAGTCCCACGTGGCTGGTCAGCTGTCCCTTTCTCAGCATTGCAGGACGGACAAATGTCACATTCTGTCTCTCTGCCTCTTTCATATTCCACGAGGATTGTGCCAGGGCAGAGAGATTTTAGTATACAAATCTGCATCCACGTTTCAGTCTGTTGCTGTACTTTTGTAAACAAACCCCAACCAACATTGTAAACACTGGAGGTGAGCTTAGGAAAGTTTATGAAATTCTACACACATTCCAGAATCTTCTATCTTTTTTTCCATCCTTGGTCTCCTACCCCTAGTTCCCTTTTTCTGGCCTTTTCTTTGTAACACCCTCTTTTCTTCCCCCGGTTTCTGACCAGGGTTTATTCCTGGCCTCCTTTGAAGGGAGATCGCATGACCGACAAGGAGGAAGTCAAATATCACAAGTTTGATGTGCATCTCTAGATACCAAGGTTCTAGGTACAAAAATTCCTCCTGACGCTGTTCATGGCCGCCTCCTTGGAGCAGGGGCCTTAGTGATACGCAGAACAGAGCCGATGAGTGAGGCGGAGAATATGATGTTGAAAATAATACATCTTGCACTTTTCATGAAATATCTATCTCAGGTCTTATTCCTTGGTATTAAACATAATGGGAGTAGAGAGAGTATGTCTTATGTTTCATTTTCCTGTTTGTTTTGGTTTTTTGGAGGAGGGGCAGGGTCTTACTATGTAGTGCAGGCTGGCCTTGACTCATTATGTAGCCCAGGCTGACCTCAAATTTGCAGCAATCCTCCTGTCTCATCCTCCCCAGTGCTGAGATTATAGGCGTGCACCACCACGCCCGCCTGTCTGCTTTGTTTCAAACTCTTGAGTTCACCCATGGGACGATTCATGGTTTAAAAGCTTACATTTGAATTGGACGTGGTGGCACACGCCTATAATCCCAGCACTTGGGAGGCTGAGGCAGGAGGCTTGCCATGAGTTTGAGGCCAGCCTGGGCTACATAGCGAGTTCAAGGCCAGCCTGAACTGCATAGTGAACCTCAGTCTCAAAAAACTGAAAACCAAAAAATAAACAAACAAAAAAGCTAACATTTGAGTTTTTAAAAATATGTTGGTAAGGAGTTGTTTTTTTTTTTTAGTCTAAAATATTGAAGAGCCAAGAAATTACTTTAATGCTATCTGTAGTCCTCAAAAAATGCAGATGACCATTACTGCCCCACAGTGCTTATCTGCATAAGAGTGGCTGTAACTATCACCGGCTCCTTCCACCTTCCTAGCCCTTTTAATTGTGCAGGGCAAGCGGCTGGCTGCCAAAGCCTTGGCTCTGGAGTCAGGACTGGTTGGAATCCAGCCTTCACCATATGCTAATTGGGAGATTTGGAGCTAATGACTTACCTTTCTCTGTCTGGGTTCCCTCCTTTGTCAAAGGACAATAGTATCTACATCATAAAGCACTGAGAAAGACTGCTGGGTCCGCTGACCCTTTTAAAGGCCACTCTTCCCATCACACCATTCTGGTTTATGGTGTTAGAAAGAAAACTGTGAGAGGCTCTTATTTCAAAATTAGTGTTTGAAAGCATTTTACTTTTTTAATGAGCAAATATCTGAGCACCCTAAGTGGTTTGTTTTCCCTATTTTCAGAATTTTTTTTTTTTTTTAATCTTTTTCAGACAGGGTTTTACTATGCAGTTCAGGCTGACCTTGAACTCACTTTGTAGCCCAGGCTGGCCTCAAACTCAGAGCGATCCTCCTGCCTCAGCCTCCCAAGTGCTGAGATTACAGCATGCATCACCATGCTTGGCAGAAAATAATTTTAGTGCTTTATGAAACTTCTTTCTTTTTTTTTTTTTTTTTCATTAAAAGCCTCAAATTTCGCTTTCCTTCATTTATGTATCTCATGCATATTTATTTCCCAAATACTATGGTAAAGGTTCATGCCGAGTACAAACTATAAGACATGGCCCTAGTTTCAAGTCAGTAAAAGAAATAAGTGTTTACAAAGATGTACAGTCTGGCTGTACTAGAGATAGTGACTCATTCCTTCATCCGATACCATATACATTTTGAGCATTTCTCATCTAGCTTATGCAGTCCCCTAAATGCTGGCTTTATGACTGCGTATCCTCCACAGTGCTGCTGTGGCTGGGTGTCCCCCAGGCCTCCATAGCACCCCTCAAATACCCAGTGCTCCTCCCTACCACCTCTCCTCCTATTTACCATTCTCTACCATAATCCACTTTACTGGGTGTGGAGAGGCAATTGTGCTGACAGCTTTGAAAAGGAAAATGTCCACTAGGGTGTTTATTCATCACCAGCCTGAGTTATAACTCATCTTTCTCCTTCAGCAACCCCTGAACAACTTTACTCACTGAAGAGCTGTCCTGTGGAAATTAGAACTTGTGTCTTTGGTTCAGCCTCCACTGTGTATTCTTTGACTGGCTTTTCCTTTTCAGAGATATACACTTGGCCTTATCAAGGGTCCTGAACAATTAAAGACAGAGACTAGGAAAAGTTTTAATTACTTTTGAATCAGAGGGCAGATCTCAAGAAGAGAATTCTGTTTACAGTTGGTTAAAGTCATTTTGGGCAAAACTCAGAGCAAACAATAAGAAGTATTATCAAGACCAAGAAAGAAATAACCTTTCCGTCTTGAGTAAAGCATGGAGATAGTCAGGACCTGTAGAATGGCTGTGCACATACCCAGTGTACACAGAATGAGGACAAGAAAGTTAAAGGAGAAATGTACGCTGCTACCAAGCACTCTTGTGACCTCACCTCCAAATAGAGGACGCTTCCCAGGTGAAAAGCAGGGCCAGTGCAGAGCAAAGCTGTGATATTAGATCATAGCACTTCCAAGCACAGCAAGCAAGCCTATGATTTAAAGGGTTTTGCTGTGAGCTTTGCAGACCGTGGGTGCTAAAAACTGAACTGCAAAGGTGACATGCTTTCAGGACAAGCACATGCTGTACCATATTTTTGTAGAGAGGGCATTTGATGTCATAAACCAAAGGGTGCAGGCTTCCCCTGCTAATTCCTCCCTTCTGTATACTATGTTTCAGTAGCCAGTTGGCCCCATTCTAATACAAGTTATAAGAAGAAAGGAGCTAATAGTAGAGGTATACAGTACTTTAAAATTGATGTATTGGTCAGTTTTATCCAGATTATGCTGTATAACAAATAAGCCTTTTGGTTCTATTGTGGTATGACACATGCTGTCATGTGGCTTTCACACACACACACACACACACACACACACACACACACACACACACAGTCTGTTATTGCTTAAGCAGGTCTCCAGAGAAGCTATTCATGCAAAGATTTAATAATTCTAGCTAATTCCATCTTGCAATGGTGCATTCTTACCACATGGTCCAGTATCAGTAAGCACAAGACTTAACGGAGACCTTGGAATGGCTGAAGTGTCAGCCTGCCACTTGGATCTGCCTTGAACAATTTGGAGGAAAAAAGGAATTTGGAAAGAAAAGAAGCAGTGGCATACATAGTGGTGAAAGCTGAGAAAGATCAATACAGGGAAAATATGCTTGTTGCCTAGACAATAGTGAATGGAAGACCCTGGTGTCATAACAGAATCATAAGCTGCATGTAGAGAAGTTGTGCTAGTGTACATGTGAGAGTGCTTAGTGAAGTGCTGGAGCCCTGTGAGCAGAAAACATGCTAGTGTTGGAAGACGCAGTATCAAAACACTTTTTTGTCCTCAGAGAAAATCACATGGTTTTGGATGTGTCTAAAGGAAATGAGCATGCACCTGGGTAGCAATAAGAAACAATGATCATCCGAACTTGGCTGTGATGAAAAACAACAGTAAAAATATGAAAAGAAAGATGCAGTCTGACATCTTCGAGAGATGATGGTACTCAGGAGAGTAAATAAAGACACTAGCCTGGAAGTGTTTCTGAAAAAACTCACAGTTTGAGTTGTGGGTCAAGCACTTGCCTTGCGTGTGTGAGGACCTGGGTTAAATTCCTAGCACTATAAGAAAGAAAAAAAAAAAGGGTATGGAAAAACTGGAATATTCCGTAGCAGGACATCTTGCAGCAAGGACGCAGGGGTAGAAAAGATTAAATCCAGGGGTTGTAGTTGTACTTGCAAAATTGATTCCCATTTGACTTTGACCCTACAGAATACAGAAAAACAGGAACAGAATGCTGCATTGGAAACACTCCCAACACGTGGCTTTTGATCCATGTTTAATTGGATGCCACCAACCTCAGCGCTGGCTTTCATTTTAATTAGTGCTGGAGAAGGAGAAGACAGGGCATCTTGAGGGAGGTGCTGTGTTAGGAAGAGCTCTATAAAAATCAAAATAAAATTCTAGTGGAAAACCTGTTAAGGCGTGTCCAGGAGTAAGTAGGAAATAAAAGGGGAGGCAAGGACCAAAGAACAGCTATGCCATGGCAGGAGACACCTGGAAAATCACGATCGGCAAAACCTAGAGCAAAATTGCCACCAGAATAGGTGCAAATTTTCAGTATTGAAGGATCTAAAAAAGCCCACTGTGATTCAGTCCAATACGGAGATGCAGAATTCATATGCAAATATCTAAATTGCCCTTCCCATCCTCACTTTTCTCAGGTTATTTCTCGCCTGTGTATTCATGGTTCCTTCTGCAGGTGTGTTCTCGGATTAATTCGATCAAATGGCTGTTTATCACGGACCTTTGTGCTGAGCTCACCCTTCAGTTTTACATAAAAAGCACAAAACCATTGGGTAATTCTGGTCTGCTGTAGCTGAGTTTACATATACTAGGACACCCTTCACTGTGGGTGAGTCATCTCTCTTCCCTAAGACTTTTTCTTTACAGTAGAATGAGACAAACAATAGTGTCATAGTGAGGATTAGATGAGGTAATTCACTTCCACCGTAGCAGATGTTGAATACATGTCAAAACTCTCCTCAGTAAGTGGAAGGTATTCTGGCTGGAAAGTCAAGGCACCTGGACATTCTGAAACAGTGGAAGTTCTAAATTGTAGTGATCTAGACCAGCATTGTGTACAACTATGTTCCCCAGAATCCTAGAATCCTAGGTTGTTAATAGCTACTTGAGGAATAAGGAGAAAATTTCAAACTGGGGGGAAATTCTTGGGTAACCAAGGTGAAATGAATTTCTGTGCTGCAGGGCTGGTGAGATCTTTGTACGCGCTAACAGACATTGTGAATGTTTTTTGGTTTTTTTTGTCTTTTTGAGACAGGTTCTTGCTATGCAGTTCTGGCTGGCCTTGAGCTCACTTTGTAGCCCAGGCTGGAACTCACAGTGATCCTCCTGCCTCAGCCTCCGGAGTGCTGGAATTACAGGCGTGCGCCACCATGCCCGGCCTTCTAGACATTGTGAATGACTCTCTCAGATAAAGATTTGTGGGCGGGTGGATGAGGAATGAAATAGTCATTGTTGCATCTGGAAGTGTAGCTCAGTGATGGAGGACTTATCTCACATGCCTCAGGCCCTGGGTGCCTAACACAGAAGGTAGGAGAAAAAGAAGGAAGAGAGGGACAGAGGTAGGGAGGGACAGAGAGGGAGGGAGTGGGGAAGAGACAAATATTCAGTATTTACTAAAACTGACCCACAAAACTATTGTTTTAGGGGCTCACTTTTTGTGTGTGTGTGTGTGTACGGGGAATCGAACTCACAATCTCACGCTTGCCAGGCAGGCGCTGTGCAGCTGAGCTAAATCCCTAGCCTAGGGCTCGTGTTTAATGGGACATGTGTTAGGAGAAGGTAATATGCACTTCAAAACCTTGCTAGAGCTCAGAGCTGTAGGAGAATCATCAGAAGGAAACCTTTCACACTGGAGGCCAGAGTTTGAACGGAGCTACTTAGAATAAGGGGTGCTCCTGGGAATAAAAGTATTCTCCGAATTACCTGTTTCCCCACTGCCCCGCATACTATGCTGGGATTACAGGCGCTTTGCCATCGTGCCTGGACTGTCCCTTTCTTTTGGTTTTAAACATCTCAGCCTAACCAGAGCATCCCCTATACAAAAGCACGCTGAATATAAAAGCATGAGAATCACTGCTTGTTTAAGTCCAGCATGGACATCTCCCTCCCACCTCCGTAATTCTTTCTCCAATTACTCTATAAAACCCCTATTACCCTTCTAGTTAATACCAAGAATTTAATGCCGGATCAGTTCTGAGAGAGCAAATATTATCGTGCTATCCTCTCATGCCTATGTTTTATTAATATTTTTCAAAGAATTAACTTACATTTATTCTTTCCAGATTATTGTCTATCTCATTATTTTTAGCTTTTATCTCAATTCCCTTTTTAGCTTTTTTTTTTTAGTTATCTTTGTTGTCTTATAATTTCTTAAATCGAGCATTAATTTTGTTTTTAGTGTTTCTCTTTTAATACTGAAGGCATTTAAGGGCGTGCAGTTCCTGACACTTGCATGGGTTGTGTCCTGCAGTTTTTTATGAGATGTTTTCTGTTTCATGCCTTGAAGAAAGTTGAAATTTTCCATTTCATCATTTGGCTTAAGGGTTGATTGAAAGTATTTAGTGTCCAAGTAGTTGTGATTATTATTTGTTTGTAATTCATTTGGATATAGTCAGAGAATACAATTTATAAAATTTCTACTTTAAAGTTTTTTTGGTTTTGCTCTTATTTTCTTGGCTGGCCGTGAACTCACTGTGTAGCCCAAATTGAGTTTGAACTCATGGTGATCCTCCTGCTTCAGCCTCTTGAGTGCTGGGATTACAGGCATCCACTACCACACACCTGGAGTGTGTGCTCAAATTAGAAAGTGTATATTTGTTGTTGGTGGTGGTTTTTTTCCTATTCTCTTTCCTCTGTCTCTGCTGTGAGCCAGTGTTCTCTCCTTCTGCACTGTTGCAGAGCCTTGTACCATCTATTAAGTTGGTATCTTTAGGAAGATCTACAGAAAGTCCGTTTATCCTTTGCAATCCAATATGTACTTTCAGGTTAGCCTTCCAAATAAATCCTTTTGACCTGTTTTTAATTTAGTTAGGATTTTAGTATCTCCAATTATGAGAAATTTTATGAAAAATAGACGTAACGCAGCTGTTGCTTAAGCATATAAGTCTGGGGTTCAAATCTTGGGCCTGTTTAGGTTCCCACTGAGATTCCAACACTTGGGAATCGTATAAACCTAATTAATTTTCCACGTCTGTAAGGTTTGCTTTCTCCACCTATAGAATGGGGAATAATAGTTGTTCTTTCGTCATACTATTGCTGTGAGCTTGAAGTGAAATAAGAATTGGTCGTTTTAATGATAAAAATATTGGAAAAAAAAGATAAAATATTGGTTTTTCTATTCAAAGAAATGTTCCTTTCCTACATGACAATTTCTAACTCAGGTTTCTTTAGAAACAAAAATTCAGGCCATACATGG
This sequence comes from Chinchilla lanigera, assembly GCF_000276665.1. Taxonomy (NCBI): domain Eukaryota; kingdom Metazoa; phylum Chordata; class Mammalia; order Rodentia; family Chinchillidae; genus Chinchilla; species Chinchilla lanigera. The sequence goes on along the minus strand of NW_004955429.1, from coordinate 4,852,656 downwards.
TTAAATCTGATGTCTTTTTACCAATTATTTTAATTTTATATTTCAGGAGACTTTTGTGTGAGCAGTTTTCCACTCATTTTACAAATTTAAGAAACAACACTTTATTTGCCCCCCCCAAGTCAGTTTTAGATACCTATGATGTTGCTGAATTTAGTGGCAAAACTGGTCGTCTACTTGCATGAATTGGCTAGTGCTGAATCCCAGGAACATGTTGGTGCCATGAGAGTGTACTCAGCTTGATGTTGTTTGCATGTGAGGACAGCGAGTAAATCATTCCTGGCCTGGTCACCTCTAATCAAGTGCTGGCGTTTGTGCCAGGCCCTCCTAAGTTGCCCTTACTGTTGTTGTCCAAAACTTCCCCACGGAGAATGGTCCAGGATTCCCACATCATCACAATGATGTCATCCTTGGCTACAGATCTGCCATCCCCATTTATCTCTGCCTGCCTGCCCATGAATGGGTTAATCTAGTTGTTTTCACCTCTGAATGATTTCTGTGATTATCTCCATTTGCCTTTCACATTCTGTTGGTATTTTTTAAAATCTCTTTTCCAAGCTTGACTTCAGCAAGCAAAAGCTGGGATGTTATAATTTCCTAAATAACCCAAAGGGAAGATTTGACCTGTTACAGCCACTCTGACTGCACTGTCTCATGCTCTTGTCTCTAATGGAACTTTGGAGAATAACTGTCATTGAAGAGTGTGCCCCGCATCTGCATATACCACTGGATAAAACCTGGATCCCATTCTGTCTTGTTTGTGTTTGTTTCATATTGTGGCGCCCCATTGGGCAAAGCATAAACTTGGGCTTCATCTGTATTTTCAACGCACAGGGCCAGTAATTTAATCTCTGACAATAGCCATGCCTCCCAGGAATATTCCAACTCTAGCTGCTGTATTAAACCGGGCGAGTTCTTGGTTCCCTTCAAAGGAAATGTCCCATCTGTTGACCATGAACTATGGAAATACAGAACTCAGAATCATCAGAGGATGAGATCAAAGCCTTTATAATTCCTTCATGAAATGACCCATCGTGAGTTTTTTGGGGGTGGGGGTTGGGGAGGCAGCTCTTGCTCTGTACAAATAGTGTCTGGAGCTCAGCAAGGTGTAGAGGTTAACAAATTCGCTCTAACTCTTGAGGGCCGACGCTGCCGGGCGCGTGCAGTTTGCAGCAGGCTCTGTGGCAAGTTGTAGCAGGCTGTTTTTCAGCTAGTGCAGCCTCCGACACGGTGCAGTATTGCATCAGATTAAGCTTGAGGCTGCCTTAATGTGCTTCTCAGCTCATCCTTTGCCGGATTTCATTCAGCTGCTTGTTCAGAGCCACCAAAGAACTTAACGCCATGGCATGTGACAGCTACTTGATAACATGATGATAAACTCCCTTGGGTTTGGACCAAGTCCCACTCAAACCTTTCTGGGCCCCGAGAGGTCAGCAATCCTAGACTTGCAGTGTGAGATAGATGTACAGTGAATTTAGAGGGGGAAGAGTGTAGAGTCCATCATGACCAAGAGGATCTGTGTACAAATTTGGCAGAAATGTGTGTGCGAACAGTAAAGATTATGTGAAGTTCGTGATAGTAAAGTTGTGTAAGTGAAAGAAAGACTAAATGTCTTCTACAGCCTGTTGGCCATCCCTCCAAAGCCAGAAGTAGAGTTTGTGTTATGCCGGTAATTTAAATACACTGGGATTGACATGCAAAAGATAGGATTTTGCTAGGAAAGAGTTAAATGCTGCACACCCTCTCCCAACGTTTCTGCAGCCACGGAGGCCAAGGGAAAATACACACAGGTATGCACATCCACACACAGAGGCCAGCAGGGAAACCTGTTTTGCAAGTTTTGCTGGTTAAAAAGTAGAAAGGGGGTTGTTGGAGAGTAGAGTGGGAAAGCCTTAGAAGTATCAATTGATTTTTTTTTTTAAACCTGAGTTTTCAAAGTAACTTTATCCTGCAGAAAGAGGCTCACATGTGCCACTGTCGTTTTTTTCTTCCACTGATTAAGTGCATTGTTAGACAGGGAGGGGCAGATTAACGAATGCCTATAATTTTGATCATTGTTTTCTGCAAAACAGCTCAGTCTTTGAAAATGAAGCCATCGCTCTTGGCTAGGTTTCTGCCAACAGCACAAATTACGCTGTGCAGAGACCAAAGCCCCTTTAAAAAGGTTTCATTAATGAATAATTTCAGACGATTGTTTAAGTCTGCGCCTGACAGGTAAAGTTGGCACGTAGGCAGGTGGGGTTAGGGTTTCCATGGAGATTTATGATGTCATGCTTGAAAGAGCATGTCAAGACAGCAGATTTAACAAGTAGCTACTCAAAAAGTCCTATAGGCTACAAGTCGGTTTTATGCAAATGACAAGAGTTTCACTCAGAAAAATTGCAAAAGCAAACAGCGGAGACATGGAGGGCGGGTTTACCTGACAGCTCTCGGGGTGACCCTGGAGCCCACCAGAGGCGACAACTTCCAGAACACAAATTCAGTTTTTGGCTTTAATGGCTGCGTCACCTGTCGAGCTGTGAGTACAGGTAAATATGCATTTTTTTTCTTCTAAGTTATTGCTGAAAATTATTTGGAAACATCATGTCTGTTTCTCTGCATTGTCCTCTTGGCAGGAAGAGCTGAATCGGTAAGCACAGCTTTCCCACACCGAATGCACGGGCTGCCAGGCTGTTTTAAGGGCTTTTTTGTGGAATGAATGGAGGTTTTTGAATAGAGCTGAAAAACAAGCCGATGCATTATGCATCATGCTGATTTTGCCCTGTGAATAATGCTATAAGAATGCCATAAATAAGGAGTAGAAGGATCATTGGAGGATTAAGATACTATATGTATTTATTGATTATTCCGAGATGCTGAAAGTTTTTATTCTTGTGTTTTCCTGTGGAATTGGGACTGCATATATTTCTATACTTGCACTTCGTAAAATGCCACAAAATCTTGGAACGTCGCAGAAATAGTCTTGGGCTTGGCAACGTTGCACATTGTCTTCTTTTAAAGTTGTACCTGCAGGCTCTTCTCATAGGGGCATTTTCTGGAAGTAGAAAAAAAGTCTTGTTTGTGATAGTAGTTTGTGGAGTTTCCGGGAATCTGGTTTTCCAAACTCCAAAAAAAGACAAATAAAGGCTTCTTGGGGGAAGAGTGCAGTACAGGTAAAAAGGTGTTTTGTAAAGTGTGCTTTACAGAAGAAAACTGGTGGGGGGCTTGGTTTGCGTCAGTGGCAAGGGAGGTGAACAGTGTTAGCCTGCTGAGTGTGGTAACGGTCGTTTGAGGCAGCTGTGGATGGGCTGGAGGAAAAGGGTTACTTCAGGGGGCTTAGCTGCGGAGGGAGTAGCTAAGTCCATCAAGCTGAAGAAGGACACAAAGAGCACTCATTTGCTCCTTGTATACAATGTGTGAGGCGAAAGCACAGCGTCAGTATACCTATGAAAGGGGAATTTGGAGTTTTAAGAGAAAAATACTTAGAAGTTTAAAAACTATCTGTACAGAGACCTGACATGCTGTGGTCATGGAATGTGGATAGGCACCAGAATCGATGTTGCTGTCACATGATTGTCACCATACTGGTGGCAGATCAGGCCGGCAAAGGCAGCCCTGGGAGCCCTCCGTTGGCGCGATGCGAGCTGTGTAATCTGGGGAGAGTCCATTCATGTCCTGAAGCCTCGATTTCTGCCTCTATCCAATGAGAGGTGTTGTAGCACAATTCTAAGTATTTGTGCCTCGCATGTTAGAGATTTTCCTTGTTTACTATTTATAAGGCAGTGGACTATTTATTTCCAAAGTCTTTTTTAGCTGGGTGTGGTGGTACATACCTATAATCCCCGCACTACGGGAGGCTGAGGCAAGAAGATTGTAAATTCCTGTCTGGCCTGCACAATTTAATGATGCTGTAAGACCTTGTCACTAAATTAATTAATTAATTAATTAATTTACTAATTAGGGTATGGGATGCAGTTCAGTGTAAAGGCCCTGGATTCAATCTCCAGCAGTACAACAAAAAAGCTTTTGTTTCCTAGTCTTTGCTTTATGTTATTACAACAGCTTAGTAAGGTCATCAGAGTCACTTTATGCCCATGTTATAGATGAAGAAACTATGGCTTAGCAAGATACAGGAAAATACAATACAAGGCAATAAACTGCCCTTCATTTCCTGTACTATTTTCCTCTTTTAGAAGGCATGGAAAAATTGTCAGTGAAATAATTCCCAGCAGCAGCGGTTATTTCTATACATTAATTAAAATACAAAACATGGTCTCAAAACAGCTAAGCTAAGTTTTTGTTTGTTTTGTTTTTCTTCCGGTACCGGGAATCGAACTCACGACCTTGCGCTTGCCAGGCAGGTGCTGTGCCGCTGAACTAAATCCCCAGCCCCTCTACTTTTTTACAGACTTAATTATGGTTATGCCACCTTTTTCTAGAGCAGCTGTAAAAGTCATGTTACTTTACTTTTTGTTGGTATCTACTTACAGGAGTTTAAGTCACTAGAATTTTATTTTATTTTCTGGTACCAGGAACTGAACTCAGGACCTTGCACTTGCTGGGCAGGTGCTGTGCTACTGAGCTATACCCCTGGCCCTAGAATTTTCACATCTTATTTGCCTCATATTTTCTTGGTCCCAGGAGAGGAGTTGAACTTTAACATTATAGGTATTTGCTGAGCAGGAGCCTTTGTCTCCTAGAGACCATGGGTGCCACAGAGGCGAGAGCAAGCCAGGAACTGGCTGCCCGGCCCCTTACTTGCCCTGTGCTCTAGGCTCTGGCACCTCCTCCCTTCTCTCCGTCCTAGACAGGTCCCCAGCCCATGATTATAATCCCATTCCACGTCCATTGTGTGGAAGAGGTGAATGTGTTTTACATTGTGTTATTTTTAGCAGCCGTATTTCCAGCCAGGGAAAACACTCTATTAGTTTCAGGGTTTTCCTAGCTACTTTCCCAATTTTCCCACGTTTTGCATGTCGCGCTGTTTAGAATTGATCAGATTCCACGCTGCTGGAAGGAGGCTCTGAGGAGGAATCCTGGGTGGGCTCACCAGGTGGAATTCGGGAGGCTCTCTGACAAGAGAGCTGCTGAGGCTGAGCCCTAGCAGACGCCGCAGACGATGGTCCCAAGAATTCGCCTGTGTGCTCACTCCCATTCCCAGTGCTGCGGTGGGGGCTGGGAAGAACGCTGTAATCTTATCTCCAGGACAGATCTGGAAGTCTGAAAGCAAACACTTCATTCACTATTTCAGTACCACAAAGCAGCAAAGCTAAGATAGAAAAGGAGCCCTGAAACCTAACAGCAACGGGTACCAGTATTTAAGGTAGGTTTGGAACCACTGGTGAACGTGCGTCTTCCTTTTGTTTTTTAAACCTACAGACCTTGTTTGAGAACTTTACTGAGACTTTTTGTTGCACTTACTTGTAGTGCTGATCAGCTTTAGCTTTTTGTTTGTTTGTTTGTTTTGAGACAGGTTTTCAATATGCAGTTCAGGCTGGCCTTGAACTCATTTTGTAGCCTAAGCGGGCCTCAAACTCACAGTGATCCTCCTGCCTCAGCCTCCTGAGTGCTGGGATTATAGGAGTGCGCCACCACACCCAGCTATCAGCCATAGTTTCATCAGTAAGTAGTGGTTGCATCAGTGCAGCTCTGTGCACCAGGTGGGGTTGAGTAACCACTCCTTTGCGCGGAGTCTGTGGCCTGAGTGAAGGATCTGACTGCCTGGGTTCGAATCCTGCCCCCATCACTCCTAGCACAGGCTTTGCGCTGAAGAGCGCTCCTAGGTTTGTTTCTATTTGAAATAAAATGAAACATATGATTTTCATAGACTTCTTTGTGGTGTTGGAGATTGAACCCAAGGCCTCAGGCATTTTGGGCCACTGAGCTACACCTGCAGCCCCCTGGGCAAGATTCTGAGATCACTAAATCTGCTCTCCCTTTTGGTTTTGTAACCAGCGGCCACAATTCTGGTTTCTACACAGCCTCTGGGCTGTGGAGGGGGGAGGGAGGCTGAACAGCCTGAGGTGGGGAGGCGCAAAGGGTGAAGACTGGGATGAGCTTTATCCTAATGACAGAAAGCTCTGGAGCTTTTGCTGCCAGGCACCGGACTAAATAGACAGCGGGATAAATGCTGCATGAGTTATGGAGCAAATGTAAAGTACTGTGCACGTCAAGAGATCCTGCGCTAGATTTTATGGGAGGCATGAGTTCTGTCAGTTCAGAGCACAGGGAGATGGCAGCATTTGTGGCCTCGACGTCCCTAGGGTTCCATGCTGTGGTTTAACCGCATGCCTTACTTTTGATCATGTGGTCTTCTAGCCTTCCATTCCCTTCTGTCTGCTGGTGAAAGTAACTGAAATGATAGCGCTATTGTCCACTCTCCGTCTTATTTTTTTCTAACTTTTTATTAGTACATATTGCAATACATACTGCTTACATTCCCTGAGGGAACTGGTATATGTACATAACATATCTCAATTCTTTATTTTCCCCTTCCTCTTTCTTTCTAGTGTCAGATTCATTTATTGATGTCTTTATAACGTTAATTATCATACATATAGATTAACAGCCAAGCTAACAGGACAGAAAACATAAAACACATAAGACAATTAGACTAAGTCAAGGCATACTTTTAAAATACATTGTCTATGCTGGACAGCAATAACTTTTTCTCTCTCTTTTTCCTCTTATCTTTTATTTTTGTACTTTATATATTGAATTTCTCATCTAAGAGAGACCATGTGATATTTAAGCGTGTATATCTAATTTGCTTCACTTAACATTATGGTTTCAAGGTTTATCTAGTTTCCTACAGATGAATCAAGTTTATCCTTCTTTATGGCAGAGTAGTACTCCCCTGTATATAAATACCACATTTTCTTTATCCTTTCATCTGTTGGTGAACATATAGGCTGCTTCTAAAGTTTAGCCATTATGAGTTGCACTGCTATAAACATAGGTGTGCATATATCACTGTGATATGATGTGTATAACTCTTTGAGGAAGATCGGAGGGGAATAGCTGGGTCAAATGGAATGTCTAGTTTTAGTTTTTTTGAGGAATTACATTCCCACCAACAATGAAAAGTCCCACTCCCAGCCTCAGCTGCCTTTGTTATTGGTTGATTTCTTGATAATAGCCATTCTTTCTGGAGTGAGATGGAATTTTACTGCTCCCTTTTTTTTTTTTTTTTTGGTACCAGGAATCGAACTCAGGACCTTACAGTTGCCAGGCAGGCATTTATGCCACTGAGCTATATCCCCTGGACCCTTTACTGCTGTCTTAATTTGAATTTCTTGAATGGCCAGTGATGTTGAATGTTTGTTCACATATTTATTGGCCATTTGTACCTCTTCATGAGAGAAGGGTCTGCTCATTTTGTATTTCTTTCTTTTTTTTTTTTGGTACCAGGGGTCAAACTCAGGACCCTGCGCTTGGCAGTGTCTGCTCATTTTGGATGTTCTTTTTTGATTAGGTCTTTAAATTTTGGGGGTCAATTTTTTTAAGTTCTTTATATATTCTTATATATATATGATATATAGTATATATATTTGTTGATTCTTGGTGTTATTTCTTGTGCAGCTGGGGTTTGGTTCAGAAAATCTTTGCCTACACCTTTGTCTTATGTTTTACCTATTTTATTTTCCAGCAGATAAAGTGTTTCTGTTTTAACATTTGGATCTTTGATACATTTTGATTTGAGTTTTCCACTCTGTTTTACTGGGGTTGGTAAAGACAGATGACCCTGTCAGCTTCTGTAAAGCTAATGGGGTCCTCGCTCTGCTCACTGGCCTGCTGTGTGCTCTGCTCGCTTCTCATGAGGTGGAGAGAGCGCAGACCCCACTGAGAGCTCTTGTTAGGCTGCCGTGTAACACCTTGTGCTGTCTTTGGCTATACTGCTTTCCTCTTGGGAGCAAAGCAGGTACACCTCACGTGTGCTGGGAATGGCTGAGAGCAGAGGGCCGGATGGACCCTTGGTTGTTTTTCTGTCTTTGACGTGAAGAATACTCTATTTGTGAATACTCTACAGAATGTCACAAAGACATCCACTCTTGTTTTCCTCATGCTTATTAGCAAGGTAAATGTGCTGTAGCTATCATTTGCTGTGCTGTTCCAGAAGGGACTGTCACGTTTTGCAGTTGTCACTTTGAATTTTGCAAGAGAAAGGTTGCATGGGCTCCCGCCTTTTTAAACTGTATTTGATTTTTTTTCTTATGTTCAGTTTTAAGAGTACAAAAGACAGTGCTCTGACCAGTTGCCGCATAAAGGACAATTTGCAGTTTCTTCTCTGTGGAGAGTATGTGTGTATGTGTGTGTGTGTGTGTGTGTGTGTGTGTGTGCGTGTGTGTGTTTATGATAGTGAGAACAACTTTGATTTAAAACTATACTCTCCAGAGCAATTATGATAGTGGCCCCATCATATATTAACTTGACCCCTTTTTAATTGCTGTTTAGATTGCTTCTTTTTTCACTCCAGGTTATCAACAGTATTGCAGTGACCCTGTCTGTATCTATGTACATGGCAATGCATCGAAGGACAAATTCCTAGATGTCAAATTGGATTACTAAGGTTGAAAGAGAGCTCCCATTTTTCTCTAAAAATAATCTATTTATTCTCTTGATACAAATAGTGCAGGAAATGTTACACACATTCAGGTAAACCAGTTGAGAATAGTCATGACAATAAATGAAGCAGACCCGAGATGCAGGTATGAATGCATACTCAAGCTGTAGAAAGTTGCACAGCTTACAGATTACAAGGCAGTGTAGATAGCATGATACCATTTGTTTTAAAGAGGTGGGCCTTGTTTGTATGAAAATGCATATATCTCCTGTGTGTGCTTACTTGGACGTGAAGAAGTTGTGAATGATGTCCAATAAATCAGAAAGACTAGTAGGCTAGTGAGCATGGAAGTTTCATTTTTTAATGTCTATACTTCCCTACTATTTATGTTTTTATCATAGGCATCTAATATTATGACATTTAAAAACTCATTTACAACATAAATTGTTGCCCTAGAGTGTCCTGGGTGATCTTCTGCAGGAGGCCAGCTGTTTCCAGGCAGGCCAAGACAGTGACTTCACATCACGTAGCAGCACACGAGCTTGTGCAGGCTTTCACGTAGCTGCCCCTTGAAGAAGGAAACAGTCTTTTCTTTCTTTTTCACTTTTAGCAGTGGGTTCTCGTCGCATGAGTAGTCTCATGCCGGCAGAGTCTTCCCTAAACATGTTCCCTCCAGTCAGGATCCCTCTTTTCTAAACAGGATCCCTATTTTCTTTGTTTGTTTTGTTTGTTTTTTGTTTTTTTCCGGTACCAGGAATTGAACTTATGTCCTTGCGCTTGCCAGGCAGGCGCTGTGCCGCTGAGCTAAATCCCCAGCCCCAAGGATTCCTGTTTTCTGAACAAATCTAAACCAAGCATCAGGTGTGGTTGGGTTAAATATTTTTTAGCTTTTCAGCAAATACTGTAAATTCATCTCCATAGGGCAGGGCATCTTCTGACCTATTATGGGGAACAGTCTGTTTACAATAAAGTCCCACCCTGTCACACTGCGCTTACAAATATTTGCAAGCACTTGTGGATAAAGTATATTTAGGTTTATATATGAAGCCTGTGGCTGTACAGTGATAGTTCAGCTTCCTACATACAGGAAATTTTAATACATGGAATTTTAGATTTGAAAAGACTATAAGACTATGAGACTTTTTTGTTTATACTAAGGCAAGTCAAGGAAAGAAGGCACATTGCCAGAGGATGTCACCTGAAAGAACAGAAATAACACACTTTGTACTCCCAAATCTCTGAAGAAAGCCTTGGACATGCTTTTAAACTTCAATTTCTTTTTAATTCAGAGGTGCAGAATACATTCAAACCGCAAGGACAGTGGATCTGATTTAGACGTTCTGTTAGCACAAATCAGCACCTATCTTCACTGTAATTAGACTTTACTTCCTTTCTCCTTCTCAAAAGCTACTTCTGAAACTTCATATTTTCCCTGGATACATTATTTTTGACTTCATAAAATACCTCACTTATGCAGCTAACTGCAAATATTTGCAAAGGGAGCAGATGTAAAATAAACGTCTCTTAATGTAGTGCTTTGTGAATAAACATATGCCTGACGTTACTTGGTTAACCTAAAACATAATGAAAAACAACTCAGCTTACAGGAAAAAGGATAAAATCATGCCCATGATGTGCAAATCAAGGGAAAGGTATAATTTAAGCAATTCCATTAAAGAGAATATAATTAGTGTAGCCCCAGGGTGGAGGTAGATCATTGTAAAGCCAAACTGAACTGTTTCTATATCCTTACAAAAATGAGCCAAGTTTCCTATATCATAGGATAAATTCGATGTTTTCTTCCTCCAAATATTTTTTTTTTTTTGGTCTTTTTGAGACAAGGTCTTGATATGCAGCTCAGGCTGGCCTTGAGCTCACTTTGTAGCCCAGGCTGGTCTTGAACTCACAACGATCCTCCTGCCTCAGCCTCCCAAGTGCTGGGATTACAGGTGTTCACCACCATGCCCAGCTCTTCCTCCAAATATTAAACACCACTCTTTTAATACATACACATTCATTTCTCAGATACCTATGCCTTCCAGTGCACTATAATAATATTTTGCCTGTGTCCAATCAAATGTCTGCAAATAAGTACAGAAATTAAAATTCTCACACATATTATTACTCAGTATATGCCACATTATTATCTACACATTATTTTAAATATAATCTTTTTTTGTTTTTTTTTTTAAAAAATACCCCTCTTTCTCTCTCTCTCTCTCTCTCTCTCTCTATGTGTATATATATATATATATGGCAATATAGGGTGAGTATATGATAGGGAGTTGATTATTTAGGCAGAGAGGTGGGGATTTGAACTGAACAATTCTCATTCAAGTGTAGGGTATTCTTCCTGGATCCCTGAGGGGTATGTATGCTATGAAAACTGTGGCTTATTTTATGAGGTAGGATTTCCAAACACTGTAATCACGTTGGGAATAATTTACCTCTTGCCTGTGTAGCCTGAAGTTCTCTTCTGTACCTCCTACCTGTTTGTGTGTGTGTGTGTGTGTGTGTGTGTGTGTGAGAGAGAGAGAGAGAGAGAGAGAGAGAGAGAGAGAGAGAGAGAGATTTCAGTGATACACCAAAGGGTGGAGTCAGGTACCTGAGAGAGTAGGAACAGCTGTCCTGTTGCTACTGCTAGCAGCAGTCTCAGAAATGGCAGGCAGGGAGAGGTTAGCTCACCCTGAAGTAAAGCCTGGAGATTATTACCTGTCAGGAATGTCAAAAACATTTGTTAAGCAACCTTCTTCCTGGCGTTATAGGGAGAAAGCTGTGCACGTAGATCAAATTCCTTTCCTAAGAAGACTGTACTCTGTGAACAGACCCTCAGAATTTACCCCAGAGAAAGACCACTTGATGGTTCATGGAACTTGCTTCACAGCATAGCACGTTCACAGGTTTCCATGTTCACAGTAACCCTCAAACACACACATTTATGTTGCCAATTCTTTCACGTGGGATTTTGAACGTGCTCACTGGAATTGAAGCGACAATTTGGATAACTTTCATAGGCCAGAAATAAGGATAGATTAGAGGCAACTGGCCTGGGGCCAGGTCTCCAGAGAAATTGGTCTCTGAGCCATGATTTCTGCAAATTTTGATAAAATACTGAAACTTGGCTAGAGATGTTGCTCAGTGGTGGAGCACGTGATTTGCATGAGGACCTGTGTTTGATCCACAGTGTAGCAAAAAAATTTTTTTAAAAATTAAAAAAATTTAAAAATCACAACAAAGAAAGAAAAACTACTAAAACTTTGTAGAATCAGGCATTTTCATATAAAATTAGGTGTCATATCTTGAGAGGAGGAGACAAGTCATGATTATGGATCAATCATATGATTTGATAGGGCTCAAGAAATTTGACAGGGCTCAAATTTCTTTTGTCAGAACGTTTGCTAGAGCTAAGTGCAAATTCTGGGGTTCACTGTAGCCTCCAACTGTCTGTCCCACTCCTACCTGCCTCTCTCACTTGCCTCACTCCTGCTGTAGACAATCGCCCTAAACCACATTTTTGTGGCTTTCTCCAAGAGGGACTGTGGTGAGGTGGGGGCAATCCCACCTTTGTTGCTGGGCAGACTCAGAGTTGAGAACGGGTTCTGCCACTTACTATGGTCTTGAACAACTCACCTGATCTACATAAGCTTGCATTTTTGCATCTGTGGAAGGGCTGAACATTCTTACCCAGGAGTGGGCTTATAGATCAGACACAGTGTGTGAGAAGTACTTAACACAGGCATGTACTCATTTCATGGTAGCAACTATAATGGAAGCATTTCACATTTTGAATCAGACTCAATCAGTGTCTTAAGTATTCTTACATTGCTCAAGGTAGGAAGGACCTTTGAGCTATTACAGGAATTGTCCAAGTTCCACGGGAAAGGAATCTGACACTGGGGGAGTTGACTAGTCAAAAGTCACTCGGGATCTTAGAGGCAAACAGGCCTGGAAGGAGAGGCTTTTCACTGATTGATCACAAAAAGGCCTCCGAATGTGATGTGATGCTTTTGGTATGTGAGAGTGCTTTTTGAAGCTGGATGTAGTGCTGCACACCTGCAACCCCAGCCCCATAAGAGCCTGAGGCAGGAGGAGCACGAGTTTGAGCCTAACCTGGGCAATTTAGTGACTTATCAAGACCTCATCTCAAAAAAGAAAAAAACATCTGGATATGTAGCTCAGCATGAAGGCCTTAGTGCCAAAAAAGGGTGTTATTTGAATTCTAAAGTATAAGAACAAGATAGTTTTGATTAGCATAAAGATTGGATTTAGAAAAAAAAAAAATTACCACTCATTCATTCAGTACTGATTGGGTCTCTAGTTTAGACAGGCCCCATGTCAGGGCTCAGGGAATATAGCACTAGATGAGAAGTCAAGTCACTCACTACCCTCACTGAGCTTAGAATCTAATGGGGGAGGCCAAAGAGACCACAGGTATGTAACAGTCACCTCCTTTTCCATGGTTTCACTTCCTACAGTTTTAATGCAGTGTAGTCAACCTCAGTCTGAATGTATTAAAATTCCAGAAACAATGAATGCTTTAAATTGCATGACATTCTGAGTAGCACAGTGAAATCTTATTCCTGCTTTAGATGTGAAGCATATCTTCGTCCACTGTGTCTGCAGTGTATATGCTGCTCTCCCTTTGGTAGACATCTTTGGTTATCTGATCTATTGTCCTTTTCTCACAGAGCTTGTATCCATGTAACTCTTATTTTACTAAGTGGCCTGAGACTGCAGGAGTGATGCTAGGAATATGTCAGAGAAGGCTATTACCATGAGGATGTATGTACAGGAAAAAACCACAGTATGTATAAGATTTGGTACTGCCCATGGCTTCAAGCATCTACTGGGTGTCTTAGAACATAGTCTCTGAGGATAAGGGGGTCTGCCATCCAGGTATTTTCAGATCCAGGTAAATGCTGTCAAGGAAATGAAGAGGATTATGTGAGAAGCACCCAGTCCAGAAAGCACCCAGACAAAGAACGGGCAAGAGTTTTTGAGGAGGAAGAGCAGCCAGGGCAGAGAGCCCTAAGATGAGAAAGGACTTTGGTGAATGACTTAAATAGGCAAAGAGATGGCCTGGATCACTAAACCATAGTAGGATTCTGGAATGTATGAAATCATAGTGCAGAAGGTTTGGAGCAGGAGAGTGACAGTATCTTTAATTTTTGTTCCAACACCATTGTATGCAGAAGTCCCTTTGGATGGGCTTGGGGTCACTTCTAAGCAAGCCTGTCCCCTTTTCTGTTTCTGTGGCTGTCCTCAGAGGAGCCCTGTGGAAATTCAGGACTCAAAGCACAGACTTCCTCATTGAGGCTGTTTACCAAATCTTGAAGGTATGTGGTTGTCCCCCAGGGTCTCGTATCTAATGTCCAACAGCACAATCCAGCATTCTCGTCATTAACTCAGAGATCTAAAGGCCAAATGATAGTGTTTCTGTCATTTTTTTTTCCTAGATCTTAACACACATAGAGTGTGCTTTCAGGTTACTGAATTATTTCTGCTTAACCGTAAAGAACAGTTACCTCCATTCAATAACGTTTAAAGCAGGGTAAGTGTGTCCTGTGGGTCATGAGTTTAATTTTTTCCAGTGACATGATGATACATTTAATTGCTGGCAACTGAAAAGAGAAAATCATTAGTTTCTTTTTCCAGGTGTTGGTTCTACGTTCCCCACTTGTCCCGGCCCAGGCTCCACACTCAGAATGTACCCAGTGAAGGTTGGCAGAATGAAGACTCTTGTAGATGTTGTTGTTTGTTTTCCATTTGTTTTGTTTTGTTTTTCTTTTTAGTGCAGGACTCAAACCCATGGCCACATGTGTGCTAAGCACTCTACCGCTGAGCAACAGCCCCAGCCCCTGGAAGGTAGACATCACTAGGTCCCACTGACACCTGGATAGTTGTAGGAGTGGTTATTCAAATTGCCTTGTCTGTTACAATTAGGGAAATGCTGGAAAGTTCTCTAGATAGCATTTCACTCCCTCGCTTTACAGGTGAGGAAATGGCTCCAGGGAGGTGATGTGACTTGAGTGTGTCCTGTGTCCTATGGCTTGTGGGTACGGGAGCTGGAGCTGACGCGTAGGTGTCTGAGGGGCCCTTCAGTTACAGAACAAGGCGTTCAGAGGCCATGCTATCAGAGCAGTCAGGTTGAATGCGTGGCACAGGCCAAACCATCGGAAATGAAGCCAGGGTGGTCAGTGTCCTTAGGTTCTCAAACATTCAGTGTACACCCCAGCCACCTGGGGTGTCATTATTGTGTCATTCTAGAAGTTCCACACGGGTGTTTTTGAGGCAGATACGGCCACAGATGAAGCACCTTCGCCAGGACTGCCCCACCTTTTGAAATGAAGCAGTTTGAACAAACACTGACATTGAGACAATTGGCAGTTTGGGCTTTGCCGCTTAATCGTCTAGATCCCATAAGTATCTTTTGCTCCGAATTACGTAAAGATCTGTCTGTAATCTCACACTGCACAGGGCCCCTTCCCACTCCATTCAGTACAATTTTCTTTAATGACCAGTATGTGGGTGGAGCCTATTCGGCCAAATGAGATGTATGGAGAAGAGGCACGTTCGTATCTCCATTTTCTTTCTTTCTTTTTTTTTTCTTTTTTTTTTTTTGGTGTCCACATCCGGATTTACCTAAACCCCACCCAGGTTGCATTTGCATAGCAGTGAAAAACCGGTATTTTCTACTGTGAATCACACTCCGCATCTTGAGGCCGGCTGCCAGTGAGGGGTGCGTCAGGCCGGCTTGCTGGAAGCCTGGGCTGGGTGGAGGGGGAGCTGAGAATGGAGGGGACAGCTCCTGCCAGCTGTGGGCCCCACACCTGACTGCACTGCTCTGAGAACGAGAGGCGGCTCATGGCCACCGGTGGATCTGGACATGGAGTCACCTACCTGCCTTCCAGGGGAGCAGCCACAGAAGGAAGGTGGCTTCTCTTGCTTCTGCTGTCGGGGATCTCGCGGTGCAGCAGACAGGAGCCAGGTACTGGTGCATGATTCTTGGGGTTACTCCCGCTCTGGGGTCCCTCACTTCTGTGTCATACATTCCTGGTCACCTGGGCAGCTCACCTGGGAGTGGACGGTTCCTGGACATTTGTTGCTAAGTGGGAGCCGCGAAGGGCCATGGGTCATACGGTCTCTTTTAAGTTAAATTATGCTTCTCAGGCAGAGGATGATTGCCTGCAGCAGTTAAACCTTGTTTAATGATAATTAAGTTGCTTTGCTTTATTCTGGAACATCCCTTAATTTCCTGCACAAAGGCAGGGAGCATTTTTCTTTGATTGTAACAGTGTGTTTCTGGTTAAGGTATAATCCGTGCACCTTGCTGGACTCTGAAAGAATGTGTCCGTGGGATGCTGATTTGGAAATGCCATAAAAGTTAAATAAAACAACAAAACAAGAGCTGTCAGTTAAGTTTTTTCAGAAATCAAAGCTACTTTTCCCTTCTCCACCTCTCCCTCTGATTCTGGTTTGAATCTAGGGTCCTAGCTTTTGTGCTTGGCACAATCCAGCTTGTTCATGCCTGACTGTAGCCCTTTACAGAGTCCCACTGGTCTGTCGCATGAGCCTGCACCGCTCAAGAGCGTGGAGGGAGAAGCAGCCACACTTCTTAGGGCTGAGGTCGTCCCGAGAGGGAACTTTGAGATGGCAGAGGCAGGGGAAAGCCTTCGCTGCAGCCCATAGAGAGAAAAAACTAAAGCTCCAAATGAACAGCCCTTACACAGAATTTACCTGAGGAGTCCTTGTATCTGATCTGTTATTTTCATGGGCCTGTCTTCCTACTGCCAGAATTAAGATGTTCCTGAAAGAAATGTTAACAAATAGAGCAGTTACCAAATTTGACGTAGTGGAGGGGAAAATAAAATTCCTGAAAGAACTGAACCAACTGTGGTTTTTAATAAGGCTGACTTTTAAGTGTTAGTAGAGATTACAGGCGATATGAGGATTTGGAGGTGGAGGGGTATATATGTGTGTGTGTGTGTGTGTGTGTGTGTGTGTTTTGTTGCTTCTGGGAGCACTTGCATGGTTGGTTCAAGTCGTGCTTTGTGCCTCAGTCTTGGAGGTTAATTCCAGGCCAGCCTGCTTTCTTCAGAGGACTTGGAGGTGAGATGACCTAGCAGAAGACACCTGGGGGCAGAAGGGGGTTGGGCAAGGTCTAGGATGTTGGATCCAGGAGAACACCTGGAGTAAGACATATAGCAGAGAAAACAGAGCTTAGTCACTTGTATGGAGAGGAGGAGAAGGTCCAGGGACTTAGAAGGACTGTAAAGATACTTTAAACTGGATGGAGCAAAGGAATGTGGAAACACAGTGAACCAAGATGGTCAGAAAAAAAAATTTGTGTTCGAAGATAGTGTGAGTGAATGAGGTAAGGAGATGGAGCCACATGTGATACTGGTGGCATCACGAGTGCTGTTGTTTGTCCCTTGCATGATTTGGTTGCCGTGCGGTGGTGCTGGGAAGCGAAGTCTTTTGAGTGGTGATTAGGTTGTTAAGAGGATTAATGGCTTTCTCATGGGGCGTGGTTGATTCTTGCAGGACCAGTTTCATCACTGTGAGAGCGGGGTCTTATAAAGCTGGTCTCTTATGTGCTTTTCCACTTATTCTTCTGCTTTCTGCCAGGAATTGGGGCAGTGCAAGGGTCTTGGTGGTGCCATGCCCTTGGTATTTCCAGTCTCCAGAATCCTGTGTCAAAATTAAGCGCTTTCCTTTATAAATGACCCAATCTTAGCTATTCTGTTATAGTAACAGAAAATGGACTAAGGCAGTGAGGCAAGGTAATAACTTTGGCAGAGATGTTCTGCCCCTGCCAGAATAGGGGATTTAAGTGTATTATGTTTGCAGGGGGGATTCAATTTCTACCTGGTTTGCTAATGGCCTTTTACAACTTCAGTATATTGAAGGAATGACTGGGAAGGCAGTATTTGTTAGAAAAGTGGCTGGTGGGAAGTTTTGGCTTCTTGAGGGAGGACGGGGTGATATGGGGAGGGAGGGTACCTTGGCGCCACATCTGAATCTCCCTGAGCTGACCAGGCTGTCCTGACAACTCACCAGACATCTGAGGGGAGCCCAGTCTGGGGACAGGGCCCTTCTCTCTTCTCATTTCCTTTTTTCCTGTCTTCAAACCTGGATCAAAGTGGATCTCAGATTTCCTCAGATGTCCAAATACCCTTTTCTAGTCTAGGTACCACCAAGTGAAATCTTTCTAGTCTTGATTTGCAAATAAAAACAAACTCAGGCCAAAATCGATCTTAGAGAATCCAAAAACATAGGAGCAGGAAGGCACACACCCACCTTTCCCCAAGTGACATCCCAGCACATGGGAGCTCAGGGATGTATCCAGGGGCACACAAGGAATTAGTCAGTACCTGGGATGGGGACACAGGCTTCCTGAGAACACCTTTGACTTTCTGAAGGGAAGGCTAAGGCACATGGCTAATGCCGGATAACATAGCCACTCCAGGGATCCGTGCGCACATCGACACTTTCCCTGATTTCTGGTTCAGGTCCTGCCTCCTCACCTCCTTTGTCTTTCTCTTCCTTTAGCAGGCTGCACAGGTGACCATGGTAGTCTAGTGGGTTCCGTCCTGGGGACACATTCAGCAGGGCCTGTGTGCCAGGCTTTGCAGGGTGCTAATGATGGGTGCCCTCTGCTACGAGTACTGTATGCAGACTCCACACAGGGAAGGGACAGTGTTTGTAGGTGACAGAGAGAACAATGTTGTTGAGTACTTTTTTTTTGCCCTTTTTTTTTTTTTTTTGGTTTTTCTCCGGTACCGGGAACCGAACTCACGACCTTGCGCTTGCCAGGCAGGCGCTTTTGCCGCTGAGCTAAATCCCCAACCCCTGTTGAGTATTTATTGTGTTCTCCAAACCCCAAATGCAGAGCTACACACGCACACACACACACACACACACACACACACACGAGATAGGGTTAATTGAAATCCTGACTGGCATTCCGCATCTGGGGCCAGTAGTGGCACAAAATGAAAGGTGAGTGTGAGAACTAAGTGTGTAAAACTGTGAGCTGAGTCAGGCCATGTGTATAGGGCCACAGCCTGCTGAGCACAAGTGCCAGGCTGGGGTGCCAAGAGCGCACAGAGGCAATTCCTGGCAAACAGGGCGAGGTGCCAGTGAACCTGCAGATGCCTGTCTGCACTGTCTCCACCAAGGTGATAGCTCTTCCCCTTCAGCAAGCTGTTTTTTCTCAAAGCTCAGGGCTCAGGGACAGCTCCTAGAAGGTAAACCATTGCCTGAGTTCCGCAGATGCTTTTGCCCTGTTCCCCTTGGATGATGTCCTCGCTAATTCATAGGCTGGGGGCTGTTTAAAAGAGTGAGGTGTCTGCCGTGTGTGAGTGTGAGAGTGGGTGTGAGTGGGGGTCTCTAAAGGGAGGGAGAATGGGGGTGTTCACAAATTAAACTTCGGGGGCTCCTCATCGTTTTTCCTAACTGAAAGCGTGTTCAGCAGAACCCTAACAGGGCTCCCCAGCAGGAACTCTGTCAAAGTACTTGGCACTAAATACAGGTTCTGTGTGAGGATCTGTGTGGAACATTCTGGAGTCTGGAGCTACACCGTGTGCTTCTACCACAGCCCTCTCTGACAGCCTGAGCGCCTGGAGGGTGACAGACTCAGTGGGGTGGAGGGGCCCCGCACCCCTTCTCTCTCAGGTGGAGAAAGAGAAGGGTGTGAAAGAAAAGACAACAAACTTCCTTATCTTTCCTGGCCCCTCAGGCCCAACCCTAAATAACGCTGCCCCCACACACACACCCCTGGAGTCGAGGCTTTTTCTCCTGTGAAACCGTAGTCTGAAAGCCCAGGCCGTCCCATCCAGTTTTTGACACCCCTGCTCTGAACAGCTCAGGTGTCCGCACTTGGGAATTTTCCCAGGGCTCAAACTTCCGGTCCTACAAATCTGTCCCCTGTAGGGCACTGAGGGCCCTTCCTTGCGTTTATTTTTCTCACCCTGTAAAGAAAACATGAAGGTTTAGTCTTGAGTTCTGCAGGCATAAGGTGGAAGGAAAGAAAATTTAAATCAAAGTGCTATTGCAGGATCATTAGCTTGGATTGTGTGTGTGTGTGTGTGTGTGTGTGTGTGTGTGATTGTGCGGTAGAAAAATAAAGTGGAGAGTTGGATCTCTGAAGGATGAGGAAAGGGATACAGACATGGACAGTGATGCTTCAGGCAGCTTGTTTTCATACATGCTCTTGCAGAATCCTCTCTCAGCGCGATTAGGAAGCCCCTGACTAAGGAGAGACACCACGGAGAACAAAGCGTAAACTGTCAGGCGGTTATAATCAAGTGTGCCCTAATCAGCCTTCATGTTGTATAGTAATTACACTCTGAAAGGCACAAGCACATTCTAAAAGACAATCTTAAGATATAAAATAGCCAGCCAAGAACCTTATCTAGATGGCAAACCTTTTCTCTAGACTTGACAAAAACTGTTAACTGCTGCGGTGCTTGATTACTTATCTTGCTTCACCTGTCTGGGTATGGTGGCGTCTTTTCTTCACTTGATTTATAGAGTTCTATAAAGAGGGGGAAATATTAAAGGATTTGCAGTGTTAGAGGTGGAAGGTCCAGATACCTCTTTATAAAAGATACCTGGTTGCTGAACTACATAAAGTAAATGTTTAATGTGATTCTAGATGGCGGTTCTTAAGGCTGCAGATGCCTTCTGCATGAGTCCGCTGCCATTGCACGCATGTGTCCTCAACCAAATGATGGTCTGGTGTTGTGAAAGTTTGTCTTCTCATCTGGTTGTGAACAGTTTGGCACCATTTTCCATTGTTTCACACAAGTGCAGTAGAATAATGAAAGAATGTGCAATTCAGCTGACCTGTTAAACTCTCATTTTTCCATGGTTTCTAAGGTCCTGAGTTCTAATTCTGTACTTTCTCCCAGACTTTGATGGCGTTGATAGTGCGAACTTGTGCAGGGACTGGCTGATTTTGTATAGGAGGGACATTTTCTTGAGTTAAGCCATGAGATGAAAAATCTAAATTTAGATAGCAAAGTGCTTCACAACAGATGATCCAAGACCCAGGTGAAGGAGCGAGGTGTGCTGTGGCCTTTCGGAATCTGATTTTTCATGTGCAGGGTTCTAAGTTCACAGACCGAACCTCCTCGGTGCCTGTGTGTGTAGGGAAAGAAGTGCTGATACGCAAGGGTCATTGTAATGTAGGGAATCCCCAGTTATCATTGTAATGTAGGAAATCCCCAGAATTTAGGGAACCCTCTGAAAATGGGAGAGTGATAGAAAGGCTAAAGGAATTGGAGCAGATATTGAAGAGAAACCTAGAGGTGATTTTTGTGTGTGGAAGTCTACAGTGGGTTGCTTTGAGGAGCTCTCAGATGTCATTGTATGGTCCATGGAGAACTGCACAGGAGGAAAGGGCTCAGGGTGACGCAGCGGTTAATCAAGTCCTACAAGCCAAGGTGATCAAGCATCAGCATCTGTTGCAGTCAGACAGATCAGTTGTGATGTAAATATTTGTGGGTGTCCCATCTTCCGGGACTTGGTGAGTGAGTTTCTTCAAGGAAAAATGCCTTGTAAAACACCTGAGGTTTTCTTCAAGGAAAAACGCCCTGTAAATGTCACTTTGTTATCAGGGATCGGGTCACCTGTGTAATGCCCCTAGCAGGGAGACTCATCTGTGAGTGCCTCAGCCATAGATGCCGCTTGGCTCGGGCCAGTCTTCCACCGCCTCTGTTCCACGCCTGGCGGGGTCTGTGAGGGTATGCATGTGTGCGCCAGGGCCTCACCCGCCTCTCCGTGTGGATATTGACACACACGGGAGAGTAACTTCCACTTAAAGACGTTGCAGTTGTACTTCCACAACAGTGATACCTACTCTTCTCTGTTGGTAGTACTCTTCTCTGTCAGGTGTTTAAAAACATTTGGAATTGAAAAATATGCAACCACCCTGCCATTTCTGGGCAGGGTGAAGACTTGCAGCCGTCTTGGGTCATCTCTTGAGCTTAGCTGTCTTGGGAAAGTCATGCCATACCAGGTCTTTGTGTTGTCTCCTGGTTGGGACAGCATGAATGATGATGATAGATAGATAGATAGACAGACAGGCAGACGGACAGATGGTTTATTTCCTTTGAGTAGTAGCTTTCTTTTTTTTTTGTCTTTTTGAGACAGGGTCTCGCTATGCAGTTCAGGTTGGCTTTGAGCTCACTTTGTAGGCCAGGCTGGTCTTGAACTCTCAACGATCCTCCTGCCCCAGCATGGTGGGATTACAGGCATATGCCACCACACCCGGCTGAGTAATAGCTTTGAGTGCAGCCTTTAAACTTTGGAAAGATTTAGCGCCAGATACATAGTTATTCCTTGGTATCCATGGCGGATTAGTTCTGGGGCCTCTGCAGATACCCAAACCTGTAAATGCTTAAGACCTTTATTTAAAATGGTGTAGCATTTGTAGATAACCTGTGCACATATTCCTTTATCCTTTTGTAAATGTTGTGTAAATGGCTGTTGCACTGTATTGTTTGAGGAATAATGATAAAAAAGAAAAAAGTCTATACATGTTTCATATAGAGGTAATATTTCCAATCCACAGTGGAATGTAGGACTCCAGGTGCAAAGCCTGTGAGTGTAGAGAGCCTGTAACTAACCATCACACACCCCAACCATATGTCAGGTACAGTGTGACTTTTCTTTCTCTGCTTGAGGCTGGAAGGCTGAGTAGAACATACAGAACAAAAGTCAAGTGAGAGTTAAAAGTTCAGTCTCTTCCCTATTTTTGTCCTGTGTCCGAAACAGGTAGAGGGACAGGAGAAAAATACCTTATCAAAGGAGCTGTGAGTGAACTCGTCCCTGAGTGGTAATTAGCAAGATAGAACAAAAACAGGCAGGTTCAGATTTGTGTGTAAGCAGAAGAAAGGTGAAGTGTGTGATAGTGTTGAACTAGTAAGACCAGCTTTAGCGAAGAAGGAAAGAAAAGCACATACATGGAGCACTGCACACAGCATTCCAGGAAACCACTGAACTGTGAGTGGTGACGTGTTCCCTTTGTGCCTTCAGAGATGTGTTTCAGAGCGCAGTTAGGCTGAGAACTTACACTGGAAACAATGGAGGGAGAGGAACGATTGGACACAGTGTTATGTTATCACCAAAGCTTTTCTGAAGTTAATTGAACCTGAACTTACTGTTGTGTTGGCCTTGATGTTTCAAGACAGTGACCTTGGCTTTCATCATTTGTCTGTGCTTCACGGCTTGTGCTGGTCTTACGTGTGGTTTCAGATTCATCCGTTTCATTGGGAAAAACGTCAACCACCTTTCAGGAATATTTAAAAAATCTTTTGTAATTGAGAATACTGTGGCCGTCATCTTTGTATGAGGTGTCACTCCTTAAATCCCACAACAACATGCTAACTTGTACCAAGATAGTCAATGTCTCTCTACTTTTTTCATCTTTTTTTCCTTATCCTAAGGCAAAGTCTGAATGAGACATTTCTTTCTTTCCTTTCTCTTCTTTCTTTCTGCCTTTCTTTCTCCCTTTCTCCCTTTCTCTCTCTCTCTCTTTTTTTTTTTAAACAGGGTTTCATTATGTAGTCTAGGCTTGCCTTGAGCTCACTTATGTAGCCCAAGCTGGTCTTGAACTGGTGGGTATCCTCCTGCCTCAGCCTCCTCAGTGTTGCTGGGATCACAACCACGTGCCACAATGCCCAGCCTGAGACCTCTTCTTTCTTGATTCAGTTCCCAGTAGGAAGAGTAAGGGGGAAGGGATGCTGGGCACCAGCCATAACTCTCTTTCACATCTGCCGGCTTCTGCCTGTACTGTCTCCACATGGAAAGGGTCCTCTCTCTCATTTTCTCCTGTCTGTTGAAGAAACAAAGCATCTCTCTTGTTCTGGGCCCCATGCTAGGCCAGGGAGGCTCCTGAGTGAGCAGGATGGACAAGGTATTAGTGGTCCATGTTCATGTGTGAGGGGAATAAAACCTTCATCTACAAGAGTGATGAGTATGAAGGAATGATAAGGAATGTTGAACACGACTGGCACGGCAGGGCTGGGGTACAGAATTGGGGAAGTCTGAGTAACAATTTTGCAGGCAGGAATTATATCTTAAGCACTAAGATTTATCCTTACTAAGGGCTGGGCATGGTGCCACATGCCTGTAATCCCAGCACGCGGGAGGCTGAGGCAGGAGGATTGTTGTGAGTTTGAGACTAGCCTGGGCTGCAAAGTGAGCTCAAGGCCAGCCTGAACTGCATAGTAAGACTGTCTCAGAAAGACCAAAAAAAAAAAAAAGAGACAGAGATTATCCTTATAAGAGAAGGTGGATAAAATAAAATTCTAAAGAAGAAAGGGCAGAAAGATGCTATGTTTTAGATAAAACATTGAACACCACATTATGTTGAACCCCAAGTCTGTGTATCTTTGAAGACGGATCATTTTGTATTAGTGGTCCAAACTTCATCCTTTCTCCTTCAGACTTCACACTTTGACCATTCGGCTCCTGATCAGCTGTTTGCCCTGTGGCAGATAACAGAAATCAAAAGATGTCTGCCGTCACTTCACTCGCTGTGATCGGAAGTGAATGGGCTGCAGGAGAAATTCATCAGTTTTTATTACATTGAGGTTGAACTACTCCTAACAGTGTGCCTTCTTCCTCTTCTCTCCATAAATATAATTAAATAAATTCTTCTTAGTATCGACTAAGTCCCAGGAGAATTCATGCAGATGCCGGGAACATAAAGATTAATAAAGACAATAGATGTTCTCAAGGGGCTCCAGTTCTGGGGCAGAGCTTGGCAGCCTGTGACCACTGGAATAATATTCTAGGCGTGTGAAGAAAGCCTTATAGGAATCCCAAGGAAGAAAATGTTCTCCCAGTGTACAGGGAGCTTCACAAAGGAAATATTTGAATCGATTCTAAAAGAATGATAGACGCAAAGGCTAACAATGCTTTTCTAAAGAGTAAAGTTATTTTTAAAGTGAAAACCTAATAAGAACAATAATGCTTTAAAAAGGAAAAGCACCAGTTGAAGTGATTATAACGTTTTCTCTCATGTAGGCATAACATTAGCTGAGAAGTAGCTTGATGTTCTGCTTATACTGCTGCTGTGCAGTAAATGAGGTCTCGATATTTCAGTGTGGGTTGATTTTTCATAAATCATATTTCCCATTATCGTGCATTTAATTAAAGTGATGGTGGGCTTTCTGATTACCCTGTAGTCACCAGTGGTAGCCAACCCTTTACTCTGGCTTGTAGCCCTTCAGCTCCCATTTCTAGAAGTCATTAATTGTCTGTGCACCCAACTCACAGTTACTTACTTGGGGGGAGCTGCTTACTTATTTCTACTGCATTGGGGATGAAAACTAGTGCCTTGTACCTGCTGGACAAGCACTCTACCTCTAAGTTACATCTTTAATGTAAAGAGCTGCTATTTAATTTTTAAAAGCTGTTGTTGAACAGGGAAGGGATTTGCAAATCATTACCCCCTGGTTCATTTGGGTAAGAAGGCCTGATTTCTTTTGTTTGTTTGTTTGTTTGGGTCAGGGTCTTGCTGTACAGTTCAGACCAGCCTTGAGCTCACTTTGTAGCTGAAGGTCTGATTTCTTACCTTGGATTTTCACAAAACTATACAATAACGACCTTCTTTTGTTGTTTGTTTGTTTTTGTGTTTCTTCCGGTACCAGGAATTGAACTCACGACCTTGTGCTTGCCAGGCAGGTGCTGTGCCACTGAGCTAAATCCCCAGCCCTCCCCCCTTTTTTTAAAATCATTTAAAATGGTGTGTAAAACTGCATCATTTTCATCCTGCCTGTTAGTTGACTTGCTAACCTCCTGTCAAGATTTTTCCATTTTAAAAAGGATTGCTTTAAACATTCATCAAAAAGCAGTAATATAGCAAGCAAATTATGCTTTGGCAGGAACATAAAGGGCAGCATTTGGATGGGAGCACCCATCCCCTAGGGGTTTATCCCACTGCATGCAGGCAGAGGAGTCGGGTAGATTTTTCTGTGGGACCAGGAGTCTTTGGTCTTTGTTCTGTGCAGCCCCCACCATCAGATAAGTTTTATTTCATCATGAAATCCTGTGACGTGTTCACACCATGCAGATGATTGACATGTCACAGCACCCACCTCCCCCCATCTAAGGGTTGGGGTCCTATGCTGTGTACAGTGCTAAAGGAATTTCCAAGTCCGTGTTTAGGAAAGATAGTTCAAATGCCTCTTGGGTCTGGCCACCTTCTTACACTCTGCAGAAGGAACAAATCCCCCTCCCCGTATCTGTGGGCTGTGGACACTGGAAACAGAACTAGGTTCGGTCCACCCAAGTCAACTGCTGGTCTCTTCTCCCACCCGTGGGATGAAGATGTTGGAAATGGGGAATCCTTGCTACATTCTCTTTCTTTCCAGCAGAGTATAATTGATTTTTAATCATTAGTGAACCTTTCACATAGTGAATAATTATTCTGAGCCAAAACTCAAGATTATTGTTGATGTAGAGGGCTGGTTTGGTCGCACCACTGCAGCACCTATGAATTCTGTTACAGATGGCCGTGCGGACCCACTTGCCAGGTTCCTGGGATACTGTTCTTAGGGACCTTTGACAGGATTCTCACAACCCGTTCCTCCATCATCATAAAGGCAATGCATGTGCTCACCTTCCATTGAGATAGAGTGCACTGTCTCTAAATTGTATGACGGATGACATCTTTCTTCTCTTCACCTTTCTGCCAATTAGTACACATGGAAAATAAAAGTGATGGATTAGGCTTCTGCATTGTAAAATATAGCTTAGATTTCTTTCTTTTGATGGTACTCAAGAGGAGTCCTGGCACGTGCCCGCAACCTCTATGGCAAAGCAGTATTTCTTTGAACTATAAACCACACCATATACTTCTCTCTTCTGCCAAGGGGAAATGGATGAGATTGCCAGATTTGTATGAGAATTATAGGGTTTTCAGATCATCATGGAGAAAATTACTGAGGTTCAATGTTATTAGAAAAAGTATATTCTTAATTTGCCTGTAATTTTTCCTTTAATGGGTACTTTGGCTCCATTTTCAAAGCATGTTTGAAGCTTTTTTCTAATTTGGCATTAAAATTATTTTTAATAACATTAACTTCAGGATCATTCTCTAGTTTGATTGACATTAAAAGATATCATTCTGGAGGAGAAAATACCCTCACATTTGAGATTGGTCATCACTTCTCTAGGAAATAACAGTAGACTCTGGAAAAACTTTACCATATAAAGAACTTGTTATGTAGATCGTAGCTTGCAGATTGTAAATGCTAATTTCGGTTCTAATGGTAACCGTTTTATTTGTTTCTATTTTGTTGTTGTTTTTGCTGTTCAGACACAATCTCAGTATATTCCAGGCTGGCCTTGAACTCTCTATGTAGCCCAGGAAGGCACGGAATTTGTAATCCTCCTGCTTCAGCCTTGCATAATTCTAGAAATACAGGCATGAACTACCAGACCCAGCTAAGTTAGTGTTTATTTTTCACTAAGGGAGTAAAGAATGGGAATAATGAAATTGTACGCACACTACTTTCTAGCAGATTTTCCACCTGTGCACAGCTCATTCTAACTTTGTATATTGCTTTGATTGCCAACCTCTTCAAATGAAGATTGTTTCACTAATAAGGATGGTGTAGGGCTGGGTATATATGGTACTTTAGTAATAGTGCCCTTGTTAGCATGCATGAGGTCCTGGGTTGGATTCCCAGCATTGCAAACAAAACAAAACAAGTCTGAGGTCTGACGTCTCCTCATGCAAGATACAAAAGTTCTCATTGTCAGGCTGATGGAGAACTCATTTCCATTGTAGACTGATCATAAGAAAAGGGAGACCAAGGTCCATGGGAACCCTCACAAGAGTAAGGAATACAACGGAGGAGCCTGGGGCTAGGAGGCATTCTGGCATTTCCCTACATGGCCTAGATTTCTTTTTTTTTGGTACAAGGAATCGAACTCAGGACCTTGCACTTGCTAGGCTGGTGCTTATGCCACTGAGCTATATCCCCGGCCCAAATAAGTATGGTACACTTTTTTTTTGGTACCGAGAATTGAACTCAGGACCTTGTGCTTGCCAGGCAGGCACATGTACCACTGAGCTATATCCCCGGCCCCTACATGGCCTAGAAAAGGGATTGGAAGCACCTCCTTCCTCTTGCTTTCTGCCCCCATGGTCAGGGTCCTATTCCTATAGCAGATGGCATAGTTTAGGAAGCAAAATTAGGTGAGGGGAATTACCAGGAAAATCACTGCTCACTTAGGGTTGCCCATATGTAGATCAGAAGCCAGGAGGGCTCAGCCCCAGCAAAGGCCTTCTCCTAATTCAGTATGTGGCCTTGACTACCTTTTCTTTTATCTTCCTTTTCTTTCTTTCTTTCTTTCTTTCTTTCTTTCTTTCTTTCTTTCTTTCTTTCTTTCTTTCGAACCATGGTCATCTTATCTATTGGGAAAAAAATTTCCAGTTTTACAGATTACTAAATGACTACTGAGGTTTCTTTTAACTTTTAATTTCTCCAACAAGCAACTCATTGAAACAAGAATATAATTTCGCAAAGCTACGTTCCGGGGAGCCTACATCCAGCAAGCCACTTTGTCATTGATGAGAATAAAATACTGAGGCTGACCGATCATCAGAGGCACAATGCAGCCTAACTGAATGTGCATACACAGATTCTAGCTACATTCCAGCCAGACTAAGAGAGCTGTTAAAATAGAAATGGATTTATTTAATAATTGTCCTTGACATTCTTCATTTCTTTCAAGGTGACGTGAACAGACATTCTGGAATTTCAGTAGAGATCTGTTTTCACACACTCGTCAGTGTTCCCTGTGAAATAAATCATACTGAAGAGGTTTTTTGCCCTTATGAGTTATGTGCCTGGAGGAAAAATTCTTCACTTTTTTTTTCTTCTAAATGCCTGTTGAAATAAAGTCTTCTTTGAAAAGTCTTAATGAAAAGACCAGACATGGGAATAGCATCCACCCTATTCTTTCTCTGGTCTCTGAAAATAAAGTCTTAGATAGCTAGCAGAATGTCAAAGGATTCTCTGCGTAGAAGTATATGCCCTTCTACCCCGGGCACAGTTGGTCGGTTGATATTAATGGAGAGCAGCCTTTGAGAGGAAAAATTATTAAAAACTAGTTAATTTTCTAGCCATTATTTTATCATCACTAAATACATGCTAGAGAAAGCTGGCACCTTCTATGTGAGATTGCTCTTTGCTTTACCCAACTCACTGAATACTCAGAAAAGACAAAGAGGAAGAATTATGTTCAGAGACCGATAAATTCCCTATGGTTACCATCAAGAGACCAGACACTTACATTTGCAAAGTGTGAACAGAGAACCTTTAAACAATAAGCATCAAATTAAGTATTGTTCTCCTCTTCATTGCCCTTTCTCCACAGACACTCTTAAGAGAGTCCCTGCTAAATATTAATGATCTTCCTAGGGGTAAAATATACCCTTGCAACTTTGATTATTATTTTAAAATTCTTCTTTGTGGAATATGCACAGCAAATGACATCCACGGCAGAATCGGTCCCCCTTGTATTCTCTCCTGGAGCCACATGATGGCCTTCTGCACCTAGGAGCAGGGAACAGCCCTGCAACTCTATGCTTGGGGCCATTTCAAAGAACAAAAACACCCCAAAAAGGCACAAAAAAAGAAATAGAGTTCATTAAACAGAACACACAAAAAAAACTCTTTACAGTTTGAGGGCTGGAAAAAGAAAGCAGAGCATTGTTTCATTGGACTTCACCCGAAACATGCTTCTTGGGCAACCTAAGTTGTTTGCTGCTCCTTGCATACCCATGAATTAATGCCAGAGTTCTGGGAGTATTGATTCATTTGGAGGCCACACACGGATTTAAGCAAGTAGGCAAGTTTATAAATAGGGAAGCTGCAGATGATAATTGACTATCTAATCATAGAGTGGTGTCCACGGTCTTTTCTTCCCCCCTCATTGAACCTTTGCAGATGAGATTGGTGCCGCTGGACTGGCTGTGTGGACTTTAGCCTCAGTGCAGTTTGATTAATGATAGAATTTTCCAGAGCACCGTACTATCCCTCCCACACCCCTGCTGACTGTAGTGAGGGTTCTGGCCATTACTTCTGCCTTCTCAGCTTCTTTGATATTCCTGTCTAAACTGCCCTTTCCTACGCAGCCCACAGCGAACTTGGCAGTGCTGTAAGGAGTGTAAGAGGGGAGTAACTGTTGAGTCCAGGCCAGACAATTTCTCTTTCTGCGCAGTCCTGCTCAGAATAGGGAGAAAGAGTTGAATTTAATTCATACATTCAGATGCTTGAGTACTGTTGATTTTGTCCCTATTTAATGAAATATTGATTGAATTGGGCTACAAGATCATTGGAATCAGTGCTGTTGCATTTTTCGTATCATTTTATGTGCTACTGGTCTACCAAGGATGGAGAATAACAAATGGGGTTTGATACTGTTTGCTGATCATCCATTCTATTGATACCATTGAACAGAACACAAAGGAAAATATATGGAATTTCAGTTGATGTCTCTTGAAAAAAAGTCATTCCAGGTTTGCAAAAGACGATGCAACTCACTATCCCATCTAGTTGTGCCTGGCTTGATAGCATTCCTTGCTCTGCCTGAGACAGCTGCTAGTCAGAGTCCTGAGGAAGTCCGATCTGCACTTGTGCAAAACCTTTAAACTAATATTGAAATGTTTTATCCTCATAAAATCTCACCACTAGCTTTGTAGGTTGGAAATTCTTGCTTTGTACAAACCAGCTCTTAACTTGGACCCGGTGAGAAGGTACCAGCTTTTCAAATTCAAGCCATGTAAGCTCTTAGCCTGAATTTGTCAGTCACAGAAGACAACCTTTCGGGGTTGCTGAATTGACTTCCAGTCAGTCAGAAGTTTCCAAGGGAGATCTGCTTTCCCTGGGGGGTAGCAGGTCTGTGGCAATTCTCCCTCCTAGAGAGAAGCCCCCTCAGGATTTGGGAAGAGACTGCCCTGGGGGAGTCCCGGGTGGGAAGACAGAAGGCCACTTGCTATCTACAGTGTCTCATCCTCTCTCTGATTCTCCTAGACGTTATGTGAGGCAGACTGAACAGCCAAGCCGTCAGGGGCTGACTTCTTAGGATGCTTTTGGGTGACAGCTCTGTGGATGTGTGCCTTTTGTTCCTTGTGCCTCTTGTGCCTGGTCTCTGCAGACCAGGAAGCTGGTATTGCAGAAATACTTTAGGCTGTGGTGACGTTGCCTGTTAGATTCTGTGTGGGCATAGCGAGGAGAAGCAGGACCTTGCTGAGCCACTTTAGGGCGATCTATAAACACCATGAAGAACATTCCAACCAGACTTAGGGTGTAAACGGTCAAGCTAACCACTAGCCTCTGGAAAGGCTTCAGCTTTGAAAGACTGTCAGGAAGAAGATGGATGAGAATTACTGTGTGGGGTCCAACATGTAGCTCACTGGTCTTTATGTGCAGGCTGAAATGACAGACACCATTTGTAGTGAGATAAGCAAGAACACTAAAGTTACACAGCTCTATTTTTGAATTCACTTATGAGCTGTGTGACTTACAGAAAGCTATTTAATCCCACTGACCTTTGTCCATAAAATGTCCAAAAATAACGCATAGCTTGCATGGATAAGAGCTGATCTATTCAAAGCCGCTGGCAGGTTGCAGCCAGGCAGTAGGCATCAGGTGAGTGGCAGTTCCCTTACGTCGACTATCATTCATCCATTCAGTGAATGTGTGTGTGGCTCTGATCTGGGCATTATGTGAGGCATTGGAGTGACAAAAGGAACCAGGCAGAGTAATCTGGTACTTACAATCACAAATAAACAGTTCTAGCAGACTATGATAAGTTATACACTAAAGGAAGAGACTGTTGGCCTGAGAAGACATAGAAATGGTTCCTAAGCCAAACTGTGGATTCAGAAGACTTTTCCATTGTGCGTGTTACCAATTTTGATGCGTTGTGTTGATTATCAACTAAGAATGGATAGAAAGTTTAGAGGATTTTCAATGTTTTTCTTGTTAACAGCATCGAAAACAATACTACATTTTAATTAAGCACATTTTAACAAGTTTAGAAAACTGATGAGGATAACTTCATAAGACAGAGTATTGTAAGAAGTTAAGACACTCCTGAGAGAAATTATTTACATAGATCAAGGCCCAGGGACAGCAAAACTGAGGTCTAAGAGCTGAAAAATATTTCAATCAAACATTACTCTTTAGAGGATTATGAAATCTGTCTCTCAGGATGTAGGATTGAGTCCTCCCTGAGAAGTCTCATTTGCATTGCTCTGTAGATGAAATACAACCAAAAGAGTTCTAGTCTGCAGGTGAATACAGTTGTTTTTAATTGTATTACTGTTTCTTTAACAACAAGGAAGATATTTTAATGTAAACCTCTTTGGATTTGCAGAAAGTGTGCAGCGATCACAATGAACATTTGGGATTCCTGGCATGTGTATCCCACTGTCTGTCTGGCTAGGACTTAGAGGACAGTAGCAGTGAGGATAGGCTCTTGGTGTACACCGGGACGGAGCCTTCACATGCAGTGGTGTTCAGTTTAACATTTGTAGAAATCTGTGCCACTGTCCCTGGGTCAAGCAAGGCTACACAAAAACAGCTAAAAATGTACAATGGAAATCCTATGTTCTGTCTTTGAAAACCATACTCTTATTATTTCTAAATTGCATTTCTATTTGAGACATTTTATTTAAAGTAGTTTCTGCAGAGGAAAGTGGTACGGAGTTAATGACCTACATCTTACTGAAGGCTAAGAATATAAAATAAATGTCGCATCCAGCATATACTTTAACTTCTTAGCAAGGTAACTCAGGCTGGAAAGGCCCACCTTACGCTAAGCCAAATCCCCAGCTATGCCTCAGGTTACATGTTAATGGAATCCCAGCATAAAGGGGTTTAAAATCTTGCTAATTTACAGTGAGTGCCTTGGTTCTGTAACTAGAGATTAAGAAGAGGTTGGAGGCGGGAAAGTGCTGAGTTCCTCTTAAATTCCTCCTACCTTGTGGTTCTGGTAACTAGAGACCATGCAGATTCATTCCTGATTTCAGGCGCCTTCAAAAATCCTTACATGAAATTATAAGCTGTTTAAAGCAACGTCGTAGAATTATCTAAAAAATCTATGCCCTTATCTGTTTTGGTGGGTTTTTTTTTTGGTCAAGATGAGAACAATTTTCATGTTATGTTGTTTGGATGAAATAATGAAATTTCAAAAGCAATTCTTTTAAACCCCAAGATTCAATTTTGTGAGGGTTGGTACCATTGGATCTTATGAAGTGGCATCAATACTAATTTTTATTTATTTTAGAAAATAAAGCTGGAAAAGTACACCTGATTCCCAACAAGTAATCCCTATTAACATTTTGTGTATAATTTTCAGTGTTTACCTATGCAGAGATACTATTAGATGAAAACAGGATCTTTGGGAACACTATTTTTTACATTTGTCAACATTTCACGAGCATGTTTGCAAGTCATCAAGTATATAATATAAATTTTTGACTTCACTCATACATGGCCTCTAAAATTGAAAATTCATCCCATTTCAACTCTTCTTTGCTGCCGCTCAGCAAATGTCAGCCTGAGAGGCTATCTTTAAGTAGTAAAGGTAGAATCACCTTCTCACACTGCCTGTAGGAATCATAATTCTTCTATCTCATTTACACATGAGAGGTCAGTTAAAATATGTGATGGACAGCTAGAGTCCATTATTTACTTCATTCATTCATAGAGAGTCCCAGTTGGCTACATCATGCCGTAACTGTCACCCTCTCCATCTGAAAGCATTAATTAAGCATGTAATTGACGGGGCATCCCATAATCGATAGAACTACTGTACTGAGTAATCCCTGCCTGAAAAGATTTACTGTTGCAGGTGATTGAGCCTCTAGTTTTACTTCCTTAAATACATGGCTCTGGATATCAGGAGCCAGAGCTGCTCCTGGCTCATCACACACAGGTGGAGCTTGGCTAAAATGAATCTCAGTGCTAGGTCAAGTCAGGAGATATGTTCTAGAAACTGAGTATTGAATCAAAGCACTGCAGTCTTCCAGTCCATGCATGCCAACAGCCAGATAATTCCTTGCATCAAATTTGGGTGAACCACTAACATGCTTTTCAGTGTCGTGCTAGATAAAAATTACTTCCACTTTTCTCCTTGTGTTTAAGTAGGAAATGGGCAGGTGACTGCTAATTGTGCAAGCATCAGTAACAAGCTGAGTCAGTTGAATTTACTGTGAATGAGTGGGCTCAAAATAATGGGAGCTGTTTTAAAAAGACAGGGCAGGAATTCTTTCTGCTTTTGCTTTTTCCTTTGGGTCTCTTCTATTTGTGTTTTTATAGATGTGCCAAAACAAACAAAAAAAAGATTTGCAGAGTAGAACGTGTACTGTGCAACAGCTAGAGCCCAGCAGCATCCTTGACTGCAAAGTCTTCAGTCATAATTGCTTTGAATCTATCACTATGAAATCTACAGTATCACTCAAGTGATGATATTACTGTGTAACTGGGAGAGATTACTCATTAATGAGTAAGTGGGAAATTGCTCCTATTAGATGAAGTCTTTGTGAAAGGGACCAAAGGATTTTTCCAGGAAGCATATGAGAAAGATATTATAAACCAAAGGTTTATGAATTCTGCATATTAAATATAAGTACCTATTAAAACATTTATTTTATTGCAATTAAAAAGAGTAATTAAATTAGAACTTATCATTAAAAATCTGAGATTTATGTGAGAAGTTATATGACTAAAATGTAATAAATGTAAAATAGAAAAAATTACCAATTAACATGTGTAAAAGCTTTTGCTTTGTTTTTGTAGCAACAGCAGAAGAAAAATGCATTCTAAACATGTTAGTAAGTTTAAAGAATAACAGTGCTAGTGGACAGAAAAAGAAACTTCAGGAGGCATCAGGAGGACTCCAGATCATCTGATAGTACCAGTTAAGAAGTTTGGAGGAGGTTCTCTGCCATTTAGCTTTCCAAGTTTAATGCTTGTTTTTTTTTAAAAACATCTAATTTGGAAATTCATGGTATTCAGGGCTCCGTGAAGGCTCATTTGTTGTAGAAATGACTTCCTAAAATTAAATGACTATATGGGCTCTTAACCTTTTTATTAGAATAGAGTGCTTAGACTTCAGAGGATAGGTTCCGTAGAAGCTAATATGCTACCTTTATTCTCAGATTAGTCATTAACCCTTTTCTAGAAAAGGAATGGTAAAGTCTCTTGGATGAAACCATGTGAAGTTGACATGTCTATATTAACAGCAGTGAAATACCCTGTTTCATGTTGTTCATGCTGACGAGTTCTAAATAGGACTCAGGCCACAATTCCTGGAGTTGGCGAGGTGTTTTGAGGACATAAGGCTTGACACTTGTTTACAAAAGTGTAATGGAAAACTGAAAGAAGTAAAGCATTTCTTGTTTTTCTGGGACTTTTGAAGTAATTAGGGTAAGAGAAAATGAATGGTATCAGTCAAACAAACTGAAAGATCCTATAAAGTCAAATGAAAAGGTGTTAAACTTTACTGTTAGTTTGAAATATGCCCAAATTCTAAGTTGGGAAGGACCTTTTGTCCAGAAGTAAAAAAAAAAAAAAAAAAAAAAATTGATAAACCTAATTATAGTTCTTCAAATTAAGATGGATATATTGCTACATAAGAAAACAAAGTTATCAAATACTCTAAAAAATTTGAGTTTGTATTTAAATAATGTAATTTTAATGCATATGAAAGCCAACATTGCTTAGATTCATGTGCTCATAGCTTCTTTCAAATCAATATTTTTCATGTATTAAAACTGGACTACTAGTAGGGTAAAATTTGTTAGAAAATAGTGTAATTTTCCAGATTCATTCATGTATTTAAAATAAACTTTATTTTCAGACACTGATGGCAAACCTTTTAGACACAGAGTGCCCATACTGCAAGCCACACTTACTGTTTATAAAGTGCCAGTACTGCGAGTGCTGAGGTTTTACTTTAGCAGGGACAGCTCATATACTTGGAAACAGCTCATACACTTGGCTTGAGCGCTGACGGAGAGGGTGCTGCGTGCTTAATGTGGTGTGAGTGCCATGGGTTGGACACCACTGTTTTAGGACAACGTTAGATGTGCAGAAAAGTTTTAAACACAGTACAGAGTTCCCTTGTCCCTCATATGCATTCCCTGTAACATCTTATGTTAACCTGGTGCACTTGTTGCAATTATTAAAACAATGTTGATGTGTAAGTTCATGTTTATTCATTCTGTAGTTTGCACCTATCTGGAATCAGTTTCACACGCTGTTCCTGGGTCCCAGATTACTGTTGTCTTCATGTTTGCCTTGGATTCTCTTTCTTGTCATCGTTTCTCAGGTCTTCTTTGTTTTTAATGGCCTTGACAGTTTGGAAGAGTACTTTTGAGGTATTCTGTAGGACCTCCCTCAGTTGAGATTTGTCTGATGGTTTTATCATGATTAGACTAGCTATTATGATCACACCATATCAATAGTACAAATAACTGACATCATTTATCACTTTGAGGTTTATCTTGATCATCAGCTTGAGGAGTATTTGTTGGGTTTTTCCACAGTAGAGTTACTCATCTTTGCCTTTTTGTTGCTTGATGGCATTTGATTGTCCTGTGAAGTGTCTGCACATCTTGTCATTCTCACCTCCATTGAATGAGTTCCTTTTCTTCACTCTTCAGCATTTGCTGTTCTCAGGGTTTTTTGGTTTTTGTTTTGTTTTGTTTTGTTTTGTTTTGTTTTGCCATTCCAATACAGTGGTACCTCTGTTTAAAACTTAATCTTTCAGTGATTTTGGTCATAAACCAAATTGGACAAGAACCAACTCAAATTTCCCCATAAGATCAACATTGACCCTAACCATTGAATTTGTGGGTTTTTTTTTTTTTTTTTGTCTTTTTTGAGACAGGGTTTCATTATGCAGTTCAGGCTGGCCTTGAGCTCACTTCGTAGTCCAGGCTGGTCTTGAACTTGCAATGATCCTCCTGCCTCAGTCTCTGGAGTGCTGGGATTATAGGCATGAGCCACCACGCCTGGCTTCCATTTTGGTTTGCAACCAGAATTGTGGAGTTTGTGAACTGAGGTACCACTGTAAATGTTTAGTAGTACTTCATTGCTTTAAATTGCAAATGATGATAATGTCAATTAATGTTTTGATTTTTCAATTAAATCAAATGATAATGCTGAACATCAGTGTCAGTGTCAATCAAATCATTGATAATGCTGAACATCTTTATTTTAAATTTATATTAGTACATGTTTCCAGTATATAACATTTACATTCCTTGTGTAAAGTTGGGAAAGGTACATCACACATCATAGTTCTCTTTTACATGCCCCCGTCCCTTGATTTACCTTCCATTTGAGAAAGATCTAGCTCCTTAAATTGTTAAATTTTATTTTGTTCTTTAGTTATAATTTGGGTTTCTCATATAAGTGAAACCAAGGAGTATTTAAGCTACTGTCTGACTTATTTCACTTACTGTTACGATCTCAAGGTATATCCATTTTCTTACACATATCTCAATTTATCTTTCTTCATGGCAGAGTAGTACTGCATTGTGTGTAAACACCAGATTTTCTTGGTCCATTCATCTTTTTTTTTGGGTACCTGGAATCAAACTCAGAGCCTTGTGCTTGCCAGGCAGGCACTATGCCACTGAGCCATATCCCCGACCCTCTTGATTCATCTCTTGATAGGCATATAAGCTGCTTCCAAGATTCAGCTAGTCTGAACTGTGCTGCTATAAACATGGATATGCATGTGTCACTATAATATGATGTATTTAACTTTTTGGAGACAATACATAGGAGGGGAATAGCTGGGTCAAATGGAATTTCTAGTTTTAGTTTTTTGAGCTATCTCCATACCCATTTTCATAGTGCCTGTGTTAGTTTACATTCACACTGCAATGTTCCAGGATTCCTTTTCCTCCACAGCCTCACCATCATTTACTATGTGATTTCTTAATGGTGACCATTCTTTCTAGAGAATCTCAATGTTTTAATTTGCATTTCTCTCATGACTTGGTACATTGAACATTTCTTCATATATTTATTGTCCATCTGTGCTTCTTCTGTGAAGTGTCTGTTCATTTCACTTGCCCATTTTTTGATTGGATCTTTTATTGGGTATGTGTGGAGGGTTTAACTTTCTGAGTTCTTTCTTTATTTACGATATTAGTTGTCCTTCTGAGGAACAGATGGCAATGCTTGGGTTTTCATTCCAAGGTTTCCTAGCCTTTATGGTTTGTGTTGAAAAGCCTGCTGTATTTCTAATGTGGTTTACCTTTATAAATGATTCATTACTTGTCTTTAATCACTTTTAAGATTCCGTTCTTGTGTTGGACTTTCAGGATTTTGACTATCAGGTGTCATGGAGAAGTTATTTTTTGATTATGGCTGTTTGGGGTTCTTTATGCTTCATTTATCTGTATATTAATTTTTTTTCCTTTATTGAGAAAGTTTTCTGCTGTTATTTGAGCAAACAAGTTTTAATAGCATTTGTGCTAGCATGATTTTTCACTAATTCCAGTTAATCTTAGATTAGTCTCCTTCGCATAATCTAGGAGCTGTTGGATACATTTTTCATGTTCTTTTGCTCTTTTTAAGGTATCACTCATAAATTGGTCACCAACATCAGTGCTGTCTTAGTTCTGACACTTTGTCCCCACATTGACCACATTTGCTGCCTGTAATTTTGATAAAACTTTTTAACCTCTCATTTTTATTTGTTACTTTTTAGTGGAATCTGATTCTTTTCTGTGCTGGTCATTCATGTTTTGCATCATTTTATTTCCCTCTGCTATTTTTTTCTTAGTATATTCTATAGACTCATTGATTATTTTCTTTATTTGCCTCAATATCTGTTTACTTGCATTTTCTGTGAACTTGCCAAATGCCTTATTGACCTGACCTGTGTTATTTCCCCTGATATCATTTTGAATAATTCAGGTACATGGCTTTTGGTTTTCTCTCCTTTGATGCCCTATGGGTCAGCTTTAGGGTAGTTAAAAGTTTCTGGAGGCATCTTATTGGCTTATCATTACATGTTTCAGTTTGTTTTGTGCTGGGGCTTGCAGATTAATTGTAATGAAAACCTTTGTTTGTAGTATGGAAACCTCTTTAGTTAAGGCCTTTCAGTGGTGTCCTCTGGATATGGCTGACTGTTAGTCTTTGCCTCTGTCCCAGGATTCAACCACCTTTATTTACTTGGGATGGGAAGTTGCAGCATATTTTCCCTAGTACCCAGTTCTCCAGGAATAGGCCACCATATGGTTAATGACTCCAAGGCAATCCAGATATTGCCATCCAGAGAAAACCAGTTGAAAGCAACATCTATGTTACCTTAGCTATAGTAATCAAGTCAGCATCAATTATCTGAACATTGACAAACCTTATGAATCAAGGAGGTATCCCCTTAACCATAGAAAAAGGTCAATTATTATAGTATAAACACTAACACAAACCAAATGTTGATCTACTGTTGACCTACAGAAAATATCTATGAAATGGAAGTTTATCTCTACTAACAGTAGAACAGTATTCAACAGCAATAGCATAAAGTTCACCAGCTACCTAGAGACTCCTAAAGCTTAGTAGTTATACTAGTAAAGGTAGAAGGGGTGGGGAATAGGAGAATTTAAAAAAAAAACAAAATCTGAAAAATTTATCAATAAGATATGAGAAGGAGCAGTGAAAAGAGATAGGGGGTCCTATTGAGGAGTAAGAAAAATTAATAGTTTTAGAGAACAGTCACAAGAAAAAATAAGAAAAAGGATTTAGGAAAAGGGAAAAAGGGTTGATTCAAAGAAAAAAGATTCCGTGTTTTTGAATGCGTGAGATTTTTTTCAAGCTAGGGGAGTATATCAAATGGACTGTTGGACTTAATATCGACAGTCACTGAGTCTGGTTGTTCCCTTCTTTCTTCAGGCATTGCCCTTGTCTAGGGCCAGGTCAGTTGGTTAGTCCTTGCCTCTGCTGTCCTAGGCCAAGAGAAAGCAAAATGTAGAGCAAGCTTGGAGTTGGTGGATGATCTTGCCTTTGCTTTGGTGGTGAGGTAGTGTGCATCTGGCCTGAACATCTTTTTGTATGCTTCTTTTACATGTATATATAGTCTATGGTGAAGTGATCAGATATTTGGGTTGTGTGTTTTCTTATTGAGGGTTTGTGTGATTTGTTTACAGTACTGGGTATTGAATCCAGGGCCTTCACATGGAGGAATGTGTTTGCCCAGGTAGAGTTACATCTTGTGATCCTTGAACCTCATACTCTTAGAGTGCTGAGATTGCAGCTGTGCCTTAATATTACTGGCTTCTTACTGAGTTTTAACCATTCTTTGCATAACTTCACTTATTTTCTGCAACCAAAATGTTCTACGTATTTTAAGAAACCTTAAATATGATCATCAACTTTGTAATTTTACAGATTTTTTAGTCCAGGGTCCTACTTTTATAAGTACTGTAAATCAGGAAGTAGGATACAATGAGAATAATTATTAGAGGTTAAATTATTACAGATTTAATTTGATAGAAAATAAAGCAGAAACTTCCAAGGACATTGTCACTTAATACCTTCTTCATTCTTTGCTGATTCTGGATTTAGAGACAGCAGAGGTGTCCCAGAGACTTTTTTTTCCTTTGCATTTTCTATAGTAAAAAATACTACTTTTGGATGTCTTACTTTTCTCGTTGCTGGTACAAAATACCTGACACCCACAAATTAAAGGTGGAAAGGTTTATTTCAGCTCACAGTTTATAGTGGTTTCAGTCCACAGACTTGGCTCACTCCAAAGCAGGGTGGCACGGCAGAGGAGTATCACAGAGGAGAAACAGTCTGT
The DNA here is from genome assembly GCF_000276665.1 of Chinchilla lanigera. NCBI lineage: Eukaryota > Metazoa > Chordata > Mammalia > Rodentia > Chinchillidae > Chinchilla > Chinchilla lanigera. The sequence goes on along the minus strand of NW_004955429.1, from coordinate 4,812,257 downwards.
GGCAGGCAGGCAGGAGGCAGCAAAGCAGGGAGCACCAACAGCAAGTTTGGCTTTTCTCTGTCCCTTTCTATTTCATCCAGGCTTTAAGCCTATTGATTGGTGCTACCTACACCCAGGGTGGGGTTTCTGTTCTTCACACCCTTAAGCCCAATATCAACCTTTAATCCACACTCACAGACCATAATCCAGCCACCTTCTAAATTCCTCACCTGTGACTGCATGAAGCTTTGAGGGGACATCTACAAGCCGTAACACTAGATACTTTTGTTTTATTCTAGACTCTTAGTGTCAGATTCTGTTTTGTATTTTTTCTCACCAAAGCATTCCATTCTTTCCAGAAAAAAAATTTTTGACAAACAAAAATACCCACGCTCTCTCACCTCTTCTTAACAGTAATTGGAAAGATCCCTGGTTAACCCACTTATTTCACTTTAAACCGTAAGATAGGTGATTACATTTGATTCAACCAAATAATATAAAATTCCCCAATGTGTGTCTATGGATTTGAATTTAAGAGCATCTTGACCTTCTCCTGACTTCTTTGGAATTAAGATGCTTAAATCAGGGAGAGCTTTTATGAGTCAAAACAGCCACATGCATATTTGAGATGACTTAGGCTGACAAATCAAGTTTTTAATTACAGGAAATAATCATAAACTACTTGGACATGCAGTTAAAGAATTTTTTTTCTTCGGAGAAAGCTTGTCTTTTTGTATTTTGACCCCCAAGCTCATTATAGAAATATTATGTTCTTCTTCATACTTATATTCTGAACTCTGTAACTTCTTTCTGTGAATATGGAAATGAATTTGTTGAAATCAAAGAAATTATTTAATAGGGTTTTATAGCCTTTTAATAGAATTTTAAAAGAATATTAGTTTTGCTTGTGATTTGACTAGACATCTGACCTCTGATACTTATCAAATCCCATACCTTCATGACCTGTGAATTGCCATAAATTTTACTAGTTGAGAATTAATAAAATAAAACCATATGTCAATTCCTAAAGCTGTTTAGAATTTAAATGTAGAAAATATATCTCACTTAGTAGCATGAGAGTTTTTTGTTTTTCTTTTTAAACATTTATTCTGTTCATTAGTAGCCACCAGAGAAACAAACACATTTGGAAGGGCATCTTAGGTCAATCCTAAAAGCCTGCGGAAGAACTGAGTTGGCAGAATATAATCCTACACTTGAAATTTAGCCAGTCTTTGAATTTACTTTCATCCAAAAAGTATTACAATGTTTTTTAAATAACATACTTTACACCTTACTTAGGAGCCTACTTCCTAATGTTTCTCTAATTATTCATTTGCCAAAATCCCTTGCTTATGTAAAAGATGTTGTGATGGAGGCTAGACTGAATATATCATGATTGCTTTTCTTCCTATGTATTATTTTAATTTGGAAATGTCAAAGCATAGTACAACTATTTCCTGTTTTATACATTTGTAGACTGAGAGTCTCCTTGGTGGGCATGAACTTCCAGAGCTAGACCTCCACTTGGCTTTCTCTTCTACCATTTCAGTGCAGTTCATACGAGACAGCCACACTATAGAGCATTTTATCTGAGTCCTACTTTGGTTCCTACTCCTTCAGCAAATATATATTGGGGAGCAACCACATGCTGGGCAGTGCACCTGCAGATAAGGACGGTGCTCAGGGCTTACCCTCAAGCCTAGTGGGAGAGATGGCACAGGCTTGCCGTGTAGGACATAAGTGCCAACTCAAAGCACAGAGTGTGTAGATGAGGCATACAGCATTGCTGGGAGCAAAGAGATGAGAGGTGGGTTGAATCAGGAGAGGTTGTCCGGAGAGACTTCACCTTTATTTGAGTTAGAGTTTGCTAGACACAGTGAGGTTATTGGAAGGCAAGAGATTGTAATGTGTCTAAAAAATGGCCCCTAAGTAGTTTCATGAGCACAGAATGTATGCGGATGCACTGAGAAGTAAGAGAGCCGGGGCTTCTCTGGTTAAGAATTTTGTATTTAACCTTATGGACATAAGGAAGTAACTTGAAAGATTATTAATAGGGAAGTAACATGATCAAATTTGTATTTTAGGTGAGTGCAGTGAGAAGGTTGGAGTTTTAGTTTATGAGTAGCTGTACCTAGATGCTTCTTCACACCTCTACAGCTGCCATATATTAATAACCTACCGTGCGCCTTGGCATGCTCATATTCTTTCTCCTGTGCTCTTCATCCTTTTCTCATGCTGATGCTTACCTACCTTATCCATGCCAAGTGTATACATATGACTAAATGGCAAGATTATGAATAAAAAGATAATACTAAGCCAGGTGAGCTAAATGTATTGCTATTGCTGTTGGATTCAGCAGTCAGGAAGTCATGTAAACCTGCAACGAACTGGCTCACTGAAGGGGCGGGGTTAGTGAGCCAGAGACCGACTGCAAGGATAGGAAAGCATTGTGGGGATACAGATCCTCTTTCTGGAAGCTCGTCTGAGAAAGGAAGGAGTGAGCCACGGAAGATTCGAAGGTGCCCTCCCTAAGGGGGATGGAGAAGAGAGACCCTGAAATATGGAGAAAGTTGGGGTGGAGTTGCTGTCAATAAGGGAAAGAGGAAGAGGAAGGATGGAACTACCTTTCTCACTGCAATAGCAGAATTCAGGGTTGGAGTTGCATATCAATAAGGTAAGGTTGTCCATGGAGGTGGAGGAAGTTGGAGAAGTCTTACTGCCTGGTCTTTGGATTTTCCAGTGAAGATCTTCCGCTAAGAGTAGCAGATTAGCCTGGTGGAAAAGAAGGCTGGAGAACAGACAAGGTTTGAGCAAGTGTTTATATGGAAGGAAAGGGAAGAGGAGTATCACCAGGGCTCTGCGTACATCCTAGGGGCCACCTACCTAGGGTAGGTAATGGTACAATGCCATCCGTGCAGGAAGAGAAGGATATGGGGCTGACTAAAGGTTGGGATCTGATTGTGTGGGTGTGGTGGAAAATAAGTGGACTGAGGAGTTGCAGGTTTTGAGGATGGCATGGAGAAGTGGTGGACAGTGGCATGCAGCTTGTTTAAGAACAGATATATAACCAGGAGGGGACTGAGAGAAGACAAGGCAGCCTCAGAATAGAGGACTGTGAGAACTGAAAGGCTGTGATCAGCAGAGGGGGGTACAGAGTTAGTATTTCAGCTGTAGAGCTCCAGGGCTGGCCACCCAGGAGACGAGGAGGCCAAGGGGCATGGAGGCTCGTGTCCTAAGGGGCCCCAAGTCCCCAGAAAGGTGGCAGAAATTGGTGGGAAGAGAGAATGGAAGTAGAACTCCAAAATCTTCAGTGAACGATGGAGCCATGTTCCAAATGGGAGTAAGAATGAATGTAATGGGGAATGTGCTCCTCATTAGAAGAAAGCTTCTTTGTTTCATTAAAAATATTAAAAGTAAAACTTAAAATCTGGTTTTAATCACAATTCTTCTCAGTGGGTTTTAGGATTTTGATAAAGGTCAAAGTTGTCCCAAAGTAGAAATCTACTGAAAGTTTTAAAACATTCTGAAAATTACACCTGCAAATATTTCCTGTCATACATGTCACCTTAAAAAATTTTTTTTAAAGTTCTTTTTCTGTGTTGAATTTTACCTTACCACAATAATAAGAGGAAGACAGCTTTTACAAAACATAGTATGAATAGATATCTCTTACAAGACCTTTTATTTCAGGGGTATTAAAATAAATTAGTGACAATAGCAAATTTTCCTCTTCTTTCAGAGCTTGTTTTCCATCTGTCATCTCTAATTAAGTTGTTCTGTGTGATACAGCTGTAGTTTAGGTCTTGAATGTCTGCAGAGACCCAGATGTTAGAGCCTTGGTCTCAATCTCTGGCACTGCTGGGAGATGATAGGACGTTGAAGAGGCAAGGCCTAGAAGAAGTTAGACCACTGGGACCATGCTGCTGAAGAGGATACCAGTGCCCTGGCTCCTTTTCTTCTCTTTGCTTCCTGGCCATCATGAAATGAGCTTTTCACTCCACCACATGCTTCCCATCATGACATGCTACTCACCACAGGCTTAAAAGCACTGGGGCCAAATTACCAGGGACTGAAACCTCAAAAACTATGAATTATGATGTAATGCCTCACTATAGGCCCAAAGGCAATGAGGCCAAATGACAGTGGACTAAAATTTCTAAAACTGTGAGTCAAAATTAACCTTTCATCTTTTTAAATTTATTTGTCTCATGCATTTTGTTACAATTGTAAGAAGCTAACAAGAGAGACCAGCTTTTGGAATGCTTCTTCCCTATTGACTGCGGTGGTTGTCAGAAGGGAAATGTAGCCCACTGAGGTTGTCTTGTAGACAAGGAAGACCAAGATACATTTTCTTTCCATAAACCTGGGGCAGTCCCATAGTTCAGTCCCCTATGGGATATTACTACCAGCATATATCTCAGAAAACTCTAACCAATCATGTATATCTACTCCTGTAACTCCTCGTTGGTGTGCAGGGACTCCTCTGAAGCAGTCTTTGGGGACAGTAACTTTTATGTTTGCACTCAAGTTTTTATCAGAAATATGCTTTTGGTCAAACTGTACCATTTATATGTACTACTACAGGGTGGAAAATATTAACCCATCTTAACTTGCTTTTTTACCCTAATTAGAAAAAAATCCTACTAAGGACTTGCTTACATTGCAGATTTTTCAAAACAAGAGCTATTACCTAACTATAAGAACTCCCAACAACCTAAGACTTAAAAGACTAGGTTCATCTTATATACAAGTTAAGTTCTCCTGTACACATGTGGGGCTTTAGGTAAAGCATGAAAAAATGTGGGCCTCTACCCCTGCAACATGCTTGAGGACATTAGACCCAGAGATAAAATGAAATAGCACTAGGGGTTTTTGTTCATTGATTTGAAAAGTCAGTAATATATTTTGTCCAGATCTGTAATGAAGAATCTTGAATGATCTCTGGTTTTTCTAATCAGGAAAGACTTCCTGGGGAATTAATGGTGATATGATTTAGAAAATAAAACATAGTCAAGAAAAAATGCTGTATTATTACAGATTAGTATGAAAATAAAGTTGATATCATTTGGAGTTAGGATGATGTTGTCATCACAGAGTACTGTGGATGTTATTTAGCTGATGGACGGCTCTAGAAGATGGGCTTAGGAACTGAGTTGAACCAAGTTGGGTCAATAACATAAGCATCAGGAACACCCACTGTATCCTCTCGATACGCACTCTGTCCACCGAAATATCTGTTCGGCTCTGGCAGCACAGGCTGGTCACGCAAACCTTCCTGTAGAGCCTGTGCTTCTAGTTCTACATGAAGCCCATTCATTTTGCTCATCAGAAATCAGAGGGATTGTTACTTTCCATAACCAGGAACAGGTTAGGGAAAAGAATAAGGAGGCAGCGAGTCCTCTCACACTTCAGCTAGAGTTAAGTATTTCCCATTACCTTGCTATAAGGCTGGCAGCATTTGCCCAGACTCTTGATGGTGCACCTCAGGTCTACTACTGAATTACCTTTGTAGCCAATGTGTTGACTCTGGAGACCAAGAAACTCGTGTCCCTACAGTTTTCTTGAGAAGGAAAGACAACTAAGTTGTGGTGGAGGTGGACTTTTTCAGGAGAGCCTAATGAGTTAAGACACACTTAGGGCATGGTAGACGAAGGAAGAGAGGGAAAGAGGGAGCAAATGGAGAAAAGGAAGAGAAAAGGGTCGGAGAGAAGGGTGGTCTAAAATATACCTGGAAATACACAGACATTGAGTACTTTCAATGCAGCATCCTTTGACATGAAATGTGGATCCTATGTGCTGCAAGATGCACTCCAAGTTCACTGAAACGTATGTTCAAGAAAGTCTTTGGTCATAACAGTAACCTAACATCTGTCCTGCCCTTGCTGCCTCTGATCGGATCCCCTGATCACACCGCCTCAGCCCTTCCACTCATCACAGGAAAGCACCTGGCATGGAGCATCTTATATGCTCTATCCAAGAAACAACAGATCTGCACAGGGACTTTTCCTCTAGGTCATAACCAGGGATGTTTATTGGGCTTGGCAGCTGTCAGGATGAGAGGACTCGGTTTAAAATCTTCCATTGCTGGTCTCTGTGTTGAGCTTGCCACACTGAGTTTAGAGCCCCAGGAGGTCTTGCGTGTGTACTTTCACCTCAAAACCTCCTGTTGGCCTGTTTCTAGGCAGACTGCACGAACAACAGTGTTTGAATATCTTCTCTCTGCCAGGCAGAGCTAACATGAGATTCCTCAGTCCTGAGGGCCACTTGAGGAAACTAACACCTGGAATACAGAAATGCGTGTGGTCAGCTTTGCCAGCCAAGCTGACATCTTGGCATAAAGGGTCTTGGCATCTTGGTCTTTGCTGTCATTCCTTCCACCAGGGGTAGACGGGCTACCTTCGGTCTCCATCTTTGCCCTTTTGGTTCCAGTATTTTCATCCCACTTTGTGTACCTTTTACGCCTTTCCTCCTCCAGCTTCCCTTAGTTCAAATTCTTAGTGTAATAGTCAACCACAAAACCTCAGTGTCTTTGTGATCATCAAGATGGGGACTGATTCCCTGACTTGGCATATTTCCTGGTCAGCGGAATGAGCTATTTGCTGTGAAAATTCACAGTAGTTAGACATTCACACTGAGAAGATAATAGACTACTGTGCTGACTGTGTATTTAGTAAACAGAAATGTAGTGGTGGATCTATTTCCCTAAAAGACCATGGTTCTGCTGCACTGTACAATTGCCTGATTGTTTCAGATGAAAATTGTTCCTTAAGAGAGTTTTCACCTAATTAGGATTTTAAAAGGAACATGGAAACTTTAAGATCTCTGTTTAGTCTGTTGCATACCTCAGGGGTTTCTGTGTCTCCCACAAGGACAGAAGAGGAGTCCTGGCCCTGAAATTTCACAATCTGAAGGCTAAGCACAATGTAGACATTGTCCACATTACTGGGGTGTCACATCACACGGACTTGATATGTGGGAACTGGGGAATTTAAAATTTAAATATTTTCTGCTTTAGAACACCTTGCAGTCTCCCTTCCTGTGAACTCTTTTTCAGAGGGATCTTCTCTAGCTATATTTCAAGGCCACATGACTTTCCCTAGAAATAGATTTCTTTTGGGGTAAAAGGAATGATGTGGTTAATAACACTGAGACTACCTCTTCTGTGAGTCAAAAGTGTCCGTTTTGCATTATACATTAATAGTAGACTTACGTGTCAAAAAAATTGCAGCATCTCTATCGACATAATCCAGATGAGCATTCCAAGAACATCATCTCATATTTTTAATTATTATATCATTTTTCCCAAACCTTTAAAGAAATGCCTGTAACTTTGCTTGTCAGATCAGGGAAAGGGAGGTCACTTTCTAAAGTAAAACCCAGTGTAGGAAATTCAGGTATAAATGGTTCCACATTTTTTTCCTTATCAAAGATTTATGACTGACTCTGCCACAGGTCTTTTGTGTCTCCCCTGGACTGTTTCGGTGGCCCCTGCATTGGCCCGTCAGCCTCTTTCTCATTTCCTCTCCTCCTTCAGCCTGTCCCTCCCACTGCTCTGACGACTGTCACAAAGCTCTAGACTTCCTGACGCGAGTGTCCCTGGCTGCTTCCCCAGCTGCTCCTAGGCTGACTCCCAACTCGATCTCTCACCATGTTCTTCTCACCTCCCACAGTCACCCTTCTAAACGAGGCTTCTTCCTCTTCACCTGAGCGTGCCACACTTTCTAATTTGCTTGTTTTGTTGACACCTGTCCCTCTGCCAGGCACGTTCTCCCTCCTCCTCCTCTCTGTTGCTAAGTGCCTGGTTCTGCTTTCAAGAAGAAGTCAGCCTAAATGCCACCCTCTTCATCATACCACCCCAAATGCCTAACCACCCCCAGGCAGAAGTAATTCTCTGACTTGAAATAATTCTTTACCTCTGTATCACTTGTACAGCATGGAGTTCTGCTTGGCTTGGAAGGAATATATCTCCTGCTACAAACTCTAAGCTCTGTGAAGGCAAGGTTCATGTTTAATTATTTTGCTTTGTAGGGTATCTAAGGGTTACTCAAAAGAGGGTCTATTGACTCAAACTTTCCTTTGAAGGTTCAATAATTCAGTCTCTGAAATAACCCAACAGTAGACAGATTAACAGAAGGGATGTCACACGAATTTATTAATGTGCACATGTGCATGGGAGACAGGAAATATGAAACTCAAGGAAGAGCCAGATGGTTGAGGCTTAAATATCCTTTTCATAGGGGAGTGAGAAATGGGAGCAATGTAGGCAATTTTGAGTGGTAGCAAATGGTTTTTAGGAACATATAATGGGGCCCAAAGAGCAAATAATAGCTTGTAAATGATTCTGGCAGTAGAGTGAGCCTGAAGAACAGACAGTAGTTGCTTGTAACTCTACCTAAGTGTGATGACAGTCTCCAGTCTTCCTTCCTTTGAATGAGTCTGTCTTCCCTGGTTAATGAAATATCATGGAGGGGACTGAAGGCCACTGTGTTCCCTGTGGAGGGCACTCACACAAGGGACCTTCAGAGAGAGGGGGAGAGATTTACCTTGCCAGGGGGAGGAGCAGAGGAAGCCTCTGCTCCAGAGGATGCTTCTAAAGCCTTTCAGCTTTCTTTAGTTCGAAGTGCTCGGCATGCCAAAGTGCCGTACTTGGGGATATGGTTTCCTCAGCCCCAACATTAGAAATGCAGAGTCTCAGCCTGGCCAGCTGAATCAGAATTCGGTTTTAACAAAGATCCCCAGGAGATTATAAGGCACAGGAATCGGAACTTCTGCTGAGGTACATCAAATGGAGACTTGTGTGAAGCACGGCCTCCATGAAGTCCACCGAATGATTAATGGTGGGTTACATTAAAAGCTGACTTTCTCATTGATTTAGAAGATTAGCTCATCATCACTCGAAGAAAATATAACCCAGCACAGATCTTTCTCTTGTGACCATTCTCAGTCTTAAAAACATGGAGAGATCTGACTTTAAAACCTCTTATTTGTTACTTTCTGGTCACTTTAGGCATTGTTGTCCTTTTCATTCTTTTGTACCCTGGTAAGGTAGTATTTGACCTTACATAAATAGGTATAGTGAGAAACCTTGTTAATTGCATCTAATTATAGCTTATGTGCAAATAGCAATTGCTAGCATCTAAGAATAAGCACTTGTATGGGTGTATCGTCTGTCATCTTATTAGCACCGTTCCTCAGGACTACGTGAATATCAAGGGGGATGTAAAGGTTAGGAAGATGTTGCTGTCACTGCAGGAAGATGAGTATTCCAGTTCACACATATTTGCTCAGAACCACAGAAGGAGATGACAATATGCTGAGAGTTTCAAAATGCTAAAGAATTTGATAAGAAAGTTTCCTTAGCTGTCCAGAACTACAACAGCAGTGAGCAGAAACACAGGAAGTCAGGAGGCGTAGCTGTCTGAAGCTCAGACCAAGAAAAAGTCCAGTACCACCCACTGTGGTGAGTTGTGAAAGTCTCTGAGGCCACTTTTCTTGTCACATTAATTGGGGTGGTGGCATTTTGTGGGTAGAGGCCAGGGATAGTAGATGTCCTACACGGAGAGCTCACATTATAAAGAACTGTCCATGTGAGACTAAGACTTCAGAATTTCTGGCCAGCAATTTTTAGGGTGAAAAAAGTGTCAGGATCATTAGAAGCTAAATGTAGTTTATATGCAAACAAAAAAAATGTCACATGTGTGCTGAGTTTTCCAGAAGGCCATTTAAATTGAGAGAATATTATGCTTAGTTTTGCTTAGAAGTTTAATAGTTATTTATTTCACAACAACCATCCCTTGCTTATGTCAGTCTGCATGTGTAGCTGCAGGATTCACACTGATTCTACTTAACACTGCAAATATCAGCCTTCTTGTGTCTTATGATATAGTTGTACCTGAGCATTTATATATTGAGCCACATCTTATGTGCTGATAAATTTCTTTATTTCTCCTTCACATAGTACTCAGGACTATATTTATCACTATATTGTTTTAAAGTTTAAATGTAGGTGAGTAGGCAAGTTTCTTTTATTAATGCTGTCTCAAGATGTAAAAAGCAGTGCTGGGGCTGATGGTTTTGAGAACTACTGGCATAGACGTCCTCCTCAGCTCTCATCTCAAGATACAGAGTAAAAAGTAAAGGCTCTAAGAAATAGTAAGAGTCACGGCCCAGATGACAAGAGGCTGAGAGGAAGATTTGAGAGGGCTGCAGAAGGAATTCGCAAACAAGCTGCGCATTGCCACCAACAGAGCCTGGGCTCGGGGTTCATGAACTCGAGTTGGAAGCTCTCCCCTGCCACTTCCTCCTGTGTGGCCCTAATAACTGTCTTACATTCTCGATTCTGGAGATCTTGGCAGGGGCAGAATGAATTTTAAGATAATGCCCTTAAAACTCCTGGCACAGAGATGCAAAACTGTTACAAATTGTGTATATATACACATATCCCAATGTTGTGTGGCTCTTTGAAAATGGAAAAGAATAAATCTATTTCATTTGGCTTCTGGAGAAGTTGGCTGACTTTTTTTATGGTTCTTTGGAAGTAGATTTTGGGTACAGACTCCAAAACCCAGGATTTGGTTTTTTTGTTTGTTTGTGGTGCTGGAGCTCCAACCCAGGCCTGGCACATGCTGGGCAAGTGCTCTGCCACTAATCTCCAGGGCCAGTCCTAAGTCTTCAGTGTGTTATGACACTAACACCCACCTGTCCATGAAGCTCCTGACTTGAACCACTGTCTGAAATCCTCTGGCCGTTTGTTTTGCCCACGTAGAACCCAGACCCTGCTGTCCAGTGACAGCAGACATAATACAATCCCACAAGTAAACCTGTGGCTTTCCCATATTAGCTTAAGTGTTTTGACAAGTTAATTTTTCTTTATAGTGACTTTTCCACTGACTAAGAAACTACAGTTTCATGAAGGAAGAAGAGAAAGAAATTTCCTCTGGCTTTGTCTTTTCAGTCAACCCAGGGCACACCTACCTTGCCCTGGGCCTAGAGCTATATCCTGCCATCCCGGTGTTAGTTAGCTTTCCAGCACTGTAACAAATATCTGAGATCATCAACTTAAAAGGTTAATGTTGGCTCTCAGTCAAGAGTGATTCTGACCAAGTTTCATGGCACAGCAGCTGGATGAGTCCTATGGCTATTTGCTGAGGTGGGGATGGGAGTGGGTTGAAGGAGGACCAAGTTGGAGGGACAGATGTTACATTTGAAATGTCTGTTAGACACCCAAAGCTGTTGGCTGTGAGTTTCCCTTTCCTAACCATGAGTCTCTGAATTTAAACTCATTTCTTGGCCATCTTTGTATTCTCCAATTCGCTTGCAGAGGTTGTGGCTCATGGGATGCCTGACACTTGCACTGGAGTTCACGGAGTTCTGGAGGAGATTTGTATGTGTGTGTGTTGGGTTTTCTGAGGGTGGTCTGCAATTCCACTTGCATTCCTATTCTTTTTCATCCTGCTCTGTAAAATCAAAGAGAAGGCAATCGGAAAGAAATGCTGTGTGAAACATTCTGAAAATGGGTAGAACCAGAAATGATGCTGACAAGAGGTTTAGAAGTGAAAAATTGAGAGTGCTCACTCAGACCAAATATAAGTAAATTAGCATAAATCATCATTCTTGATTTTCATGCCCATCGTATCTGAATTGGTTGACTCAACAGCTGCTTCTATCCCTACAGCTGTGTCATTCCCCACAATTTCTTTTTGCATGGAAGAAGTATTCCATTTGTCATGCCTTTTTCATCTGCTATTTTATATTGGGCTTCTTTTTCTTTTTTTGACCTGACCATAATGATTAAGAAAAGTCTTGCTACTGGTTTTCATTTGTTGAGCCAATAATTCTGCTTGTTTTCACTTCTTTTTGTCTTAGGCTTACTTAGGGCTTTTATTATTTGCCTTCAAGGCCCTCTCAGCCAGCTCTTCTTAGAGATTTGAGCAAGATATCTCTAAAGAAACTTCCTTCCAGGCTGAGGCTGGTGTTAGGGTGGAGGACTCAGCCGGGAAGGACCTCCCAGGCAGAAGTAAGAGGAGTGTGGTCTGGCAGAGCAGTTGTCTGGGTTGGTGAGGCTGGAGCATGGGTTTCACGGATGAGAGCGGAAGCACAAAGGGCAGGTGACAGGCAGATAATAAAGGCCCATAGGGCCATGCTAAGGAGTATGGACAACAGTGTCAGAAGTTTAGCCCAGGAGTAGTATGATAAAATTTGTAATTTGAGGCAAAGCTACTTTGACTGTTATATGAAGAACAAATGGGAAGTTGACAATATTTTTGATGTTACAGGCAGAGAAGATGAAAGTCTGTCTCATAAAGTTCCCAGCGCAGTGACTGGCATACATTCAGTCCTATATAAATGTACAAACAGCTAAATAAATGGAACCAGAAACATCTGTGACGATGAGGAGAGTGTAAAATTGGAGGGACATCTTACATGTACAACGGCTTCTTGGATGAAGGGTGATACCATTGCTGGACAAGAAGCAGGCGGAGTGAGGTGGAGGGTGAATGGGGCCACTTGGCCACCTTTGTGGGGCCTATGCATCATGCATTAGGTGGCTGGAGGTATGTCTCTGAGGATTAGCAGAGACCTGGCCTGGAAACACACCTTTAGAAGTCTTCAGCAGTTAGAGAAGAGTGAAAGAGATCACCCTAGGAAAAGAAATAAGGGAAGAATAAAAACGGTCGCAAACAGAAACCATACGTGTGAGTTTCTATGATAGCTGTAGTCTAACCATTGTTACTGGAGTTAAGAGAGAGAACTCTCTTCAGATTCTCATTGATTTTTGTCTCTTATTAACATTTTCTAGCTATGTGGTAAATGTCCCAGGAAAATCTGTATCATTTTCATTTTGTTAATAAAAGCGTGCAGACTGTGATCTCTGTCTAGGCAGTGGCAAATGGTGACAGTGACAGTGCCCTGTCTAATTAGGTGCCCTCTCCTGTCAGTACCTACTATAGTCACCCTGTGACTTTGAAGTCATTCATTATGAAGGAGTGTATATGTTATGATTTCCCCAAACATCAGTAATTTGCAACTTTGAGCATAGTCATTTTGTTATGAATGTTGTACAACTCTCAGCTGCGTTTGAGACTTGGGGAATCTTTAGAAGTTGAAGTAGAGCATCCTTTTGTGCCCAAACTAGACACCACAGTAAGAAACCACAAGCCTGCTCTTAGGATCAGTGTGGATTCCTAAGTGATATCATGAAACAGACGCTGCATTTATGAACTCCAAGGCCTTCGGCGTAGCATTTAAAACTGCCTCTTGGCCCCTTGGTGTGTCGTAGTGACTTGCAAGCTGCTGTCAGTTTTATCGAGAGTGATTCTGTGAAGCCACAGATATATCTGGAAAGACCGGATGCATATGTCATACCTGCACGAGAAATAGTACTTTCAGCAGTAGCATCTTCCAAGTAATAAAAATAACTGCTTTAGTCACTAGCCCTGAAGCCAAGTGTCCTCTTTTACTTCTTGTTCTGCGTTGGTATTCTGCAGAGGGACATCTTATCTTCCAAAGCTTGGAATGTGATGTTCCTGTTCTTGCTGATGTTACTGTCTAATATCCATCCATTTCTGCTCTTGACATATCTTTCAAGGGTTATTGCCTCTTGATCAGTTGCATTTTACATTCCTTGGGTCTGCTTTTTACTCTTACAAGAGCCTGACAGTTACCTACTTGGCAGGCAGTCGTTAGCGTACATGGTTATTTCTTGATTTCTGTCGCTTCTCAGTTTTTCATTAACAGCAGTTTAATTACCGAGAAACAACTCTCATGTTAAAGATTTTACTTTTAGACAACATCACAGAAGATTCATTCAGGTCTGATACTCTGAAAACAGATGCATTTCCTTTAAAATATTGGGTCAGCTTTTAAATTCAGAGGTTCTTTACAAGTCTCGTTTTTGAAAGTCTGTTGACTTGTGAATAAGATTGCTCCTTTTCCTAAGCTCTGAGGTGAACTCCTTCCAAAGGACTCGAAAGCCTATGTCACTGAACAGCAAAGGGCTGATGGTGGGTGTGATTAATCCCTGAGGTGGCTGCCCATGGTGTTACTCCCTGCGTCGAGCTCTTGGCTGGCAGACCTGGCAAACTGTGGAAGTGACGCAGGGAGCCCCCTTCACAGCCCCGCTACTTGGCTCTGGGCTTGTTCTGTTCTGAGAACAGTGCACATCTGCCCCCAAAACGCTGGCCCAGGCATGCTGTGTCACTCCGTGTGGAGAGAGCTCCTGGGTCACTGCTGAAACAATAGCTGAGCACTTCCTTATTGAGGGAAACAGGGATTTCCAGTCACTGTCCATGCTATTAGACCACTGCCTGAGCCAGGGAAAGTTCTTGATTTCTAAAGCCATATTTAACTGACCAATTACACTTAAAACTGTAAAAGAAAAAGATAGCCTAAGATGATTGGATACAAGAAACTGAATTGCTTGGGTGCTGTGGTCTTTATCGCTAAGCAGTGTAAGGAGCCTTCCTTTGGAACTCTCTTGGCTCTTCGCCCCCACTGTGTCCCTCCTCCACCTCTTGTGCTAACACAGCACATGTGTTTCAGAATGGAACCCGAATGTGTATGGTTCTCGTATGGAAATATCATTCCAAATTCCATATGCCATGCGATAATACACTGGCTAGACCGTCAGAAGTCACCCCAGAAAGAGGGAATTTGGATTGGAAAGCAATCAAAGGAATTGTGAAGCTAATAGAATTGACTGCAGTTAAGCAGTAATAGGTAGTCTGGACAGTTGGGTGAAGGCCAAGTTCAAAGTCGCAAGTAATCCCTCTGCCCTTTTAGAATGAGGTGAGGTCTCCTGAATGGAGAACAGGGAAAGCCATCTACTTGCTCAGGGTTTAATCCAACAATGGGCTCTGAGCTTTGTCTTCTTCTCTGAAAGGGACAAAGATGTTGAATCCAGCCAGAAAAGCTTGCGCTTATCTGTGCTTAGTATCCACACAATCTTATTTTGCTTCTTATCCTTCTCTCTCAGAAAGAGAGCTCTGAAATAAGTTCTTGGCTTCATCTGATAAAGGTCAGCCAATTTCTATGACTCCTTCATGTCTTTTGTCTTCTGTAGCTGACACAAGTTCTAGAATAGCATATTTTTTTTAAAAAAATGACAATGGTGTCCAAAAAAACAGGGAAAATGTTAGTGAGTGGGAGGAAGATTGAAATCAACAACAAATCCTACTTGTAAGGATAAAGTATATGCCTTTGGCACTGTGGATGAGTATGGTGTTTTCAAAACTGGAGTCTGTGGAAGAATACCCTGCAGGTTGCACACACACATGTGCACACACACACATACACACATGGGCTTCCATGAGCTAACACATACAGCCTTTTATATCACACTGTAGGCTTCTGAGTGTACTGGCATATGCTAAGGGCTCTGAAAAGACCCTCAATAAAGATAACCTGGTTAACTTTTACCTGACTTAGTGTTTCCCCATTGTATCTGACCGTGGTGCTTTCTGCATTACACCTAGGACATCTCCCTCCCCATAGTTTGGACAACAGTAGTAGAAATTTTAGAAACTTGTCAGAGATTTCAGTCCATCTGACTTGAATTTAAAATGCAGTATGTGATCCTGATGCAAATCCAGTAACTTCTGGTCCCCTCTTTCTCTACCTGCAAGATGAGGTTGATGTGGGACATAAACATCTCCAAACCATAGCACTTAAATATTGCAGGTAAACCATTTCCAAGCACACAGCCCGGGGTAGACTTCCCCTGGTATTAATGTCCTCCTTCGCTCTTGGCATTTCAGTGCATCACAGTGCTACCTTCAGAGAGATACTTCTTTGGATACAGCCTATTGTGACCATTGTTGTTTGCACTAGTGAAATACAAATAATTAGTTTTTCAAACACAAAACAAGACTGCTTTCCTGAAGGAAATATATACTAACATGTGCTACAGTGACTTTTGCATTTATTGGTGCAGTTGCTTCCTCGTTCCTGGCAACATCATTTGTCTGGTTTTTCTGGACTCCTCCATAATTAGATGCTAGAAAGCAGTCTTATGGGAAATGTCATGTGTTAGTCAGCTTTACCTCCTCTGACAAAATACTTGAGCAAATCAGTTTATAAAGAAGAAATGTTTTGCCTCACAGCTTTGGAGGTTCCAGTCCATGATCAAGTGACACCATCCCCTTTGCTTTGGGCTTGCGGCAAGGTAGCACATCATGGCTGTGGCATGTGGCAGAGCACAAGTCAGGGAGCAAAGAGAGAGAAAGGGGAGGGTCAGGGGCGCACAAGCTCATTCAAGGGCATGCCCCCAGTAGCCTAAAAGCCTCCCATAAGCCTCCATCACACAGAAGATCTACTACCTCCAGTCGTGCTACTGTTGGAACCGTCTTTGACTCAAGGACCTTTGAGAAAGACTCAGCTGTAGCATACTGTTTACTAATCCACTAAATAACTGGCTGTGCAAAACTCCTTTGACTAACAGCCATAAATAACTCCAGTAGAGTAACAGCCACTGACGTTCATTTTGCTTTTACCAGGTACCGAGCACAGCACATGGCTGTACATAAGCATGTGCCAGGCCTGAGTCATGTGGATAACGCCTTTGATCCTCATAACCAGCCAATGAGATGTGCACTTTTTTTACAACTTGCAAATGAGGAAACTAAATGTGGTGTGCTTGAGGTCACCCCGCTGTGACAGAGCACCATGACTCAGACTGTGGCTACTGCCCCTGAACAGGGCAAGGATGATTTGAAAATATGAAAGGCACCTAGTGGTGACCCTCAAGGTTTTGATTTTCTTGCTAAGGCTGGGTGAACCTTCTTCACTTTTCAAGGAGTAAAAGCTGTGTGTTCAAAGTTTTAAATCACAGATCAGACGTAATCCTCCCTGGTCCTTACATTTGCAAGCGAGGTCAACAGGATCCAGTGGAGTTCTGTTGAATTCAGGAGCTTTATTTCAAAATTTTCTTGAAAGTGCAACTCCTGATCATAAAAGATAGTGCACATAGAGGTGAATTTGTCAAGTATTCAAATATCAGTTCCTGTTAATTTAAAAATTTAAATCTTGAGCAAGGATTTTTTTTTTTTTAAGCTATTTTCCCCTGTACCAGAAGCCCTTAGCAATGGCCCCCAGGCTCTATGGGGTCACCTGTAGTTAGTCCTAAATTCAGAGGTTTTTCCTCTGTGTGTCAGAAATAGCCCAGGATCCCACATGAATTAGATCTGGGCCGATCCCATGAGATAATGAGGAGGATAACTGAGACCGATTGATATTTGGAGATAGAAGAAAGGGACCTTCCTTTTCCTTTCCAGTTATTCCGCTGTCATCTCAGCAGTTGAGGACAGGTGATAGGTCTCAACTGGGCTCATCTCCGAGCCTTATCACTTGCCTTGCAAGCAGGAGTCAGGCAGTAAATATTGGCCAAGGACCCAGCAGTTTTGGGTATCTGCCATGCCCTCTTTTTTTTTTTTTTTCCAGTACCAGGAATAGAACCCACTACCTTGCGCTTGCCAGGCAGGCGCTGTGCTGCTGAGCTAAATCCCCAGCCGCCATGCCCTCTTTGGTACTTGTTAGGGATACAGTGATTCAGGGGAGAAGGACACAAGGAGAAATGAGAGCTGCTCCCCAGGTGAATCGGTGATGCTGGGGGTCGGTCCTCTTACCTGGTGGTTTTATCTCTTTCCACCTTTGCATCTGAAGCCTCAGCTTCAGCCAGTGACAGGGACCATGCTGGTTATGTCTGCCACTGTAACCTTCCCATTTAAGTTACGGTTCCTGTGTCATACAAACAAGTGCATGTGGGGTGAGAGTCAGGGGGTCGTAAATCTTTTGGGAACTCTCTTGTCACCTGGTGGGGAGAAACCTGTAGGGGAAAAGATGGTCTCCTTTTGACTCTGTGGGCAAGAAAGTCCTGCAGTTAGAATGAGTAAGGGCTTCTCGTAGACTGGAAACATAGAAACTGGGCAAGTGGCACCTGAACTTTGTCCACAGAGGGGACAGAAGAAAGAACAGGAACATGTGCAGTTTTCTTTTTTTATAAGACTCACTAACCCTATGACCTGTTGATACGATGCTGTCTGCTGTATATAGGGAACTCTCCTTGCTGTGCAGTTTTCTTGTCATCTCTGGGCCAGGGCTAGAGTGTGTAAGTGCGTGACGTGACACAAGGAAAAGTGAGTGCTGTGGACATCGGAGTTGGTGTGTGGAATCCAGACATCCTCCCATCTCCGCACTTGGTTCTTTTCTTTCTTCTTGCCCTTTGAGCCTCTCAGCACAAAAGTAAGGAGTCCAGCTGAGTGCAGCCAGTCCACAAACCACAGGAAAAATGAATAGAACTGGGGATGGGGATTTAGCTCCGCAGCACAGAGCCTGCCTGGCAAGTGCAAGGTCGTGAGTTTGATTCCCGGTACTGGGAGAAAAAAAAAAAAAATGAATAGAAGTAGAGCTAGAAGGATGACTATGTTTTTCTGCTGTGGGAAGGTTTTTGTGGGGCTCTAACTCATAAGCAGTTTTGTTTGTTTGTTTGTTTGTGTTGATACAACGTCTTCCAGTGTTCTCTAAGTTAGTTTTGAATTTGTGGGATCAAGCGATCTTCCTGCCTTAGCCTCCAAAGTGCTGAGACTATGGATGCATGCCACCATACCTGGCTCACAGATGTTTTAAAAAACAAGTAAGTATACACTCCCATTATACACCTCAAGTGTGCAGACTGGTGAATGCCACTTAGTTACATAACATATAAAGGGGACTCCATCATCACAATGGTCAACCTCCCTGCAATCTCCTCCAATTAAGCTCTTGATGAAAATCAGTAGGAGAGTAGGACATTTTCTGCATGTTTGCTGCTGGTTTTTAGGGAGATGTAATGGAGACTTCTAAGTGTTTCTTTGCAGACAGTGATGGGAGCTCTGGTTGTCAGCAGAGATAACAACGGAGTTGTGTTTTTATTTGTTCATCGGCATGGACATAATGCGTGACAAAGTGTGCTTATTGGCAGGCCTGGACCGAGTAGCTGGTGATTAAATGTTCTTATTTCAAAGTAAGCGGCAGGGCTGTGCTCAGAAGAGCCCATTATGCCGAGCACCAGGCCCATCAACAGCCCAATTAAGAGCAAAGGGAGTGAGGCTGTGAAAATATCAGTGGGTTGTGCTGTTAAAGCTGTCTGGCTTCAGAGCCAAATGGGGCTTTTCGGTCTGCAGTTGATAGGAAACTCTCCTGTATTTCTGACGCCCTCCTACAGAGGGGGATGGTTTCAGATAATGATTGTTTTGCTTCTTTGAGCTTCCACCTGCAGAAATGTGTTTATTTGGACTGCTTATAGATTACAGAAAGCTGGGGAAACTGCTTCGGGAGAAGTAGTTCTTTGGGTGGATCCTCTCCCAACTTGTGACAAATCCACCTTAGGCAGTCGCAACAGGCTAAAGGTTGTAGGCCATGCCCGCACAAGTGGTTGTTGGTATGCAAACTGCTGGTCACATTTTTGGTGGTTGTCCTTGGGAACAGTGAAGTCAAACTTATTTGCTCCTGAAAGAAAATCCTCACCAAGAAAGGTTCAAAAATATGTTGTTCTACACCTTCTTTTAAAAAATAAGGCCTTATTGCCTGCTAACCTACATCTAACACCTGCTACAGTTTGTTTATGTGTTATAAAGAGAACCAATATCATGTGTTTGTTAGCCTGCTGCCTGCACATGTATGACTGTTGGTGGGTGTGCATGTGTGTGCACTTGTATGCCAGGACCCCTTTGGAAGTAGAAATCCTTTGGTTAAAAGAGAGAAAAGAACATGGAAAATTCCATGCTTCCTCACCTACTTTCTGGAGTGGGAGGCTGGGGGTTCTGCAGGGAAGCGGTCTCAACTTTGACTCATCCTACCTTCTGTTCATAAAGTGGAGGCCCCACTCCTGCCTCTGAGAAGCCAACCCCAGGAGGCCACAGCTTGGCCCAGTGGACAGGCCAGAGCTCCTGCTGCTGAGCACCAAGCTTTAGGATGCTTCACACACAGCAGCCCCATGTGGAAATGCTGGTACTGTAATTTTGTTTCTTGCCAGAGCGGGAGTTAAATATTTTAAAACCCTAATCAGTGAAATAATCATCAGGTTTTTCCTCATGTATTTTGTTCCATATGATGACTTTAACTTTCCATCACTTAATTAATGACTGAACAAAAGACTTTCTTTACCTAATAGTGGGGGAAACAAAGGGGTATTCAAAGAGACACCTGATATAAATAAGATTATATAGAAGGTGGTTGGTTTCCTGCTAAGCCAAAAACTTTTTTGAAGCTGAAGGATGAGCTGTAGAGCCTAGCCTAGAGCCCTTTGCACTCCAGTATGTTCAATTACATGCTGGTGATGTAAGAAACACCCGGTGTCTTTCACCTGCTGCAGGTGATGTGTGTTCTCCTGCAGGTTCCCCAAAAGCTAGGCTGTTCCCCAGACACTGCATCCTGTTGTGTGGGTCACATAAGCATGAGATCAGCTGTCAGCAGGAGCTCTTTTATAAGCTGATGTGGGAAATCAAAGCAGAAGAATTCTATGTCCTTCCCATTTGAGGCACTGAGGGGGTTCCTGGGAGGTGGGACTTGCCATTTGAAAACTGACAAACCTTGGGCAAACCAGAACAAGTTGTCACCCTCTGGGGCAATGAATTTGGCTGTAAACTTCACTATTACATTTCACAGTGTTAGGATGTTGGCCTTCTGAAATTCCTCAAACCTATTTTACGTCACAGGGTGGGCCTATTGCCTGGTACCCTGGTTGACGCCTTCTTGCCTCTTCCTGCCCATGACATGCTCCTACTTCGAAGGGCAGTGGATTGGTTTTGGAATGTGTCCATTCTGCTTGTCCACAAGTGCTGATGCTTTGAGGGCTCCACAGGTGTTCTAGTTTGGTGGTTTGGATTTAGTGAGGTGCCTCAGGAGCAGAGGGCAGGTGTAGACCACCAGATACTCCATGACTGTCCCCCAGCCTCCACTCCATTCCTTCTTCGGCCAAGAGGTCACTACTTTTTATCTATCAGAAGAAAACTGCAGCTAAAATTTTATAATCATAACAATGCATTTCCAAGTCAGAGATTAGATGCCTGAATAGTCCTTCTGCTTCCAGCAGCATTCTGTGACCTGCTGTGGAGAACTGCAGATTTTCCAAAGACTTTGAATGGAATGGATTTAAAGGAAATGTCTGTTCACATAGTTCTTATGATAGTGAGAGGTGCTCACTGGGTGGTCCTTTTATTTTTGGTAAAAGTGTTGGAAAAATCAAGTTATGTTTGCTCAGAGAGTCTGGGGGGTGGTCTGGAGAGATTGTGTAGTCTAGAGGATGCTGGAATTATAAATTATTATAAATGTCTGCTGGTTGGGGAAATTTATATACAGGAATAGTGCGATATAATATGTCAGGCTATAGAGTTTACCTAGTTTGTTGCCCAAAAATGTACACATTGGCTGAGGAGAATAAATTAAGAAAAATGCATTCACAGAGAAATAGAAATATGTTTTAGTCTGCTATTCTTTTGTCGACTGTGATTTTTATATCGGACTTCTTGATTGTCCCCAAAGCTCCCTGTTTTAAATTCATTTATTTTGGTCACCTTCATTATGAACCTTGAGTGTGGAGTTGCTTTCTTCTTAGATAAACACTCAAAATTCAATTTGTAACACTTTCTCATTTTTAGTACTGTATTAATGAAATTTTTGATGGGTTTTCTCTGAGCAGTCATCTATTTTTAGCCTGTTGTTTATTTTCACTCGAATACTGAGCTTTCCACAGGGCTGCACACAGGCTCAGATGTGTGAAGGGCTGTTGATAACTAGCATTCACTTAGCCAGGGTTGGAGGTCCCATTGAAATGGGATGATTCCTTTTTATGGCAATGCTACTGCCCTGTATGAATAACAGGTTCCCCTCCTTGAGAGAGAAAAATTACATCACCTTAGTGTCTCAGGAGTGCAGTGCCATAAATATTCTTATGCTTCACAGAGCAGCATCTTTATTCAACAGAGCTGATACTGCCAACAAAAATGAAATAATAGAGGCAATAACTTCCTGTGGTTTCCAGCTTTAATTCTGAGTAATAAGGGAGAAAGAGAGAGGTTGCAATCAAAATTTTTTGCATAGTGCTCTAAGGGCTATCTTTGACTTAAAGGGCTGTATGTTCTCCAAGGGAAACAGATAAAATGGGATTTTTTTTTCCCACCTAATGTTGTCTGCCTTTGATTTGTGCTTTATAAAGTCAAATGTTACACTTGTGTTTTAAGCTTCCCCAGACCCAGCTATTTGGATGGGGTGGACTCTTCGACCACACAGAATGTGGCTCAAGCCTGCAGCTATGGGGGTCTGGCCGTCGCAAGGGTCACTTTAGTGAAGTATCTGCAGAATGTTTTAGTAGAGGTCATGTGTTAAAGTACCATTTCTTCTAAATCGAGGAGAATTTTCTCTTATCAAAACATGCTCACTAGTTACTATTCTCAATATCCCATCTTGACTGCTTTTTCTAGATATGGTGATAGGAGTTAAAAATAAGCATATTCGCCTGAAAAATCATGAGCCCATGATTTATGATCTGAGCCTTTGATTTGTATTTAATTTTGTTTGTGTAATAAAGGGTGACATAGGTAAAAATCATGATATGACCCTTGAAGGGAGGGTCCTGGCATGAGGAGCTCATGAAGAGGAGGGACGGGAGTTGAGAAAGACATTGGTGAAGTCAGACAAATGGCACATGCTGTAATCTCACCTGCTTGCGAAGCTGAGGCAGGAGGATCCCAGTTGAGTTTAGCCTGGACAACATAGCTATACCCTGTCTCAAAAAGTCTAGGATATAACTCAGTGGCACAGTGCCCTCTGTTCGATGCCTAGCTGGAAATCAGTTTGACAGTAGGTTTAGTGGAAGATATAATAAATTTATTTGGGAACATCTGAGGCCAGTTAATGGTGGGAATTCTCTGTTGTAGATATATGCGGCTCAATACTGCATATGTATGTGTATGTGTGTGTGTATTGTATATGTGTACTAACTCACAGGCAGAGTATGCATTTCTGGAACTCCAGAAAACCATCTAGGCTTCAGCTACCAGTATGATCAATATCTAGGTCCAAGTTCACGCCAGGCCCCTGTGCCTGTCGAGTAACAGTGGCATTCATTAAATATTAATCAAGAAGATACAAATATTCTAAAGAACCTGATATCAGTCTGAAATTGAAAATATAATTAGGCCGGCAGCCTCCTTGCCCGCCCCCACGCAGCCCCCACGCCAAGGCCTCCACAGCAATGGCCTTGGGCGATACCCTCTACATCGCCATGGACGGCTCAGAGATGCCGGTGATTGTGGAGCTGCACGAGATCGAGGTGGACACCATCCCGGTGGAGACTATCGAGACCACAGTGGTGGGCTAGGAGCAGGACGATGGCGGCGGCGGCGACCATGGCGTCGGGGACCACGGCGATGGGGGCGGCTACGGGCACGCCGGCCACCACTACCACCACCACCGCCCGCCCGCGATCGCGCTGCAACCGCTGGTCACCGAAGACACGAGCCAGGTGCACCACCACCAGGAGGCGATGCTGGTGCAGACGCGCGAGGAGGTGGTGGGCGGCGAACACTCGGACGGGCTGCGCTCCGAGGACGGCTTCGAGGGCCAGATCCTCATCCCGGTGCCCGTGCCCGCCGGCGGCGACGTTGACTACATCGAACAGATGCTGGTCGCTGTGGCCGGCAAGAGCGGCAGCGGCCGCGGCAAGAAGGGCGGCGGCAAGAAGGGCGGCAAGAAGGGCTACCTGGGCGGCGGGGCCGGCGCGGCGGGCGGCGGCGTCACCGACCCGGGCGGCAAGAAGTGGGAGCAGAAGCAGGTGCAGATCAAGACCCTGGAGGGCGAGTTCTCGGTCATCATGTGGTCGCCAGATGAAAAAAAAAAAAAAACACTGACCACGAGACAGTGGTTGAAGAGCAGATCATTGGAGAAGAACTCACCTCCTGACTACTCAAGAGTATATGACAGGAAGAAACTCCCTCCTGGAGGAATACCTGGCAGTGACCTCTCAGACCGTAAACAACTGGCAGAATTTGCTAGAATGAAGCCAAGAAAAATTAAAGATGATGCTCCAAGAACAATAGCTTGCCCTCATAAAGGCTGCACAAAGATGCTCAGGGATAACTCTTCCATGAGAAAACATCTGCACACCCACGGCCCCAGAGTCCACGTCTGTGTGGAATGTGGCAAAGCTTTCGTTGAGAGCTCAAAGCTAAAGCGACACCAGCTGGTTCATAGCGGAGAGAAGCCTTTTCAGTGCAAGTTCGAAGGCTGCGGGAAACGCTTTTCACTGGACTTCAATTTGCACACACATGTGTGAATCCATACGAAGACAGGCCCTATGTGTGCCCCTTCGATGGCTGTAATAAGCAGTTTGCTCAGTCAGCTAACCTGAAATCTCACATCTTAACACATGCTAAGGCCAAAAAGAACCAGTGAAAAGAAGAAAAGAGGGAAGACCCTTCTCAGCCACGGGAAGTGTCTTCCAGGAGGGCGATTGGGAATGAATATGCCTCTCCTTTGTATATTATTTCTAGGAAGAATTTAAAAAATGAGTCCTACACACCTAAGGGACTTGTTTTGATAAAGTAGTAAAAATTTAAAAAGAAACTTTAGTAAGATGACATTGC
Organism: Chinchilla lanigera; assembly: GCF_000276665.1. Taxonomy (NCBI): domain Eukaryota; kingdom Metazoa; phylum Chordata; class Mammalia; order Rodentia; family Chinchillidae; genus Chinchilla; species Chinchilla lanigera. The sequence goes on along the minus strand of NW_004955429.1, from coordinate 4,787,661 downwards.
TAAGATGCTCTATCTTGCTCTGTAATCTTGTTTCAAAAACATGCTGTTTTGTAAAGTGTGGTCCCAGCAGGAGGACGATTCATGAACTTCACATCAAAAGATAATTCTTTATACTACGGTGCTAGAAATGGGACTTCTTTTCACATTCTTATAAATATGAAGCTCACCTGTTGCTTACAGTTTTTTTAATTTTGTATTTTCCAAGTGTGCATATTGTACACTTTTTAGGGATATGCTTAGTAATGCAATGTGTGATTTTTCTGGAGGTTGATAACTTTGCCTGCAGTAGATTTTCTTCAAAAGAATGGGCAGTTACATGCATACTTCAAAAGTATTTTCCTGTACAAAAAAAAGTTATATAGGTTTTGTTTGCTATCTTAATTTTGGTTGTATTCTTTAATTTAACACATTTTGTATAATTGTATCATATAGCTGTACTGAATCATGTAGCATCAAATATTAGATATGATTTAATAGTGTTAATCAATTTAAACCCATTTTAGTCACTTTTTTTTCCCCAAAAAATACTGCCAGATGCTGATGTTCAGCATAATTTCTCTGCCTGTTCAGTTACAGAAAGTGGCGCTCAGTTGTAGAATGTATTGTACCATTTAACACCTGATGTGTACATCCCGTGTAATAGAAAGGGCAACAATAAAATAGCAATCCTAAAGAAAGAGTATGGCAGAGAAAAAAATAAGAGAAGAATATATAATTAAAAACCTACCGACAAATAAAAGCCCAGGTCCTGATGGATTCACTGTTGAATTCTACAAGAAATTTAGAGAAGATCTAATGCCACTAAAGCTGAAACTCTTTAATAAAATCTAAAGAGAAGCAATACTTCTAAAATCATTCCTTGAAGCAAGTATTACTCTGATACCTAAGCCAGAAAAGGACCCTACCAAAAAGAAAACTACAGATCAGTCTCCCTAATGAACATAGATGCAAAAATCCTCAATAACATACTGGCAAACAGAATGCAGCAAATTATCAAGATGATTATACACCATGACCAAGTGGGATTCATTCTAGGGTTGTAGGGATGGTCCAACATACGCAAATCAATAAATGTAATATGCCATATTAACAGAGCCAAAGGCAAAAATCACATGATCATCTCAACAGATATAGAAAAAGCATTTGACAAAGTCTAACAATCATTCATGATTAAAAAAAAACCTACAGAAAACTGGAACAGATGGTCTTTACCTTAATCTGATAAAAGCTGTCTATGACAAACCAACAGCCAACATCATACTAACTGGACAAAAACTCAAAGCTTTCATTCTAAAATCAGGAACAAGACAAGGATGTTCTCTGTCACCACTCCTGTTCAATATAGTTCTGGTAACATTAGCCAGAGGAATTTGATAAGACAAAGAAATAAAAGGAATAAGGATAGGAAAGGAAGAAGTTAAATTATCATTATTTGCAGATGACGTGATACTTGTGTTAGTTACTTTTCTCTCACTGCTGGGACAAAATACCTAATGGCAAGAATTAAGGAAGGAAAGGTTTATTTAGCTCACAGTTTGTGGAAGTTTCAGTTTATAATCAGCTGGGTCCGAGACAGGGTGGCATGTCAAAGGGGCAACAATTCATAGCAGCAGAAGACAGCAAAAGCAAAAAGAGCAAAAAGGGGAGGAGAGAGAGAAAACTCTTTCTGTCCTTTATATGGTATGCAGGCTACTCACAGTAGGGTGGGTGTAGCACTCACACCCATAATCCCAGCACTAGACAATGAATCAGTCACAAACTCTAGATTCAGCCACCGCTGAAAAGTGCCCCCCCATGACTGCATGAGGCTTTAGGGGGATATCCAGACACAACCATAACATTCCACCCCTGGTTCCCCAAAGACTCATGAACATCCCTTTATGCAAAAGACATTTAGTCCATCTCCAAGAATTACCAGAGTCCTAACAGTTTCAGCATTGCTGAAAAGCCTAAGTCCCAAGTCTCCTCTGAAATTTAAGGCAAACTCTTAGCTGTGAGCCCCTGTACAAATGAAAAATTAAACATTTCCAACATTCAATGGCACAAGATAGACATTTCCATTCCAAAAGTTACTAATGGAGATACAAAGCATTGGAACTAAAGCAAGTCCAAAATCCAGCAGGGCAAATATTAAGTCCTATAGTGCCATGTGGAACAGCGAAAGCAACCTGTGGAGCTCCAAAGGGCTTCTGTACATAGAATACCCCAACAACTCCACCAAACGGCATGTAGATTTAATAACCAAATTCAGCTGTGCAGCTGGATACAAAATCAACACTCAAAAATCAATAGCATTCCTGTACACAAACAAGAAACTCACTGGGAGAGGAATTAAGGAAACCACACCCTTCACAGTAAAATCTAAAAAAATGAAACACTTGGGAATCAATCCAAAAAAGAAAGTAAAATATCTATACATTGAAAATTACAGTACTTTGAAAAAGATCAAAGAGGATATCGGAAAATGAAAAGATAATCCCTTGCTCATGGATAGGAAGAATCAACGTAGTAAAAATGGCCATCTTCCCAAAATTGCTATACAGATTTAATGCAGTCCCAATCAAAATACCATTAACACACCTCACAAAACTAGAGAAAACATTCTTAAAATTTATTTGGAACCAGAAGAGACCTAAAATAGCACAAATAGTCCTAGGCAACAAAGGCAAGGCAGGGGGCATCACAGTCCCCAATTTGAAATTATACTACTACAAAGCTCCTGTGATAAAAATAGCATGGTACTGGTACTGGTAAATATTTTTTTTTTTTTTTGGTTTTTCTCCGGTACCGGGAACCGAACTCACGACCTTGCGCTTGCCAGGCAGGCGCTTTTAGCCGCTGAGCTAAATCCCCAGCCCCTGTACTGGTAAATATTAACAGCCAAACAATTTAGTATTTATGACCTAATAATGTAGTGACTGATTGAAAACATAATCCCTCACATTCAAATGAAAATATTTATCTTTTTCATTAATGGGTGATGATTTGTTTTCTGTGTCAATCTGGCTAGATCCAGGTACTCAGATAGTTGGTCAGTGTGGATAATGTTGTGATGGTATTTTTTGGTGAGATTTATGTAAAGTCAGTAGCTTTTGAATAAAGCTGATTACTCTCTAAGACATGAGGAGGCCTCATCCAAACAGCTGGAGGCCTTATGAGATTGAGGTTTTCTCCAAAGGAGAGGGAGTTTTACTGTCTTTGAACTTGAGCTGCAACATCAACTCCTTGGGTCTCTGTCCTGCTTAGCAGTTCCTCATAGTAAATTATAATTTTCCTGGTTCCGTTTGCTGGGGGACACTGACTAATACATTTGCCAAGGGGATGTGTATGTGCACCTGTTGGAACACAGCAGAATTCCTCAGTCCTTTGTATCATACTGGACACCCTTCCATGTGCCACTATGATTTATATGAGTGCTTACTTTTTTTTTCATGGCAACCTCAGATAACCCCATTTTGCAAAGGTGATACCCCCAGCAGGAATGCAGATGACCTAATGTTGAAAATGAACTGCCTCAAGCTAGAAGTCTGCATAATTTCCAACGAGTGTTGCTGTGTTTACCACAAAAAATGGAAAGTACCCCATAGTGCCAGACGAATTCGCTGTGACGTCCCAGGGGACCTGGGCACACTGCTTGGGAATTGCAGGTACCGGTGCTGGTAGTGATGATGGAGAATGGATGAGCTCAGGCAGACAGAGCGAGGAGGCTTAGAGAGTGGAGGCGAGCCCTACAAACACTGGGAAGAGGAGAAGCTGGAGAGAGGAGCCCTGGAGTGGAGATGGCAGAGCACGACCAGCAACATGCACAAAAACCAATACGCTGTAGAAAAGGAGGAGACAAAATACGATTCCAATACCACTGCAACTACGAGATGAATCGGGCATAGGAAAGAAGGTAGGAAGAAATATTCTCTAACGCATTCAAGGTTGGAGGAGTTAGGATGGTGGGTAATACGCCCTCATCTCTCTTTTCAAAAAAAATAGTGTGGGGGCTGGGGATTTAGCTCAGTGGCAAAAGCGCCTGCCTGGCAAGCGCAACGTCGTGAGTTCGGTTCCCGGTACCGGAGAAAAACCAAAAAAAAAAAATTTAAAAAAAAAAAAATAGTGTGTATGTCTTCACTGTGCAATTTATATATAGAGAGAATATATATATAAAATATACATAATATATAATATATATAAAATATATAGTATATATAAAATATACATAGAATAGATAAATATATATAGAATATATAAAAATATAGAGAGAATATATATAAATTATTTGTATATATATATATAGACAGCCATGAAAACATTTCTAGCTCTGCTGTATGCAACAAATCTTTTCTCCCATTTTCCTGCCCTGTACTTCTATTGAGTTCCAGCATTGATCTGTGGATGTGAGGAAAGTAAAGCTAGGGGGAGATGATAACAGAAAATATAATGAAAATCATTTCATGTTTGATTTTCTGTATAAAACTCTTGGAAGAGCTAGGGAGGGAGGACATGAAGCAGATTTGCATAAGGAAGTATAAGGAAGCATCAGGAGATCCAAAGGCCACTTGCACCGGAAGAGGGGATAGACAGGACCCTGGGCTGCACCCTGCCCTAGTGGCAGACATGAGAATTGCACAGGTGGGGCAAGCGTGGGAGAACACTTGGGAGAGCTTCAGCATGGCTCTCTGGCAAGGCTTAGCAACAAAACCCAGCCTTGAAGCCGTGCGTCTTTGCCAAAGCACTTAAGTCTCCTGCATGTATTGAAATTAATTTGACTGCAAGGAAATTCACATATCCAGCTTTGTTAAGTGTACAGTTGAGTGGAATGTTTCTAGGAGGTTACTGAAGCCCATATTAATGATACGACAGTGTGACAAAGTGAAAAAGTGCCATAATCAAGCATCTAAAACTCTAGATTTTAAAAAATTATTATTTAACTGGTTATTTCCTCAGTTAAAAGCAGTGAGTCTGAGAGAATCATGTGGTTAGACACAGTGAGCTTATGTGTATCATATGAAATGTTACTGCCACCTATGAGATTTTTATTCTCCAAGAAGGTTATGTCTTTAATTCTACACCACAGAGAATACAAACAAATTTGTAGTTACAGTTCATGCATGTATCTCTGTAGAAGAAAAGTAAATTGGTACCCACTCACCCAAAAGTCATAAATCAGACATCAAATGGCTAATCACAGATAAAAAGTATGTGCTTGGTACTGATTTATTTCTTCTCAGTCTATTGTGAATAATTAAGGATTTAAGTCTTGGACTGGCAGTGCTGTTTTTTGAAGGCTAAGTCAAAATCATAAAGTTTGTTTTAAATTCCCCTCACCCAGGTTTACACTTTCCATTCCGCTTTGTTTAAAGTATTGTCTTTGGGAGGCCCTGCATATTAAACTATAAACACGACCTCGAGGCAGTTTTCCTGGTACTATAGCACTTATTCATTCCTCAGGGTGATGAGATCTGCCTGGTGCTTGGGAGAGCAGTCATTTTTACCTTATAAAACCAAAACAACTTTCAGTGATGGTAGGCATTAATTGGTCTAAGGGCTTGGAGATGGTTTGAATGGCACCAGGACAGATTCTCTAGTTCTTTATTCTCTTCAGTCTTCTGGGAACATCTTAAACCTATAGAAGTGAGGTGTGGCTTCCTTGGGGAAAAGAATAGAATTACTCTGTGATGCTGCAATGCCTCTGCCTTGTGTATAGCCAGAAGAACTGAAAGCAAGAAGTCTTAAGAGCTATTGTACACTGATGTTTATAGAGGCGTAATTCATAGTAGTGAAGGTAGGAAGGAATTCATGTGTCCATCACTGGAAGAATAGATAACAGAATGTGAAAGGAAATTCAGGCATGTGTGTTACAGCACAGATGCACCTTGAGAATGTTCTACAAAGTGAAATAACCCAGGCACAAAAGAGACAGATACTCTATGACTCTCTGCTTATATAAGGTGCTTACAGAAGTCAGCTTCACAGAGACAGAAAGTAAGTGGGCTAGGAAATGTGGAAAGAGGAGTTATTATTTAATGGGTACAGAATGTCAGTTTTGCAAGATGAAAAAGTTCTGTGGATGGCTGATGGGGATAGTTGCACAACAGTGTGAATGTACTTAATGGCACTGAACTCTACACTTTAAAAAGGTTAAGGGCTGGGTAAGTAGCCCGGTGGTAGAGCACTTACCTAGCGTGCATGAGGCCCTGGGTTCCATTCCCAGCACCGCGTGTGCACCAGATAGTTAAATGTCATGGTATGTATTTCACTACGGTTAAATAAAACACACACACAAACCTGCTCCATCATAGAAATTCAGTTCCAGCTGGTCAGCAACGGAGACCCAGGCTCCTGCAATTCTGGTCAATGCTGCAGGGTAAATTCTGGAGTAGTTCTAATATAGGAGAAAGAAACTCCAAACATGCTAGATGTCTAAAATGCTGAGTTCATGTTCTCTAAAATGGAGGAATGAATTCTAGGAACAAAGGAAGTTAAGAGTAGGAAGAATTTATTGAGAGAAAGAAAGCTTCTGTCTAAGAAGGACAGAAGGAGGCTCGAAAAGTGGGTTGCCCCCCAACCCTGCCTCTCAGAGGTGTTTATTGAGCAAAACCATGAGGTCAGGCAGGTTCAAGGTGGAACACAACTATAATAAATCAATAAGAATACAGTATAGTTGCTTCAGTAATATTGATCCAATGGAAAAATCACAGGGTGGGTGTGAGGTGGGACAAAACTATGATCAATAAGATTCTAACAAATATAGTCACTTGGGTAATATTGATTAACCAGGGATCAAATGGGGAAGCAAGTCATGTAGCAAGCACACAAGGAAAGGACGAGGACTTTCCTGTGAGGGGTGGGTTTCATGAATCCTGGCCTTCAGTGAAGGCACCTCCAGCCGCGGTTGTCTTCTGCGCTGACTTTTTGAGGGCTCAGCGCTGTCTGACTGCCTACAATATTTCTAAGTAACTTAACTATCTATAATAGTTAGACCAAGTGACTGGACTTATGTGGCAGACTGGGAGAACCAAGAGCTGGGAAAGAGAGATTTAGTGCAAGGATCAGGGAGACAGAGGCCAGCTAGGAAGACCTGCATTTGAACTCAGCCGAGGAAGTGTTCCAGTGATGGAATTTCAAACATTGTAAGTGACTTGTACGTGTGGACCAGTGGGCACGCTAAGTCACGTTTGGGCTATTTCCTTACAGCTACTCAATTCAGCTGGACCTCTGTCATATCTCCCAAAGGAACCAGCTCTGCCTAGGGTCTCATCTGAAGGCTACTCATGAGAATCTTGAAGATAGCAGACATTCACCTGGTTAGAATGAGAAAGAAGTGGGAAGAGGCTCAGAATGAACGGACCATACTACTTTTCATCCTGGCCCTTTGTGACCAAATTAAAGAGACATTGAAGGGCGTGATTTGGTGGTGTGATTTACAAATGACTGTTCCCTTTTTTATTGATGAAGCTGTGGATCTGGCCTCAGCCATCTTGTTTTTTCATGGGCCTGGCCTTCTTCTGATTCAGGAGCAGCTTATTGATTATTGGGCTAGCAGAATGACCTCTGTATTGATTTAATTGATAGAGTCACATGGAGGGTTTTGTGAGTGCCTCTGTGGTTCACCAAGTAAGGTGACCCACAGCACATTTCAGGAAGTCTTCTCACACCGCAGACCTCCTGACAGTGCTCTCTTCCTCCTTTCTCTAGCGGAGTTCAGGGGAATCAATAGTGAGCTGTGGTGTCCCTGCCCACGCTCTTTATTGAACACAATTCATTTTAAGTGACCTTTACTTTTCAGTAACGGTTCTTTATTTGTGAACTACGGATTGTAAACAGCCTAATCAGCCCTCTGGCTTTTGGTTACTAGCATTCCATCTGCTTTATAATGTCATTGTAAAAACCAGCTGTGCTAGGAAGGAAAAAAGTATTGATTGAATTTTTTTCATTGGAAGAAAAATTCTGTGGCATTAAGGTTGGCCAGACTCATACAGACTTTGAAGAAAATGCCAATACCATGTTTTGCTTGTGTGTGTGTGTGTGTGTGTCTGATTACTTAAAGTTGTTTTTTATGTTTCGTCTTAGTACCTGAAACTCAATGTTAATGATGGAATTAGGAACAAAAGTTTCCAAAAATCAAAGGAAGGATAATAATTCTAATAATTTTTTTATAAAGGTAACCATTAGATCTTAGGCTAAGGAACCACGATAAACAGAAGAAAATATGCTTAAAGGGTTGTGCTCGGAAAAACATTGTTAGTATGGACCCTTGGATTTTTATCCAGACTGTGTCTCCTTAGTTATTTGTCTTATAGTCTTACTTCTTTGGTAAACTTTGTACTGTTTCACAGACCCCATTTGAAAAAAAAGAAGGTGATGTTGTTACTTGTTTGTGTGCTGGTCTTGTCAAGTCTTGCAAACTTGTAGTGGTGTGCTAATTTCTTGGCTAAGTGCCTAAGATTGTCATGTTTTTGTAATAGTGCTTATGCTTGCTTTTATTCAGTGACTGCTTGGAAGAGATGGTCTTGTTAGGTTGCTCAAGGCCTTGACCTCTCAGATATTGGCTGTGCAGAACTTGAGCCTGAAAAGGTATAAACAGGTGACCATCAAGGTGCTGGTTACCACCTTTTCAACTTGAAATAATCCTAGAAATACTCTTTCCCACTATCAAAGAACCATGCCAGTGCCTTTTGGGGAAAAAAGCAATAAATTTAAATTAAACTTTGGGTTTCCAGCTTGTCTTCATTCTTTCAATCTCTCCTCATTACTTGAGGGGCATTGATTTGCAGGTTCTGTAACATGAGGGTTTTGCATTGGGGATTTTCTTTCCCCTTTCAAGTTTGAGGCTCAGGCAGGTTACGGCAGGTCAGCTATCTATTGACATCAGTGCCTGGAGTTATGGATAAATTCAGAGCTGTTGCAGCAGGTATGTGAAAGCAAGAGGAGATGAGAAGGAAGGTGTACATGGTTTCCAAGCAGGTATCTTAGTCCACCCTTTCTCCTTGTGGATGACAGCCAAGGTCTCACACGCTTCGCGGCAGCTCAGCCTCCAGGCCCTGCTTCACCTGCTGTGTACACCACTGTGGGGATAGATTCTCTTAAAATTCCCAGACAAGACCCAAGTTGTCAGTTGATCTTATAATGTCTGGCTATAACGTTGGAGAGCATATTATCCCTAATGCAGGGGACTGAAAAGAAAGTAGTAGGTTATGAGTCATAAATTTTGCTTTGCACATGAATGTACGTGGACACCCAGGTATGTGCTCTTCAGAGGAGTGGCGAGGGGAAGAAATGAAGAAACCTGCTCATTTGCCAGTTTCTCTCCTAAATTCAGTGTCAGTGTTTTGTAATCTTTCTGAGCCACTTCCACGTATGAGTTTATGCTCTTTGGATGCTCTTCTGTGGGACTGGCTTTAAGTTCTTGTTCTTCAAATCTAGGATTCACAGACTCACTTGAGCTTACGAGTAGTGAGAATGTACTAGTTAATTCACTTGCCCTTTCTTTTTGGTTCCATCGCAGACTTAACAGTTGTGGCTGTCAGTAACAAGGTGGGTTTCTCCCCAATTGCCTCCTGGACATGCTCTTTAGAATTTCTCATCAGTACATGGTTTTGAAAACCCTGACCTGAGCAACAGAAGTGGGTAAATAACAGATGTTATTTGAATAACTTATTGTGTGATATTTATGTTCTTATGAAATTGTCTCTGCATTTTGGTGATCCCTTTATTTGCAAAATGAGTGTATTCTCACAATGAACATCACTTCTTAAATTGGAATTCAAAAGAGACAGGTTCCTAGAACGGGAACCCCTTGTGCCTTACCTGAGGTGCTGCATTTTGTGCTGTGTTTTTCTGAAGGCCTAGGCTGTAGTTTCTCATCTCCTTTCGTGTGCACACTGCATCTGTGCTGGGACCTGCATGTGGTTCGAGTGTGTCCCCCTCATGGCTCATGTATCAGAAGCTTGGTCCTCCATGTGTTGGTGGTGTGAGGTGCTAGGACCTTTCCGAAGTGGAACCTAGTGAGGGTCGCTAGATTGCGCCCTTCCTGCCCTCTGGCTTTTGGTATTAGAATGTGATCTCTCTCTTATACATACTTTCTCACCATAATGCCATCTGCTGTGAGGTGACATAGCCAGAGGAGCCTTCACCAGAATCAACATCATGCTGTTTACACTTTCAGCTGCCAAAACTGTGAGTTAACTAAACCTCTATTCTTTATAAAGCATGCAGTATTAGGTATTTTGTTATAGTAACAAAAAACATACTATGTAGTCTGCTAGTGTCTCTAGGAAAGCACACAGATCCAGATCCCAGGAATGCTAAAGGAGTCCTAATAGAACATTATTATCCATTTCTCCTACACTTATAAACTCAGAATTAATGGAAGATACCATTCAAACCCCAATAACTCACCCTGCCTTCTCTTGCTCAAATTGATCTCTCATGTCATTCATGTATTCAAGAGAGAAGCTTCTCTCTCTAAGGAACAGGAAAATCCTCATTTGGAGATGCCAGATAATTACATTCTTAATTTTTTAAACTTCATTCACTCTACATGCAGTTGTACTTCATTTATCTGTGACCTTGTTAATGAAATACTATATTCACTAGCTAAATAATTTCATGAAAATCACTACATTTGCATGTGTTTGGAGCTACTCACCTAAAGGATACTTTCTAATTGGCTAAAATTTCTTAGTCTTACTCCATCTATTGTGTCTATGATAGAGAGTTAAAGGGAAGCATGAAGATAAAGCTATCATTTGTAGTTTCTGAGATCGGTGATGTGGATGCAAGCTTGTGTCTCCTAGGAATGATCTAGAGATAAAAGAGAGACACGTGTAGAAGGGAAGATCCTACACAAGCCAGATGGTTAGGGTATATACACTGGGAGTGCTGGCTTCAGGAGAAATGATAGCTCTTCCATATGAATCATGGGAAAAGCTTAACATAAAGATGCATGAACTTGGTGGGTTTGAGGATGACAAGATGAGCAGTTCTTGTCTGTCAGTGGTATATGATGGGGGCAGTGATCAGAAGAAGGAAAGAAATGTTGAAAGAATATTAGATTATCATCCTGAAAATGAAAATACTACTATAAGTATGGAAGACTTACCCAGCAGGGCTGAGTGTCAGTTGGAGATCTATGGTAATGAATTTAAGAAAAGATCATTAAGCACAACTACGTGGGTTTTTTCCTTCAGGCATTTTGAACCATTCAGTTGCACATGGTGAGTTGGGTTGAATCTGTATGAGTGCCAGGCTGGTACAAGGGCAGAGAAGAAAGGGGCAAGACAGAGACAGATACTTGTGAGAAACTGATGCTAAAATTCTGCCACAGAATCTAAGCTGGGGTGGAGGAGTCAGTCTGTGAAGCAGAAGGTGGATTGGGTCCCCATGGTCAAGGACAGTGAGGGAGTAGAAAGTGAGGTGAATGTCTATGATGGCTTAGTCTTTACACCTTTACTTTGTAAATTATGCCCTAAGTATCCACCTGTCCTCAGGACACATGATAGTGAGGATTGTCTGTATATCCAGAAGTCAAATTTGCACACAGTGTTCTATTTAATATACTATGTTAGTATTGAAGCTGAAGTTTTTAAAACATCAGGCTTTATTCAGTTTGGGATTAACTTACAAATGAAAACAGATGATCAACTATTCATTAATTTTGAAGGGAGGTACTCGAAATTGAATCAAGGTCCTTCCCTAGCACCTCTCCCACCTTTGACACAGGTCTTGCTAAATTGCCAAATTATCCCAGCTAGGCTCAAATTTATGGTCCTCCTGCTTTAGCCTCCCAAGAGTGCTGAGGTTATAGGTATGTGCCACCACACCTAGCTTCCTCAATGACTTTTTTTTAAAAAAATCTTTTTTTAAAAGTTTCTCTTTTTGCTGATTTTTGTTAGACCTAAAATTAATCTCAAATAAATATAAAATTTCCTATAAGTTACCATCATAATTTACATTTAATATTTAGTCCTCTGGAAATTAAAAAACAAAAGGAAATCACATTTGGTAGGGAAAATTCAGAAAGCTCATTAAAACATTTTAAAAAATCCTGTCCTACAGATAGAAATGCTATCCCATTTGGAGGCATATTTAGAAATAGTTCATATTATGTCATGCCTTTTAAAAAATCATTGCAGGATATTTTTGCTAATTCTTAAAATACATGAAATTATTTTATCATTATATAGTTAAATTCATTTCACATTTATCATATTATGAAAAACTCTGAAATGAGTCCCAGCAAAACACTATCTTAAGTTGGAGGTATACCAGTTACTGAAATTGTGACGTGACCTGCCCTGGCTGGTTTGAAGCAATGTTTCCATTTCAGCAAGTTCTAGAACTTTCTGGGAGAAAGTACCAATATAGGAGGGCTTTGGACACTTGGGAGAGTAAAACAATCTTACCACATAATCAATTTCCACTTCTTTCTCAGCAGGTTCTTTCATTACTAGAGTGGTTTTATAAATACTGTTAGATGTTCTAAATTGTAAAATTTCCTATAAGTTACCATCATACTTATTTTAGCTCCTAGGACTGTTCATTTCATCCAGGATCTTGAAAGTAACATCCTATAGGAAAAATTCTTAAATCACAAAAGTTCCATCTGCTTCCTGTATCCCCTAGGCTCCTAAGAATTTAAAGAATCGCTGTTTTTTGTTTTTGTTTTTGTTTTTTAAATCAATGCCAGAATACTTAGGCCTATCTCATAAAGTAAAATATTTGTGGTAGCCGAGTTTGAGACTGACAGAAGTACTTCATGAATCTGATGCCATTCATTTTTTCCAGTGTGCTCTAAAATTTTTCAAATCTAAATGTGTGGAAGGCGTCATTACCAGAAACAAATAGACATGAATGGTGCTGTGTTGTGAAATGTCATTCTTCTTGATATGATAGTCATATAATTTCAAATAAAAGTAGATTTCCCCACTCTGATATATTTGCATTTTCTCTTAAGGGCTATCTGTTCAATGTTTGTGGCATTTCTATTTCTACAGTGAAAATGGAAGTCTCTTTTGGACATTTCCACAATTATTTGAATTAATATTGACCTCAAAACTCTCATACATAGGAAAAGTATAGTTAGAAATAGAACAAGATTTTGATGATAGCTAGAAAAGAGAAAGATATGAAGCAGCTGATGGTAAATGATGCGGAGTAATTTAGCACAGAAAGATGGTAAATTGTTACCTACATTGGAAGTGTTTTATACAAACTATTTTTGGTTTTGCTTTTGTGGAGTTATTGCTTCTTGGTATTTTCAAAAGACAGCATAAAATATTTGGTTTTGATTTGTTTTTCAAAAGATGTAAAGTGCAAACTCATCAGGTTTATATGAGAATGGATGCAAGCGAGTTGTAGTCTTCTAAATTGGTATTGCTTATTCTTTCATGAGAACTACTTTGGATACTGTCAGCATTTTAGAAAACCACCTCAGGAGTGCTAGCTTCACAAAGCAAGGTGAGAGGCCAAATACAGAGTTTTCAAAAATGTAAGCTTAAAGGAGGTGCTGTTAGTGTGGTACACAGAACAATTAAGTCGTATTATGTGAGACAGATATTTACAAATCTCTTCCAAAACGTGGTTACTTATGGGATTTGTAATTTTATTTTTATTCTTAGATTTTTTACCATTTTTGTGGTTCCTAGGGATTGAACCCTGGGCCTCATTCAAGCTATGCAAGTGCCACACCGCTTGACTAAACGTTCAGCTTCCTATTGGATATTAACATGCTTTGCCTCTTTTACTAGTTGGTTTAAAATCTCCTAGCAGTGTAAATGTAAGGGAATATTCATTGAATCCTGCCTGCCTGCTTTACTTGTGTTAATGCTTATCCCCCGTTGAGATAGCGGTTTTGTTTTTATTTCAGTTTACTAAGGAGAAAATACAGGCACAAGGTTTTGTGTAGCTTGCCCACAGTAACAGCTACCTGATGGCAGAGCCAGGATTCAAACCCTAGTTCTAGTGAGTGAATCTTACTCTGTTTCCTCTGGGACCGCGGGTCCTTCTCCTGCTTTTTGCAGTTCTGGCACTGGCCCTTCCAGAGGCGGAAGGTGACGGTCCTCTCTGTGTGCGACCAACCACATGACTTCCCCAGGGGGACCCAGATGGAACAACTAGCAGTGAGACGGCTCTGTTAGTACAGACGCAGGTGCATTTGGTTTCCATTTAGTAGGAATAGACAAGTAATTCGCATGCTAAGTTTTCAAATTTTCTGAACTGCGTTCCTCTTTCTTAGAACCACAAGACATCCTCAAAAACAAATAATTAGAATAAATCTACCATTTAATTGTGAGACCCGCATTTATTTTTCTGCTTACAGAAAAATAAAAATGGGTCCTTTTTTCTGAGGATCCATGTTATTTTATGTACAGATCTGGCCACCACAGATATTACCATGTGTGCTGGGATCCTAGTTTCCAACCTGGGGTAGGAAATCACTCTTCCTCCATGTATGTCTTTCCAGCTTTCAATACAATGGCTTTGCGTTATAGAGCTGATGAGTAGCATCATTTCATCCCCAAAGGAAAATATATACATACGCACACATATACATGTATATGTATATGCAGACTTGGCCCTCCATACCTGTGGATTCCACATTCGTGCATTTAACCAACTGTTAGTTTAAGTCTAAAATGTTCTTCAAAAGTCCACATGTTCAGAGGTAGGGCTTTGGGAAGCTGATTGGATTATGAGGCTCTGACCTTCTCAGTGGGTTAATTCATTGATGAGGTCATAATCTGATGGCATTATTTGGGAGTGACGGACACAGGAAGTGAGGTCTATGGGAAGGGAATGTGTCATGAGAGTGTGGCTCTGGGCAATGTATTTGTTCCCCAGTCCCGTCCTGTCAGGCTCCTTCCCCTCTCTGTGCTCCCCTGAGAGAGGAGGTGAGCAGCTTCCCTCCACCACATCCTTCTTCCATGATGTTCTACCTCACCTCCCGGCCACACCAATGCAGCCCGCCATCCAGAGACTGAACCTGCGCCAAAGTAAATCTTCCTCACTCATAAGAAGCGAGCACAGCAGCCTTGGATTAAAAATAATCAGAAAAAATATATATCTACATTGGACACATATAAATGTTGTTCCTGTCGTTTCCTAACAATATAGTTTAGCAACTATTTAGTAGCATTTACATAATATTAGTTATTCAAGTAATCTAGAGATTATTTAAAGTATGCAAGGGGTATGTAGTAGGTTATGTGCAAATACCACACCATTTTATAGAAGGGGACAATACAGGAAATAAAGGGGGAATGGAGGAAAAAAATCTCTGTTCTTCATTTTTCTGCTGCATAACATCTAATATTTCAAAAGTGTGGTCTGTTTAAGAATAGGCAGGGACTAAAAAGTAAGGCTGTGTTACTTTGCACAATTTTTTAACCTTTAAGAGAACAAAAAGGGAAATCATCAGGCAAATAGTTTGTAGGTTTTGGGAAGTAAAATTTCAAAAAAGCAAAGGAACCCCTTTCGAGGGCTTTGATATAGATCTTTTCAATTATGGAAAGCTGTTGGATGGGCTTCTTTTTTTTAGACAGGGTCTTGCTATGTAGCACAGGCTGGCCTTGGGCTTCTCAAACATCTGACCCACCAAGGACTTTGAAGATATCAGGGTTCTCACTGCCATCTTCTGTCTTACAGAGTCATAAATTCATATTCTCTCATAGTATATTTTTTGCCATGCTGGTGATTGAACCCAGGGCCTAGTGCACACCAGTGTACTCTAGCACTGAGGGCCATCTCCAGCCCAGCAGAAGAAGAATCAACTAGAATGACTGCCCTACCAAGAATGAAATATTACAGTCGTAGGAGCCAGATGAGTATCTCATTATGAGAGGTGTTAGTATTCCATTGGCTCTTCAAAGGCCACAGATCATCAGTATTCATAAGGCTGAATTTATGACATAGCTAACAGATATTTAAGAGGAAACTCAGCACAGACGTTGGATAGAGAAAGACCCGGGAATCCCACAGAATGGGAAACAATGAAAGATGATTCTCACTAAGGTGGGGAAGATAGGTGGAAACCCAGCAGGATGAAAAAAGAGCGGCTGGAACAGCTGAGACATCAACAAGAAAGTGATACCCGGGTGGAGGGGTGGCAGCGGGCCAAGGGGGAGGGGAAGGAGTAGCAGCCCTGGAAGGTCGGGAAAGCTCAAGCAGGAAATGAGAGGCAACTTTCGAAACACATCAAGGGAAGCATTTTTTAAATACATCAGGAACAACAGAACAGGGAAATGTAGTTGGTTTTAAATGACAGCAATAGATCAAGTTGTCTATTTTCTTAACCCCCAAAAGCAAAACTTCTTTATTTTAAAAGAGTCTAGTGGCACTGACTGGGAGTTCAGGGAGTAAGCAAAATTATTAGCAGAGCTGGCAAAAAGGCTGTTTTGGCAGACAGTTTATATTAAAACCTGTAGGCACCAATAGCCTACCTATTATGATGCTGAAGCGTTCATGTCAAATGATAGCCTCGCAGAGTACCAGCTGTAGAGAGAATGCAGAACTTAGAAATGGAGCATCGTGCCATTTTTGTGTCCCATTGGAATGAAGAATGGCCTTGAAGTGGCAAATCTATTAAACAGTTGTATGACCTGAAAGGAAATTTGGTGGCAGGGTGGAGGGAGGGTAGTAGGTATGGAGTAGGTATCAGATTTGGAAATACCTTGCCGGCTGGAGGGCAGGAGGTATTACACATGTAGTCTAGCAGAGAGCGCACCCTACCCATGAATGCATCTCCCTTCTGTGGCAGAAGGGCAGCCCACACACGGGGCAAAGCGAGAGATGCCGTCAAGCTTGATTGTTAGGGAGGCTGCGGATGTTTGTCCACAAGTCACCTCTATCAGATCACAAAAATGATTTTTCACTATACGCTCTTCGAGGGGCTGCCTCATGGGAGTGCCCTGAAAGCATGTTTAATTAGGAATTAATGGTGACAGTGGCCTGGATAAAAAAGGTCATATCAATGATCAGTCATGATCATACTAGATCAAGACTTATTGAAAATATCTAGGAATCAACCAGAGGTGTTCAGAATACAGAAAATTGGTAAGTTTGTGGTGCAAGGTTGGGGGTGCAGTTAGGATCAATGATCAGAATGATTGTGATCATTTAGAGGAATTGTGATTTTTTTTTTTTTTTTTTTTTTTGTACTGGGAATCAAATTAGGACCTTGCACTTGCCAGACAGGTACTTATGTCACTGAGCTATATCCACAGCCCTAGAGGCATTGTGGAGAACATGGTGGTAGGTGGTGATGTCAGGGACAGAAGAGCACTTAATCTGTCATGTGTAAGAACCCTAATAGTGAATGCATGCTCAGAGGCATACATTTTGTGTTTATTTCGTAAATGTCATTATTATCCAAAAGCAGTATTAAGTTGGTTTCTTTCTGAGCCAATAAGTTGATCTGTTTTGGGCCAGCTAACCCCTAAGTAAAGAGAAGAACTACTCAGCATAAAGCTAAAAATCAAAAGGCAGATCTTCAAGTAACACAAATATATGCACTGAGCTCATGTCTTCTTTATGAAGCATCTGAGTTCCACAAATAAAAGAGTGATTGGAGACTCTGAAAAAGGGATAAAGATGGCTAGAAGGTCAGGAAAAATTAGGCTTCCAGGCCAAGCAAAACTTGAATTCAGCCTGTGGAAAAATGTTGAGCGATAAGTTATTTATGTTAAGTATGCAAAGAACTCCTAGAAAGCACATTGGTGGCAGCTGTTCTGGGTTTCTTTTGATGACAAATTTAAGAGAGCAAAGGCTTAGCTACATAAGGGGTTTGGAATAGATTTAAAGGCAGATTGTATGACTGGTATGAAACAGTGAGGTAAGTTAGGGAGAGTGTGTGTGTGCTTGCCTGGAATCTTTAAAAGTATGAACAACTTTGGGGGAGGAATATGTGTTACACATTTATAAAATGTTTGAGTTTGGACTCAAACAGAAAGTGAAGGCGATGAACCCCCTTATCTCTGTCAACCATATGTCAAAATTTGTATTTGTTTTGGAGAACTTAGTCTTCTTTCATAAGAAAGTTTTAATTGGCATTTTCCTCTCTGTACCACAGTCTTGTGTTCAACCCTCTTCCGATTACTCCCGGCGGTCCGGGTTGTAGATTTTCATTGTGTGTGCTCACTTAATTAGCAGTCTCCCTGGTGCCTCTCAGCTCTGTAATGGACCTTGTCTACCCTGCTCAACATTGTGACACCAGTTCCAGCATGGTATCTGGCACACAGTTGTAAAATTTGGAGAATGAATGATGAATGTTGAAAGAAATATGGCACAGAGAGCTGTAGGCTCAAAAGGCTGTCACTTCAGAGATGATTTGTGGAGGCTGGAATACCACTAAAATATGTTTTCTAGCCTTTGTCATATTATTACAGTCTTACTGCTTCTGGAAACAGTGTCATTTGAATCAAAGACCTTCATCTCTGTCTTCTTTTAGATACAAATCGAATCCAAACATAAACTTTGTATGTGGATGTTCATAACAGTATTAATCATAATGACCAAAAGAAAAGGAACTCAAATGTCCACCAGCTGGTGAATTTGATAAACAGAATGTGTATGTCCAGTCTTACATACATGCTACAAGAGGGATTGATCTTGAAAAAATTACATTGTATGAAACAAGCTAGGTGCAGAGGATCCCTATTATGATTCCTTTTATATGAAATGTTCAAAATAGGCAAATCCATAGAGATAGAAAGTGGGTTATTTGCCAAGGGCTAGAGAAGTTATAAGGAAAGGAGGAATGTCTGCTAATGGATATGGAGTTTCATCACGGGATAGTGCAAGTATTGTGAAATAGACTGCCAAACCAGCATGACCCGGAGCTGCACTAAAAACTACTGTGTACACATTACGCAGGCACAGTTGTAGGGACACTGGCATTATGCTGATAGGCCTCTAGCAAGAGAAAAGGACAGGAATTCAGGCAGACAAAATGCAAATTTTTTCCTTAAACTTAACCTGTTAATTTTTGCTGTTGTTGTTTTTAACAGAGTCTCACTATGTAGCCCAGGCTGGCCTAGAACTTCCAGCAACTCTCCTGCCTCAGCCTCCAGAGTGCTGAGATTATAGGCATGGGCTGCCACACTTGGCAGCACATTAGACCTTGAGTGAAGGTTCCTGTGTCTGTCTTGTCTTTCACAACATGAACTTGAGTACCATAATCCCATCCTAGCTGTCACCTTGTCTGTATTGCTTTGCCAAGAATTGGCACAAGACAGGAGGACTACGGGTGTTGGCTGAATTATCTCTATTTAAATTTCTGAAGTATTTTGTTTAAAGAAAGGGCGCAGACTCTGTTATGAGTGTACCAGCATTTCTTTGCTTAATAGTTTTCAGTGAGAGTGCCAAGATCATTCAACGGGGCCAGGACAGTCTGTTTAACAAGTGGTCTTGGGAAACTGTATATCCACATGCAAAAGAATAAAGTCAGTCCCATACCTTACACTATCTGTACAAATTAACTCAAAGTGGATAAAAGACCTGCAAAAGCTAAAACTGTAAAACTCTTAGAAGAAAACAAGGAAAAATGTTCATGCTGTTGGACTTGGCACTGACTTCACAGCTGTGACACTAGATCACTGGCAACTAAAGGAAAAAGAGGTAAACTTGATTTTATCATAGAGGAACACTTGTGCCTCAAAAGACACTACCAAATGGGTGAAAGAGCAGTAAGTTTTGCCTTGCGTTGGTTCCCTTACAGCTTTCCCTCAGAATTGCTGAGTGGACATGCAGTCATTTACAATAGGGTGGAAAACGCTGCAGAGTAACTCGGAGCTTGCGAGTATCATTGGAGCCAGATGCTGAGATTTCATAGTGTTGTCTTTGGTGTGTAGTTGGTGGTCTAATCATTTTTTATACTGAGGTATTTGAGATGGCACTTTAAAAATATGTGTAAAACTTGTATTTTTGAAAGACACTGCAGTGTCTCACTCGCTATTCCTCAGTGGCAACCAAAGACATCCTGAAAGTGAGAGGATGCCAGCTGAGTGCGTGCAAAGGGTTGAAGAGTTTGATGCTGTGTGCACGCAGATTTTTCTGTGACCCACGGCCCAGCGCAGTTTTGGGTTGGACTGTCCTTGAGTACCTCACTTCATGGGAGAGGACAAATCACACTGTGTTATTTTGCAGCCTCAGTGTTTTTGTGTTAGTCTTTTTCACCACTTTTTTTTTTTTGGCCAGCTATTCATAAGATGTTATAATCTGTCAAATTGTTTTTCCAAATTTAACTTGAGTCTGTAGTCCAGAAGGCAATCAACAAATGCCCAGTCCAGTATGAGTTTCAATCTCCCACCAACCTCACCCAACTAGTCTGAGTCCTTTTGTTACCAGGAGTATTGAGTAGTCCTTATGGGGAACTTTCTAGGTTTTACTGCCAATGCTTCCTTTGGGCTACTTGGAGGTCACTCTAAAGAGGCCTGGGATGCCTATCCTTTCTTCAGCGCCTTGAGGTAAAATCAACACCTACATCCAGCAGGCAACTCCCTGTATCCACAGGTCCCTGATCCACAGGTGCAGCTAATGATAGATAAAATGATTCGGAAAAAAATTTACATCTGTGCTGAACATGTACAGACTTTTCTTGTCATCGTTCCTTAAATAATGCAGTATAACAACTATTTATATAACTAGCAGCTACATTATTTAAGTGTTATAAGATGCTTTGAAATATACAGGATGATATGTGTAGTTTATATACAGATACTATTGTGGAATTTGGTGTCCAGGATGTTCTGGACCAACCCCAGCCTGAGGGATGATGGTACTTATGAGTTCTCTGCTATCTGAAGCAGGACCTTTGCCTGTTTTTTACATAATACATAGCATCCCTTTATGGGAGATGTGGACCTGAATTACCCCGCTTACCCCAGTCCCAGTATCCTAGAGGTTGACATAGACATGGCCCTGAAATAAATGACATTAACTCCCCCTTGCTTCTGGAGAACTTACAGATAGTTCCCAAGTCCTAGAGTATGTGGACCTGCTGCAAAGGACCTCATGAAATTATTCATGCAGTCAAGGTGGGCTGAATTTAATCCTTCAAAAAGAGGCAGCTTGTCAACTCTGTAAGAAGCTGAGCATATTTTACAGTTTTGACCTTGATGCTCACGGATGCCTCTCTGTCAAACTTAAAACTTGTTTAAAATAGGTTTGCTTTTCACATAATGTAAACTTGGTTTTTTCCTTATTCTAGAAGTCACACAAATTCCTTATGAAATATTGTAAATTGGAGTCATTTTATGTTTATTTTCTTAGTCCTTTTCATGTGGCTGAGAAATCTAGACAGAATTGATTCTTATAATATGCAGGACTCTTATGAAAGGCATTTAACCTTAATAGAATCATATCAAAACCCTCTTATAGAAAGACATACAAAAAGCCTAAAGTAACAATTACACCATAAATTTCATTTACAGGGGAAAAGAAATCTTTGAATCAAAATGGCTCACCTTTAAATCATATCAATTTCTAAGCAAGTTTTGGAAGCTTGGTTTCCTTATCTGTAAAACTGAAAATACAATATTTTTCTCAGTGTTAATGTATGAGTTGAACAAAATCTTACGCATAGAAGAATCTGACACGTGTGTGTAGTAGCTTCTTAAATATAACCCTTCACATCACCTGTTTTTCTGCTCATCCCCCACCCCAAAGCTATTACAGTATTACTTTCTCCTTTCTCTTTCAGTGCTAGAAATGGAACCCTGGGCCTCCCCCTGCTAAGCGGGTGCTCTAGGTGGTACATTGGGTTGTACCCCCTGTTTCTCACCATAGAAAATATATTTCTTTGTGTCTTCACTTGATTTTAGCTGAAAGACCAAGAAGCGATTTCTTTGTGTTTTAATCATCCCACTTAAGTCATTCAGTATTTTTTTCCCCTTTTGGGTAGGTAGTACCCGCTCCTTTTGGTCCATTCAAGTAGGTCCTCACTGTAGTCCATTTTAGTACCAAATTTCAGTCTAAAGAAAATGAACCTTTGTGAAAGATTTCCTTTCTCAGTGTCAAAGAAGCTAGTTGAAACATAGCTTCACTCCTACATGGGCTTTTTGAATTACTAACTTGGTTCACAAGCCAGTGACCTCAAAGGCAAGATGATAGGAATTTTAGTATTTGTCCAATACTTACTAGAGGCCAGGAGCTGGACCAAGTGCTTTACATGTGTTCACACTTGACCTTCTCTCCTTTCCCGTGGTTATTGTGATCACTGTTTTATGGGAGAGGAAATTAATGCCCACAGAGTTGCTAATTCACTCACATGCCGCATGAAGAAAGTTCTGTGCCAGCACTGCCCCTTGGTTTTTCTGAGACTAGTATTTTCCATGCTTTCATTGCACTTAGGGGTTGTGTTCATGGGGAGACATATATTAGCATACAGAACTTAAGTATCTCCCAAAACTAATGGTAAAGCCTGTCTTACAAGATGAATTCCAGTCTCCTCAGATTCTCTCTTCACTCCCATTCTGCCTTAGTTGTCAGAATAATAGGTTCATTGATCAAGTGACTTAATGAGTGTAGCCAGTTCCAAGGAGTCAGACTCCACAGTGTCCCTGGAGAAAGGCCTGCTGCAAACCGTGTGGGTCTCTGTAGGATCAAAGTCACATCTAACCATCTAAGGAGGGCTTGGTCTCCAGGCTTTTTAGGATTAGGCAAGAGAATGTGCAAGGACAATCAATTTGGTCCCTTTGCTTGGGGGAGTGTATATCTGATAGTGCTCCAGTTTCTGACCTCGTCTGGCAACACTGCTGAAGTCTCCTTGCCACCTCTTCCTCCACCTCCATCTCTTCCCTCCCGCCCCTGTAGCATCCACTGTGGTCTGATGCCGGGAAAGGTTCTCCAGCCCGAGCAGAATGATTCATTGTGAAGTTTCCTCTTGGAAGTTTTCATTTGCCTTAAGCTGCCTCTGAAAGAATGATCTAGAGAGCTACCTTCTCACATTTAGCGCAATGCTCTTTCTGTCTAGTAGATCCACTTCATAAGGAATTTATAGACTTCCCTTGGAAATTACTTTCAAGTAAGCAGAAATACTTCAGCATCTGATGCAGCTTTCTAGTGGGTGAGACTGTTGTGAGAGAGAGAGAGGGAGGGAGGGAGGGAGGAAGGGAGAGAGAGAGAGACAGAGACAGAGAGAGAGGGGAGGCAGTAAATGTCTGGAACATGCTATATGGAGCTAGTTCTCTGTCATGTGATCTTAAGAAATTCAAATCGTCTTCTCTCTGGTTGCTTTCTCGCCCTACTTCTTTGTGAATACTGCGTTATGCTCAGTTGCCCACCAAGTCCACATGGATTATGGCCCACAATCCTTCCACTATGCCCATCAGAATAGCCAACCCAGCGCAGAAATGCATTCTCCCTGGGCTGCAGTGGGACTCAGTGCTCCAGCTTGCAAGAGAACGTTTTCAGAAATTCTTTCTGAAGCTTTCTGCAGTTGTATCTAATAGGATTTCCCTTTCTACATCTTCTTCATGGTTGAACATTCCTAATCAAAATATCCAGGATCTAAAATGCTCCAAAATCTGAAACTCTTTGAGCTTTGCGACAATCAATTTTGATTGTTAGCTTGATTTGCTTGAAAGACATCCAGGAGTTGATTAAGCACACTTCTGGATGGGTCTGGGTGGGTTATGGAGGTGTGGCTTTGGAGGCTATATATGGTCCCTGGCACCCTCCTCTCTGGCTCTTTCTGTCTCTCTGCTTCCTGGCTGCCATGAGGTGAAGTTTTTCTCCACCATCCTACCACCATGTTTCTGTCTTGGAGCCAGCCAGCCTTGGACTGAATCCTCTGAAACTGTAAGCCAAAATAAAGCTCTCCTTCTTTAAGTTGTATATGTTGCATATTTTGTACCAAAATGAAAAGCTAATAAAACAAATCTTGGACAAATAATTAAAACTGAAAAAATTGTACCAGTCTGGCCATGCTAGCATGAACTTACATTTGAAAGCATAGCATTAAGACCTTTGCAGCCCAGCAACTTGATTTTTTTTTTTTTTTTTTTTTTTTTTTTTTTTTTTTTGGTACTGGGAATCAAACTCAGGACCTTGCACTTGCCAGGTGGATGTGGTGCAGCAGAGCTATATTCTCGGCCCTACCAACTTGATTCAGAAAAGCACCAGCCCACTGTAGACATCACAGTAGCTGGTGAGCTAGTGTACAAATACATACAAGGCCATGGTGACAGAGAACAGTGAACACAAGCTTTGGAGTGTAGATCAGTTCAGATGTGCAAAAAAGATAGTTGAGAAACAAGTGGCTGTGTTAAAACCTAAGCGTTTTAAATTTAAAAGTTTAGTTAAATATAAACAAAATTAGTCCCATTTTGTTCTTAGTAGCGGTCCTTTCCATTCCCATAATCTTTTACTAAGGTAATAAGATGTGTCTAATGTGTAAGATGTGTCTCGCTACTAAAAATGGTTACTTTTGGAGTAATTGAGGATTAAGGGTAAAAACTTTCAGTTTTGTAAGTATAGAACATACTTATATATACAGTGTATTTATGTATACTTACATATTTACATCAACTGTGGTAAAAGATTCATTCATCAGTTTATGAAGTGGTCTTATATATAAATACAAATTAAGTAGAGAGAGAATCCAAAGCAAAATATGTAAGTACTGTACAGTATATAATATACATATACATATAAACATATGTTACTTGTATGTATGGCTTAAAGATTTTCCCTTGCACAGTAGCATGTATACAAATACTTACAGAATTAAAAGATTTTACCCTCAATTCTCAATTCTTTCTAAAAGTAACCACTGTTAATAGTTTCTTATGAGTCTTTCCCAAAATACCATTTGTATATCCCAGGGGATAGATAATTTGCATAGCAAATTTATGTAAATTTTCATAACGTGCAATTACTGTGTAAATTGCTTTTTCTTTTTTTTTGGTACTGGGAATCGAACCCAGGACCTTGCACTTGCCAGGTAGGCACTATACTGCTGAGTTAAATCCCCAGCCTATCTTGCTTCTTTGCTTGCGGATGCATTTTAAAGTTGTTCCCCACTAGCTCTTACAGATACAACTCAGTTTTTAATGATTATATTGTTTACCACCACATAGAACATAATAATTTATTAGAACAGTCTCCTATGCAAATGATTGCTTTTCTTGATTCTACTTTTCTCAGTCTGCAACTCCTATTTTCTATCTATATTGTATTTTTCAGAACAGCAAAGCTGCATCAAAGAGTCCATTCATATGTCTCAGGGGTTTTCCCCATGTATCCTGTGTTTGTGTACAGGATAAACTTCTAAAGTAAATTTCTTTTGGGGGGACCAGGAATCGAACTCAGGACCTCGAGCTTGCCACACAGGTGCTGTGCTGCTGAGCTTTCTCCCCAGCCCCTAAAGTAAATTTCTAAAAGTTCAGTTGGTTGTTCAAAATGTTTACAAGTTTTACCAGAGTGGTTGCACCAAGCTGGACATCCTCACAACATGTAAGAATGATAGTTTATTGTTACTAGCCCTGAATATTAAATCTTTAAAATTTGCTACCTAATGAGTGAAAAAAGCTGTTTAATTTGTGTTTTTAAAATCATAGATGTGGGGCTGGGGATTTAGCTCAGCAGCACAATGCTTGCCTGGCAAGCTCAAGGTCATGAGTTCAATTCCTGGTACCGAAAGAAAAACAAAACAAAACAAAAAAATCATAGATGTTAAAGTATATTGTCCTATGTTACCGGATTTTGTGTATGTGTTAGGTGTTAGTCTGTGTTTTTGCCTTTTTTCTCTTCTTTGGTAGTACTGGAGATGGAAACCTGTGCCTTTGCACTGAGCTACATCCCCAGCCCTTTTTTTTTGTTTTGTTTTGAGACAGGTTCTTGCTCAGTTGCCAGGCTAGGCTAAACCTTGCAATCCTCCTGCCTCAGCCTCCCTCAGCCTCCCTCTTCAGTGCTGGGATTAGGAGTGCATCACCATGTGTGTCTATGCTTTGGTCCTTTTTCACTGGATGATTACTGTCTTTTTGTATCCGTGTGCAAGACCACTTCATAAATTGAGGAATGAATATTTTTACCACAGTTGATGTAGTATTTTTCCAGTTTGCTTTTTGTTTATGGAGAGCTTTTCTCCCAAGAAATTTTAAGTTTTCATGTAAAAAAGTTAGAAATCTTTCCTTTCATATTTCTGCCTTTTGAGTTGTTTTTAGTTTTCGAGAACAGACGAGATCGGGCGCGTTCAGGGTGGTATGGCCGTAGACTTGAGTTGTTTTTAACAAGGCCTCCCCCTTCTAATATCATATATTTTAAAACTATGTCCTAGTCTACTATTTTCAGAGTTTAACTTCCTTGGGTTGTAGTATTCAATCCATCTGAAGTTTATTTTGAAGTAAGGGGTTTGATAGGGAACCAGCTTTATTTTTTTCCAAGTGGCTCATCAATATCCCACTACCACTGACTGAATAATCTTTTCCCCACTGATTTGAAATGTCACTCAATGAGGTCCAAATTTCTCTTGCTGTTTGGGTCTAATTCTGAGCTGTTTGTCCTTCTCCAATTCCAATTATGTTGGAGCTGCTCTATTTTTAATTGTGGGTTGAGCTGGATGGAGATTAGCTGGTGTTCTGCTCAGTTCACTGTTAGAGGGTCCTTATGAACAGACCTTTTTATTTCCATTTTTCTCTATTAATATCAGAACTAGTGCTTATGGAGACATTATATTATCTAAAAAGAATTAACCTTTGTCATTATATTACAGTTCAGAAGATTGAGTGAATACAAAATTAAAAATACATGCGATGATTTTAAAATCAGCATCTAGAAAGCTATTTTTAAATGTCTTATCTAGAAATCTCACTTCTGTGATGATGTTCAAGAAATAAAACTGTAGCTATTCATGCATACGATTCTAGGCAGTCAGACAGGAAGGTGTCAGCATTTCTTGTGCTGCGTCTTTTAGTATGTGAAGCATCAACTCCAGTTACGGGATGTCCCAAGCCAACTGATTTCAGATAAAGGTCTTTGTTTGCCAGCAATTGGGACAATTCATTCTCTGAGGTAAATCTTGCCGAACAGGAAGTTGAGGTTTTAGGGTAGATTCCAGGAGTCAGTTCTGACCTTATTGTTGGGGAATGTAGAAGCCCAAAGCCTTCCTTTAGTGAATAATATGAATAGTGAAGGATTTCCCCCCAGAGCTGATTGGGTATTTTCCAAAAGAGGATGAGCTTTTCCTTTTAGGAATGTAACTTTTTATTTTACACAGATCCATACTTAAGCATGCTCAGAGAACAGTCCCTGTTGTAAAATCTCCTTATTTGTACATGTTATAGTTCAACGGAGAGGACTCACTATTTATGTGGAGAGGAAATAAATGAGATTTCTTTAGATCTGTCTCCCATATGTTAATGGTAGGATTGTGTCTTGGCTCTTGAGTTAAAGCAGACTGTGGATTCAGTGAGTTGATATAATTAAGAACCTTCCTTACTTCAGAATCACCTCTGCAGTCTCTCTCAGGGAATCCAGTATCAGCTGTCCAGGTGGGAAATCCATCTTAAGCTCTTTGAGCAATCTGGTGGTTTCTTTTCACAAAAAGACTTAAGAGCCCCTTACTCCTAGAGCCCAGCCAGAGAAGCAAATGGAAATATAAAAGACAATATATACATTATATTCTATTGTCCTGGCTCCAAATATGATTTTAAAATAAATATTTCAATCCAACTAGCTGTAATATCAAGCATAATGACTTCTTTACTGACAGCACTGAACATGAATTTCATTTTCCTCCCAGCACATAAAACAGGGCCATGAACAGCTATGGCAGATGGTACTTGAGGGACAGCTGTCCCTGGCTTGAGTTCTCCACAGCATCAAGCACAGAGCTGTCCACCTAGTAGCAGTGAGATGATAATTTGTCGATCCATAGGCCTCTTCCAGATGAAAAGGTAGCAAGGGCTATCAGCTGCCTATCTCAGGGAGCTTCTCCAAAGGACATCTGTACTTAATTCAGCATTTGAAGTAAAAAGATGAGTAAATATTTCAGTGAAATGAAGACTGGAGAAATGCCAGAGGGACCTTTAGGTGAAAAAGAAACATGTCTCAAATCTTCATTAGGACTTCAGTCTAGAGCCAGTCTTCTCTGGAGGGATTTGTTAGGATAGGATTTACCTTTGTCCAAATACACAAGCGAGGAAATGCCCCCTGCAGCACAAAAAATATGCCAGGAATAATTAAACCTTTGTGCCTGCCTTACTTACTTAGATATTTGTGGACAAATTCAGGTTGGGAGTCATTCTTTGTGTTCATTTGCCCCCTCTTATTTTACTTATTTATTCTGACCATTGACAGTATTTTTTTAATGGGTAAAGTGCAGATTACATAAGATCTACCATCTTCACCATTCATGTATGATTCAGTGGTGTCAAATGTATTCACATTGTTATATAGCCCATCTGTAGAATTTTTATATCTCACAAATCTGGAATTCTGCATCTATTAATCAACAGTTCTCCATTACCTGGCAACCAATGCTTAACTTTCTACTACTCTGAGTTTGATTACTCTAGAAAATTCATCTACGTGTAGTTCTGTAGTGATTGGTGTTTATATGTGTGGCTGCTTTATTTCACTTAACACAATGTCCTCAAGGTTTATGTATGTGGTAGTGAGTATCAGAATTTCTTTCCTCTTAAAGGCCGAATAACATTCCATTGTGTGTCTATACCCCGTGTGTCTATCCATTTGTCTCTTAGCAGACATTTGGGTTTTTTCATTTTTAATCAATATAATTGCTCGCTTATCTTTACCCATCTGAATGTGTCTCAAAAAGCTTTTCTGGAATCTAAAAGTGCTTCCTAGTTAGAATTTTATTCTTGTCAATGACTGTGAGTTGGCTTGTGAGGGTGATAGTACGTGACTGTAGTACGAATGATTACAGTGATTGATCACTGGGCTTGACACCGCATATCTTCACCACCTGAAGTTTAGACAGGTGCAAAACCCATGAAAGAAGCCAAAGGACAAAGTGTCAACTACTTGGCAAGAGATGTTTGCTTTCTTCAATTACTACCCCTCTCCCACATCCGGAAAGGTGTGGTTTTTTTGTGGACATTTTAAGACCTCTCGTAAGCCTGAGAGGTGGGTTTATTTCCTGACGCATGCAGTGTGTGATCTTTCTCACCAGACTTTTTTGTAAAGGCTCTGCTAGAAAAACACTCAGAGATTGGGGAAATGGCTGGAAGGAGCCATTTTGATTTTTTTTGCCTCCTCTTGCCCCGGAGCACATTCCTTCTTCCCCACCTTCTTCACGTTTCTCAGAGAAAGAAGAACTGGAAACTTGGGACGTTTGTTTTTCACACATGTGCCGCGTTGACCACTTTTGGCACTCAGCAAGCAGAAAATTAGCAGTTGGGATTTTGCTGTGGAAAAAGCCATAAGACTTACATCACGATTCTTATTTTTAAAAATATTTTGTTTTCATAGCTGGGGATTACTCTGTTGGCATGAGGGAGAGGGAATGAAGAAAACAGATCAGGATAGAAGTTGGAGTACTAATTAAAACAGCAACCGTGTACACACACACACACACACACACACACACACACACACATACACAGAGACACATTTAAAAGTATAACATCTTCCTTATTAGTTTGTGAAGAACTGCTTAGAGAGTTTCTTTTGCCAGCTTTATTGAGGTATAACTGACAAAAACTGTATATAGTATATTTTAGGCACTTAACATGAGGATTTGATGTATGGCTGCGTTGTGAAATGATTACCTCAGTCAAGTTAATTAACACCTACAGCACCTCATTTTATTTACCTTGCTTTAAGTTGTGTGGTAAATAGAATCGTATATGTATGTGTATGTCCTTGCATGTCATTCCTTGCCTTAAGAAAATCGCTATCAAGCTGAAAAGTAACTAGTGACCCAATGAATTTAAAGTGTGATTAATCTTATCTAAAAAGGACTATCAGGAAACTTGTTTCTGAGATACGTGCCTCTTCGTTCATCCTAGCAGTCATATAGTGGACGCAGTTCATGTCCCAGCTCTACATTCATTGGCGGTATGCCAAGGTGTGCAGAGAACATTGGAGCTGCAGCTTCTCTTTTGTCCTCAGATAACTTAGAGAAAAACGCTAAGTGTGCAGACCATTAGTTTATTCCTGTGTGATACACCTGGATTCGGAAACACTCAAAGTATATGATTGGTGAAAAAAAAAAAAAAAAAAAGTATATGATTGGTGTTTACAAGTTTATAAATCAAAAATGGTGGTAAGTTACTAAGTTTAAGAAAACAAACCAGCTTACTTGACTGTAGAAAGCAATATATATATTTCACCGTGGATATGTATATCAAAAACATGTTGTATGCCTTGCCTGTGTTTTTAAGGAAGGAAATTAATGAATGAGGCACACACACACAAAGGAAATACAAAGCATTGGTGTAAGCCTAATATTTAAGTATTTAGGAAATGAAAAATCTAATTCCACTAAAATTTGTTTGACTTATTTTTCTTTTGAGGCATAGTCCTGCTATGTAATCTGGTCTACAGAAATTCTTAAAAGTGTGTGAATTCATGTCCGCATTTATCATTGTTCAGTATGGTTGTTTTAGCATAGCACATTCAGCCTAGTGTAGCAAATAAACCCCTTTATTGACTCTGAGTATATAGTTGCAGTAGATATTTGTGTTTTTTATTTGTGGCCCAAGGGCTATTTTAAAAATTACTTTGTGATTTTGGTAAAAATTACCTAGAGATAAAGGGAAGTTATTTTTAAAATGTTTTAGATGGCACATTAGAAGATCGTAGCGTAAAAGAAATATTGTACACGTGTCAGGAAAGCCCCCCACCTGCACACAACATAGGATCTGTGGACAGTGGAAACCACTCCAGAATAAGCAAGCAGAATTTTCACACCCGTTCTTCGAACAGTGATCTTAGGGAAAAGTCGTGAGACACCGGGGTGAAGCTCCACACCTGGCCAGAGCATTCAGGAGAGCTGGGATCTGCTATTGTTCTAGGTAGTTACGCTGATTGTCAATGGACCATGTTAACTTAGTGATCTTGCTTGTGAAGAACATGTAACCCGTGTCATTTGAAAGGAAGAACTAGACTGCTAGAATCACCCAAGATATAACATGGAAAATCATCCCTGTATAGAGATCCCCCAAAATCTGTGTGTGATTGTTTTTTTTTCTCTAAAATTAAAACAAAAATACTGTGTCATCTGATGTGGTTTTGATTAGAGGTTGGAGAAAGGGCAAAGCACAGATACTTGTGGAGCACTAACCAGGTGCCAGACGTTGATGTTTCTTCATTGAATCCTGACTGCCACCCTGTATCAGGTACGTGGTAGCTCTCCTGTTTTATAGGCAAGCAGACTGAGGATCCTTTGGGCTGAGTTCTTTAGCAGACAATACGTGTAGGAGAGCTTGTGTCAATTCAGTGTCCTTTGTAAAACTTCGTGGGTTCTTTGTGGCTCTTATCAGGCGCAGAGGTAGGGAGCCTTCCACCCAGAGGCCGCTGTGCTGTGGTGGTGGCGCTGGGAACACTGGGATGTGCACCCAGGTGAGTGAAAACCATTGGGCACGCTGAACTTCTTCAGATGATGGCGAGCTCGTAGAGAAATAAAGTACAGGAATGATTTTTTTCTTCTTCAAAAGAATCAAATCTCTCCTGGTAGACTGCCGGCAAGTTTGCGTGTAGCTGTGATCGGCAGGAAGGATATTTAAGCAATAATGAAAAGCATGTGAAAGCGGGATGCGTTCAGCTCAAGGAGCCAGGAGCAGGACTTGGGGTGGGATGGAGGGGTAGCTAAATGAAACAGGGAAAATGAAGAGCATGACAAGAATCCTGACCCTTCAGTGGAAGTCAGGTAACAGCAAATGAGATTAAAAGCTGGCCTGACGCATGGCTCTCCTCACCCCTGGGTAAGGTAGTATGAATTGTTTTGTTTTACCCCATATCCCTCAAATAATTGTTTTTAAAGAAAGAGAAGAAATATGTTTGAGGTAACTCATTACCTTTTGGCTTTAGGCCTAGATGCCGCTGAAGTTGAAGGTAA
Organism: Chinchilla lanigera; assembly: GCF_000276665.1. NCBI lineage: Eukaryota > Metazoa > Chordata > Mammalia > Rodentia > Chinchillidae > Chinchilla > Chinchilla lanigera. The sequence continues at coordinate 4,755,650 of NW_004955429.1, read as the reverse complement.
TTTTTTATATGCTGCAGATGCTCCCCGGTCTTAAAAGCGGGCCCTGGCCCCTCACCGTGACGGTGGCATTCCCCCCGCCACCCCCGCCCCCCCGTCGTGTTGCACTGGCAGCCACGCAGCCTGCTCAGAACTCGAGGAGGGCGGGGTCCAATCCAGATCTGGAACTGACCAAAGAAAAGTAATTTAGTGTGACTGTTATTGTGTGTCAAGATAATTTTTATTGTGTTCGGTTCTGAGGCAGTGTTGCAGATAACCTATCTTGCCTGTTTGCATTTTTAAATGTCTTTATGTTGGTTATCTCTTTTCTGATGTGTTTTCATGATCCATTCAGACTACCCAAGAAGCAATTATATTAAAAAAAAAAACCCTCCCTTCTGAAAGAGTCAAGGAAATTATGCTTCTTTTGTTTAATTGTTGACATCTCCAGAGGAACACAATATGCTCTTTTCACCCATTAGTAGTGACCTTGCAATAGGACATATGTACTTCTTCTGTGGTAAAGAAGCAAGCTCAGTTTTATGCTTGTTAGTATGAGGCCAAGTGATAGAACCACAGATATGTCATAAAACACATCATTCCTAAGCTGGCCTCTTACACTCGTTGGAGCTGGCTGTGAGTGTAACACTGGAAGGAAGGAGCTACAGGAGTGATGGGGGCATAACTGATAATGTCTTAATTGTAAGCATCATTTCCAAAGTTGATCATACCTAAGGGGCTGTTGTATTTCAGCTGTCCCTTGTGGAAGAGTGAATATGTGCCTTGTAAATTGCAGAATCTGTTTAAAAATTCCTCACTGGTTTTTTTTCTCCTGCTCTAAGAGTGGATTTTCTTCCCTGCCTGGAGCTTCATTTTTTCATAGAGTTCTTGCCAGGCTATGACCATGACCTTCACAGCCCATCCAAGGTCAGTGCAGGCATGTTCTCGGTGGTCACTCAGCAGCGGTGGGGAGTGCTACGGTCTGGCCCAGTGGCTGGTCTAGAATGGGGGGGTTCTAGTTGTGCAGGGGAAGGCAGGTGGGAGGTGCTGGAAGGCCAGGAGAATATACAGCTTTTCTCTCTTTTGAGTAGAGAAAGAACTCGTGAAAGACAATGAAGTAAGGCATAGTTGCTTCTAGCAACAGTTTTTTTTTTTTTTATTTTTGGACCCTGTATCCTACATCATAGCAAATCCCCCACAAAAGCAATTCTACTAAACTTATTAATAGTGAAATCTATCTAACTGAGCTGCTGTGTTTTGTCTCCCACTTTTAAAATAGAGTCTACAGCCTGGGCTTAGCTCACCAAGGAGGTGTGGATTTGAAGGTAGCAGTCAACAAGTACACTTCTGGTTCTTAGCGTCCCTTCCGCAGCCCTTTGACGCTACCTTGTGTGCTCCCAGGGCGGAACCTGCCTATGGCTTATGGGTAGAACAAGACTCATACAAGTTGATGTAATACAGTGAGGAACCCACTAGAGACACCTGCCCCAGTGCCGCGGTACCTGCTAGATACCCTCCAAAAGTATCGCTTACCTCTTTGGACTGTTTCTCCTCATCCATAAAAAGGCAAGTGCTAAGCATCAGTGAGATTGCTGTGTGTACACACACTTCCCAGCCTGCCATGCTGTTAGTACACTGCACCACTGGGCTGGAAAAGAGATCAACAGATGAATCAAAATAGAGCTAAACTTTGGGCTGCACTCTCACCGTTAGTCTTCTCAGCTGAGGGAAGAACTGTAGTATGAGGGGAAAAGAGGATTCACTTGAGATTAGTCATCTTTTAAGGAGAGATTGTGTCCAACCAAAGTCTGTCTTCTTTCAAATGTTCTTCATGAAACAATCATGGGTCGCATAATTTTTGTGCATTTACATGCAATTACTTGCTAAGTATGTATGTGTACTTTAGGTATCAACTTAGCATTGCCTTGCCCTTCTCAGAAATGGGCATGTTGATTTGCCTATGTGGATTAGAGTGGCCAGCACAGCCCATTCCATTAAAAAGCATAATCTGCTTTCATACCCACCAGTCCAGTGCCCCATCTATTTAAATTCTGCCCTCCCCTCTGCATTTTAAATGTGCATTTTCTTTGCTTTTCAAAGCCAAACCTTATTGAGAAAGTCCCTGTCAAAGTAGTAATAGGTGGGGTGCTAAGGTTATTCTTGCTCAACAATGCTACCTTGCTATTTCCATAGGCAGAGGAACTGCTGCTGTGCTTTGGTTGATGGTATGCAAATGGTGTATTAGCTTTGTAAAGGAGGTAGGAGGCCATTGTGGTACTTGGTAAATTAGCAGAGAAGCTTGGGGTAAAAACGAAGGAGAGTGCATTGCCAGACATCTCTGGCTAAGAGTTGAGTTACCGCAGAACAAATAATCTGAAAAGGATGAGTGACTTTCTCAACTGTGTGTTAAACCCTTGTGCCTGGAACTGTAAACCGAAGGAAGGAATGTGACGTTTCAGGGGTTCTGGCTTGGTGGGTGGTGGCTGGCCAATTCTTTATGGGGTTCGCCGATGCACAAGGTAGTACTGCAGGGTTAAAAGAATGCTGCAGCCTCCCTAAGAGCTCTAGAATAACCCCATGTTCCTGAACACCAGCCTCAGACCCTCTGCAGCCTTCCTGAGTCTCTAAGGGGAAGATGAGCTGGACTGTTCCATGCAGGATGTGTTCAGACATCCCACCGGATCATGCATCACAACGATGTGCTTCCCTCTTTGCTCCATAAGTCCAGGTGTTTCCCCCACCTCACTGTATCCCCAAACTGCTGCACTGCTTTTCTTTCAGAGGAGGGACAGGGAGGCCACTTTGCCCACGGTGTTTGCCTTCCAGTATTGTGGCCAGTCATTGTCCTAAAGGAGAGGAGAAGGAGCAGCCTGGCTGGTGTCCCACATGGAAATGTCTGTCGAATAGCACTGTTACCCTAATGCCCATTTGAAACTTATGTGTGGCAAAAACCGTATTTACAAGAGTGCTATGTTTCCTTTGTGAGTATTTTTCTTTCTCTCCCAGACATTTTTTCCATTAGATTTATTCTACTGTATATTTTCAGCTTTTTCCCCCTTCTCCTGGAAGGGCACTTGGTAATCTTAAATGCTTTTTGAAAGCCTTTGAATGGCACCACGCAATGCCCTGCTCACCACTTGGGGGCTGTACTTGCACCCCAGCTCCAAGGGTCCCATGATGATGATGAGAAACCAGAGCTATAACAGTTTTAATATTGCTAAAGGGCTCTTTTCTCCCCTTTGTTCTGACTTTCCCAGGTTTCCATGCAAGGCCAGAGGCTGTTTGCGTACCCAGAATCTGTGTTTTGAACTTTTTGCTCTTGATACTTCGAGGCAATTAGCAAAGTCTGTTCAGAGTTGAATTGTTATGTGTGTACAGTCTATTTTAATGCATTGTAATTAGAGGGATAAGCATTAAACTTCTGCAAAAAGAACTCCTAGAATCCAATCTTCTGATTGCGAAGAAAGATATCTTTACGTGTTTTATGAATAAAGGATTTGACTGCATATTAAAAACAACAACTGGGCTGGGGATTTAGCTCAGTGGCACAGCGCCTGCCTGGCAAGCGCGAGGTCGTGGGTTCAATTCCCGGTACCAGAAAAAACAAACAAACAAACAAACAAAAATTAAATAAAAACAACAAGCAACCACATAAATGCAGCTAGCAGAGTGTATGAGCCCCACCCCACTGACTTCCAAATCATGCCATAGGTATGTAGCCATTTTATTTTTTTGGTTCCACCCTCAGATTATTTTCCTAAAATGCAGTGTTATAAAATCATAATTTGTAATATGGCCTTTAGTTATGTTTATTAGCTGATGACATTTGATCCTATGAAGAGTAGCAATTGGTGATGGTCTACATTTCTTGTTCAGAAGTAGCATTATTTCACTATTTGATTGCTCTTAGCAGTGAAATGGAATGTTTGAGAAAAGTATTTCTACAAGAAAGCATTTTTCCCACTCTGAAGCTTTTTTAGCTTTCGTAGAATAATTTTCAACCTCTACAGTACATTTAGCTTTCTCGAAGTTAAAGGCCAGAAAACAGGTGATGAGGCCAGAGTCCAACGCTGACCTCACCAGGCGATGCAGGTTGGAGAGGCGGGCAGGTTGGCTGCTTGGGGTTCGGTTGCAGCTCCATGGGCAGGAGGGGATCAGGGGCTCAGGACAGCAAATCTCACAGACTTAGCCAAGAATTCAGAAGCCACAATCTTCCTCTATGATCCTCATGGGTTCATTATCTCAGTAAGTTTGTGCCACTATAGCAAAAGCCATAGACTGAGTGGTGCATTGGAAATTTATTTCTCATGGTTCTGGAGGCTGGGAAGTCCAACATCAGGTGCTAGCATTGTCAGGGTCTAAAGAGGGTACTCTTCCTAGTGTGTAGATGCCTGGCTATCTTGCTGTACCCATGCATAGGACAGGGGGAATCTTCATTGTGTCTTTTATGAGGGCACCATTCCTATCACAAGGGTTCCACCCTTATAAACTAATTACCTCCTAAACGTCCCACCTCCCATACCACCATACTGGGGCTGGAGGCTCGGAACCAGGACTTCAGCATAGGAGTCTGAAGAGGTGTGGACATTCATGGACTGAGATCAACTGTTGAAGGCCTTTCATCCCTACAGTGAGCAAAGCAAGTCTTCATCCTAAAACATTTAGGAATTCTTTCTTTTGATATGCTCCTTCTTCATAACCATTGCTTTACTATTTTATTAGTATTATTTTTATTTATTTATTTATTTCGTCTTTTTGAGACAGCGTCTCGCTATGCAATTCAGACTGGCCTTGAGCTCTCTTTGTAGCCCAGGCTTGTCTCGAACTTGCAACGATCCTCCTGCCTCAGCCTCCTGAGTGCTGGGATTACAGATGTGCGCCACCACACCTGGCTTGCTTTACTATTTTAGGGCTTGACAGTTAACAGTGTTTTCTTGCAGTTGACCTCATTTGTGCTCTTTGGTGACCTTGTGAAGTAGGCGGGATGATCATTGCCCTGTTGCAGATGTGGAAAGTGAGGCTCAACGTTTGATGAGTCTAATACTAAGTCCATGCTGGATTAGAATGTTATTCAAAGTAAAACAGCTCATATATGCTAAGCCTAAATCTTGTCTCGGGTCCTTTTGACTTCAGGCTTTTCCTATGGGCATGGGGCACGGAGAAATCTCTGCAGAAATCATGTGACGCTGGCCTTTTTCTCCAGGCCTTCCTTGATAATGACTGTGTGAGGGGAGGTCTGTGGTGTAGCCAGGCATTTAGGAGGCAGAGCAGCACAAAGTGAAAATCAGCCATAAAGGTTTCACCCACCTCTTCATTTGAACATGTGAGGAAATCCAGGACCTGACAAATGAGTAGGTTAGAGTGAGTTCAAGGTGGCTGCTGCGTTAGAGCCAGGTCTCTGACCCTCAACCAGTGTTCTCTGGACTCGGAGCCCTACCTCCCTCTTAGGGAGCAGTGTTAGCTGTCAACCCACAGATGTTCCCTTTGTACCACCCTCAGCCATCGCAGAAGCTTCCGGCATAAATGTTGTACAGAGGCCAGGCCCACGACCAACTCTAGGAGGTAGAGGAAAATGAGGTACTCGCAGGTACTCCCAGCTGGTTGCCTGAGCCTGGAGGTGGAGGGTGAGTGTCTTTCTCCTAATGCAAGTTCATTAGGATCTGTCAGATAATAAGTTTGGGACCTGTCTTCCATGCAAAGAAAAGGGGAATCAGAACTGCATTTCTAGGGCTGGGGATTTAGCTCAGCGGCAAAAGCGCCTGCCTGGCAAGTGCAAGGTTGTGAGTTCGGTTCCCGGTACCAGAGAAAAACCAAAAAAAAAAGAACTGCATTTCTGGCTTCAATCAGTGTTCCCATGTTTTATCTCTCCTCTCCTTCCCTTAGAATGTTACTCTTAGCCTGGCCTCTGGCTGAAATGGCTGCTCCTAAAGCAAGGCCCCTTGGGGCTATGGCCCAGGCAAGTGGGAGCTGGCACCTGCCGTCCCTTCTAGAAGCTGAATTCCTCTAGGAGGCAGCTCCCCACAGGTGGCTATTGAGGCAAGGAGGGGGAATGCATTACAAAGCCGTGGTGATAATGAGGGGGAGTAGAAACCTGGAGTTCAGAAACCCTTCTTTTTTTCAGGGGGTTCTGAGTATTTTTGTTTAACTTTAGTGTGCCAGGAGAGGAGGGTTTTGGTGAAAATTGAAGAAAAGCCTTGCCAAACAGAAATTCCATATCGGATGGATATTTTCCTCCTTACAGAAGGTGTGAGGACAGCCAAGAAGTAATAAAGCATGGGGAGTCAGGTGGTAGATAAGATGGCTGGAAGTCAGTGCTAGCAAGCTGGGGTCAAGTTCCGTGTGAGTGTTGGGCTGGATCCAGGCCTCTGGAAGTTGCTGGCAGCCCACACTGCAGGCCCTACTTCCCAGGGCATACATTTGAACACCTCCTATCCAGTGGGTGAGCCCTCAAATCAAGGGAGCTGCCCAAAAGTCAAAGTTCCCAAGGACCAATGCTTTCTTCCAGACTTTAATTCATTCTTTCTTTACTAGGACTGGAGATCTCCCTGCTGTGTGAGGCTTCCATTCTAGACCAGGGAAGTAGGGAAGAATAAGTAAAACACACTGTGTTCATCAGCTGTGTGTCACTCTACTGAAATACCTGTGAGAAGCTGCTTCATGCAAAGAAAAGGTTTATTTAGCTCAGTTTTGGAGGCTCAGCTGCACTCGCGTTGTTCTGGTCGGAGGCTCCATCGCAGATGGTGGGAGCGCATGTTGGAGCAAGCGGTCACATCTTGAGCCAGGAAGTAGAGAGGACTTGGCATGGCTAATCTCTTGAGAACAGCCAAGGAGTCCCATGGAAACTGCCTTCCACAGAGCCGCCTTCTGAGAACATGGGCCCACTAGGCACCCCCTCCCAAAGGTCCCCGCACCTCCCAGGAGCCCCTACCTGAAGACCACGCTTGCAACCACAGCAGACTCTCGTGGGTCAGGGAAGCCACACTCAAAGCACAGCCTATATAGCGTGGCGGGTGGCGTCTGTGGAGGGACAAATGAGTGTAGTAGTCGAGGAACTGGTCGTCTCAGTGTCTGCAGGCTGCTCCGGTTTGGGGGCAAATTTGAGATTATCTGTCACCATTGTAGAGATGACCTGGGCTAACTTCCCAGACGTTTTATATGACACTGGGCAGGAACACTTCCAACTCAGCTCTTCCATTCCAGTCTTTGTTAACAAGGAATGTGGAGGCCTAGGAAAAGACTGAGATCTGTCCCTACGACGGCAGTCGTCTATAAATAGACAATGTGTTTCTTTATCCTGATACTACCTTTCACATGCATGAGTATATTAACTATTTCAAATTTCTCATGTAACTATTTTAGTCTTATGCTCTATGAGGTAGGCAAGGTGGACACTGAGATACAGAACTGGAAATGAATGACGGTGGTGAGTATTACAGTGTTTGACAGTGGCTACGGCACGAGTTGTCCAGTCAGAGCAGTGGCCAGGCCCAGTGATGTGTGTATCATGAGAACTCGCTCAAGGTCCACCCTGTGTATGACATATTTACTTTGCAATCTGATTTTTGCAGGCCATAGCAAAGTCACAGAAGTGATACTGTTGATATGGGAGAAATATAACTCCTGACCTGTTAGATGTCAAATTACCGACTTTGTGGTCTCACAGCATTGAAAAATGGAGTCACAAACCAAAGGAGAAAATTAGGAGAGTTTCATTGGAAATAAGGGCAAGAAGAATAGCTCCTGGATTTCCAGGAGGGGGTCCATCCCTAGTGGGTGGCTGCTGAGGCCCTTTGTCAGGGGCAATTTATACAGCAGTTATAACATGGGTACAACGTGGGCCCAACCACAATCAAGCTGTAGGATTGCACGTATAACTTATATTGATCCAATGGGGAAGTGAGTCATGTCACAGGGATATATGTCATGTCACAGGGAAAGCAAAAAGGCATTTGGGGGAAGGCATGGGGCCAGATGCTCAGGTCACCCACCTGCTGACTGATGCCTGTCTGGATCTGATGGGCCAGGAGGTGCTAATTACAGTGTCATCTCAAGTTGCTGTTTATCCCTTACGGAGGCCTGCAGGCCTGACCATTGCATCTCCACCCTGAGGCCTGGCCTTTTTCAAATGCGTCTCCAGCCATAATTCTGATGTCTATTTTTCATGCTGACTTCCTTAAGGGTCCAGTCCCTCTCTGACTGTATATTAATTTCCACCTAACGTAGCTGCCTATGAGTATAGCCTTTCAAACCCTCTACTTTAAAAAACCACACTATACTGGATCACATGCAAAGGCATATGTGATAGTTCTGATTCTAAAAAAATAAATCAGACTCTTTGATTCCACTCAAGAGAACAGGAACACAGATATTGTTTGGACAATTAAATGCTGGTATTTAGGACTCTGAGTAATTGAAAGATACGTGTATGCTGTGCACTGGTTTTAGCATTTTCAGCATTACCATCACTCTTCTCTTACGGACGAGGACACTGTAGATGAAGCATACTGGAGGTGATGCGCCCAAGGTCCTAAGCCTGGTGCTGCCTCTTTCCAAAAATTACGGTCTCAACCACTATCCTGTGTTCACTGTAGGATTAGTTAGGGTGCACAGGGCTTTTTAGAAAATTAGAAATTCTTAGGATTACAAATTCATAAGACATATGTTCTGAACTTTTTTCTTTTTCTGTTTTTTTGGTTAGAAGTTGCTGCCTTTTGTGTTTGCCTGCCCTGGTGACTCTTTTAAGATTATTACTGTATCATTAATAAATACAAATGTTAGCATGGCTCAGTCTCACAAGGCTATGCAGTTTTACTCCATTTTTCCCGTTTTAAACATTTAAAAAGGATTTATGGGGCTGGGGATTTAGCTCAGTGGCACAGCACCTGCCTGGCAAGCACAAGGTTGTGAGTTCAATTCCCAGTACCGGGAAAATACCAAGAAAAAGAAGAAAAAGGATTTGTATGACAATTGGTTTTCTCCATTGAGTAACTTTTTTTTAAACTCCAAAAGACCTGAAATTGTATTGATCCCCCCAAGTTACTGATAGACTGTTTTTAGGTTAGAATTGCTTTCAGACTATTCCCCCAACATGTGCTTGTATTGTGTACCTTAGCTTTGTGTCACAGGGGCAAAATTAGTTCTTTAATGGGAACTTTATTAAATCTGGCCGACTTGCAAACATCAACTCCCCCTTCTGTCATTGGCGATAACCATGCAAGCAGTCAGCCTAGTATAATGTTTTCACAGACTGGTTAGAGACAGCCAGGGTGAGCTTGAACAGGGGATTCTAGGAGGCATACTGAGGAGGCTGTAGACTGCCCAGAGCAGCCAGTGAGGAGGGCGTCCTTTTCCCTCCAAGTCGGAATTCCAGCTGCCCCTTTCCATCATGCTGGGGACTGTGTTGCACTTGCCAAGTTCATGGCGCCCCCTTGTGGTGCAAGGGACACATCACAACGTGAGGAAGCAAAACCGCGGTAGCAGGCTTAAATAAAGAGGCTCCGCATTTAGCTATGACCTTAGCGTTGTTCCCATTTGTAAAACTCCCAAATGAATAAAATCTTGTTTCTTTTTTTGTCTTAAATTTCTCTGTAGCTATTTCTGTCATATTCACTGCGAAGTGTTTGGCGGGAGAAACAAATCAGAAAAGCAAGCACAAATAATTTGATGCCAAGTCCTACATGACTTTTAAAAATACTTTCCTGTTATTTTTTGTGACAAGAGTATTTTTTATTACATGCAGTCTGGCAAGAATAAAAAGAATCATTTACAATCCAATGGCTCACGTAGAATACTTCAATTATTATTTTGATGTATTCTGCTGCTGTTTTTTTTTTTTCCCCTAGGTTTTTAGACTCATAGATCAAAAAGGTTCATGTCCCTTTTCTTTAAAAAAATTGTTACTTTACCCACTTCATTACTTCTGTAAGCTTCTTCCTGTCACAGAGTTGTGCCCTTGAGCGTTGCTAGTGGCTGCTTGTCCAGCTGGTTTCATTCTGTGTGTACACCACCGTTAACAGACAACACCATCCCTCTGCCTTCTGGATTATTGTCCTCTATCTCCTTAGGGTCACTTAGTCCAAATAATGGCTGAATTAAAAGGGCATGCAAAACTTTAAGGCTTTTGATATCTACTGTCTGTTCATTTGTTAATCTACAGCATTTTTGGATGACGCAGTTAAGGGGGAAAGGCTTCACCTTCCTACCACTTGCATTGTTAGTCTCTGTCAGGAGTAGTGCAGTGTTTTACATGCCTCAACCTCATGTAATCCTTCCAACACCCTATTATTATGTTGTTGTCCTTATGTTGCATATGAGTAAAGTTGAGTTTGAGGAAACTAAATGGTCATTATGTGACTTCCAAGGTCAGGAGAGAATATAGTTTTCAGGAATTTAATAAAAAATAGCATAAATACATTCCTCAGGTCTTGAACTAAGTGGGAATGAATACTGAAAATTTTCCCGTGTAAATTTAAAAATATGTAGATGGTGAAAGAAGGCAGGAGGAAAAGAAAATATGTTCCTCTACCCTTTGTTTAGAAACATGAATAATCATCTAAGGGAAGTCCCTGGCAAGTAGGTCCTCATGTTAGAAGGCACTGCAGTAGACGTCGGTACAACTCGAGCACTTCTTCCACAAGAATGTTTTGAGAGTCGTACAGGTTTTTTTGTAAATTTTAGTTAGCCTCAGTGAACCAAACTGGTTAAATGACCCCTGCCTAGTCAAAAGTCGACTCAGGAAACCTGCAGTTTCTGAACCAAGCCAGAAGTAAACCTTCAAGTTTAAACTTTTGAAATTTTAGCAGTCTCCACAGTTCTTTGCAGCTTACCTTTCGTTGTTCACTATAGACCTACATGTGCCTTCTACCACTTTCACCCAGTATTTTTCTCTGTATATTGCGAGACAATTATCTTTGTTATTGAAAGGTCAGAAACAGCCATAGCAAAAGCAGAAAAATAAAGATTGCTCATCGTCCATGCACCAATCGATATTGCATATGTGGTGTTCGCTTTTGGTTCGCACTGTGTATCTACATCAGTGGGCGTTTACCCAGTACTTGCCGTTCCTGGTCAGCTCTTCTTGGACCCATCCCCACTAGCTCAGAAGTGCAGCCCTTGCCTAGTGGGTGTGAGTCCCCAGTTTAGATTCCCAACGCTAAAAAGGAACCTTCCTTTCAAGGAAGATCTCAGGTATCATTAACGTAATAGAAACATCTGCAGTTTCCTTTGCCATTTGCCTCTGTGATGCGTCGTGGAGTTTGTTAGGCGTCTTCGAAAAAAGCAACACCCTTCTTTGAATTTTTGTAGCATTGTTGGCTTTGCCACTCCAGCTCTGTCCTTGAGGTGGTTCTTGGGTCTTATGCATTTTTCTGGTTACCATTCCCTTAATTTTGATATAACCTCTGTATGTGGAATTAACCGCTTGATAATTACTGGAATTGATAATTATGTAGTTTATCAAAGATAGCTCTTTTCTCACCACTCTTTGGATTTTAGGAGCCATTTATTTGCTAATCAAAGGCATAAGCCAGGCTTCTAAGTTCTACCCACTTGATGTGGGAGAGGCCTGCAAAAGGCCATTTTGTTTTTCTGTGTTTGTACTCTCAGGCGCAAAACCTTTTCCTCACAGACCTACGGGGATGAGTTTCCTCTTGATGTCCTGAGCAAACCCTTCCGTGGTGATGGAGACAGGTTCCTTTGGCCTGGGGTTCTTGAGCTTCTTCTCATGCCACCTGCGGCCTCCGCCCCTCCACACCCGGGCCCTTCCCTATTCTGCTAGCGGGAGACTCTTCCAGCAAAGGCAAGAGAAGGTACAGCCGGTACACTTGTGGTAGCTCTAGGGTTCTACTCTTACCCCAATTTTCTTGACTCCGGGTGATACATACCAAAAACGCCTGCTGCGGCAACTTTCCTTTCCAGAGCATCCGTCCTCTTGATAAGAGTCGTCCTGCAGGGAGAAGCTAGGGTTTCCCTGTCTCCTTTGCCGCTCGGATTCCTAGCTGTGCAGATGCAGGGCTGTGTGGTCCCTGGCTCTCTGCGCCCAGGCACCATCTCCTTCTACCGCGAAGTGTGCTTTTTGTACCTGTGGTCCTCTCCCCAATCCCTGGCAGCTCTTCAGATCTGTCATTCTGTCTTCACCTCACACTTTTATTTACCATGGCCCTACAGGCCTGTCTCATTTATGGCCTACTTTAAAGCATTCCTTTCATAGCTGATGGAGCCTATAAACTTTGGAGCAGAGAATCCGAGAGCCCTAAGCAACCTCACCTTTCCAGGGAGAATGTATTCACTGAGAAAGGCGCTTTTACAAGGTCGGTCTAGCTAGTAGTTTTTCTGATGGTATCGCTTCTCTTTCCTTTTAAACATCCCGTCAGGTTCTTTTACTGTTTTCATCCTGTAAGTGCATTCTGGGTAGACTGTTTTATTACAGTTCTTGTCTGCAGACCTGTCCTCTGGCTTTTGAGCATTGTCACCTGTATGCAAAGGTTCTTTTCCTTTTTGTGGTGTGTGTCTAATATAAGGGGATCAGGTTCTAAATAATATCAAGTAGTTCAAAAATAAGTAACTTGCATAGACAGGGTAGGTAGGTATATCTGTTGTGGGTATACAATGCAGATATGGATCCTGGATATTGTGTGACTCAATTACAGTGGTATTTGAAGGCTCCTATATGTTGGCGGTACATATGGGTATATCTGAATGCATCTAGAATAACACATAGAGTGGGGGTGCCACACTGGCAGAATTTTCATGGGAAATTTTCCCTTTTTTATAATACAAAAATATTTTTCTGACTTTTTAAAAATTAAGTTGTCTAAAAATTAGTGAGTCAGATCAAAGAGAAGTAATGTGTTTAAGTCCTAGCACAACATCGGAAACTGAGGGCAGGCTCCAGGGCGCCCTAGGTTCAGATGTTAGCATATGGGCTCTGAGTTATGTCGCTGCCCTGCTGCTCCTATGCATATCCCTGCTGGGCGTGGCACTCTCAGAGGCCTGCTTTTATAGGACAGCCCAGTGGCTGGTGTCCCAGTGGCCAGTACCAGCCAAGGTGAAACACCACCCAACTGCTTTCCAGCTAAAGAAGGTGTTTCATGTGGGATGGGCAGGCTCTGGGAAGTGCTGTGTAGTCCTGGAACAGCCTTGGGGACAAAGGTCCTTGTGACACTTTCAGATAATAGGAGGTGAAGTCACATACCCTGGAAGCCAGGTATTTTGGAGAGAATTCACTGCTGGTTAGGACTTGCTTGCAACCTTCCTTTGGAAAATATAAGAAACTGCCACCATTTTTTCTTTCTTTTGGAAGGAAGGGGGTAACTCCAATGTATTTTTATTATGAATAAGTAGACGGTCCACTGGACAACCTCTTCTTTATTTCTTCACGTTTCACCCTTTTTCTTTTCTGTTTTTTTTTTCTTTCTTTCTTTCTTTCTTTCTCTTTCGGTCCTGGTCCACAGGTTTTGCAGTGCATGCTGAATTCTCTTCAGGCAGAACTTGATATCCAAAGGTACTTGATGAAAATTGAATCGTCTCAGCGAGTTAGTACTCTACCTTTTCTTTTTCTGCATTGAGTTGCACCTCCCCTTGTACCTTTTTACTCCTCTGTGTTTGTGTGGCATTCTAACCTGTGGTGTGACAGAGCCGGATTGCCTGTTCTTTCCTATTTGCCCCAAGCCCTATTCAATGCCAAGTGCCTGCAGCCTTGTGAAACATGTGCCTTTTTAAATGATGCGAGCTGGTATTAGAGTGAACACTAATTGCATGCTCGCTTTGAAATATTTAATATATTTCCCACAGATGGATTTGGAATCACCAGTAATGCAGCAACAAGGCAGGGATCTTTGCACAGTCATCTGAAAAATGGTCCAGTGTAACAAGAGGCCCCGTTCTGGCCAGTAACGCAGAACCCTGCGTCCTTTTAACAGCCCAGACCCAAAGAAGCCTTACTTTATTCCGTTTCAACACATCTAATACTGGGTCCACATCGCTTTATTGGCAGACATTTTAATCATGATGATGATGATGGGAACAAGTCAACATGCTTTCCTAAGTACTTCACAAGTAATAACTTCGGGGCTGGGGATTTAGCTCAGCGGCACAGCGCCTTCCTGGCAAACACAAGGTTGTGAGTTTGATTCCTGGTACCAGAAAAAAAAAAACAAAAAACAAAAAACAAAGAAAACCAGGTAATAACTTCTTCTAACAGCAATGGGGGATAGGCCTACAGTGATCCCCATTTATAGATGAGGAAACTGGGGCACAAAAAAGTTAGGTAACTTGCCCAAAACCACACAGATAATTACTGGCAAAGCTGAGATTTGACTCCAGGCAACCTGACTGCAAGAAATTGTCAACGTACTATTTTTTTTTCCCATAAGCCTCAGCACTATCTATTTTATATTGGGTTAGCTTAGAATGTTAAACTGGAAGAAATGAGAGCGTTCCCAGCCATTTGGCTTGATGTGGGATCCCTGTACAGTTAACACTGTGGCACAGGGCCAGCCCTATCCCTCTGGCCCCCAAACATGGACCATTTCTCAGCTGTCTCCTGACCATGCACATTGGTCTCTATTGTGAGGCCTGAAAAGCCCTGTCTGTAGGAAGTGCCTCGCTGTCTGGCCTTTGGAAAAAGATGACCTCCTTCCCTCCTGGTCACTCTTCAGCAACTGCGCTGACCTCTTCACCTTCCCTTTTTAAATAATCAGTCTCTTTGATTATTTTTTTTTTAGGACAACAAGCTCAAATTAGAAAGTTCCTGCCCAAACAGATAGACATAAAAGTCAAATGTGGGCTAGATATACTAAAGAGAATCATTGTGGCATAATCTACAGGATCCCAATTCTGACAAGTGTTTGCCCTTAATTTTTCCATGAGTTCTTAATTGTTTTCACATTTCTACAATCCGTGCAAAACAGAGGCATCGTTACATTTCCTTGCACATGTATTATACATGAAGTAGAAATACAAAAAGGAGAAGGAATGCAATGTGAGCCCTTCCCTACCACTTTACATAGCCATTTCCTGCTTCAGAGCAGAGACTAAAGCCAGAGGGGACACGCAAAGCATTGCTCATACCTTTCTTTTCTCGTGTGGGATCCACCGGACCTCCCTGGTCTGGCAGAGGCTAGGCTTCCTACATCTACCCTAATGAGAGGGGTACTGTGTATGGGTATCTAACTGCTTTGTGTCATAGTTCACAGATCGCTGTTGGGTGCATTTTTTTTTTTTTTCAGTTAGTCTCACCACAACTATATCCAGCAAATATTCTGATTGTTTTACATATTAATATACAGTTTTTTATTTGCACTTCTGGGAATGGAACCTAGGGCTTTACATGTGCTAGGCAAGTGCTTTACCACTGAACTACACCCGCAGCCCCTCAGGTTATTTAATTAAAGTGAAAGTTGAGGCTCAGAAAAGTTTCATGTGGAATCACACCGCCAGTATGAGTCATTATTTGAATCTGTGTTCCGTAAAATAACATGATAAGAAAGAACAGCAAGCACTCTCATCCTTAATTTTATCTGCGCTCTAGTTCTCTAAACCCAGGTGTTCTTTCACATAGCAGGATTAGAGGAAAAAAGGAATTTTTGATCAGGAAAGCTAGTTAGAACTTTCATCAGTTGCTTTTTCATTTGAAAACGCTTGCTACGAAATTGGTCAGGTGGAGGTGGGGGTAGCGTGTGTGTGTGTTTGTGTGTTTATAGTGTGAGTTAGAAAATAATAGCAAATTCTATTCCCAGGATGTACAGAATAGGTCTGGGCACAAGTGCTGAGCATTAACGGCAGCTCCTGGTCCAGCCCTCTTTGGGTTTCCCCACTCTGGGCCAGTGAGGACATCAGAAAATCTCCCAAATCACCACCGTGCCCTCCCCAAGGTTGGGACCTCTGCTGTTGTTGCAAGCCTCGCTGTTTCACAAAAATGCCACTGAGCTTTCAGGGTCCCGCCCCTTGGCCCTGGGGCCCACGTCCCTCAGAAGCACTGAAGCTGAGGCTGTGGGGACAGATTTAATAATAGCTTTTGTTAGGAAGTCTCCTAAGGTATGTACTTAGCACTCCGTGTTCTGCTGGCTGTATTTCCCTGGAAATTTCAAAGCCCATAAGGAGGTCCCTTTCCTTTCATCACTGTAATAACAGCAATCCTCACATAGACACCTTTTATCCGGAAGCCTTTTAAAGAGAATTCCTGGGTCTGAATTCCAAAGGCATCTGCAGTCTTGCTCAGACTACAACCCGGAGAACTTGAGAGCCAAAGCCTATTGAACATTTTGCTTGCTCCTAATGTATACCTTGCTGGTTTCAGAAAGAAAGGAAGCAATAAATTAATTGATTGCTTGATTCAGTAAAGAGACATGTACTCGAAGGCAGATATGCTAAAAATCAAAGGCAAGACCTCATTAAAAGAGGAAACAAATTTACAAATAGTTGCTACTGTGATTGGCTTTAACATTAAATTTAGCTTCAGGCTTTTTGAGATATGCCGTATTTTACATAATTTTCATTATATGACAAAGTAATACTGCATAACGCTCCAGAAGACCAAATTATTTTCTTCGTTTTAGATTCTAAAAGAAACAGTGCTCGCTCATGACTTCGTGAATGAGACCCAGATTGACATCATAGGCAGGGTCCACAACTGAACAGCAGTCTTCTTCCTCTAGCCTTTTTTATTTTGTATCAGCCAATAAAAGAAGAAGACATAATACTGAATAATAATTGCATGAATGAATGGCTGAGAGGGCTGGGGATCTGAGATCCAGATGTGGAACTCGCTGATGACGCTACTTTTGAATTTGATAGAAGGATGCTAAATAGAGATGCTGAGAGGCGCCTTGTCTTCTCAAAATAGCCTGTGTCTAAGGCTGGCTTTGGGGAGGAGTCAGACAGCGGCCAATTTGGGGAGTAATTTCCGAAGAGAGTCTGTGTCATGTCACAGGTAAGCTACCAGGTTGACAGATGGCAGATTGACATCTAATCCTGGAAGATGGAAAGACGAGCCGGCCTTCTGACCGGGCCAGGCACCATGTCCTACCTGCAGGACAACAGACTTAGGCACCAACTCTGGGGAGACGCCAACCCGTTCAAAAAGAATCTTGTTACCTACACACGGTGACAGGACTAAAAAGCAGAAAATGTGGAAGAAGTTTCACATAAGTGCTAAATTCCAAGTTCACCTGGAGTCAAATTTTAAGAGCCTTAAAATTAAGTTACTGTAATGACATTAGAACTGCAGGATGTGGAAAAGTGTCTCTTTAACATGTGAAGTGTGATCTGCATGTCCAAAATTGATTTAAAAGCTTGAACGTGGAAGTCCTTGCTATTTTGGGTTCTTGCCACATTTTGCATGGCATGGAAAATGAGAATGTGTTTCTCAGCCTGTGTTTTCACGATGCACTAATATTATTTCCAGGACCGTCTTTCAGCCCTTTAACCTGATCCAGCCATACCGAATGCACCCATTAGACAGGAACGGTCATGAATACCTTCAGCTCACTCATAGACAGGAAACCCCTGGATCCTAAATGTGTGTGACAGTCATCCCCTCCTCTGATCTGTTCTTTTAAAATATTAATAGATATTCAGTAAATTCTTTGATATGCAAATACAATATATTCTCACTCTGGAGAAATGGAGAAAGTATGCTATGCGTAATACCACCATCAAAAGAAAACCAAAGTCAACATTTGGGTGTATTGCTTCCATATCCTAAATTATATATATAAAAAAAAAAGCCTTAAGAACACCTTCAGTATGACTGCATAGTGTTTCAGAACATGAACATATTGTAATTGTTAACTAACTTTCTAAATGGTTTCTAGATATATGGATTATATTAAAGATACAATATGTATAGATTTGCTCCTTGCCACTCATTTTTCCAAATCATATTAATGTGGCTTGGCTTCATCAAGTATCAAGAAATTCATTCTCAATGTATTCAATGTATTCAATGCCCCCTCACTTGGGGTCATAAAGATCCTAGGGAGCCTGTTTCTTCCTACCTAGTGAGACTGGTTAGGGATTGGGTTTCCTGTCTCTCAGACTGAATGGCTTCTTCTGGTGTCTGTTTGCGGGCAGGTGCATGGGGATCTCTGCCAGGTCACCCAGCCTTGGCTGCCTGATTTCAGCCACCCTAAGCACACATCCACATTCCCAGGTGGGTTTCTCTTTGCAAATGGCCCCCAATTCTCCCCAGTTTGAAGAGCACCATCAGCATCACCATTAACAACCACAAAAGCACCACCTGCTTTGCCCTGGAAAAGTCAGCCACTCCCCCTCTTCCTGCTTAATTAGTAACCCTCTTCTCTCCAGACTCATTTTCGAATTGCCCTTATTTGCAGAACCTAAGTTCGTGGGAGGGTTCTCACCATGGCCTCTGTAGCAAGAAGCTTCTGTTAGCAGTTCCCCCTGGCAGTTCCCCTCAGATCTCAAAGGCTTGGCAGTCTTTCCAGGAAGTCTGGGGTAGGAGTAGAAGTTTCATAATTTTTAAAATTCTTTTTGACAATCATAAGAGCAAATATAAATTAATAGGATCTGAAAAGATGAATGTAGCACAAATTACACCCTATAGAGAGTATAATTGTAGAGTGGTATTCCCTTAAAGGGTGAGGAAGGATTCTTTCCTGCCTGAGATGTGCCCTTGTCCTTTGTTTGCTGGTGTCTGTAGGAGAGGACTTTGCCGGGTGAGGGTGGGCGGGCAGAGGAGTCCCGCTTGGCTTGTTTTGGTCTCTGCTTGCCCAGATTCCTGCGGCTGGCTCCACACTGCCAGCAGTGGACAGTGAGTACCTGGCATCTCAGCTCTTGCATCTTTCGGAGCTGATGAGGTAATACACACAGGGAAGGAAAACGTGGAGACAGAAGACACAGTTGTACTTTGCTCAGCTGCTGAATCGTCTGCTTTTTCTCTAGACCAAACACGGTTCTGTTTTCACAGGTGAAAATCATGAATAACGTCTGGGTACTCTTTTGGTGGGAGAGGGAGAAAATGTTAGCCTTGAAGAACAAGGTGTAGACTGAGTTTATCAAGGATATCTCATCCAAATGAGTTCAAGAGAAAATGCTTCCCCTTGGGGAAGGAAAATGCTAATTTACAGAGATTAACAGGGGAGAATCTCAGTTATGCCCAGTTGGAAGGTGGCATTCAATCGCAGGTTGAAGTTGTGTATCCATCTTGTTATGAGGCCCGCAACTTACTAGTGATTAGTACACCTGGCGTGTGTCCATCGACTGCCAATGTGAAGCACCCAGAAATAATTTAAACACTCAATTTTATGAGTTTATTTCTTGCTCTTGATTAAAAGCGGGACTCTTTAGCACTTGTGCCTAAGTTTTCTAATAAAAATAAGAAGCTGATTTATTCTCCTCTCTCATTTCTCCCAGTCTTTAGTGCCAGGTCCCACCTGCAAGTGACAAGATGGTAATAAAACTGCAATTCCTTCTTACATTTTATTGGGGGTCTCATTTCCTCTTGTCATCATCCAGAACTGTGGCCGTCCTCAGACTGTTCCCAATTGACCATCGCTATTAGAATGGTGCTGGGAAGATGACTGGCTCAGCCACAGGCCTATGGGAAGTAGCAAGGAACCAGGCAGAGACCAGGGCCCAAGCTCACCTGGCCGTGGGGCCCAGGGCTCATCTGGGAATGCAGGTGCCCAGCCCCGAGGGAGAGGATCTCAACAGATGCTGCCACCCATGGTGTGTCTATGGAAGGACAGTAGGCTGAGTGGAAGCCAGGTGTACTTTAAAGAGCTTTGTCTTCCTTTCCTTCCCCCATCCCAAACTCAAAAACTTTGGAAGATTAGTAGGAAAGGTGATGGTACAATGGACTATAGGAAGGACTCTGTAAGCTAATTCAGAAACTTTGATCTTCCGTAGTAGCAGTGTGTTAATTCTCCCTGAAGTTAGAGCATTGTAGTGCAGGGAGAGGAGACAAAAGCTCAAGTCCATGGGTGACCCATTGTTTATTAACCTAATGCTTTGCTCCTAGCAACTAGAAAGTTCTCGTCTGTTGAAGTCAGAATTTTGACTAGGTTGGAGTTGAAAGTTTCACAAGTGCCAGAAATGAGGTTCACAAGTGTGTGAATATCGTGATTAAGTTAACCATGTCAATTAATGAGTACTAGGGATGAGTCATTCCGAATACATTTACATGTGGGAAACTTCATTATATTTCTGAATTCTCTGCGGCAAATTGGGCACTAATTGGGATGAAGGGAAACTTCATCATTAAGACAATGTTGATTTTTCTTTTCAAGACAGAGTGTAATCTGAAGCAAAGTGGATATCTTGGCTAGCTAAGCCCCCCACTGTTTCCGACAATTGACATATTATGTACAGCTACATTTCAGGTTCATTTCCTGGACCTCTGCATTTCAGTTTAGAGTTTAAAGGGTCTGAAAATGAGAACAAAAAAATACCATCAGTGACTCTAGCTCTAATTTTCTTTCCTCATTAGCCATAGTCTTTTAAATCCAATAGCATTGCAAAAAATAAGAATAAATCAGATCCGCTAGTAAAGTATAATGCATATGGTAAACGTTTCAGCAAATATTTGTTCATGATGATAAAATGCAAGCACGGCAGTCTTTTGCAAGTTAATACCATGCAGAAAACTAGATCTGAGCACTGCCTTGCTACATATTTCTACAGAGCAGATGCCAGAGGGGATATATTTTGTAGGAAATCTCAGTTTTATGAAGGTACCGTGGGGGTTAAATGAAAATAAGCATGTATCTATCACTTGGCACAGTGCAGTGAGGGCCCTGTATATTCGTTCCTTCTTCTCCTCCCTCACCGCATGCTCAACCACTGAGCTGCACCTCAGCCGTGCTTTTATTTCATTGCCTCTAACTTTACAAAGCAAAAACGTCCCTGTACTGGAACCATGTACATGTTATGTATACATGAAACATTAATCCTTGAAATAGAAAATAATGGGAATTACTGCTCAGAGAGTTAAGCTTTCTCCATGGTTATTACTCAAATTATGAGCACCATAGCAGCCTGGAGAGAAGGAACAATTAGAATTGGTGTTTGTCAGGGATAGTTCATTTGCAAGGCATGGAGTCATCGCCAATTAAGGTAGGAACAAAGGTGGAACTAATTGAGGAAATTAGCGACAAGGCCTCACAGTGGTCTGGAAACAAAATGGCAAGCCCAGAAGCTGCTTCTCTTGTCGTCTCACTAGAGTCGGGGGTCTGCCCTTTCCACGTTCCTGTGCAGATCTGCTCTGTCTGTTCTTGCTGGGCTGTTGCTGCTGCACTTCCCTTGACCACTTTAGGCCAGCTTCAAGTGACCTTACCCTTCTATCTCTGTCCAGGTCAGTGTTTCCAGAGGAAAGAATTTGATTGGTCCAGCTAAGATCTGGTAGCAACTTCTTCTCCAACCAGCGGAAACCGTAGATGTCACTGTTCAGCTCAGAAAAGCCAGTCAGGACCTCCCTTGCCTGAGCCCTGTCTCCTCTGGCCGCTGCCCTTTTAAAAAAAAATTTATTTTTATTAATATATGTTTGCAGTACATGATGATTGCATTCATGCCAGCTGTTGGTCCCCCAATCCCCTTCGTTATCGCAGTGACATGCCCTTACCTCTTCTCGTCCAGTTGTAATGGATGAATAATAATAGTGAATGTATTGCAAAAAATAAGAATATTTTAAGAATTTTAGCATTGCAAAAAATTAGAATAAATCAGATCCGCTCATCTGACAGTGGACACATATGTAGTGTGATTAAAGCTGGGGTGATTATTTAACTTTTAAAAATGATTTAAAGACATCGCTGTGAATCCCCCCTCAAAATACTTCCGCTTGCTTTGAACACACATATCCCATCATCCTTGTCTTTTCCCAAAGCAATTCTGAAAGTCCTCTTTCGTGTCTTTTCTTGGCTGTCTCAGTGTCCTGAGTTGATTCAAAACGTTTACAGCAATTTCTAAAGAAAACATGACAGTGTGTGCTCACCCACCTTATTCACCTGATCTGCCATTGTCTGACTCTGGTCAAAATGACCATGAAAAGTAAAAGTTTTGAATCAGTTCAACACACGGAGGCAGTCACAACAGCACAACGAAGGTGCTCATGAAAGAGGACTTTGAGAACTGCCTCAGGAAGTTGCAAAAATGATGGGGTAAGTAGTGTGTTCCACTTCCATTAACTGTATTTTGTATTAAACACTTAGCTTTACCCCAAAATACACCTTACATGCCTTATGAGCTCAAGAACCATGCATAGTACTTGGTGCCGCAATTGCCTATCCCTCAGTTGCCCTTTCTCTCAGTGTGTCAGATCACAGGGTATCTGACACTAGTGTCAGGAATTTCCAATGTCATTTCTCTGCAATGAATGATATCTCAGCAGCAGGCTGGCCTCAGAGGGGGGGGACCCCGTGAGGAGATTGTTGATATGCAGTGATTGTTTTCAATGAGAAAGTGAATGACATAAAAAACAAGAGGTGTGCATATTTGGAACTGAATAACTATGTATAGGAAGTCAGGAAGGATAAGATTAGCCCTTATATTTCTATTTTTATACCTACCTACCACCATAATGACCTCAGACAAGAAACAGAGGTTCAGTTTTTATTTTCTTCAAGGATTATTGCCTTTTGCAATGGAAAATGATAGCTCATCAAATGTAATGCGTCTGCCATAGGCGGGACCAAACAGCAAAGGTAGCAAATGAAGCCACATTGCTTCAAGGAATATTATTTCTTGAACGTCTTCTAAACTAAAAGTCTCATTTTTTTTTTGAAGTTAGGAATGGGAACATCTTAACTAGACATTCTGCTGAGCATAGTAAATAGGAAGCTACTTAATTGAAGAACACATGAATTTATCTAAATTTTGGTGAGCTAAGCAGTGATTTAGGGATGACTTTCCTAGTCAAATAATAGTTGTTATTAATGAGTGCCAAAGCTAGCTTCCCATGAGAGAAGCAGACTCTATGAAAAATAAACCTGGGAATAAACTAGTTTAGAAACTTACACGGAAAAATTCACCAAAAAAGGACAATTTACCTATTAAGGAGTATCCTTTCTGGCTATAATTTTGGTTTGTAATCTGATTGGCTTGTAAGTGGCTGAGTTTCCTACAGAACATCCAAGCATCTCCCTAAAGCCACATCCCTTAAGGGACACCTTATTCCTGTTTCCCTTAATAGGAAGGTTCTAAGAGGCGTCCCAAAGTGTAGGAATCCAAGTAGCAACTCCAGAGGTGTCTCTTTGTACTTTTATCAAGAAAGAGGAAGGAAACTGATCACCTCACCCTCAAAGGGGTCTCCCAGAGTATAAGGCAAACTTGTAGCATCCTTCAGAAGAGCAGAAGCCACAGCCTCACAGCAGGACTTGCTATATAATTTTCACTCTCCCGTTCAAAATATCATTTCAGGTGAACCACAGCAGAACATGAAATCAAGCACAGCCCCTTTGAAGAGCAGGGCCCTGAGTGACTGCACTGGTTGTGCCCCCTGGAAGGTGGCCCCATAAGTGCCTTAGTGCTTCCCTTCAGACTGCATTGGCAGCCTTGGGAAGGTTGAAAGGAAATTAAAAACTGCACCTAACCAACAAACCCAGCTCCTGGGAACTGCCTGCTTCCTACCACCAGCCCATTAGCTCCTTGGATATCCCAGTAAGAGAAAACTCAGCTGCAGATCAGTTAGCTGGTGGGAAGTGTCTGGACTCATGTAGTGCAAGTCAGGGATTTGTCAGGGGAGAAGGGAAAGCTGAGGTAATGTTCATTCCCCAAGTTTTCTGTCATTCTTTCTTTGCCTTTCTAGATGTATAATCTCATACAATAGCCACAGCAATTGTTTAAAAAATAGATCAGATCCTACCTGAACCTCACCCCTTTCCCGGTCTGCATACCTTGGTGGTGTTCTGTTGCCTTGAAGTTAAATTGAGACTTCTTACCACAGTTCCAAGGTTGCAGGCCTTCTGGCCTGTGCCCTACCAAACCTCCAGTGTTCACCACTTGTCTCTGCCCTGGGGACTTTGCACATGCGCTTCCCCACAACTGGAATGCCTTTCTCTTCATCCCTATCCTCTGGATTGCACTCTCCCTGCAACTTCCCTCTTCCTTAAGGTCAAAGTTATGTGCTTTTCTGACTCTACCTATATACAACCCCACCCTCAACCCCAGTCCAGGCCACACACCCTTGTTGCATCTTTAATTTGCCTTTAATGTAAGTCTCCTTTCTCAGTGACAGATGCTATGAGGGCAGCACACGTCTGTGCTGTGCTTTGTTCTTTCTTCTGTACCTAGCACAGTACCTGGAAGAGTAGGTGCTCAGTAGGTCATGGAAAACCACCTAGGTGACTCTCCTTGAAAGAGGAGCAATTGCCTCCATTTTGGCTGAGCCTGACCCTACTTCCATGTATTGATGTGTACAGAACTGGCTAGGACTTTTCTTTATCCCTTCAGTTGGCTTTAAGCAATGCATATCGGTCTAGCCAAGGTGCTGGTGGGAGCCTTTGGAGATGGCAGGCGTGTTTCCTCAGAGCCCCCATTGCTCCCTCCAGTGAGCTGAGATGAGGCAGATGTGTGAGCCAGTGCTCTACTCTGTCAGCTAGGAGGCTGGGAGACTGGGATTGAGCCTCAGGAATAGACGCTGTGACTTCCTGGGGCTTCAAAGATTACTCATCAGAGCTGAAGCACCAACCCCAAAACATTAGATACTATCTCAGATGTGTCATAAGATTACTCTTTCTGCATATCCTTCTCTCTGCATATGGCAGGGGTGATTTCAGGCCTCCTACCTAGCCCAGCTCATGGCACTCACGTATTTCCCACCACTCTCATAGCCACCCATCCTCAAACTACTCCCTTCTTCACAAATGAATAAAAACTGGGTTTGGCCTTGGGTCAAGGTCTTTGTTCTGGATAGCCATCATCATGGCTGGATTTAGGACCCCTTGACTCCCCATAACTACAAATATGCCTTAGTGTCTTTATTCTCGCCATGGTTGCACTGGAAGTGGTATATTGGAATTAATTTGCTAAAATTCCAATAACTTTTCATGGGTTTACAAATATAAACTTTCTGGGCCATGAGGAGGACTGGGAAGGGCTCTCTATATTTGGCACCCAACGTGGGGTGACTGTGTGAATGGAAGCATATACTACACAATTCATGGCTTACACTTTAATCATACATTATCTCATGTTATTTGTTCTACATAAATCTCACAGTTTAGAAACTTTGATATTAGCCAACATGTCTGTTTTTGGGAATCTCCCTCAACGTTCACCCTGTACATAGTTCATGTCAAAGAATATTACTGACTAACAGATTAGAAGGATTTTACACATTCAGCCACTGCCATTACCACATCAATAAGTGGAGGTGGGGGAATTCAGTTAGCTGTTTTGTGAATGGCTTAAGTTATTATAGATACTTTTGTCTATTAGCAAGGTAATAACCAAAGCTAGATATAATCTTACAGGATTTCTGCTTCAAAATAGAAATATTCAACAGAAACATACGTATTTCCTTTCAACTGCTTAGTTTACTGATTTTGGAATCAGTCTGACATAAGACTGTAAAAGACTGGTTGTATTCAATTTACTCTGGTGTGACGACACAGTCTATGTTGGGTGTAGAGAAATGTGCAGAATCCCATCTGTTGGGATAACAACTATGAGAATTTGTCTGGCAAAAGAAATTGATTTGCTGTCATTCTTTCCTGTAATGTGTGCTAGTCCTGAACTCCTTGCTTGAAATGGCACTCATATGGTAGATGTTCAGTGATTAAAAAATAAAAATCTTAATGGAATACTCAGCCAATTTTTTTCCAGTAATTTTTACAACTGATACTTACCCACTGGGTCTTCATTTTTCCCTATTCAATCCTTTTGGTGGAATTTTCCCCCTTGATTATATTATTTTTTTTCAGATGGGCAGAGATGCCATTGAAAATATTTTCAGCATGATGAATGATTCTATTTTCTCACTTTCTTTAAAATATCTTTTGCAGACCAGAAGCCCCAAACTGTCTCACAGTCCTCAACCTCCTAATTTGGGTGACCCAGCTGAGCATTTATCAGAGACATCTGGGGATTCTTTGGAAGCCATGTCTGAGAGCGAAGTACCAAGTCCTTTCTCCAGAGGGAGCCGGACTCGAGCAAGCCTTCCCGTGGTGAGGTCAACCAACCAGACAAAAGAGAGATCTTTGGGTAAGCTGGAGGAAGCAGGTTCTGATGCCTGTTTATACTTCAGAACATAGATCCCTGCATTCAACTTTTAACTTGATTTTGATTGAGAACAGTGATCCTGAGGAGCTTCATTGATTTGATATTGCATTAGTCAGCATTCCGTTGCTGTAGCAAAATACCAGAAATAACAATTTAAATGGAAGAAAACTTTGCTTTGGCTCACAGTTTCAGGCCATGGCCCCTTGACCCTGTTGCTTTGGGCTGTGGTGAGATAGGACATAGGTGAGGTGTTTGTAGCAGTGAAGCTATTCACTTCTTTTTTATTTTAAAAATTAAAAAAAGAAAACAACAATCAAGATGAAATCAAAACAACACAAAAACAACAAAAATGATACATGACCTCAAAGCAAAATGCTAGAAATTAATGGTTGCTACATTACATACTGTTATCTTCAAAGAAGTTGCTCAGTCCACCAGACATAAGAATGTAAGACTGATCAAACAATCAAAGACAGTAACAAGTAATAATAATAATAATAAAATATTGGAAATGATGCAGAGCTTCACCATACAAGATGGTAGGAGTTCAACAATGGTTCTTATACTGGGTATTGTTTTCAGATCAGTCATTCTGATTACCAAATTCAAGTGTGCAAAATTGATCAAGAAAAAAGAAAATTTTAAGCATTGACTGTTCCTTTCAATAAACCACAGACATCAGCAATACACCTATACCAGCTATCCTTGTATATACATATAAACACTTGATGATTGAGAAGCAAAGAGAGGAAGAGGAAGGGACCAGAGTCCCATCTTCCCCTTTAAGGGCACAACCTTGAAGACTTAGCTGCCATCCACTACACATCACCTGCTAAAGGTTCCAGTGCCTCCCAAAAGTGCCACTGGCTGGTGAGCCACCCTTTAGCATATGGGCTTTGGGGGACTTTTGAGATCTATACTATAGCAAATATCAAGCTTTGAGGAATTGCTGAGAATCCGGTGAAATTCAAGCTGTTTTTGAGGCTAGGCACATTCATAGCAACTTGAGCCAAGAGGTGTTGCTTGCCTGTGTTCCTGGAATGGGAAGTGCTAGAGCAAAGCCTCTATTCTGAGCATCACCTTACCCACCAGTAAGTACCCTGCCTAGTCCCAAAATCTAGGATGGTTGTGGGATGTACCTTGAGCGCTAGGTTTTCGCCTGCCTTACTCCACTTATCTGGTAGCCTGCTAGAGGATCTGAATGGCTCAAGGAAGAAGGATGATGTCCTGTTAGTAAAAGCCGTAAGTACAAGGTTGTTCTCCCCACCACTGTATGAAAGGATGGAGGGGCTTGACATGTGTTGGGCACACTTTGCCTTTCAACACACTTTTCCAAAAGGTAGAGGGATTCTTCCTTTTCACCTTTACCATGCATCCTTTGTGCTTTTGTATTGGAAATTCACTTTCTATCTTGTTTGGCTTGTTTTCTTTCTTTCTTTCTTTCTTTCTTTCTTTCTTTCTTTCTTTCTTTCTTTCTTTCTTT
>NW_004955429.1:4642120-4727913 GCF_000276665.1 Chinchilla lanigera | reverse complement strand
TTTTTTTTTGGACCTTTAATAAGTTGTCCAAGGCATAGCACTCGTTTTCAATTCTTCTAGCATTTCATACACTTCACCTGACTTTCTTTCTTTCTTTCTTTCTTTCTTTCTTTCTTTCTTTCTTTCTTTCAGAGCAGAATATATTTGTTGAGGGAAAGAAAGCTTCTATCTGAGAGAGAGACAGAAGGGGACCTGAGTGAGTTGTCAAGAAACCTGCCTTTTCTAGGGATTTTTATAGAGCAAAACCCTGAGGTGAGGTGAGGTGGGTCCAAGGTGGGGAAAAACGGGAAATCGCAAGGTGGGCATGAGGTGGGACAAAACTGTGGTCCTGTGTTTTAACCTAGATTTATCATCCTTTTAACAAAACTATATAAGAGAAAAAGCATAAGCAATTATAAGCAATGTGCAAAGACATAACAAAATTTGAAGCATAAGAATTTGTTACCTAAACGAGTCCCAATTCAGAGTCTATGTAACTAAAGCAAACTCTCACCGCTGTCCACTGATCTCGGTGGAAGACCTCCAAACGACATAGGAGAAAGAAACTCCCAGCCTGCTAGATATCTGGGACGAGTTCATGTTCTCTAAAATCAAAGAATGAATTTTAGGATAAACAGGGCTTAAGAGCAGAATGTATTTATTGAGCGAAAGAAAGGTTCTGTCTGAGAGAGAGAAAGGGATGCAAGTATGTTGCCCTCATCTGACTTTCAAAGCTTCCCATTTGGCCCTTGTATTTACATATAGATGGGGTGGGGGTAAAGGAGGGACATGAAGAAGTCTTCGGGGTCTGGCTTGTGCAGAAGACAGCTGAATTATGCTGTGCAGAACCTAGCCAGCACACTGCAGGAAGAAGAAAGGGAAAGAGAGGTGTGAGATGGTACCTTGATTTTGTTTTCTAAATTGCTGAGGATGGCCAGCCTGGGTTCAGATATTGTCCTACCTTTCCAAAACAATATCACTTGTATTGCCAATACTGTTTCTTTTTCCTTTTGTCTGGTCACTTTTACTAATAATGGTATAAATTTATATTGTGCAGAGTGACAGTTCAGTGCATCTTTTAAAGTGGTGATTAACACATAATAACTATACTTACTTATGAGGTACAGTGTAATGTTTCATCCACATATACAATATGTACTGGTCAACTTAGCCTAACTGGTGTTTCCATTTCCTTTTCACTACTTTGTGTTTGGAGCCTTTGCTCTGCTCCTTTCAAGTTATTCATAAACATATATATAATAGGGTAGGTTGAAATCTAGAAGACTCTATAATTTGCATGTCTCCCTGTGCAGGAGTGTGCTAATTTGTTTCGATCCAATTTTAGTATATGTGCTGCTAAAGCAAGTACTTGATATTAGAGTTTAGCATTAAATATGATATACTTGCTCCTAGATTAATAATCCAGGGTCCTTATTTTATAAATGAGAGAGGAAGGCCACAGAAAAGCTGTTTATTGGCATGTGTGTTTGAGCCTGTAGTTAATTAAGTTGCAGGAGCAGAAAGGCTAGGGCTCTAGTTCCTATGATTCCCATCTTACAAATAAAGGCACAGGGACATGTGGGGGGGGGCGGGGACACACACACACTCAAGGAGCACATGGCCAGGGCAGCATGAAAATGACCCAGGCCTTCCCATGGCCACCAGGCTGTCACTGTCCATCTGGATCAAGGAGCCCTGTTCTTTCTCAACCCTACTCATCTTGAGGCAAGAGCCAGGCCTGGGAGGAATTTCTGCTTTGTGCTTTGCAGGAAATGAATGCAGGTCGGGTCTTTGAAAGATAGCCTCCGCTTTGCAGAACAAAGTGAAGATAAGGACAGCCTCCTCACCTCCCCAACACCTGGGGGCCGGGCCTGTTTCACAATGGCTGTTTTGTGTGAAAGCAGGAATTTCCCTGGCAGCCAGGCAGGTAGCAGTACAGGCTCGGGAACCAAGCCTCAGGGTGGGAGGCTGCAGGAACTGGTGGCAGCCCTGCAGATGAAGGCTGCTGAGGGTCGCTGCATTTCTTCTAAGCACTCAGCCCGACTCCAAGTCCACCTTGAGGCAAACCGCCAGTGAGCACACTGTCACAGCAGCTGGAAAAATGTGTTCGCAGTGTTTATTCTGCCATTGCCACAAGGGGCTCTGTGGCTTTTGATTTTCACAATTTCTGGAGAGAAACAAAAGAACACAGGGAGAGGAGAGAAATGCAAAGGTTGCCAACGTGAGGGAAGCTGTGGTCTCAGAAAGTGAGACTGTGCCAGTGGGGTTGGAGCTGCCCTTGACCGCCCCTCTGTGGCCCATATGGGAATGTGCTTCCTCCCAGACCTGGCCTTCATGTGTAATCCTGCTGATAGGGATGGGAAATAAAGGGGAAAATGTGACTCATGCCATGTCTAAACATAATCTCCCCTTCCAGGGGCCTTGCTCAGTCTTGTCTTTGGGGAAACCCCTGTAAGCCTGGCTTTATTTAACACACAGACATACTGGCTCCTGGGAAGAGCCATGCTCTCCAGAGAGCCAGTGAAGGAGCAATAAACATCCCCCAGCGCTCAGGTGGCCCAGAAGTTCAGCTGTGACCTCATGGGGACTTAGAGCATGCATATTACACACTTAGGGCTGTGACTGCTTAGAAACCCATTGTTGGGCCATTTGGAAGCCCTGGCTATGTTTTGGGATCTTTGCATTGTCATTTATCTTAATCCATAGAATTGTAAGATCACCTTCAGAGCCATTTTGATCTTTATTTATTTGAATTTTTGATTTGTTCATCATAGATTATTTTTAAATTAATGACCGTCTTAGTTGCTTTTCTCATTGCTGAGACAAAATACCTGACACCCAGAGTTAAAGGGTAAAGGTTTATTTAGCTCACAGTTCATAGAGATTTCTGTCCGTGGTTGGCTGGCTCCAAGGCAGGGTGGCTCATGGCAGAAGGGGGTTACAGAGGAGAACAGTTCATGGCACCCACAAGGTAGCAAAACCAACAAGGGAGGGAAAGACAGGCCTCTTTCTATCTCTTACATTGTATCCAAGCTACTGGGATTAGGGCAGTGCCAGTCCAATCAGTGGACTGATTTAGTAACCACACACCCTTAATCCTAGCATTGAGCCATGACTCAGTCACACACTCTAGATTCAGCTCCCTCTGAAAAATCCCCACCTATGACTGCATGAGGTTGTCGGGGGGACATCTAGACACAAACCATAACAGATTGTATTCTTTTAGGTTTACAGCACATTGAGAGAAAAGCACAGAGAGTTCCTGTAGACCCCTTGTCCCAACACACTCACAGCTTCTCTGACCATCAACATACACACCAGAGCAGTACATTTGTAAGAACTGATAATCCAACATTGACACATCATCACCACCCACCATCCAAGGTTTACATTAGAGCCCATCTTGGTATTGTATGTTCCACAGATTTGGACAAATTGTGATGTGTATTCATCATACAGATCAAACACAACGTTCACTGCCCTACCATTCTCTGTGCCCATTTATCGCTCCTCCCCCAGGCCCCGGCAATATCCAAGCTCTTTACTCTGTCTGTAGTTCTGCCTTTTCTGGAATGACATCCCGCTGGAGTCAGACCACGTGTAAGCTTTACAGGTTGACTCCTTTCACTTAGTCATCTGCCGTTTGGTTTCCTCTGTGTCTTTTCAGGGCTTGATAGCTCATTTCTTTTTAGCACTGAATAATATTCCCTCGTCTAGATGCGCCACAGTTTACCCATGCACCTCCTGAAAGACGTCTTAGTTGCTTCCAGATTTTGGCAGTTATGAATAAAGCTGCTAAAAACATCCATGTGTAGGTTTTTGTGTGGACAGAAGTTTTCAACTCCTTTGAGTAAATTCCAAAGAGCTTGATTGCTGGATCTTCTGACAAGGCTATGTTTAGTTTCGTTTCACTGTGGGTTCTTCAATTAATTTCGAGTTTTAAAAATATTGCTCTAAGATATTATTGACTGTGATTACTGACTTTTGGGGGAGCTGCTTACATTTCACAGTGGAGGCGCTACCTCCCTGGCCTCAAGCCAGGGCCTCCCCACATCACCCCAGGAATGTCTGGGTCCATCACTGCCGGCCACCAGCACAGAGCCTGGAGTGAGGCTAAGTGGGGAAAGCCTGAGTCCCAGCCTGTCCCATCGGAGTGCAGTGTCACCCCCATCCTTGCCTGCTTAATGGGGAGGTCTGTGATGCTGATGGTGGAGCTTCAGTGAGGCAGAGTCCTCAAACCCCGGAGGCGAGGAAAGCTTCCCTCACTTTGGGTTGCCTGTGTCTGGAGGTCAACATGCCCACTTCCCAATTATTCCACTTGAATAACCCCCTGTTTCTGTGGCATCCATGTATTTCTGGAATGGGAGGAATGCAGGGAGGCTGAGCAATATATATATATATATATATATATATATACATATATATATAAATGTTTATGTAGCCCATAAATACAAGTTTCCCTCTGAATCTACCCATTCCAGATATTCAGGTTCATCCCTCTGTAAAATGAAAAAAATCTTTTTTAAAAAATTATGTCTATAGAGCACATGTACACTTTGCTTGTCAGTATTCCCCGAACAACCCAGTACAACAACAGTTAACGTATTTACATTGTGTTCAGCGTTATAAGAAATCTGCAAACAGTTTAAAGTACGCAGGAGGTTGCACATAGGTTATATGCAAAAACCATGCCATTTTATGGAAGGGACTAGAAGTTCTGTACATTTGGGGCTGTGCATCCCAGAACCAAACTCCGGCAGATACTGAGGGACAGCTGTACTGAACACAAGATGTGAGCCTGTCACTTTCAGTCAGAGCCAAAGGGCAGCAAAACAGCATCCTTTCTGATGCTGAGAGCCCAATTAGCCATTCTTAGAGATTTGAAAAGCAGCAAGATAAAGACAGAGTGTGCTCAGTGGCTCTGATCTATCATGTGACCAGGTTCCAGGAACCTTCCCCCCAGAGTGGTGGGTTCCCTACCCTCTCCGCCCACCCAAGGCCCAGCGAGAATTCTTTCCAGTGGAATTTATGCCGACTTTCCTTCCTCCTCTTTTCAGTGAAAATAGAGTGTTTGGAGAAAGGCAGCCTAAAGTATAACAGGGAAACCACTTTCCAGTAGAGTTTAGTTTAGAAATAATTTCCATGAAAAATCGTCCCACTGATATTAGGTCTGCAGTCTTAATGATGGAGTATTGCCTTTTAATCATGGGGCTGGTCTTATAAATGCCTGTCTGGAGTGCGGCCAGAGGCAGGGGCTGGTGTCTGGCTGCTCTGCAGTTGGCCTTCGGGGAAAGGGTAGCCACAAGATGTTCCCACCCCTCTGTGTGCCCTCAGGAATTTGAAAATAAAACTCGTGAAAACAAGAACAACAGCGGCAACTTCCTTCTGGATGCAGCCAGATTCCTTTTTGACTGTATTCCAAATGGATAGCGTCTGAAAACAGTCCTCCCTTACCAGCCCAGAAAGATGAACTGCCTCTGGAACACTCAGACTGAAAAGCAAGAGTGATTCGATTGGACTTTTATTTTGAATTAACGCACATGACTTACACAGAACAGTGGGTTTCGTTTGGCATACCTGTGTGTGTGTATAATACTGTGCGGTCATTTCTGAGCCTCATTCTCCCCCTTTCCCTCTTTCATTCTCCCCTTCACTCCCATCCTTTCCCCCTGATACTCTCCCTCTACCTTCCTGTCATCTCTTTTTCTCAAGATGAGGTAGAAGGATTAGGGCAGAAGATTGAGGGAATACCCGTCTCCCACAGGGGAAGTCAGCAAGGGCTGTGTGTGGATACTGGCTATAGACCAGCGTTAGATTGTGCAGGAACGGTTGTCCCTTGAATAGTAAAAAAAGTCAAATTACTTCTAAATGGATGAAAAAGAAGTATTATGTTGTCGAGTAAGTAAAACACTTATGACATTTGTTTTCCTAAGCACTTACATGGATTGAAATGCAATGTTAGAAAAGCAAATTTGCAGAGGAGAGTTCTGTAGTAGATGAGAAGGTCTGGGCGTATCTGAGTCTCTTTTAGGGTACTAGCAAAGAAAAGGTCAGTGTGTTTCATAGTCTTAGAGCCAGCACCTGGCCTGAGTGGGCAGCATAGATGCCTAAGGTGACAGGTGCCATCACCCATGCCGAGTGCTGTCAAGGCTGGAGAGCAGGCTGCTGCTAGGGTAGCAAATGTGCCTGGTGCTGGGTGAGGCGTGGGCAGCGAGGTCGTGGTGGGACTTTTAGGTTTTCATCAACATTGCTTGCCAGGGTCCCAGCACATAGTCACGAGCTTGACAGGGTTGAAAGTCTGCCCTCATTTTCGTAGCACTGAGGCTCAGGTGTGGCCAGGCTCTGCAGCGCCCCCAGCGGCTTCCTGACCCGGGCAGCTTGGCTTTGAAGTCATACCTGCAGGGTGGGGTGGGGGGTAGTTGCTGCTTTGTCCACGAGATTCTGTGGTGGCACACTGTGAACATTCAGCTCCAGGATCGTGCAAGCCAAGCCATAAATCCACTTTTGTTTTAATTAGCTGCTGCTGCTTTGGTGCTTTGTAACTGTGCCCTGCTGTACTAGTAGCTCTTGTGGTACCACATGGACTTTGCTTTAGGAAATGTGGCACATACTGGTAGGTGTAACTGACAACTTTTAGAGACTGGAGAGTAAACTGCAAATAGGATTTTCAGACTGTTGCAGAGAGTACTCCAGAGTTCCGTGGAGTTTTCTCTGCTATCAAAATTGCAGTTCCATTTAAGGTATCATTTGAACTGTGTGCCGATCCTATACTCATACAATAAAATTAAAATATCAGCATACTGAAACATATTAAATAGACCATGGATATAGGTGTACTGTCTTTGAGGAAAGGGAAAAGGGAAAGATGGAAAGAAGTCATAAACAAATTTCTTTTGTGCAATAGGAGTCCTTAAGTACTGTACTTCAATTTGGCTATTTTGCATTAAAAAAAAGATTGCCTCTTAGTTTTCTTGCACTTGTAATGAATGTTCTGAGAGGGAGTTTTTACAAACTGAGTTAATCTTTAAGTAAAACATGGATTTGCGACTGGGAATTAACCATTGACAAGACTATTTCAAGAAATCCTTTCCTACAGTGAAACAGCTTTGGGATAGGAGGAATACACCTCTCATTTGTCCTTTATGAGCTAGTATGTTCACATACAAGGTTTACTGAAGAAAGGGAAGACTTTATCCAAGTTTATCCATTTTGCAATCAGTCCACCTGTAAAAAAGACTGTTCTTATAAAAGATGGTGTGGACCCATGATGCACTTGTTTTTAGTTTTAAAAATACAGTTAGATATCTTTAGATATTGCTTGCTATTACAATTCGTGGGTTGAAATTAGATTTCCCAAACTTTGAAGAAGTTGTTTAGTTAACATGAACCTGAGAGACTGTACACCCTTCACCAATACCTTCTAGGATTGCTTTGTAAACAGGATGAGGTCTGAGCCCTGTCTGAGCCACAGTTATCTTACAGGGTCTGCCAGCGGTCAGGTGGGTAACAAGTGAGGAAGCACCTCAAGGTTTTCTGTTTCTGTTTCTTTCTTTGCAGTCAGGCTCTTTCTAAACTTGGCTTCCTTCTTAAAAAGTTGACATGAAGCCTATTAATACCAAAGATGAAGGATTCAAATCATCAGAATGTGAACACGTGCCTAGAGCTACTTCATGAAATCTATCTTCTAGGAAGTCTATGTGAAATACTTTCTTCTGTCTGTCACAGCCGCAGTACCCCCATTTTAACCCGGACACCTCCCTAATTTCTTCTTCTGATGGCAAGAATACTTTTATGCAAAAAGAAAATCTTAAGGTTTCAAAGACTATATAGAAGACAGTAGGGCAACTTTTATCTGTTATTTATACCTCTACACCCAAAACAGATTTGACTTGGCTTAATCAAAACCAATAAAAAATATAAGAGCCATTGAAACAAGAATTATAGTAAGTAGCAGTGGAGCACAATATATGCACTGGAAAAATTAATATAAGGATAATTGCTGTAATTTTAATTAAGACCAAAAAAAAAAAAAGATAAAAGGAAAAATGTAGTGAGTTAAAATAATTTCATTATTTTAGAAAAGGTTTATGCCAGCTCCTTAGGAAAAAAAGTTTGAAAGCATTATAACCCAAGAATTCCTATTTGTTCATGTGCTTGACATCATATTATGTTATAGTTGTTTCATGAATGCTTTTTCATATAGCTGTGTCTTTACATAAAATTCAAAACCCAGTCCATGGTGTTTAATCATGTCATAAGAATCTGTGTCCTGGGATCTGAAGATTTCTGTGGGTCTTACCTGAGACATGCAAAGAGTTAATATAGCATTAATAATTAATGAGACCCTCAAGTGGCTGGGTCCTAGCTATTCACTGTTGTATCAGGGTATATACATTTTCAACTATAGAGGAATGTTTGAAGGACAGTTCATTGTTGATGGCTTGGATAGCAAAAGAGAATTGGAGAGGACTCTCTGCCATGATTACAAAATTCCTGATTTTATGTATATTCTAATAATACTAGCTACCACTGCACACTCTCTCCAGGAATGAGATTGGAAGTATCTGGATTCAGTGTTGCCCTCTCAGTTGCTCTGAGGTGGTTCCTCTGGACGAAGAGATGAGAGGATCAGAACGTTGCCTGGACTCGCGGGGGTAGGGGAGGGTTCAGTTTGTCAGTCTTTTGTTTTCCTTTGCCTTGACGCGTCTATCGAAAATCTCTTCACCATGACTTGTTATTTTGGGAAATGCAAGATTAATTGCACACAGGATTTTTTAATTAGAAGTTTCCTGTCAAGTTCATTTGTTTTTTAAAAGCTGACTTTCACATGTGATCCTTTATATCCATCTAACTGTAAAACACACAGTTTTTGTACCAGCTTTTTCTTTTTTCTTTTCTTTTTTTTTTGTACCAGCTTTTAAAGAATATTCTGTGAAATACTAGAAGTAAAATTAAGACCCAGGCCTGTTTTGTGTTGTGTACTC
Organism: Chinchilla lanigera; assembly: GCF_000276665.1. Lineage (NCBI taxonomy): Eukaryota > Metazoa > Chordata > Mammalia > Rodentia > Chinchillidae > Chinchilla > Chinchilla lanigera. The sequence goes on along the minus strand of NW_004955429.1, from coordinate 4,718,950 downwards.
ACATAGAACTTCCTTCTTGATGTTCTCATCCCAGCAGTGGCCTCCAGGAGGCTGACTGGTCACATCTGGAAACCAGTTTCTGGCAGATTCTCATGTTTCAGGTGGAGGATTGGAACACAGGAAGGCATGTGTTCTGCGTTTCCAGAGGGTGGACATCTGTCTTCTTAGGCAAAGGAGTTGGTGAAGGCTCCTCTTCCACTTCCCATTCAGATTTCTCAGGTGGGCTCTGTAATGTGGCATTGAAACTAAGCAGACCCCAGGCGGGAGTGAGGTCCCGTCTGGAGCTCTGGGGGCTGGTTTTCCATCAGAGAGCTGCTCCTGAGCGCTCCTGCAGGTGGGTCTCCAGGCACCACTATGACATCTTGAGTATTTGTGGGTCTGAGCCATTCTCTTATGTACTGAATGGGGTCCCCCTAAAATCCACATATCGAAATCTTAATGCCCAGTGCTTCAGATATGACTTACTTGGTGATAAGACCTTCAAAGAGGTGCTTAAGTCAAAATGAGACCATAAGGGTGGATCCTAGTCCACTCACACCAATGTCCTTATAATAGAAGCAAATTAAGACACAGACATGTGCAGAGTGAAGATTATGTGAAGACCCAGGAAAGAGACAAGAATCTAAAAGCCAAGGAGAGAAGCCTCGAAAGAAATTGACCCCACCAACAGCTTGATCTTGATTTCTGAAACGCATTTCTGTGGTTTCAGTTCCCACCAGGTAGCACTTTGTTATGTTAGACATGGTGGCGCAGGGCCCATGATCCCAGCACTCTGGGAGGCCGAGGCAGAGGGATCATAATTTTTAGCCCAGTCTGGGCCACTTGGGAATTTAGTGAGGACCTTTCTCAAAGTTTAAAAAAGGTTGTAAAGGGCTGAGGATATAGTTCAGTGCAGCGGCAATTCCCAGTATATACCCCAAAAGAAAGGAAGGAGGGAGGGAGGGAAGGATGAAGGAAGAGAGGAAAGAAGGAAGACAGGAAGACAGGAAGACAGGAAGGAAGGAAGGAAGGAAGGAAGGAAGGAAGGAAGGAAGGAAGGAAGGCAGAGGAAGGCAGGAGGGAAGGGAGGGAGGGAGGATGGAATGAAGGGAGGAAGGAAGGAAGGGAAGATGGAAAGAAGGAAAGAAGGAATATAAGGATGCTGGCCAGTCTTCCCCTCCTCTTGTTGCTTCCCTTCCGTCCACTTGTGGTGTTTTCACGAACATATATGTCTTTCTTCAAGGCATTAAAATTATGTTTGTCGTTTGATTTCATTTGGTTTTCTTCTGGCCTTTTCTACCCTCGTATGGAGCATCAACTCGGTTTCTTAGCATGACAAGGGGAAATGTTCAAATCTTAGGGTACAGACTCACCTTCCACTCCTACTTTTCTTTTTGGCAATTCCTAAATCCGATCCTCAAATGTAATAAACACATGTCGTGTGGCATCTGACTGATTCAACTGCATCTCATCCAGAATAGCTTGCTTCTGTTTCCACCGTGCTGAGCTTGAGTTCTCAAAAGTTTGGTACTGTCATTAAAAATGATGTCCCCACCAAGTTTTCATTTTCAGACTTTCCTGAGGTGTTAATTGGCTTTAAGACATCTCTAGCTAAGTTTCTCCCAGTAATATAAAGTAGTGATAAAAATAAACCCTTCTTTCTCCTTCACCCCAACTTTTTGTCCACTCTCAATTTTTTTTTCCAGTCATATATTTATTAAGAGTCTACTTGGATTCTGGCACTGCTAAAGGTGCCATGGTTAGTTATTTGAAAATATATGAAATCTGGTTCTTGTCTTTAAGGAATTTTTAGTATAACTGAAGACACATGTAAGGACCAACTTAAAATATACATAAATCAAAGGCTGCACAGATGAAGTTACGATTACAGCCAGCCACATGGGCGGCTGTAACATTCTACCCCTCGGCATCTCCATCCCTCCGTTCTCCTGCCTGGGTTCACACCCAGCTCCATGACCCCATATCGCCACAGACCCCTCCTCGACTCTTTCAGACCTCTGCTCACCAGAGAATCCTCCACTTAGTAAAATAACATGATCAGCAACTTACCCTGCTGCCTCCCTCCCCTTGAGGCACTTATGTAGAACACTGGTTCTCAAACTTCCTTGGAGAACTTGTTAAAATCCAGATTTCTGGCCCTGCCTCCTGAGTTTGTGATTCAGTTGATTTGGGGTGGGGTCTGAGAACTTTCACTCTCCTGGGTGTCCCTGAGAGTGATGCTTCAGGTCCAGGGACCAGTGACTCTGGGAAGACTTTGAATGTTGTTACAATGGAGCGCCCCAGGAGGGCATTTTAATCAGTCCCCGAAAAGAGGATGAGAAGTCGTTGTTATACTTTGAGGGAAACATACAGGCCTTTCTGTGGAGGAAATTGGTAAGTCTGGCTTTGATCATGACCTTAAACCACAATATTTAATACGGGATGTGGCTCACTGGTAGAGTACTTGCCTAGCGTACGTGAGGCTGTGGGTTCCATCCGCAGCACAATCCAACACAAAACAAAACAGACTTAGCACATACGACTAGCGTGGCCCTCACCAGGCAGTAGGACCCATATCCTTCCCATGTGAGCTTGGTGACATCCTCTTGACCTAGGTCCTACTCTTAGGTGTTCATATTTTTTTATTCGTATTTGATCTTTGAACCACCTCTGTCTGCCCCCTTACCTCCTAGCTGGCCACATAGAAAAGGGGATAGACTCAACATCTTGCATGTGACCTTTTCCTTGGATTTTGGGTAACTGACTTTTTAATATGACTTCGTAGTGCTCCACAGTTCCCATTACTATTCTTCATACTACCTTACACATGTCCCAGTTTACCTCATTAAGGGTTTCCTACACCACTGCCCAGACCTTGGGATGCCTGGCCCAGGTCTTGGTCACTTAGCACCCAGACACTGATTCTATTCATATTATTGACAAGGCAGCTGACAGAACAGACGAGACTGATGCACCTAAAGATTCCCCTGGGGGAGAAATCTCCCCATAAAAATTGTCAAACAAAATCCAATACCAATTCATGATTTAAAAAAAAAAAAAAAAAAAAACTTGCCTAGAAAGTGTGAGGCTCTGGCCTCACTGTCCTGGATTTTATCCCCAGTACTGCAAAAAATAAAAAGCAAAACCCCCAGCACACTAGAAATAGAAGAGAATTTGAGCAAAAAAAGATTCTGTAAAAAAAACGTATAGCTAGCATCCTATTGTATGGTGTAAAACTGAATGGTTTCTCTCTGATTAGGAACCACTAAATGCATCCATGCTGACGCCTGCTACTCAGAGCAGTTCTGGACAGCTAGTGAAAGTAGTGGGCATGAAAAGAAAGAAGAGCCTTGCAGTTTGGAAAGAAGGAAATGAAACTGCCTCTCTTTTTAGATGACTTTATCTACACAGAAAATCCCAAATAAGGTACTAAAAGGTTCAAACCAAAACAGAAACCTTCTAGATGGAATAAGTGAATTCAGCAGAGTTACAAAGCACAGAGAGGCCTTTCTGTGGAGGAAATTTCTGTATACCAACCACGAACAGATGGAAGCACGGGGGTGGGGGCAGTACCATTTACAGTTACTCCAAAGAAAATGAAATGCTTAGGTGTAAATATAACAAAACATGTATAGGATGTGTAGGCCGAGAATTACAACAAGCTGATGAAAGAAATCAAAGCTCTAATAATTGAAGAAACATACTTTATTCATAAATTAGAAGGCTCAGCGAAGTAAAGATACTAGTTCTTCCCAAATAGGTTTATAGCTATAGCTTTAAAACCATTCCTATGGAACCCACAGCAGGGGTGGGTTTTTTTTATAAACACAAATAAGCTTTGAGACTATTTTGACCAAGAATAATGAAGTAGGGGAATCAGTCTGTCTGGTTTCAAGGTTTACTACAGAGCCACAGTAATCAAGACGAGATGGTACTGGTGGAGGAACAGACATATAGATCAATGAAACAAAAGACAGAACCCAGAAATAGACCCACACAAATAGGCCCACCTGATTTTTTACCAAGGTCAACAAATGGTGCCAAAGCAATGGGCTAACCACAGGCAAAGAAAGAACAAGTTTTAACCTAAGTCTTACATCTTATACATAAACTAGCTCACAGTGCATCATGGACTTAAATATAAAAGGTAAAATTGTAAAGCTTTAGATAAGAAATAAGAGACTTAGGACATTACATGCTATAGTTTGGATCTGGAGTGTCCTGAAAGACCCACATGCAATAAGCTTATGCCCCAGTCCATGGTGGAAGGGAGGTAGTGGAACCTTACTTAAGAAGTGGGGCCCAATGGGAGGTCTTAGGCCATAGAGGAAGTACCCTTGAGGACTGTGGGATCCTGGAGCCCCTCTCCTACTGCCTCCGTGTTTCACATCTGGCCATGAGATGGGGGCTTTCACCCCTACAAGCTCCCAGGAGGCTAAATTGCCTTGCCACAGACCCAAAAGCAATGGGCTAATTAACCAAGACTGAAAGCTCTGAAACTGAGCCAGAGTTACACTTTCCTCTTTGAAGTTTTGGTTCTCTCAGGTACTTTGTTACAATACCACAGAGCTGACTAAGGTACTAGAGCTTTGTGATTTTTTTTTTTTCTTTTACACATGCTACCAAATACATGAGACAGAAAAGGAAAAATCAGTAAACTTAATCTCATTTTTACAAGCTCTTGTTGAAAGGATAAAAAGTTAAGCTACAGACTGAGAAAAAAATATTTGTAAACTGTATCTCTGACAAAGGACCAGTATCTAGAGTATATAAAGAACTCTTGAAGCTGAATCATAAAAAAGAACAATCCAATTATAAGTTGGACGAAATACAAAAAGAGACATTTCACTAAAGAGGATGTACAGATGGCAAATAAACATAGGAAAAGATGCCCAACATTGTTAGCCTTTAGAGAAATGCAAATTAGAGCTATAATGAGATATCACTACAGAATAGTTAAATAAAAAATAATGGTAATAGCAAATGCTGTTAAGGATTCAGAAAATCTGAACCATTCATCCATTGCTGATGAGAATGTAAAGTGACACAGCCAGTCTGAAAATAATTTTATTATGTCTATTAAAGCTAAACATGGAGTTACTATATGACCCAATAATTGCACTCTTTAGTATTTATCCCAGAAAAATGAAAACTTCTGTTTTCCAAGAATCTTGTACATACGGGTCAGAGCAGTTTTGTATGTAACCACCAAATATAGAAACTACTCCAATGCCTCTAGCAGGTGAACGGTTAAACGCGACTCCATCCCTTACCGTGGGATACTACTCAGCCTTAGGGACAAAGTATTGACATGCACAATGTAGAAGTATTTTAAAGGGATTGTGCTTCATAAAATAGAACACATCTCAAAAGGTTGCATACTGTGCCCTTCTGTTTATGCACAATGCTCTTGAAATAAAATGCAAGAGGTGGGCACTTCTTCCCATGTCATAATGACCATGCTGCAAACACAGTGACTATTTGTAAAACCTGCCCGACGTTCTGCAAGAAATAAGGGAGGCACCAGTCCCACAAAATGATGCCACACAAGAACATCAAGGATTCTGTTTGCCCAAGGAAAGTGGCATTATGGCAAAAAGCAAAGTGACTATGGTGGGCAGGCTAAGCTAATTTTCTGGAAAAAAGGCTAAAACTCCTAAGAAGATTGTGCAGAGGTTGTGTGCGTTGGGTCCAGCTACAGATGTCAGAGAACGCGGGCTGTTTGCAGATGCAGCATTTTGAACACGGGTAAAAGGATCGATTTGAGTCATTTGTAGGAAAGTGGCTGCACCTTGAGACCACGATGTTACGTGAAGTGAATCAGACACACAAGCTGAAATATCGCATGGCTTCTCTCTCATGAGAAACCCACAGTATAAATAAAGAGGAAAATAGAAGATAGATGCTAAAATATAGGGGAAGAGGACCAAGAGACAGAGGGAGGAGGGAGGGAAAAGGGGAGGAGCGGACTGAAAAAGAATTAAAATGTGTTGTATGTGTGTCTGAACTCCCCATGAGAAGTGTAATCGTTATGCACTGAAACGTACTAATAAAAAATAGAAATTTAAAATATACTTTTTTAAAAAAGGGCCAAGTGATCTGGTGCTAAACTTCATCCTGTTTTATTATGAAGACAGTAACATCTTATGTTCATTCTGTTTGTTTGCAGTTAGTCTTGGGAGGGACTGAACTAGAGTCATTAATAAAATTCCCCTTGTGGGAATATTTGTGCTTTAAAGTAACAACAGTAGAAGAGATGGGGCCCAGATTAGTGGTAGTCAGGGGTTAAGGATGTAGGGTGTATGGGGGAGTTTGAATTAAAAGGGGTGGCAAAGCGGGATCTCCCTAAGGTGGTACCATTAAGTGTATGAAGTGCATTGTGTCATTAAATAGCGATACGTAGCTACCCAGGTCATAAAACTGGATAGAGCAGCTAATACAGTATATACATAAACCTGCATGATCCTGCACCAGTTCCGATGACCTAGCATCACTTTCACCCTATAGTGACACAGTTGCGGAGGAGAGGGTGAAGAGGATATGGGACCTGCCTGTACATTCTTGCAACTTTCTTCTTGTAACTATTTCAAAACAAAAGGTTAAAAAGTGTACGTTACACTAAGAATGGTAATAAACATGGAAGAAAGGAGTGAAATACATGAAGTGCTGGCGACAAAATAAAACAGTAGACTTGTTTCTGGAGACTCAAAATCAACACACGTAAGGATGTTAAAAGTGAGATAAAGTAAAAGTAGCAGATGGAAACAGTGGAAGGCCAGAGGCAATATCAGTGAAAGGATCCTAAAGTCCTCACATTTTATCTGACAAGATTGACTTCGGTACACTTGAATAAGTGCTTTTGTGACAAAAAGGTAGAATGACATTTATTTTTTAATGACATTTATTTAAACCAGCTAATTTAATATGTATCATTTACCGAGCATCTGTCCTGGTCTAGAAACCTGAGCGCACGGTGCTTAGTACAGCCCCGGGAGGAAGTTGGGTTATACTCTTTATTAATAAGCAGCAGAGGCCACGCAGAAGCAAATAATGTGCAGATAGAGTGGTAGGTGGCAAAGTGAGAATGTGACTCTTCAGCATCTCTAAACCTCACTCTGCCCTCTTGACTATACTCAATATAGAAATAAAGCGATTTTCTAAAAGAGTGCCTGCGATGTCTGGAAGGTGAAATGACCTCACCTTTTATGGAATGAAATAGGGATCTTTTTCAAGCTATAGGCAAAGCAGAAAGATTTCGTATTCCCCCTTTTCATTTCACTTCATTCACCAGCCGTATTATGAACATAACTGACTGCAAACCCGAAAGCTTTCCTATTTTCTCTTCTCTTCAGCAGATCTAAGCAGTCACTGTGAAATTGTGTGTCTCCGGACATTCAACTCGTTGTATTATTCACGAGAGAGAAGAGTATCAATGCACGACCAAATTTTAGTTTTTTCTTAATAAAGCTATGATAATAAAAATAAAATTTTTGATCTCAAAGTACTGTGTAAGAAAGGGAGGTGATATTGTGAACATCAACCCCCCCCACTCATCTATTGATTTTTATTTGGTAAATCTTATTTGGCATTCTCCTGATGCTAAAATGATCTTGGAGCCCCAGTATTCTAAGGCCCCTTCTTATGCAGACACATCCACTTTCTTAGTGACTTCCTCTTCATTGAGATACAGAACCTGACACCTGACATGCCTCATATTAAATAACAATACCTGGTTTAAATACAGGGTAAGGTTTATTTCACTCACAGTTTGTAGAGGTTTCAGTCTAAAGGCTCCAAGGCAGGGTGGCATGGCAGAAGGACGTGGCAGGCATGAAGCAGAGGTTCATCAAGGGAGGAGGGATTTACATGGACCTTGACTTAGGAATTCAATGCGTTCCCGAGGGCTAGTGTAACTCAGGCTGTCAAATAAAGGTTCAGGCTCCTCTACACAGCCTTCCAAGTCTCCCTCCTGTGCACAGGCAGATCTCAGTGTCCTTAGAGAGACACTGGCCCAGGATTTCGCAGTGAACTCCAGACAGGAAAGGATGTTGTTATGTTCCTTCCAGAACTCTTTAAGGGTGAAATCTCTATCAGACCTTCTGGAAGCACAAGCAGCCAGCATTAGATGCATACCTCAAGACTTTAGTTGCAAGTAAAAATGAAAATTCCAGTCATAACCCAAATTGTTTGAACGTCAGGCTGGTTGTAGCTTTCAAGGGTCCATTGTATATACACGCACACCCTTCAAGGCCACGCCACAGTGACCCACCTCTCCCCACCAGGCTTCACCTCCCACATCACACCTGGTTGTGAACCGTCGGTAATAATCCAGTGCCACACACCCATGATCCAGTCACCTCCCCCAAGCCCCACCTATGAGCACACAAGGCTTTGTGGGGACATTTAACATCACAGACCGTACAAGGCAAAATACACCCAAACACACACTCACTGGTGCTAGATCCTAGACAGCTGCAGGAGGACTCAGTTGCTCATGTTTGTTAGTGGGTTTGAATAAAAGAAACCTGAAAATTGCTCTCTGGTCTGTCAGGCTTTTTCTCCTCCTTTCATCCTAGGATAAATGACTAAAGCGCTCCAGTTTACAGCATGGGAGAAGGAGTACTTTGATCTTACCTGAACATTGTGCAGCAGAAGCTTCTATTTACTGACTTATAAAAGATTTTATGCCTCATGCTGTTGTACTTAGGATGACAGAGAATGTACTAGAAAGAGATGGAGAATGCGTCACCTCCTGAAGTAAGGAGTCTAATCGGGTATACTAGCGACAGTCCCACTTTCCTGAATGCGTACAGATTTCAGCACAGGCCAGGAGTACTGAAGTAACTGAAAAAGAATAGTCCTCAAAACATAGCCTCAGACTCTGCAGCCATGTACCGTTGCCCACCTCACTGTGGGCAGAGCCAGAATGAGTTTGTCCAGATCTTTCACAATAGCTTCATCTGCTGGAACAAAAGCACCTGTCACAGGGTGAGCTCACAGCCTTCTATAAAAACACCAGGGACATTCTGATCCCTGCCCTGCTGTCCCAGCTCTGTCACAGACTAAGTCAGAGACCCCCCAGCGAACCTCCTGTCCTTTCTAGGCTTCAGTCTCCTCATGCGTGAAATTCTGACCCATTTCCCAGGACATTGGAAAGGAATATTGGCATCATGAAATGGTTGTGAGCCTCCCATGTTTCCCAACAGAATTTTATTGTTAGTGATGATGAAGTGGGGCTGGGTGGGTGGCTGTTTCTTCATTTTGTGCCTTTGGTAAAGTGCAGATAGCTGTTCTTTTGCCAACACAAAACTAGAAGTGCTGGACAGAATTCCCGAGAAGGAAGGCAGATGTGGCCATAGTCCTCTGAACTGCTCGTGTTCAGCCTCATTTCAGAGTCAGTATTTTCCAAAGAAAAGAGTTGCCCTACACAGTACTTGCCATTACTATGGTCGTGGTGATTACCTGTTATGAGCAGGCTAGCCCTACCTTCTCCAGGGAAAAGTGGAAGTCGGTCCCTTAAAACATGGTTTATCATGTTCTTAAAAGAGTTGTTTCTGAAAATTTTCTTGAGACCTTGAGTTTTAAATGAATGGCCGTTATGTTTCTCGAGTTTTTGATTGGTCTTGGTTTCCCTTGAATACAAGAGTTTTTGCTTTTCCTACATTAATTTTGAGAAGCCACGTGATACATAGTGAGCAGCATAGATTGAGAAGGCAGACTGGCTGGCGTGTCATCGCAGCGCTGGGAGGTTGGGCAGTTATCTAACTGCTCATCTCCATTTCGTCATCAGTGAGGAGATATAAGAGCAAGTCCTACTTCACAGTATTGTTGTAGGTGTTAAAATAGTTATTTTGTGTTAATTTCTCAGTACAGTCCCTGAACGGTGTAAATGGGGGGAATGGTTATTAAGCAGTTCACAGAGCCGTTGTAGGAAAATTCAGCTCTGCCTAGAACCTGACTACTTCTTACTTCTGCTACTCCTAGTCCACCCCCAGCTCTGGCTCGGACAACTGCGATGGCCTGATGACTGCTTCTTCTTACTCCCAGCCATCTCTACAGAGCAGCCCGCATGGTCATTCCCACTCCTAAGTCACGTCACAGCGGAAACACCCGCCACAGGCCCATCCTCCACCTGCCTCAGCCCCTGCCCCCACCCTGCTCCTCCCCGCCCTGCCCGGGCCTGGGGGGACCCTTCCACAGTCTAGCTTACCGCCAGCAATCTGGAGGACATCCTTCGTACTTGCAATTCCTTTTTTAAAAAAATATTCTTCCAGACATTTGTAAGAAAGATGGTTTTCCTTCATTGTCTTTATTCAAACCTCATTTTCTCTGAAGAAGGATTTTCTGGGCCCCCTTTAAGAAGTATCACTTCCTTTCCTGCGTAAGTTTATCCCAAATCTGTCTTATTTCCCCAGAGAGGACTGCTAATCGACATGTGCTTTTCTCTGTATTGACACGGCCTGGCTCTCCTCAGCTGGCACAGAGGTTCCTGCGTGCAGCTGTCTTGTTTTGTGTGTTGCATTTTACAAGCTCCTAGTATGGTGCTAGTAGTACATAGTAGATGCTCAGTAAATATGTGCCGACTAAATTAATTAGTGGAGTGAATGGATTAGTAGTTTACACTGGGCTTTATGTACACTATTCTGGTTAATTGCAGGAAGTAAGGATCACAGGAGGATGAATGTCTTTTCCTTGCCCCCACACCTGGAAACATTAGGTCAGATCCCAAAGAGAGTTCTCCTATTCCCAGACCCAAGCGGCCACCACCTCTTTACTTTTGTAATCACGTCAACCATGACTGTTTTATTTAATTAGAGAGGTTCAGTGCACTAGCTCACTTAACATCCCCTTGATAAAAGCAACCATGGATGAATATCAATATAATGACATTGAATGAAAGAAGACAGTGTGTATTGTATGATTTCACTGATATAAATTCTAGGAAATGCAACCAAATTCATGGTGACAAATGGCAGATTAGTAGTTGCTCAGGGTGGAGGGGGGTCTTACAAAGGCTCCAAGGGAACGTTTGGTTTTTTTTTTTATTTCGAAAAATAAAAGAAGGAAAACATTAACAGACAGACATCCATTTACAAAATAGCATAAGAATAATACAAACAAAGCAGAGTTACAGACAAAGTTGTAGGAAATTAACCATGGTTGTTGTATTACTTATTAATATCTTCAGAGTGGCTTCTCTGGAAAACAAATAGAGACATGCAAGATTGATCAAACAAGCAATCATGAACTGTTCCTTTCTGTAGAGCAATAGAAGACAGTAGCACAACTATGTTAGCTATCTTGTATATACATACTTATGTAATTTCCCCTTCTTTTCCTTCTCTTTTCCCACACCCCAGTTGCCCTTTACTTTTGAGCATTTTCCTTTCATTTCACAATGTCTTATCACACCTCCTAGTTTTCATTCACTCTTTCAGGCCCTACACTAGTGAGACAATAGGATGCTTACAAAAGGGAACATTTGGAATGGTGGAAGTGCTCATCATCTTCACCTGGTGATGGCTACATGGAAATACATGAACACTGAATCAAACTGTGCCTTTTAAATATGTGTGATTTATTATATATTGTTTTGCTCAATAAAGCTGTTTTAAAAACAGTAATCTGTCCAAGGTCACATTACATATTTTCGCAAAGCCGGAGTAGAGCCCATGTCTGTGTTGGGTGTGTTCTTCTGTTTCCTGCGCTGCCCGCTGCTCAGCCCTGAGCCTGCCGTCTGCAGCCCCCGCAGCACCACACCTGCTTCACGGTCATCGTCATCACCTCTGGTCCTCGTTGTCAGCTCAGCGCTCCTTTGCCTCGGAAGACTGACTTTGACTTCACAGCTTGGGGTGTTCCCCCTCACCTTTGTAAGGCTGTGTGGCAGTCAAGCAGGCAAAACTAACTAGCATTTGTGGAGTGGTAGGGGTATAGAACTTTCAGATGGGTGCATTAAGAGAATCCAGTTATTTGACTGAGGTCATCATGGAACAGCAGCTTCGGCACAGGAATCAGAACTGGATCACTCTGCACTGTGTTTTTCAGCATAAAAGCTATGGTATTCTTTCTTCCTTTTCAACCTTTTTAAGATGTTTGCAGAGCTGGGTATGGAACCCAAGGCCTCATTCATGCGAGCCAAGCCCTGTACCCACTGGGCTACACTCAGCCCTCTTCCTTTCATTTTTCCTTAGCAAACTGTAGCTCTCGTTTTTCTCCCAAAGTACCCAAGCGATGTTTCTCACCCTTCGTTTTGCATATCTTCTTCATCTCCACAGTGTGTGAGGCTTCTCTATGCCTCCTGGCACTGCCTGCAGGCACGCGGGACCCCTGCTGCTGCCCCCATCCCCCGTGCAGAGGGGCCACCACCTACTAGCGCAGTATGGGTAAAACGGACATCACAAAGCTATTAGAGTAAACGGCGCGTGTCAGATGAGGCCGACATTCTGCCTCTAATATTTAAATAGCCCACACTGTAATTAATAAATTTGTTCCTGACGGAGCAATTGCTTTTCCGTTGGTGACTATTTCACCATTCAGCAGGACACTTTTTATTTACTGCTGGACACTACTGGGTAGGCATTGTGCTCATTAATGCTCATTAGCACAGAACTCAGAAATAATTCAGCCTAACGCTCAAGCAGACAGAATAAATGCACAAGTATTTTTCGGTGGAAAGAAAAACGTATTTTTGTTTAGATATCTGAGGTTATTTCTTTAAAAATTAGTAATGGCTCTTAACACTGTAGTTTTGAGAGTATTGGTTTATTCCCTTTATTGCATTTGTATTCCAAAGACCTTTAACCAATTAATTTATAATTGTGATTTTAGCACATTTTGATACTAAGTGCTACCTATACAGTGCTACTTATATGTGTGGTCAATTCTGTTACTGTTACTCTCTGCTTTAACCTGTTTTGAGAAATTATGCATAGATGTGTGCATATGTATGTATGAATACATTTACAAGCACACACGTATATATGTAAATACACACAGTGGTTCCTCTATGTCTGTGGGTTCCACATGGATAGATTCAACCTACTGTAGGTGAAAATATTTGAAAAAACGTACACCTGTACTGAACATTTATAGATTTTTCTCCTTGTCTTTATTCCCTCAACAATATAGGGCAACAAAGATTTTCAGAGCATTTATGCTGGGTTTTATAAATAATCTAGAGATGATTTAAAGTATATTCGACTATGTGTAGGTTGTTAGCAAATACCGTGCCATTTTGTGTAACGGACTTGGCCACCCATGGAGTTTGGTTTTCACAGAGGGTCCTGGCACCAACCTCCCACAGACTCCGAGGGGTGACTCTCTCTATATATGCACATTTTCTTAGAGTGGGACATTCTTTCCCATTAGATTTGCAAGCGTCTCTAAGTAATCTGAGGCAAGCCTGTTCTGGCAGAGAGAAAGAAGACAATGCAAATTTAAAACTTCACTGATTCTTTTTTTCATGTGTGCCATGGTTCACTTCTAAATGAACGCTAGCATGTTTCCTTTAGTCTAGCTGTGAACATTGAAAATTTTTTGATTTTCTGTGGAATTTGAAGACTAGATATTATCAGTAGGAAATTGCTAATAGAAATGGATGCTTTTGATTCGGGCCAAGCGTACCGCAAAGATCACAGAGGCAACATCCAGCTTGTGCACAAAACATGCTTATAAAACACGGGCATTGCCAAGGGCGGGTTGGGAATGTGTGCAAAGCAAAACTCTAGCCGCGTGGCCAGACCTATCACTGTGACCAGAAGTTGTTTGTATCTACAGAACTCTAAAAGAAAGATCCTGTGCAATTGTTATATTTGTTAAATTTTTCCATTATGACCGTAACAATCCCACAAAAATGTTGGGCCAGAAAAGAAGAAGAAATCTGAATCTTCTAAAACATATTGCTATTCTCGCTGAGGACATGTAAGTCTCCTCTGCCTTGCTTGACAGTCTCCGGGAATCACTTGGGACTATTTTGAGACTGGATCATCAACACTGTCCCTTCAGCCTCACCTGTTCTACTAAATCCCCCTCTGGCTGCTGCACCATGATGAGAGAGTGACTGGAAGAGCTCAGCTATGACCCTGACGCCAGTCCTTCCCCTGTCATTTTTCAGACCTTCGGTCTGGGCACCCCACAGGAGCAGCTTCTTGGGGGGCACCCGCCCTCCATGTGTTATAGTCAGCACTCTCATGTGCTTGTCTGGGGCGCTGTATGTGCTAGAGCTCTTCCCAGCCTTGAGACATCCTTCTCTCGGTGTTGGAAACCTTTTCTTCTGAGTTTTCTTCCTGCCGCACTAGCTGCTCTTCAATCTCCTTTGTTGGTTCCTTCTCGTTTTCTTACTTTTAAGCGCTGGCCATTGGCCCAGATCCCATCACTTCTCTGCACTAACACCTAAATGATTTGACCTGGTCCCAGTCCTTTGGTGTCTAGTGGCAGCTATATGATGATGACCACACAGGCCTGACATCTCCCCTGAAGTCCAGATTAGTATTTCAAGCCATCTACTTGACATCTCAAACAGGGCCAAAAACGGATATCTCATGTCCCCAAGAACACGGACTCTCCCCATAGTCTTCCCCATGCCAGTAAGATGCACCCTTGTCTCGCATGTCACTCATGTGGAAGCTTTGCCGTTATCCTTGACTCCTCCTTGGATCATTGCGTATTCAGCCTGTCAGGAAATCCTTCACTTTGCTTTCAATATATAGCTGGTCCTACTCATCTCCAGCTTCTGCATCCATGGACTCAACAAACTATGGATCAGAAATGTTCAGAAAAAAAAAAAAAAAAAACAAAACACTTATATCTGTACTGGACACATTCTTCCCTAAAGAATGTAGTATAACTGTTTACATGGTTTTATTTGTATTAGTTATTGTAACAAATACGGAGATGTTTTACATTTACAGGAGGATATGCGTGGGTTATAAGCAAAGACATCTTTTTACATGAGAAACTTGAACACCCATGGATTTTGGTATCTGTGGGCGTCCTGGAGCCATCCTTCCAGTGCTTACAGAGGGACGACTGTCTATCCTGAAATCTGACCACTTTTCATCATCTTTAACCCTCCACCGACGTCTGACCTATGCTAGTTTCTCACCTAGATTTTTGCCTTAGCTTCCTATTGTTCTTAAGTCTAGTCATTGGCCTCTCTGGTAGTTCTTACCAGATCAGCCTGGTAATCAATCTCGTCCTCTCCACCTCTGTGTAAAATCCTGTTTGGGCTTGCCACTGCACTGAGAGAACAAAGTCTGCGCAGTCTGACCACCTGCCTCCTTGCCAGCCTCATCTCATTCCCCTCGCCATCTTGCTCATTTTTCTGCCAGTGCAGTTGCTCTCTGCTGTGCCTGGAGCTTATCAAGCATACTCCCTTTCAAGAAAACTTGCTGCTCCCATGCCCTAGATCCTTCTTCCCCAGATATCTGCAAAACTTGCTCCCACACATCTTTCAGACATCCTCCTCTCTGTAGGACATCCAGCTACTGAATAAGAGTTCAGTGCACCCACTCCCACCCTGCTGTTCTCTACTCCCTATGCCTTATTTTATTTTTTTCCCTATTATTCAGCATTTACTCTGCACTCAACTGTGTATGAGCATGTTATCTATTGTTCATGGGTGGAACAGCTAAGACCTCTGAGCTGACTGCTATATCAGCAGCCTTTAGAAGATTGTGTGCTACACGTAGGTATGCAATAAATATTTCTGCAGTGAATGGGCCCTATCTGTGATTACGTTGAATCTGTTTAAATGAATGCAAGTGCTCCTACTCTGTAAATCTGAAACCTAGTTTCATCCATAATTCTCTATTCCTAAAGAATTTATTTAATGATCAAAATCATAGCTCAGTCTGCCTTGCTTTAGTTACTTTTACTTGCAGTTCCACACTGTGTAGGTTGAATTATTTTGTCCTGTGGAAAGAGACACACACTATTCTTTTTGTTATGTGTATTATGTAAGCATCATATTTATATATGAACTCTGTGGCCATTGTAGGAGATAAAGCTGAGACAACGCAGAGACCTCTAAGTGACAGCAGTTTTGGTTGGGCTTTCCTTTTCCTGCTTTCCTGAAGCCCAGGGTGGGCACACAACCCATTCAATGCATGTTATTTTGGGGACATCACAGTACAAGATGACTTTGCTTGATAAATTTGTTAGCTAATAAAGCAGCTAGAGATACCTACAGGATTTATGGCTTCTTTCTTACTGCTTTTAGTTAGGAATGCCCAAAATGGTCATTTTGACCCTGAGGCAACGAGAAAGGACCCATATCTGTGAATGCAGTGAGGAAGAGCGAGAGAGCACGAGTGGTTTGTAGTGAATCTGCAAGTGGAGCTTGTATTTTACAGGCCGTGACGGGAGGGACCAGGGGATGTGGGTCCAAGCAGGAACTCACCCATCCCAGAGCTGCCCCAGAGGGCCAGCATGCTTTGGCCCCCTCAGACATGTATTCTTTATGGTGATCTAGTGGCTGACATCAGAAGCTTCTCTTAAAAGGCATTGCTGGAACTTCAAAGGGACATGGTGAGGCGGAAGTAGCTGTGTGTGGGGTCTCTTAAATGCCACTTCAGAAAGTACCTGAGGGCAATAAAATATAAAGACACAACAAAAAGCTTCCTGGAGTCTCCTGGATAGTCTGGTGTATCAGGCCCACGCCTGGAGGGTCCCGTCTTGTGAACAAGTGGCTCCGAGCTGACCCCTGCTTAACATCCCCTGCTTAATGATGAGTGGCCCCGTCTCCTTACTCTCACCTTCTGGACTCCACCAGCAATAACTCCTCCTTCTCACTCGCTCCTGAAGTGAGAATGGCACACACAGGCACAAGATGTGGAGCCTAGATTCACCCCTGAAGTCCCTTTGTCTCCTCCCCACCAGGACGGGGGCCAGCGGATGACCTTGATCCAAGCACTTGACCAATAGTCAGTTTTAACACGCACTCTTCCTTATCACATGCACTCCCTCTTGCACACTCACATGCAGGGCTGTGACCCTGAGCGCCCACCCCAGGCTCTCCCTACTGCTACCTCTCCAGGTTCTCTTAGCCAAGCTTTCTCTGAGAACCCTTTATCCCTCTGCCCACGACAGAAGGACATTCCAGTTCTCCCATCAGACCAGGGTGTGGAGAAGGGCAAAAACCAAAGATGCAAGGAGGCTGCCAGTGGCTCCCCACCCTGCAGACAGGGCCCCAGGACACAGGACAGGAGGAGTAGTGCCGGGAGCAGCAGGCAGGATGCATGGTGGGGCAGCGGGCTGGGAGCCAGGGACAAGTTTCGGAACAGACTCATCCTGTGCCCGGCACCCTGTCACTGCCTGCTTGAAGCTGGCGTCTGGCTGAGTTTGTCTGGGAGTATCCATGGTGCAGCAGCTGTGGCCTGTTGCAGGGGAGGGGACCTTTATCCCAGCCCCAGGAACGCCTGCTGAGAGCCCAGAGGAAATGGATATTGAGCGCATGACAGAGTAATGGACACGTGATAGAGATGGGAAAATCTTAGAGCTTAAGCAATAGCAAGGGTAGTCCAGCATGATACAAGTGTGGGTACCCCAAAGGCAGCTAAACAGGACTCCTGCTGTGCTACTAGCATAAACCAAAAATAAAGCAACTAAGTCCTCTCTGAAGCAGCGGGCACTCAGATGCCTGCCTCCATTCAGATGACTTAAAATAATAACACTACACCCACCTGTTGATAGAGCAGACAGCACAGCAATCAGGATGCCACAAGGTGAAGAAAGTTCTGCTTCTAGCTTTGACGCTGACATTTAGGAAATGCCCCTTTGGGTGTCACACACAAATCTGCCATGGTAAGAAGACAGACTTGTATATCTCCTAAGTATTTTTAAAGGTCTTGATCAGCCTAACAAACCACAAGGCAAAGCAAGTTTCATCCCGTGCTTTGACAAATATCCCTTCATACTGGCCAGACCTGACTGTAAAGCCGGGTTGCACTTTAGAATTCCCTGATCCATCATCACATAGAGAATTGTGTGTTTGATCCTGTGGTTGAAAAGGGTTCTCCTTCATCCCAACCTGCAACAGAGCAGCCCCATCTTTCCTCCCTTCCTCCAGCTCTGTGAAGCTCCCCTCCATACTGCTATAGGCCTCGGGCCACACAAGCGCCTGTCCCTACCTTCATGAGCAGATCCCTTTCTATGCGATGCATCAGCTGTGTGCTGGTCACCCATCAGTACTGGGGTGCATATGCTGATGCGTTAGGCGTGCACGCGCTCCTTCGCCAGGCTCCTCCTCTATCGCACAATGTGACCTTTTCACATGAGGATTTACACTCATAAATCCTGCATTTCTAATCAAATCAAATCGCAAAGATTTAGGGGATCTCATCGTCCCTCGGCAAGCAGCATCGGATAGATGCTTCTGGGTCACCTGAGAGATACAGCAAGGACATGTACTGTTTATTAAAAGCAAAGGCCAGTGAAATACAGGTTTCCCCAAACGGCCAAGGGCCTCTGTCTCACCACCTTCTAGAAAAAAATCTGAGCCTGTCCCTTGGACCCTTAAAAGGAAGCTGAGAGGAAGATGCCAAAAGAGGAACAGCAGCGGAACACATGCCTCATCCTCCCTAGATGCTGGTATTTCTGACTTTTTAGCCTGGACCAGTAGATCTGGGAATATAAAAAGCTGAGAGTAAAATGTGAATGTTCCTGCATATTTCTCAATGGCTGCATGTGGCTGAGTGTAGTTCTTGGGTTACAGTACTTACTTTTTAGGGCCCTATGCTATGAATGGGTACACCCCAAGGTCTAAAGATGGCAAAGGCCAGCCATTTGTAGACTGATGGTGATTGTTTTCCCAACATCCTTCCCTGGGGTGCTAGAAAGGGAATGATTGCCCTGGAAGTCATAGATTGATGAGAACTAGAATCACTAGGACAGGGAACTCATGCAGATGGCTGAGCATTGAGATGCAGTCTAGAGGAAGGGGCAGAGATGTGGAGCCTAGGAGTGAGAATGAAGAAGGAAAGGACAGGAGAGGATGGGAGGAGAAGGGAGGGGAGGGGAGGGAAAGGGAGAGGAGAGGGAAAAGGTAGCACCAAAGGGCAAGACTCTTTGAGGTCCAGGGAGCCCACATTTATGACTTTAAAATAATGCTTGAACCAAGCATGGTGGTGCATACCTGTTGTCCAGCTACAGAAACCTGAGGGTGGAAGATGACTTGAGTTCAGGAGTTTTAAGCCAGGTTAGGCAACATGGCAAGAGCCTTTCTCAAAAAGTAAAAATTTAAAAATTGGGCTGAGGGTGTAGAACAGCAGGTGAATGCTTGCTGATTTGGTCCACAGCACTGCAAAAAAACCTGAAAATAAAGTAAGATATGCATTTTTAAAGTAGGTTTTAAAAAGTGGAGTGTTAATCCTATGACATGGAATCTCACAGGTATACATTTATTGACATTTGTTTACAATGTTTGTTGTCAAAATATTACTTATTTGCTTTTGTCACTAGCACAACTTAATGGTATAAAAGAAAGTCTCCTGCCTCCCCATATTAGTCAACTTTCCCATCCTTGGGACAGGATCCAATTCCTCATACCCACAACCTAAAGGAGAAGAAGTTTAATTTAGCTTGTGTCTTAAGGAGGTTCAGTCCATGGTAACCTGGCTCCAAAGCAGAAGCAGCATGGCAGAAGGGCATGGTTGCTTGGTTCATAACAGCCAGACAGCTGAGCAGGGGAGCAGTGGTGGAAAGGAAGGGACAAGGGACCAGATATAGCAGCCAGGGCCACATTTCCAGTGCCCCATCCAAGTCTCCCAGGAGCATCTCTACTAACCTGCACACATTTCTTAACTCAATGAAGTTGACATAACAGGATTAAATGTCACTCCTCTTATCTTGAAAGTTTCCTCGGGAAAATCTTCAAAATGCTAAGTTTTGTTCACTAAATAGAAGAGAAGTTCATCATGTTGATACTTCCAGATGCCTTTCTCTCCCAAATTGAGAACCAAAGAAATTGTACTTTTCAAGCAGAATAATTTTTTGCAAAACAATACAAAATAAAAGAAATTCTGACCAGTTCATTTCATGACATCATCTATTGGTGTTTTTTTTTAAAGTCTGTGTATAATCCTATCAGAGCTAGTATTTTAGGTAAAAAAAAACAAAACAAAAAAAACACTTTTTTGAAGATATTTTCATTCATCTGCAATAATTATTGTTATCACTATGTAAAACTCCAGTACTTAAGCAGAGATGAAAAATTTTAGATGAATTCAAGACAGCTTTTCACTCATGTCATTAATCTCTGTGTCTAAATCTCATCAGTATGATTAAAGAAAACACAGAACACATAAATATCGTAGGGGGAACAGTTACAAACTTTTAAAAAATTATAGCCCGAATCTTTCTGATACTAAGACAACATGCATTGGGTAATGTCTATAAGCTGCAGGGTTGTTTTTTTGTTGGCTATGCTGTGGAACTAATCCAGGGCCTCAAGCACGCTAAGCAACTGCCCTACCGCTGAGCTACAACCCCCAGCAAGATAAGTTACCCTTTGTATATTTTATACCCATAAAAGGCCAATTCATTTTTGTTGTTTGTTTCTTTTTTTTTCTGCCGTAGGACTATGATGATTGTAATTTTAACCTTTTGTTCTTATCTTTGAGAAATTTTTGTTCTTCCCTTGTGGCCTTTACTTTTTGCTTCCTATTGAATTTCAACGGTCACTGTTTTATCACAAGCCAGAAAAAATTTCCAAATTCCCGTAACTGTATCCACATTTGAGCTCCTGCATTAGATCTGGATGCTCTGTGGAAAGATTGCTGCTAACACAGCGTTTTTTGTAAATGATTTTTTTTTTTTCTTAGTTTCTTGAACAGAAAAAATACAGAAAACATAACAATATAACATATGCTACTGGAAGTAGAAATATGCTAACATCTGTTTATCATCTCAGAGGCAGCATAACATGACGGTACGATCATTAGCTGAAGGATATCAAAGGAGCTATTGCTGTTTGCCTCAGTTTCCCCATCTGTGAAATACATTAATACCTGGCACATAGCAAGTGCTTTATAGGTTTTGTCAATTTTTATAAAGAAATATATGTTTCCAGAATTGCTTCAGCCCCTACATTTTTAAAGAAGTAAAGTGTTGTAAAACCCCATCCTTTTCTTTCCTAGAGCTGAGTACTTTTGAAGCTGGACTGTATAACTGCCTTGCAAGTTTTACTGATTGTTGTACGTTTGGTATATGTGTTAAAATATGTATTACAATTTTGTGTTTATAAATGGGACCATACTGCCTGTACCCTTCTGTGGGCATTTGTGTTCACTTTAGAGATACATGCGACTGCTCTTTACTATTTCAGTGCATGGAGAAGCCACTGGGAATAAGGCAGCGACAAACGGTGCCGCAGTAAGCATCCTGGAACAGTTCTTGCTAATGCACAGCTTACAAGAACCTATTCTACTTATGGTATAAGAAAGGGAGAGATGTTTTACTTTTTCCACGTGGAGAACCAATTTTCCTGACACTATTTACTGAATAGTCATTTCTCCATGGATTTGCAAGGACACTTCTATCATATATCAAGGCCTCATAAAATCTGTCTCTTTTCTAGGCTCTGTTTTATTTCATAACCCTATTTGTTCTATGCCAAAACCACACTGTTTTAATAGTGTTGATATCTGGGAGAGCAAGCACTCCCACTTCTCCCTGTTCTTCTGGTTTGCCAGGTTGTTATAAACGGTATATTTTTTATTAACTGAATTCCCGACTTCTTCCTTTTTCCTAATAGCTAGGTTGCTCGTAATTTTATATATTGATTTTGCATCATTTAGTCATATTTCATCCTTAGAAGTCTGCATAATATGTTGCTATGTTTCTTGTGTTCTCTGTTAGGCCTTCTGTGAACAAGTATCATTTTGACTCCTCTTTCTAGGCCCTGTGTCTTTTCTTTTTCTTGTCAGAACTATGTAGCTGCTACTTCCAATGCCGAAGTCACAAGATGTTTCAAATTCAAACAAAAGGCTTTTAACATTTCATCATTAAGCATTTTGCTTTGTGAGATTTTTAGTGAATACCTTTCATCAAGTTAAGAAAGCACTCCTTAATTCTTAAATTATTGTTTTTTGAAATTATTAATGTATTGAAGTTTTATTAACATTTATCTCTCTATTAAGATTAGTGTATAATTTTCCTACTTATTTATTTTGCAGAAAATATTAGGACTGGACTCTGATATTAAGCCATCTTTAAGTTCCTGAGCTAAACTCTTCTTGGTCCTGAGCTAGTTGTTCATACATTGCTATATTTTTTTAATGGGTTTACATTTACATTTGGAGTCCTTTTGTATACTACTTGTCTAATATCAAGGTTAATTCTAGCTTTATAAAATGAATAGATGTGATATTTATCTCATAGTGCACCAAGTTTAAAAAAGGATTCAGTTACACTTTTAGTATATCCATCATTTGCATAGTGTTTCTCACAGTGTTTTCTTATGTTTTTCACCTTAGTTGCTGAATAACTTTTTGTTTTGTTTTGTTTTGTTTGAGATAGGGTTTCACTGTGTAGCTCAGGATGAGCTGGAACTCACTATGTGGCCCAGGCTGACTTCAAACTCTCAGAGATCCTCCTGGCTCAGCCTCCTGAGTACTGAGATTTCAGGCATGTACCACCATGCCTGGCTGAGTAACTTTTAAAATTAAAAATATTAGTCGAGAGTCAGACATGGTCCCACATGCCTGTAATTACCACTCTGGGAGGCTGAGACAGGAAGATCACAAGTTCAAGCCCAACCCTGGCAACTTAGTGCTGGGGATGTAGCTCAACGCAAAGGCCCTGAATTCAGTCTCTACCATACCCGACTCCCCGACAAAACCCACAAAACAGAAACAAAACAAAAACCTGGTTTGATTGATATTGCTAAAAGTTCTGTCATAACTTTGCAAAATGACTTCTTCATAGACACATTTCTATACAGTACATAAAAGGGCAATAAGAATACTGGGAATAAACGAAATCACACTAGAAATCAGCATCTGGGACATTAACGTCTGTGGCATAATCAGAGTTGCAGAAATCATCCATGTGTTCCTCAAGACATTTTTCAGAAAGATGCCTTGGGACGCTCATTGTAGCAGTATTACCATTTCGTATGAGTCCCACCTGTACCAACCTGTACAGAACAAAACAAAGATAAGATGATGAAGTACTGACAGTGCCATTAGACATTCCTATACATGTTTGCATTTTTAAAAAATAGCCAAGAGTGTGTATTGAGAGTCCATCTCCAAGCGGGATCTCCATCCAGCGACAGCTGCCTGTCAGGTTGTTGAGGGTGCAAGACTTGATCATATTTCACTTCCCGCACGTGTATTTCCTTTGACATGTTCTTTCATGATGCTCACATAGGTTATGCCACAATAACAACCCTTTAAGTACATTCTATTCTGCCTTAGAATTTGGCTTAAGATTGCTGTTACCTGCAATTCTTCAGTCCTTCCTGAAATGTCCTTGAAATTTTCAAAGGGCATCCATAGTCCTCATTCAAAGAAATATGATAAATTAATGAAAAGGCTTAACAAAGTCTTACATGATCTTTAAATATATCTCCTCGTGAAATTTTAAAAAGTAGTACATTGCCTTCGTTTTGGGGGGATTCTGCAGAAAACCGAAGATAAAGACAGTGAAGTCTAAGAGGAAAGTGATACTAAAAATAAAGAGCACCCAGACTTTTCATGGAGAATAAAACTCCTTTTATGCTTTCCTTTCTCCTAAGGTGACTGTCACCTACTTAGCAGGCTGTTCCTTAGAAAGGGACTTCAACAATGCGAGCATCCCCTCTGGGCTGGAAGCGCAAGGCGTGCTGGAGTTTACAGGGGTCGCAGCCTTGTTCAGCGTGCTGCTGTGTTGAAACAGATATCAGAGAGTGCCAGGGAGGAATCGCTACCTTTCAGAGAGGAGTGTCATTTATGGAAGCACTAGGGGGTTAAAATGCAGACAGTAACCAGAAAACCTCTCCAAGAAAAAAAGGATGATGACTAGTTTTTTGCCTCTGTACTCCCAGTGGCTGGCACAGGATAAAAGCTTATGTAGGGAATGAATGAAGCCATATCTACAGTACCTCTTTTAAGGTAACACTGCTGTGTTGCTTATACTGAAATCTTCCGCTTACGTTAAAACCAGTATCTTCCATATTCACATACCAATTTATAATCTGCCAACGCAACTGGAAGTTTTTATATCTGCAGCCTTCCTGGATATATCTTTTCTGGCTTAAAAATTACTCAGTTAACTGAGAAGGATCTCCAACTGCCCAGTCTTTTTAGATGAGTAGAAGTTACTTTTTTTGTGTGTGTGTCTTTTGAGACAGGGTCACCCTAAGCAGTTCAAGTTGGCCTTGAGCTCACTTTGTTGCCCACATTGGTTTCAAACTCGCAATGACCCTCCTGCCTGAGCCTCCAGAGTGCTGGGATCACAGGCATGTGCCACCACACCTGGCTTAGAAGTTACTTTTTAAGGTGATCAAATCAAGCATTGTTACATTAGTAAGAAGATGCAGAACATCCTAAAGAAATTTGGGTAAATTTACCCCAAGACAACTCCTCTTAACTTTTTGGTATGTAGTCAACTAATAAATAGACTTACTATAAAACTAACATAACCAAAGTTCAGGGCCCTATAAATAAATATTTACTTTCAAGGCTAATTTTGTTTCTAACTTTATGTTCTTATTCTTAGGACCCTGAAAATTTTGTAAGTTTCAGGGCTTATAAGTCCTGGGTCTATCACTGTCATCACAGTGATTGATTTTTAGAAATCTAGCTCCTTTCTGTTTTGTAATATGCCTTGTCACTTAACAAAATATGAACTTTTTACTTATCAGTCTGTGCTTCTAGAATTGTTTTTAATAACACAATAGTTTTCTTATCAATCAAAAGAACTGATTTACTGATTTTTAAATCTATTAAGAGAATTGATATACTGAATCAATTCCCTGTTCCTGGATTTACCTCTTTGCATTATGCTGTTCTTACAAATTTTAATTCATGGAGTATCCTGTTAAGGCCATCTTTGTGCTCAAGTTTGTAGGAGTAGCATTAAAAACTATTGTCTTAGTTTAATATTAATATTTTTCTTAAATTGAAAACTTAAGTACTATAAAATTTCTTTATACATTTAGGGCCTTTGCTGGTTACCACTGATAATGCAAGTTTTGGTTTGCATAATCTTACAATGGATCTGGAGAAACTGAAGAATTTAATTCATTTGGAACTGTCACATCATTTGCTTGTAGAAGATACCCAATGGGGTAGATAATATTGCCATTCCAGAAGGCAAGCATACATCATATTAACTTGTCAACATTACAGGGAAAATTGAATTCATTTTAGCTGAAGAGAGTTGAGCATTGAGTTCAGGGGTGGCAAATGTGGCATGCATGCTGCAGCCAGTTCTTTGTTATCATTAAAAGCCTTAAAAGCTGTGCTATTACTGATCTAGTAGATGCTTAATGCTCCATACTACTATCTCATGAAGGAAACAGAACATGTTTATAACTAACCACAATGCAGAATGAAAAGCTATGCTTACAATTCTAATAGACACAATGCAAGCAAATATTTGAGGAGTTTACTTCCTCAACTCATAATGGAAAAGTGGTAGGGGAGTAGTAGGGGGAGATGGTTGGAGGACATGATTTGCACATAAAGGCAAAAGTAGGGAGCCAGTGGTAAGTCACGTGACATATAGGGGCACGAGGACTAGTAGCATGGTGCCCAGCCCAGAGGAACCATTGCAGAGAATCAGTTTGAGATTGCACTGTGAATACTGTGTTAGGATAAAGAATATTTTAGAACAGGCCCTACTTTGTGGAACTGATTCTGAGATTCACAAGGTAATGAAGATGTGCAGAGTGTGGTCCAAAGATGTGGTAATGAACCAAGAGAAATTGTAGTACAATTATCTTAGCTAGTTCCTTTATTTTGATCAATTTTACATGCTTATATCCAGTAATCCGGTTTTTTTTTTTTTTTTTTTTTTTTGAGACAGGGTCTTGCTATGCAGTTCAGGCTGACTTTGAGCTCACTTTGTAGCCCAAGCTGGTCTTGAACTCACAATGATCCTCCCACCTCAGCCTCCCAGGTGCTGGGATTACAGGCGTGCGCCACCACACCCAGCTATATCTGTAATTTAAACAACTACTTGGAAGACAACAATATGCAATATAACAACCATTGTTGAATTCCTATCATCTCTTTCTTGAAGTTCCGTATCATTTCTAGTTTTTTTTAAATTATTTGGTATTCTCTTTAAAATAAAAAGAGATATGGTAAATTTAAGTTTTAAGAATTTGATGAAAGACACATTACCATCAATCCCAGTCGAAATCCTCCCCTCGCTTGGAGCACACTTACCCCATCCTTGTGGCCACTTTCTGAAGCAGTACCAGAAGTCCCCTTTTATGAGTGTCTGTAAGCTGTGCTGCCGTGGCTTCCACAAGGTCCTCTATGGGTTCAGAATGTTTCCCTTCCATGATCACTTTGACCTTGCGGGAGAGCCGGAAGTCTCACGGTGCCAGGCCCAGGGAGTAAAATGGGTGAGGACGCACATATGTGTTTATGAGCCTGCCTTTCTGTTGTCTGGTTCATGGTAGCAGCGTTCATTGCATCTTTTATTACAATCCATGAAGACACTCATGAAAGAATACTTCCAGAGCTGCTTCAGAAAGTGACTAGAATGATGGGATAAGTATATTCAAAGCAATGGGTGGTAGCTCGGGGGTGGAGGGAGTGAGTGTCTTTTACTGTAGTAATTTTTAAAATTTAAATATTCAGCATTATTTTAATTTTAAAAATTTTTATTAGTACATGTTTGCTGTACATAATGATTACATTCATCACGTGGAGTTGGCCCATGGACGTAACACATCTTAATTCTTTTACCTGCCCTTTCCCCTCCCCTGCAAATATACACTCTACCCTGTATATTTTGACTCTACTTCCTATGGGCACAAGCGTGACTGGCCAGGTGTCCTTTGTTTTAAAATTTCAAAGAGTCCTCAGCTAAAAGCCACTGTGCTTTTGCTGAGCCATTGAGGCAGAAACACTCTTGTTTGCTCAAGCTTCTTTGGAGATAACACTTCAGAGCCCTGGTGTGGCCTGCAGAGCTCCCTGCTTCCCCAGAATCCTGCAGGTTGTTTCTAACCAGGTGTCAGCACTCCCTTCTGCTCAGAAAAGGATAGGAATCTCTTTCCCGAGCCACCCCATCATCCCTCCGCATCCTCGGGCACATGGGGTGAGAGAACAACTCAGGTCATCCAGCGAAGATGGGTGCAGAAGATGGATGAGGCCGCGTGCAGGATGTCAGAAGTAGTGTGTTGCAAGGGAGACATGGTTCTTGTGGCTGGACGGGGTCGGATGTAACTTTCATGCAAGTTGCTTGGATTCCTGAGTTTCTTTCTCCCTTCTGTAAAATGGGACCATGATAACAGCTTGACAAGGGCTGCTGTCCTGATCAAGTGAAGTGCTTGCACTCTCTTCCTCCTGTATTGCAGGCGTCCTGGACAGTGGCATACAGGACAGGGTGTTCCCATTGTCCTCTTCCCTGATTTATAAGAAGGGAAATTGTGAGCGGAAGTCCCTGGGATAACGTCTGTGCCTCCGGAGCAGCCAGTACTAGCTCAGCCTGAGGGCATGTGTGCCAGAAATGCTGACTCTTTAGAAACCATGTGGCTCTAGTTTATCCCAGTGCCCACCGAACACCATTGCACATTGAGAGAATCCCTTCCGAGTTCAGCATTTCTGGATACCTTTCCCAAATCAAGTGTAAAAAGCTCTTGTCTGTAAAGGCATCTTTCCCACCCCCACTGGATTTCTCTGTTCTGTAACTGCACTGTGTACCCAGCTGGCAGCTGCACCAGTCAGACCTGCGGTGACTGGAGTTTAGGCCCAGTTTTATTTTTTCTTCCAACTCCAAAGCTTACAAATCCTACTACAAGCGTACACATGTACAGAAGGCAGATGTGTGGATAAAACCCAGCCCTCTAGGGGAGAGAGACTGCAAAATTACCTGGAGCGAGGCCAGACTGGACAGTCTGCAGTGCCTCCCCGCCCCCCGGGACCTAGTTGGGGCCAGACCTCAGGAGTGGTTTTGGCCTTTTGATATAGCATTAGCAATCCCATGGGACAGTCGCTACACCTCCCACTTGGGGAAAAGCATTGCACAATCTGTGATCATGCAGGCTTGAAAGATTTTTCTGTGCAATCAGAGGAACATACAACCACAGGGAGATTCTGGAAAACTTGCTTCCCAAGGAAGCTGAAGGTCAGGACTGGGATGGATGGTAGTTATGTGTGTCTGATGCAAAAAAACTGCTCTGGTCAAAGAAACAGCGACTTCAGGATATATTTCTAACGAGCACACAGAGTAGGGGAGAGGTTACTGGGCCGTTTATATCATCCACCAAAAGCTTTTCCAGCTCTGATATGTGAGATGACTTTGGGATGACTTATAAATAATGTATTTATTCGTTCAACAAATGTTTATTGAGAACCTATTATGTACTTCATAGGTATGCAGGAGAGCAGGCAAACACATTTTTCTAAAAAATCCCTGATCTCATCAAACTTACATTCTAGCAGGAAACATCCAGAGTAAACAAAATCAATAATTAAGATGGGAATTACAAAGCATGTGGTGTAAAATGCTGAGGAACAGAAATGAAGCAAGGGTACAAGGTATGACATAGTGGAGAAAACAGGCACTGTGATTTTAGGGACAGTTGCCAGGCAGGGCCTCACAGGCCAGAAGTATACCCCCAGCCTCCACCCCCGAGATTTTCTTTCTTTTTGTCTATTTGAGACAGGGTCTCGCTGTGTAGTTCAGGCTGGCCTTAAGCTCACTTTGGAGCCCAGGCTGGCCTCGAACTTGCAAGGATCCTCCTGCCTCAGCCTCCCGAGTACTGCGATTATAGGCGTGCGCCACGACACCCGGCCCCTGAGATTTTCATAGGTGTTGCTCCATCGTGTTTGGTGACTGGTTGCTGTTGAGACCCAGATGCCTCTCCAGTGCCTGTTCCTTTCTACGCGACCCCACTCTTCCGTCATGCCTGTTGGCGGGAGGTTTTAGGGACTTCTGTTTCTCCTCGTCCATTTGTAGTGTCTCAATGACAAGGCTGAACATGTTGGGCATTGCATGGACCTTTTCAATCTGCAGTCTTTTGTACTTCAGTTTCAAGGAACTAAAGAAAATTCTTGCTGGGCGTGGTGGCGCACGCTTGTAATCCCAGCACTCCAGAGGCTGAGTCAGGAAGATTGTTGCAAGTTTGAGACCAGCCTTGGCTACAAAATGAGCTCAAGGCCAGCCTGAACTGCATAGGGAGACCCTGTCTCAAAAAGACAAAAAAAATTTTTTTATAATATTTTTGGAAAACTCTTTTTGCAGGACTCTTCTATCCACATCCCCTTCGCTAAGAATGTGGCTGCTCTGATTTCACTCTCTGGTTCTCTTACTGCTCTCCTGCGATTTCTGGGATTTCACTGACTCTTTCTTCACTGAATTTTTAATTTCTGTTAGGGAGTTCTCAAAGCTCACTGTTGCTCTCCAAATGCTGTCCTGTCCAGACTTGGCTCATCTGTCCTCAGTTTCTGTTTTCTGTTTCTTTGGGTATTTTCTTGCATGGTAAAGGCTTTTATAAAATATCTGTTAATCCTTGGAAGTCTACTGCGAGACTAGGTCATTCCATTTGCGAGTTTTTATATATGGTGACCCGTGTAGCTGTTTCATGACGGAGTGAACAGACACAATCCTAACATCACCTTCACCTAGCCAGCCCGCTTTCTCGGGGGCTCCTCCAGTCCCCTGACTGTGGCAGCCCCTGTGCTGGCTTCCTGTTAGCATTTTCCCCTGCGCCTGGTCAGCCAAGGTCCAACCTTTGACTGGAGCTCTTCAGTCTCCTACTGTGGATGGATCAAGGAGGAGTCCCTTGACTGGGTGGGGTGGGGAGGGAGAGAAAGAAGGACATCTTGCTGCACCACTGGGCAAAAAGAAAGTTCAGTCAGGCCTCATGCTTCCAACTCCCTCTGCATTCCTATCTTCAGAAGCACCCAGTGCCTCATTTCTTGAGCTGCTCTGGCCCTGTGTTTTATGTTGAGTTCTTCCCTTGAAGACTTGAACATCAGCTTCCTCTCATCTGCTGTTTTATTAGTTCGATTCTTTGACTTACGCTCTTTTAAATTCATTGTCATTTTAATGGAATTTATAGAAGTAAATACGGGTGTTATAGGAACTGCCATATTTAGCCATAAGTTTTTGTACTGTCTTTTTAGTCTCTCCTGGCAAAGCTTCTCCTAGGAGTGGCCACCTTCCCCCTAGTGGGTTCTCACTGAGTCAGATTCAAATTCTGTGTAGGATCTTAGACTTCTAGTTTCAGTTGTCCGCTCTAAATAACAAATGGGCAAAGACACAGTGGCTTGCAACACCTCCAGTCACTTATTGGCTCAGCTCTGCAACTCCAGCTGTGCCCGGAGGGGGCTTCTCGCTTCTATACAGAATCAGCTGGGGCTGCCTGGGGCTGGGGAGTCCACTCTCAAGTTGCTCATTCACACGGCCGACCAGGATGCAGAAGTGGAGCAGTCGCGTAGGGCTTTGGTTCCTCTGCATGTGCCCTCTCCCTGTGCCTTGATTCAGTTCCTCAAGGCTGACTTCTAGAAGGGAACATCCCAAGACCCAGCTCACCAAGAGGACAGACTCCAATGTGCATGCAAATATCAAATCTTCATTTTGTATCACACTTGTTAATTTCCCAATGGCCAAATCAAATCACATGGCCAAACCCAGAATCAGTGTGGAAAGGGACTATACTGGGCCATGAAATATGAAGACGTATGGTTCACTGGAGGTCACCTGCCCCTGGGAACTCCACCATTCTGTGGTTTGCTGCATGCGTTTTTCTTTGTGTAATTGTCTTGTACCACTTTATTTCTGAAATATTGGGGTGCCAGACTCTTTCCTCCCGGATAGTTTAATATGGTATAAACATGCAATAGCTACCTGTTAAAGCCACAGAAATATGGAAGCACTGCCACTTAAAATGTTTCTGAATGGACTGCAAAGAATCCAGCTCTATAGCTTACCTGTTGCTGTAATGATCACGTTCCTAGTTAATGAACATAGAAAAAATAACCCTACAGGGACCAAGTTCTAAATGCACTTTCCAAGAGAATTAAGTGTTACCTTTTGCCTTAGCCTGCCATAGGTTATTAGCTCCTTGTCCTTTTGGTTTTAAAATAATCCAAAATTAGCTTCTTTAGTACCTACCTGGACTCCAAAGAATAAAAGTGAGTGCTTATGCAATAACTATATACTGTAGTTCATTTTTTAGACAATCTAAACGTACATCCCTTGATGTGTGCTTTTCAAGCCTTTCCTGTACATACATGAATGCTTGTAGCAGTGGCTTAATTTGCCCACCATGTTCTGAGAGTCTTGATCTGTGGCTGACACCTGTCCCTTTTGCCTGTAGGGGTTCTCTATCTCCAGTATGGAGACGAAACCAAGCAGCTCAGGATGCCGAATGAAATCACAAGCGCAGACACAATCCGCGCTCTCTTTGTAAGTGCCTTTCCCCAGCAGCTCACCATGAAAATGCTGGAGTCACCTAGTGTCGCCATTTACATCAAAGACGAAAGCAGAAATGTCTATTATGAATTAAATGATGTAAGGTAAGTAGTTACATCATTTACTTGTTTTTTGCTTCTCTGTTGTTGCATTTAGAGTGCGTTTGTTGGTTTTTCTTTCCCCATACTGTAGTTCCAAGGTTTTGTTGAACACTATATTGCATTCGTAGAATCTACCGAGCCCCCTACTTTTTGCTTATCCCTGTGAAGAAAGCACAACTATTATGGCGATTAGCAAGATTAGCTCATATAGGTGTGATTTCACTGTCTAGCTTTCTAGAGTTCAAGATATAGCTTACAAAGTTAAGGTCATATCTCATCCCCATAGAGCTTGGAATGCTACATCAGATCTTTCAGTGTCATATCTGAAAAGAACATAGGAAATAATCTAGCCCATCATCTTATCTAAAATTAGGGAAACCAAAGCCAAGAGAGGTGGTAGAGACGGAGACAAGAGTTGACAGCAAACACTTTGGCCCATTGCCGGAGTCTGTGGATGTTTTAGGCAGTGATCCTCCTGGAGCATTATCAGTACCTAATGGTTAAGAATAAATACATGAGATTTCTCAGGATAAACTGAGACACATTCTCACTTTCCATTTATTTCTCTTAAAGAGCTGCCCTTTATCCAAGTGCCTCGCCTTCCAGGTGGACTTTCTCCAGGACTTCCTGCTGAACATACTCTAAAATTAGGCCACGTAGACTCATACTACTGTAAGTGGGAAAGAAATAAAAGCATTCTTGCTGGCTGCAGTGGCCACTGTCACCAGAATGGAAAGGACCCATTTGAATTGTCTCAGCCAAACAATCAACACACACGAGTAGTTGCTAGCGTAGCCTCTAGACAGTGTAGAACTTGAAAGATTATTCAGTGACTGAGTCAGCCCTTTTATTTCCTAGAACCAGAAACTCAAGTACATCAGAGTTCAAGGTCTTCTTCAAAGCACACAGCCAATAAAGGACCCCAGACTTTACTGTCCACATTCTGGGTTAAAACATCTGGGGTGCACCTCTGAGTCCTGCCCTGTGGGGATGGCAAACTCTATTTCTTCACCATGGAAAGAATGAGTACCACTTTTTAAAAATGTGCCTCTACAGCATAATAAGTGTAAACTGATAAATATCTAACAATGATCACAAGTGACATACTGAGGCATGTGCCAAAGTATATGAGTAATTTCAGGCTTTCAATGTTAACACACGCCCTAAGGTATAGGTGTTACATCTGTTGCACAACCTTCCTGCTTTTTCAAAGCGAGTTTAAATATTCATGAGTATCAGAAAATGCATGCTTGTTTTGAAATAAATTATTAATCAGGCTGTCACCCAAAAAAATTTTTTTTTCAATTTACAAAACATAAATTTAAACCCCAAATAATCACATTATATTTGAAGAGCATGTCTGCGGTCATATAATCCCATGTAGCGTTGTCACATGGACATGTTATTTTACAGCAATCACTTTATATTCCTGCATTTACAGTTAGAGGCACTGAGAGAGATAGTAATCGTAAGTAACCATGAAACTAAGCAAAGCCACTGTTGATTATGGAGCTTAAGGCTGAGAGGTTGTTGTGAATGATCACACCTCACTCTTGCAGCTATCACAATGAGCGACCATTTTCCAAAGCCTTTTCCAGGTTTCAGACTGCAGCACCTTTGATTTCTTTTTTGAACTCTTTGAGAAAGTAGTCACAAAGAGCCTTGGCAGGAGGACAGGAGGAAAGAGGTCATGATCCTTTTTCTTAATGGAAATCTAGTTGATAAAATAGATGAAAATGGCACCCCAGAGGTGATCGCTTCAAACACAAATAATTCTGTATGCCTATATGTTTATATTTGTGAAGATGATAATCGTGTTGGCCTTTAAGCTGTGGTACTACCTGATTTTTTTTGAAAAAAGGTTTCACTTAAAATACTTAAATGGGAAGTCATTAATTTTTAAATTTATAATTTTACTTGTTAGTTTCTTTGATTTAAATATAAAAACACCTAGGGCTGGGAGTATAGCTCGGTGGCACAGCATCTGCCTGGCAAGCACAAGGTCCTGAGTTCAATTCCTGGAACAAAAGAACAAATTAAATAAATATAAAAATACCTAAAATGTTCCAGTGGAGAAAACATTTTCATTTGATTATATATATATGGTCCTTCCCCCTAAATATTCTATTTTTTGCTTTTACAGAAGATGTTTTAGTTATATATATTTTTGGAATGGTGGAGGAAATTTTGACAAATATCATATAAGACAAAATAAAGTATTATGTAGGTTTTAATTGAAGACAATGACTTGAATCTTCTAAACTTGGAGACACATTTCCTTGCGCGCTCTTCAGTATTGTTGCAGTGGCCGTGTCTATGCTAACCATTTTCCTATTTCATCCCATTGCACTAGTTTGGGTGCATTTCCCTTGGGAAATAGTGCAGCGTGCTCAGGTCAGAATACCATGCTGTAAACATTGCCAAAGTAAATGCAACCTGGCCTTTTCCTGTTGGTTCATCTCAGATGAGCGCATTTCTAAATTAATCATAAACCAAACTCATGTATTTTTAAATACCTTTACCGTAGCAGAAAGTTTTTGTATGGGTTAAGGGAGGTTTTCAGTTTCTTTTTGGAGTCACACATGACTGTAGCCCAAGGGTGAGCTCCTCCAGTGAACGCCATCCTTACCTCTGTGACTCTCCCTTCTTATTAGCCTTGCCCCTCTTAATAACAAGGGCGGCATGCTCCCCCCTCCGGCAGGCTTCTAATGAGGCACTTGAAATGTGGAGAAACGGTGCAAGCTTGGGCTAGTTGTTGCTTCAAAGCAAGCAATGACTGGGGGATATTTAAAAAGAAAAACAAGACTCGTGCAGAGAATCCTCCACTTCATTTAAAACAAAGACACGAACTGGTAATCCCAGTGATTGGGATCTGCCCAGGAACGTGTGGCTGCACCTGGAAGAAGGAATTCATCTCTCCGTACACATGTCTAGAGCCGGCGCTTGAAGGAACCGCAGTGTAGATGGAGCTGAAAGGGGTACTGGGTGCCCTTCGAAGCTGCCTGTAGAGGGAGAAGCGCTTTGTTGGCACTCACGTGCTCTTAAATAATTTTAAGGTAGGCTTTGATCAAGACATGGGACTTCTGTCTTTTACTCCAGTATGATTCATGTGCTATAGGTGCTGGGTTTAAAAGGAGAAAAGAATGTATTTGCTGCTATTTCTTTACATCCCATGATTCAATTTGTATGGAGAAAAGTATTTTTAAAATACATTGTAGAAGGAGGAAAAGAGCATTGCAAAGATAGTAGTTTTAACCTCTGCAGTACTTTTTTTCCCCCTAGACTGCATATACATTGTGTTTCCCTTGCTGAGCATGTTTAAAGGCAGGGAAGGAGGGAGGGAGAAGGAGTGAGAGAGAGACAGAGACTGTCGGAGAGAGTCAGAGAGGGAGACAGAGACAGAAAGACATAGAGAGAGGTGTGTGTGTGTGTGTGTGTGTGTGTGTGTGTGTGTGTGTGTGTGGTCATGCTCGCATTCATTAGATAAGCAGCAAACCAGATGTTTGGGCAAATCAAACAATTAAATATTTAAATATTAACCAAATCTCTTTGAACATATTGTAAATGTTGGGGGTTTATTATTTCTGAAAGCATCGGTTTTCCATGCTCGGAATCTTGAAAGAAAGTTCTCGTTACCTGATATTTATGGGTGGAAAGCTACACAGAAAGAATAACACTTTCCTGAGCAACAAGACAAGGAAAGAAAAGCTGAAGTCATTCTTGCTTCTTCTTTTCCTTCTTTATATCTGGCTATTTTGGGGTGAGAGGACTTGGCTTATGGTTAAAGAAAAAATTGCTGGGTTGTCTGTTCATGGCTTTTACCTGATCTGTAAGAACAGACAGAGGTAAAGGCCAGAGTCAGACTTCTTTTGTCTGCTACAGTTATGGATGTTTTTGATTCCAGGAATATTCAGGACAGATCACTCCTCAAAGTGTACAACAAGGATCCTTCGCATGCATTTAATCACACACCAAAAACTTTGAATGGAGACATGAGGGTAAGCATTGCGACTCTGTTTTTACCTGTATCAGGCGGGTCAAATCATCCCTCTTCCTGTTCCTATTTCCCATATAGTCACAGCCCACCCCCCATCACAACCCCCCCACCCATGTCCTGGTTTCTTGGGTTCTCCTGACTCATCCTGTTTGGTGACTCATTGTTTGTCCTTTGGTAGAGAAATAATATTTCCTGGTCATCAGGAGCAAAGTGGTTAAAATGAGGCTTGGTACACTTTAATTCTCCATTAAGCTTGGAGATGGATTGATTGATGGATTGATTGATTGATTGATTGGTTGATGTGCTGGGGATTGCACCCAGGGTCTCCCACATTCTAGGTAAGTTCTCTACCACTGAGCTGCATCCCCCGCTCTTAAGCATAGAACTTAGCTATATTCTCCCTCCAAGGAGATTCTGAAAATCTTCCCATCAAAGGATCCTGAACTCAAGTCCCTAGTACACAAACTGACTTAAAGGGCTTCTGGCCACTTTTTTCTCTGATGTAAACAGAACTAACATAAATAAACCAAAATGCACAAGCTGCATGGAAAATCTGCTCATGTTCTTACATTGTCCAAGTCCTAGCATTCTTACTCAATAACTCACCTCCTAATTCAGGACTATTCACTGCTGTGCTGCATTAAATATTAGCAAATCTTCCCTGAACCATGTTTAGGGCAGAGTACAAACATCTGTGTGATTTGGGAGCTGAAATGTTCTAGCTTTAGGTCATCTCAGGAGATTATCCAAACATTCACAGGGATGTTTTGAGGGAAAAAGAAAAAAAGCAGATTTTAAAATCATATTAATGCAGGTCCTCTAGAAAGGGATTGAGTTTCTAGCAAGAATGCTACATTCCTCCCAAATAAAAATTGGAGGGTAAATACCAGATTAGTTTCTCAGCTGTACACACACATTTAGAAGATACTGTGCCACTTTGTATCATTTTTCTGTGGATTAGCCATCAGCTGGTTGCTAGAGTTTAACTAGAAAAATAAAAAATGAATGAATTTTACTGCCAAAAACAACCAGGGTGTGTTCTGTCTTGGTTACAGTGTTATTCCTGAGTGACGTGTGCTCTACTTCCTGATAGCATGTATTAGTTTCCTATTGCTGCAGTAACAAAGTGTGATAAATGTAGTGGCTTAAAATACCACAGAGTCACAATGCTACAGTTCTAGAGTCTGCAGGCTGACATGCATCTCACTGCTCTGAGATGAGGGCACACTTGTACAGCCAAGTTCTTTTCTGAAGGCTCTAGAGAGAATCTATTTCTCATTTTTATTTTTCCCCATCTTGTAGAAGTCACAAACATTGATTTGGAGGCCCCTTCCTCTATCTTCAGCCTCAGAAAAAAAATAGCATCCCTCTGACACTGCTTCCTTTGTCTACTTTTAGCACCCACACGGGGCCTAACCTACACGCCAGGAAAAAAAAAAAAATCTCCTTACTTTAAGGTGAGCTGATTAGCAACCTTCATCTATCTTTTCTATGTAATCTAACACAGGCACAGGTCCAGGGGATTAGGTTGCAGATGTTTTGGGGATCATGGTTCTTCCACACAGGCTACATGAATTTAAAACCAAGAAAGAAGTCTGAGGGTCCAGCTGGAAGGATTTCTGTGAAATTCTGAATTGGAACGTGAGTGATGACAAAGTAGAACCACAGCCTATACATTTGGAGGGAAAGATCTCTTACATTCTCAACTTTGTTTTAATGTCTAAAATGATGTGTGATTAGAGTTGAAGGCTGTGCTGCCCATTGAAAAAATCTAGGATTTTGAGGCTTGCTTTTAGCGAGTTACACTTTAAATGTAAACCAGAGCCACATAAAGAGAGATTGAGTCATGCCAATCAGGGAGCATGGACAAACATTATGAGACGCTTTGCCTTTTATTACAGTGCTTTGCTCGTTCTAGGTGACATTCATAAGCGCTTTGGCCCCCATGAATGCCCTTTTTTTATATGTCTAGCCTTTGAACTGTAGTTCTGTCATGCTCAAAGCTATTCCCAGACCAT
This sequence comes from Chinchilla lanigera, assembly GCF_000276665.1. Lineage (NCBI taxonomy): Eukaryota > Metazoa > Chordata > Mammalia > Rodentia > Chinchillidae > Chinchilla > Chinchilla lanigera. Next base: position 4,681,277 of record NW_004955429.1, on the reverse strand, counting down.
CAGCACCCCACACTTGGCTTTGCAATTCTTGTTTATGGCTGGCGAGGACACATGTTTTAACTCTTAAGCAGATGTGATGCCTCCACAAGGACCCACCGTGAGGACTGAGAACATCAAATGTTAACCATACGCACACAGCCGTTTAGAAGGCAGGACTTCTGAGATGTGTCTCAAGGAGGTGGTTCTGTTTTTACTTGTAGATGAAACAATAGGGATCACTCTCTGAGTTCTCCACAGTCTACTTTAGATACTAGTCATTCATGGGAGAAAAACAACTGTTGTCTCAAATGAGGGCATAGCGTATGTCACCATCTATCCAATGGGAGAGCCCTGTGTGTCAGTGAAGACTACTTAGAAATAAATAGTAAGTGTAACTTGGCCCCTATTCACCGATTACAGAAATTTAAAGACATGGAATTCCTTGCGCCTTACCTTTTGGCTCTTGAAGTTGGGATTCTCTCTCCTCCCCCAATAAACATGTCTGCATTGTGAGGAAAGGACAGGAAGTCTTGCTGAGCCCTGCCTGTAGCCCAGCTGTAAAGCCCTTTGCTCATGGTGAAGAGCAGAAATAGAGGACAGAGACTGGTTGTCATAGACTAAACCAAGTTGCAATGGATTTAGGGGCCTCCATTCTCATGTATGTCTGCAGTGTGAGTGTGGCCTTGAAGGTAACCACTCGCATGCATCCGTCACTGCAGCCCTGGCCGTGATGTAATTAGACTTTGCTCCTCAGCCCCCAGAGACAGCCTGGGTCGGATCTCCCAGCCGGCCGCTTGTTACCAATAAACATGCATCTGAGAAAGACATCTGTAAGAACAAGCTGAGTGGCCACACCAGCCATACCAAAACTCTGCTGTATTCTCTGAGACTTTCCTTAAACAATGAACATTGCATCTGGCCTTTAAATGAGAACAAAGCATAATCCTGCACATCTAAAATTTACAGGTAGTTCTCCCAGAACACTTTCCAAATGGTGTTCCCCAAGAAACATGTTAGACTGAAGTATTAATCCGGAGGTTCTGGAATTGAGCCTGTGCTTGGGATTTATGCTTGGTAGGGAAGATATGTGTCTAGTTTTCCACTTAGAGTCTAGCTGAGCATTTCTGAGGCCAGTCTATCTAATGAGACTTGTGGTTTTCAGCTGGAATTGAGCACATCCAGCTCTTGATTCTTTACCATGGGTGCTAGTCACTCGGCTGTATTATAATTGCTCGGCTTTTGGTTCCTTACATCACGTAGTACGTCTGATAATTCAGTTCCCAAGGGACTGAGTTCACTTTATGGATCGAGCCCTTTTGCACAAATTACACGTACACTCACAAGTTTTTCATTCATAATTGTGCATTCATAAATGAACCCTTCCATTCTGTAGCTCGCAAAGATGACCGGTAACTCCCTCGTCACCAAACCTGATGACGCTTTCATGGTTTTGGGTTTTTTCCAGTTTCTCATGTTCATGGCAATTACTTCCCAAGATTCTTTGCTCTTGTAATTTATTGTTCTCTCTCTTCTCCTTCTGTTATTTCACTTGCGTGTCTCTAATTTCTACTTCTGTGCAGACAACTGCCAGATTTGCATTGCAGACAACTGCCAGATTTGCATTTAGAACACACTCCCTAGACTTAGCCCTGGGTTTTAAATCATTTCGTAATATTCCAATCAGCCACTGCCTCCCAGTCCTCTTCCTTCTGAACTTTGTGTTTGGCACTAGGGACTGGTCTCCTTAGCAACCACTGGCTTCCAGGACACTAACGTGACTGAATTCCTTGTTTGCATTCAAACCTGTTAGGGTTTTGAGTTTACCCTTCTTTTTCCTCATGGCACCAAACCGTCTTCAGGATGCTCAGGCCGGCTTTACCAGTTTTGGGGTCAGAGTGTTTATTTGTTTTGTTTTGGGTTTGGGGTTGGCTCTTTTTTATCTGAACCTTTGCACTTGTGATTCTTACTCTTACTACTGATTTCTTCTTTTCTTTGTAATGGTTCTGGGGATCAAACCCAAGGACTTACCACTAAGCTACACCCAACTCTTTTTGTTTTGTTTTGTTGTTATCTTGAGACAGGGTCTTGCTAAGTTGCTGAGGCTGAACTCTACTTTGCGATTCTCCGACCTCAGCCTCCCAGAGTGCTACAGCTACAGGCATGTGCACCACCCTCTGCTCTTGCCACAATTTATTATTATCATGTCAATGTGAACAACCTTTAGACTATGTCCCCATTTCTGGCATTTCTACAGTCCAAAACTCAAATGTTCAGCTTCTAAGTGGTCACATCAGTATTTTGAATATTTCCAGTGTATCCAGTTGAAGACAAAATTCCTAGTCTACTGCTTTCCCTAAGCCTTTATCCTGTTTGATCATCCTTTGAAGGATGAAGGATTTAATGGCTGTGTGTGTGTATGCACATGCATGTGCACATGCACATACATTGATGTTTTGGCAGATGGGAGGGGTATAATTTAAAATGTCAGTTATCAGTGGTTCTTTTCTTGTCTGACTCTTGTTCACCAACACATGCACCAGTCACCAGATCCTGCTCATTCCATTTTGCAAGGTCCCATTTCCCTGGTGTCCTGGCAGTAGCTGACTGGCTTGTGCATTTATCCCTGAGATAAAATTTTGAGGCAGGCATTGGTGTAAAGTTCTATATTTACAACTGATGAAATAGTTGCTGATGTTGAGAAATTTTCCCCAGGCCATCTAGCTAGAGAGAATCAGAGCTGATATTTGAACCAGGTGGCTTCATTCCAGATCTTAGCAGCCTTCTGCTGCTACAGGTATAGCACTCACTATTTCTCAACCACATCATCTCCCAGTTCTTACTCTGATGTCAACTCTTGCTGTTCTGGGTGTCTGAAATGCCTTCTCATGCCCTACATATCTGCCCAAAGATATGTTGAGTGTGTTGCCCAAAGAGTCCTGTGCTAGAAGCTTGGTCCCCAGTGTAACAGTGATGAGAGGTATGGAATCCTTAGGTGGAAGCACTGAATGAAAGGTGATTGGGTTATGGGGGCTCTGCACTCAGAAGAGATTGATGTAGTTCTCCTGAGACTGGGTTAGTTCTTGCAGGAATGGGTCATGGGAAAGCAAGTCCATCCCACCTACGTGGCCTCTTCTAGTTGCAGCCATTCCCTTTCCTCCTTCTCTTGCACAGTGTGACACAACCACACCTTCCCCAGACTCTCCTACCATGCTGTTTGGACTTTCAAGCCACCAGAGTCATAAACCAAAAGAACCTCGGGTATTTTGTTATAGCAACATGAAACAGACTGATAGAGTCCTTTTAAAATTCCATGCATCTAGTATGTTCTGATTCCTTCAGTAAGCTGCTGGTGTGCCAAAGGTGAGCAAGAACACAAATTTCTCAGGGCTCTACTATAAGTGCCATGTGCATACCATGTTTGCCTTTTGAATAGAACAAACCAAACTGTAAAAGACAGCCCTAGAACTATTTGGGAAATGACAACATATGTTAGGAATCAGATGATATTAAGGGATAATGTGATTCTGTTGTTTATAATAATAGGTTGGCAGTTATGTTTTTAAAAATGAAACCTACTAAAGTATTTATAGGTTAGATGATACAATGAATGGGACTCAAGCAACCTGCCCACGCACACACACAAAAGGTGAAATTAGATTAAAATTATTAAAATGTGGGAAAATGTCAAAGCTAGATGATGGAAGCTCATTGTATTATTTTGTCTTCTCTTTTTTTGTTGTTGTTTGATTTGAAAGTTTCCATAATAAAATGTTATAAAGGTTAAAAACTTGGTTTTAGAGCCTAAGCAAGAGTGCCCACTCCACAAAGCTTTCCCTAATGCCCTGTCAGATTTTCTCTGGCCCTTGCGGGGGTGTGCTGCACACAGTTGTGTTATAATCGTTTTTGTGCATGGTTATCTCCTCCACTAAACTGTAAGTGATTCAAAAGCACATGCTTGTCTTTGTCTCCCTCTGAAAGCCGGTGCAGCATCCTAACTGATGGTGCACGTAGAGTAAACACTTGTTAAACGGGACGCATTGAGGGCTATAATGATAGTGCTACAAGTGCTCTCTATTTGTCATTTTCCGCCACTAATGAGGACCCACTGTAAAAATATCTCTGTTCTCATCACCAGAAATAGTTGCATTTCTCTTGGTTTATTTTTACCATATGGACACTGTGACTCTTGTAAGTGATTATTTTCTTTCTTTGTGTTGTTACATTCAAGCTTAGAATTAAATCTGTGGCCCACCCACAGTAGGGTTACAGGCATTTCTGCTGTGTGTTTGTGTGTTGGCTTTGTTCCTGCCCTCTCCTTTTAATTTCCCTGCTTTCATCTTTCCTTTGGCATACATTCCACTTTGACTTTATTTTTCATAGTTGTAATAAGTTATGTGAATTCTATTAATTTCTCTTCAATAGCTGTCAGGATAGTTCTATAATATTAATAGTATAGAATAGTATAATCTGTAATACTGTTCTCTACCATTGTTGTTTAGGATATAAGATAATAGCACTATTTGTGACTGTGAAGTAGGGGATGTGTTCAAGTATTTTACATATAATTTAAATTTGTCAATAACTGCAAATAGGTGTATGGATTTCATTCTTACAGATGACAAAACTGAGGCCAAAGAAGTCATTGCCAAATTCATACAGCTAATAAGTGGCAGATATAGGATCTCAACCCAGCTCTTTGTGTTTCCTTATTCAGCCTACAACCTCCCTTCATTAGTATTTCCATTTAAGTTTTCTGCAAGATTTGAAAGGATGTTCCTGAGCTGGGTGTGGTGGTTCATACCTGTAAACCCACCACTCGGGAGGCTGAGGCAGGAGGATCATTGCGAGTTCGAGACCAGCCTGGGCTACAAAGTGAGCTCAAGGTCAGCCTGAACTGCATGGTGAGACCCTGTCTCAAAAAGACAAAAAAGGAAGGAAGGAAGGAAGGAAGGAAGGAAGGAAGGAAGGAAGGAAGGAAGGAAGGAAAGAAAGAAAGAAAAAAGGAAGGAAAGAAGAGAAGGAGGAAGGCAGGAAGGGAGGAAAGTTAACTTTCTTTCTAATCTCTAAACTTCTCAAAGGGCAACTCGCCATCTCATTCATCTCCACGCTTCCTGTGGCTCTCTCTCAGATATTGTCCTGCTCTGAGTAAGTTCTCACTGAGTATTTGGATGGAAAATGACACTTAGATAGACATTTTCCTACCACAAATTTTCCATTCATTCCTCCCCTGCTACGATCAATACAGTGATCCATAAATGCAAGGGTTTGCAGTTTGCACCTTTGCTAGTTTATCCTGGTACGGGCTCCTGACCCAACATGAAATATGAATGTTCACCTGTCCTAACAGCATTCCACATTGCAGCAGTATAATCTGAAGTTTAAGAGATGAATAACAATAAGGGAGAAGGTCTGACTTTGTCAGATGAACATAAATGATTACCAGAAACACGCACCCGTCTGCCCTCTCCTTTTCTGGAGGGGCGGGTTTCAGGAGTTACATTCACCTGTGGTAGAAAGTAAGGCAAGTCTCTGCATAACAAATCTGAATACGGCAGATCGTGTGTTGCTGTATTTATAATGCAACCGGACAGATCTTGCTTTTAAATTGAGTTGGTAGTCAGTATTTCAAATACCCCCAAACTTATAAGACGGGTGATGACTTTGGAACAGTTAACCTCATCCTTAGTGGAAAGCATCACTGATTTCTCCTCACTCTGGTTTGGTCTCATGTGAGATCTTCAGGATATAATAGTGATCCAGATGTGTGTGCTGACTACCCTCTCAGACCTGACAGTAGATCAGAAAAGCCAATAATCAATAATGATGCGACATCTCTACTTTCCACATCAATTCAGCCTCTGTGAAATCCTTGCCTTGGTCCCGTTATTTGTTTGATCTAATGCCATGGAACTGGCTTATGAGTGATGGATCTAATGATACCTCTTTGCGTTGTGTCTTTCTGACATGCAAGAGGATGATTCTGTTACAGCTGATAAGAAATTGCTCTTATCACGGCACTTAGCTAATGCACTGGGTATCCAGAACGTGGCAGATATTTTCTTCTTCCCTCGCTGCTCCCAGTTAGAAAGTCTTATTTTTTAAGAAAAAAGAAGGTAATGTATGCGTGTCTGATAGGCAGCTTCCAAGTGACACAAATCTCATCTCTCCCGCTGTGTGTCTGCTTGCTTTTCCTTGCACTTTTTTTTTGTCATTGAGAGGTTATGACAACATGAGCCATATTGTATTTATAAACATCACGTGTTTCCCTGATATGGCTTGCAGTGTCTGCCAGACGAGAACACATGGAAGAAACATTTCTCGTTAGCTCAGCATTGGTCTTAGTTATGCTGGTTTCCGGGACAGGAAAAATGCCTTCCTACTCAGATTTAACTTTCATAGAGTAGAAACAAAACCTCTGAATGTCCGTGAAATAGTTTTAACAAGGATGGATACTGCTCCTTTAAACCACATATTTTGACTAAAAGCTTCCTTCTGTAAGAAAACCAAGCCTGGCATTTAGTCACCATGAAGATAGGCTGAGCTGAAAGCATTCGAGAGAGATGGGTGGTTTCCAGGTCTCTGCAAATCTAGAAAGTTTCTTCCAGAAAAGAAAGGCTTATGGAACATGAAAGGTAAGAGCCGTGTCTTTACAGCAAAATATAATCTTCAGAAATTCTCTTGTCACACTCTGGCACATTTACATTCCCTGCAGTCTTCTGTATTCAAGTTCAATTCAGTAAGGAATTACAAGGGGAGGTTTTTCTCTGAACTTCCTTACATTGCTTAGGAGACCTCTTTGTTGCCGGTATTAGTCTGCTTTTTTAAAGAGCCACTTAAATTATATTAGGCTGTCTCCAGTCTACAGACCTTGTGATCTAGTTTGTGTTTAACCGTGTAATTTAGAAAAGGGTTTTAAATGCCAATGTAGTTTGCTTGTACAGAGCTTGTTGATTTATGTGTTTTGTGACAGTTATCATGAGGCTGCCGACTTGTGTTCAGTTTCTGAGGCAAATGTAGACAAAAACCAGAGGGTATGGTAAACATGGGATTAGTATGTGTCTTTTAACACTGAAGGGGAAATTACTTGATGTTTTTTTCCTTATGAAAATGGCTTTAAATTTTTAAATAAAAAATGGCTATTTTATCTTTGTTTTGAAAAAAATTTTTTTAGAAAAATCAATATAAGCCTTATGAAATAAATTGAACACCCTACAGTTTCTAAGTAACAGAGACAAGCAAGCCTGTTGTGTCAGGCTTAATGATCCCCTGAAAAAAGTCTCTGATAGAAACCATATTTATTTGACATAACTATTCTGTCTTACTCATGCAATAATTATGTCACAATATTTTGCATTTATTTCTCTCAAAAGAACTTAATGAGATCAGTGTTCTTTTACATCAGTTGGTTTTCTTTTAAAGGAACACATCTACTTATCAGTACTCCTGAGGATATTTTTATATCAGAGAAGTTAAATACGCATGAATCGTTACTTTCCAGTGTGGTCTTAACAACATATATCATTTCATTTAGTCAGCCTGTGGCATAGGTTCTTTCTACCCATTTAACTATGGGGAAATTGAGATTGAGAGAGATTCTGCAGCAGTTTCACATACTACTAGGTAGCAGAGCTGGGATTTAAATTGAGCCTGTCTTTCTAAAACCTTTTGTTTTTATGTCCTACACCACACAGCTTCACCAGTAGATGACAGCTTCTAGTCTGGAATAAAATACAGATAACTCATCTTGAGAAGAAGAAGAAGAACTAATTAATGTTTATTTGGCATTAAGATAAATTATTTTGTGCTTTGTTGGAATTTTTTTTTTTTTTTTTTAATATCTGTAGCATCCAAACCCTAGGACTATATCAGGCTGATTGTTTATCCAGGGATTTGGTTACAAGTTCAAGTGAAATGAAAGAGCGAACATCAGGTAGGGTGGAGATAGTAAAAATCACCTTGGATAAACGGCTTTTTATTGCAAAGACTTTTATTGCTTCTTTCTTTGCTTCATGTGCTGTTTTGCTCATAAAAAATGTGTTCACAGGACAGAGCAGGGAGTGTATTTGTGCTGTTGGTTTGGAAGTGAGAGGTCTTTTGGAAGACGGACTAGCTCAGTGTGCCTGCCCGCCACCCTTTGACAGGGAAGCGGCTGAGCCCACTCAGAAGCAGAGCTGCACCTTCAGCATCCTCTTCCCACCCCTTGCTGAAGATTGAGACATGAACTCAGCAGCAAAAATATCCCGGTGATTTGTGATGCACAGCAATCACTGCCAGCAGCATCACCAGGGATGCAGCTGCTCATCTCAGCTTCTGGACCAAGGTGACTTGCTTCCAACCCTATTTCAGCATCAGAATCTAGGGTTGGTCAAACAGCTAACACAACCGAATGTCACCTGGACCGGGGCCACCTCCTTCTTCAAGCAGGCACAGGCAGTGTATCCCAAAGACTTCAGAGCCTTTGCCGAAGTATGCAAGGGAGGTGTGGGCCACCCCCCTGTGCCTTTTGATACTATGCCACACCTTTCTTTGATCTTATAAATATAGATGTTAGAGGAAACGGCCTTTGACCCTGGAGCATGTGTCCCTCTGCTTTCAAGCTGGAGTCCTGTTACCTGCGTGTCTCTGGTGGGGGAATTCCCTTTCCCATGTTTCCTGTGGGTCCCTATTGGGGCCGTCCAGATCGTCCCAGAATGTTCCCTCCCACATCAACGTAGGGCCCTTGGGCCCCAGATCCCATGCCATAGTAGACTTCTAGGTGACTGTTCTGTATGCTCTTTCGAAAGCTCTCAAGCAAGCATGTATTATTTTATATAAATGTTATATAAGTGTAGAACTAATATAATGTTATATTAGTGTAGAAGGAATTTTGTACTTATCCTTTAAAGAGAAAAAGACACACAGCCGTTGCTGATACCTTGCTTGGTCCCTACCCTGCTTTTCCCCATGGGCTGGCAGTCTCCTCATTTGCATATGATTTGCAGGGCTCATGGACACTCGCCTGCCCCTGAGGAAACAGAGCTGGCTGCTTTATTTTTGTTTTTTTTTTTTTTGGTTTGTTTTTTGGTTTTTCTCCGGTACTGGGAACCGAACTCACGACCTTGCGCTTGCCAGGCAGGCGCTTTTGCCGCTGAGCTAAATCCCCGGCCCGAGCTGGCTGCTTTAAATTTGTGCCCTAGCAAACACACCTGACCTGTCTCGCTGGTGTTCTCTCAATGAGCAGGCTTGACTTTTGGAGTTACCAGGCTTTTGAGGTGAAAAGAGAGTCTTTGGCATTGTCTTCGGTAACCCACTCACCTGTAAGCTGAAAGCCAGGAGGCCCAGAGTGAATGGAAGGACTTGGTGAAGGTCACAAAATAAGGAAGTGAAAAATAGGGTTGGAGCCCAAGCCAGCTGCCCCAGCCCCGCCCTCTGCCCATGTCCAGTGCCGTGTGCTTGTTTGCTTTGGTTCTCACCCCTGTGTCTCATGTGGTTTGTTTTATTTATGAGTTGGAGAAAGCTGTGCATTTGACATGGCCATCCATTGCTGTAGTTGAGTGTAACTAGGCTTTATTTACCTTCCAGGAAGCAGTTCAGTCTCTCTCTCTTCTGGATGATCTTACTAAAAGAAGAATGAAAGTCCTATAGTAGGGCCAGAGCTCATTAATTGGAAATGCATGGGCCTGGACCAAAAAATAAATGGATTTTGAACTAGATTTAGATTATCCAGTATTTTTAGTGGAAGGAGAAAAAGCCATGAAGTCAACTGAAAAACAGGTACTGCTCCAAATTATGAGATGCTCTGAATAAAACAGTATTGGCTTAACAAAGTTGTGTAGTAATACAGTATTATCTTCAAAACTCAGTCATATCACTATGGCAGGTAACTTCTACAGTCACTCTGCTTAAAGCTGCAAGATACTACTGATCAGACTACTTTCAAAGTTATTCTTCACTTGGAACTAGTCAGTTATATGTGGCAGAAAAGCAGGTTTTAAAATTTTGATAATTGGTTTTTGTTTTTTGTTTGTTTGGTCTTTTTGAGACAGGTTTTTGCTATGCACTTCAGGCTAAACTTGAGCTCACTTTGTAGCCCAGGCTGGTCTCAAACTCACAATGACCCTCCTGCCTCAGCCTCCCGAGTGCTGGGATTACAGGCGTGCACCACCACGCCTGGCTTGATAATTGTATGATATTGTTCTTCTTGATTTTTTTTTTTAAAAACTGGTAGTACAGAAAACATGACAGTTTAATGAATAATATTGTTTCAGTCACAGTTAAGAAGCAAAAAAATTCAATTTAATATTGACTTAAGGAAAAACAATGAAGGAGCAGTGGTACAGCTGGTGTAAGGATACGGCCAGAATGGCGACAGGTATCTTATTAATGCATGGAATATAGAAATGAGGCCCAAGTGACAAGGTCCTGGACTGAGTGGAGTAAAGCGTCATTAGAGATTGTACAACTGAAAAAAAAAATCAACTATTTCAATTTCAAAATCCAATTTAAATCTTCCTTAAGAGATCTCAAAACCTCAGCAGCTTATTATTTGACACAAAAGAGGAGCTATTAAGTCATTTTTGTGCGTTTTTTTTTAAATTTGAGGCCCCTCCAGATAAAAGGTGTGAATACCCCGCGTGTCGTAAGCTGCAGGATCTGTCTGCATTGCTCAAGCAGCACTAACTCACTCCATATTCCTCAAACACAGACAATATGTTTGACTCATTTGGTTGATCAACACATGTCCTTGATTTTTATTCCTTTTTCTTTTTTTTTTTCCTTTTCCTGTGACATCAAAGGTCATGTTTTGGCCTCCTCTGATTTCAGTCTTTGAAACTGTTCCTTTTCATTTGTTCTTGAGAGAGTAGCAGAGCTGCCAAACGACAATGAGAAATCATGACTGTCAATAGTGGGAGAAATTCGGAAGTAGCAGAGGTCTGATGTACAGTGTGCTTAAATACTGACGTGCATTTTCCATGAAACGTGCCACTTCTACCACATAGGATTTGTGGTCAGAACCTGCTTTGTTTAGGAAGAGCATCTAGAACTATCCCTTGCACTTCCTTCCAGGAAAAAAAGGACAGAAATACAACACGCTACAGATCTTTGACAACTTGTAGTAAGTAGTGTCTTAGTTACTTATCGGGGCGACAAAATACCCGACACCCACAAGTGAAAGGAGGAGAGGTTTATCTTGGCTCCCAGTTTGTAGAGGTTTTGGTCCCTAGTCAGCTGGCTCCCAGACGGGTTGGCGGGGCAGAGGGGCATCGCAGAGGAGAAACAGCGCATGCTTGCCAGACAGGAAACAGAGGGCAAACTCAAGGGAGGCAGAGAGGGGAGATACGCCCACCCAGGCCACGCCCCTGTGACCCGCCTCTTCCAACCATGCTTCGCCTCCTAAATCACGGTTAGCTCTAAGCTCATCCGTGGACCAGCCCACTAATGCGAATCACACCCTCATGATCCCCACTCACACTCCAAGAGATCCACCTGTGAGTGCATGAGGCTTGGCGGGGTTGGCGGGGGCATCTAGACATAAACCATTTACAAGTAGCGACTGAAGGAACATTTTGGACGCATATCCACAAAGTGGATACCCATTTTGCTCGCTTTTCAAAGCAAATCTAAAAATATATTTCTTAGCAGCTGTGTAACTACAAAATAAAAGATACTTAAAAATATATATGTCTGCTCCACTGTAGCGTAATTTACTCACCAGATATCTACAGGGCTCAGACCTTAACGCTTCAGAAATTTGCTGCAGATTTAGCTGTATATATTTAGACCAAGGAGCCTATTAGCTTGTGATCTGCAGGACTCTCTGCATTCGCATGAAAATGAGCAACGGGGCACTGTTGGCAACCCAAGGCTGTAATTATGTTAATCTGACCATTTCAAGACTGAATATGTTGTTTTAAAATGTTTCTGTATTTTTATTATTCATAACAACGATCTGAAGAAATTTAGCAAAAATGCTAATGTTGCTGTTCAGTATCACCCTGTGACGGGAGCATTGAAAGGAGGCCAGAGAGGGATTTTGATATTTTTAATTTTGACACATCATTTCCATCAAGAGATATGTTCTCATCTACATAAATATAAAATATATTTGTAAATATAAAAGTTAGATATTGAAAATATACATAGTGAATATATGTGCATGCCTGTCTCAGCATGTATGTTCAAAAGCAAAACATATTTCTCTTTGCCCTAGACCACTACTCATTGCTGTATCATAAAAAACCAAGAATTAATTTGACCAGTATTACAAGGGCTTTTTGTTTGTTTCTTTTTGTGAAGAACTCTCCTGAAGCACCAGGATATTTTATTTTGAGACAGAGTCTTACCACTTTGCCCAGGCTGAGCCCCAAGTTTATGATCCTCCTGCCTCACTCTCTCAAAGTGAAGAGATTATGGGCCTGCACCCCCATGCTAGGCCAGATCTTTGTTTTTAATATAAATGTGGGACAGGCCAAGAATGGATAATAATTGTTGAAATTTTGAGACCATCCAAAATTTTGCTTTGAGCTAATTGGTGCAGATGCGTCCACAGCAACTGAAGTTTTTATTCTGGCCTTGGATAGTAATGAGATGCATTCCTTTTCATTATCAAGGAGACCTCTCCTAGGTGCTAAGATGGGAAAGGAGCCAGGCATGGTGGCACATGCCTGTCATCTGAGCACCCTGGGGGCTGAGGTAGAAGGATCACAAGTTCAAGCCCAGCCTGGGTAACATGGCGACTTAAGGGGAACCTGTTTCAAAATAAAAACTAAAATTAGATAAAGTAAAAGTGTGCAGGCCCTGGGTTTAATCTCTAGAACTGGGAGAAAACAAAAAGATATGAAGGGAGACAGAAGGATTCACAAAGGAGAGAAGTAGGTAACTGCTTATCTCCTCTTATAAATCATTACAATGTGAGTCTACCAGTGTGGAGTGAACTGATAGCCTGGTCTGGATTCTGAGTCATCAATTAATTTGGGAGTGGAAATCAGGAAAAATAACTTTCTAAATGTGAGACCGTGTCATATAATTGGACTTTTTTCTCAAGGATGATGTCTGTGGGGTAAAATAGAGCAAGCTATTCTTACATTGGCTGCATTCAGATGTTCAGAATTTCGTTATTTTGTGAGATCTCCTATTTCAAGAAGAGAACTCTGTCTCATTCTGTTCATCCTCCTAGGGATGTCCTCAAGTGGCTATTTTCCATTTCATTCATTTTTTTCTGCCTGGAAACTCATGAATGTTTGTTGGTGATGTTAATTAGAATGTATGTTGTTCCTACGTTTGTGCACACAAAATAATGAAGTAATGACTTAGCCCATTTGATATTCATGGCCCCAGACACAGAAGTATAGGAGGAATTCCTGGAACAAATCAACAGCAGAATCAGAAGTTCAGAGTTCAGCTTCAGACCATCAAGGTTGTGAGACCATCGCTAGAAAGAGGTTCTCATTTGATTAACAATCTCAGATTCTACTGCCTTCGTTCAGTATTATAATGGGGAGGAGTAATGATTGCTGAAGATGATCAAACCCTCTGAACAATTTTTTTTGGAAACTGCCAGGCAAGATGATGCACACTTGTAATCTCAGCTATTGGAGAAGCTGAGTCAGGAGGATCACAAGTTGAAGGCCATCCTCGGCAATGTAGCAAGACCCTGTCTCAAAATAAAAAATGAAAAAGGTTGAGGATGTAGCTCAGTGGCAGAGTACTTGACTGGCTTGCATGAGGGCCTATGTTCAATCCCCAGCAGAGTAAAGAAAAGAAAATTGGAAACTAATTTGAGGAGAAGAGGTCATCAGAATAGAGCCAATGTCTTACTGTCCTAATTTTAAGAAGACCCTCTGTCTACTTTATTGTTCCATATCTTCTGTCTTCTCAAGAACAAATTTTTTTCCCAGGGCCACTTTTCAGAAAAGAAGGGAAAAGATAATACAAAGAAAAATGTGGGGCAGGAGGGCTAGAGTTTGGGCTGGGCAGTGGGGGATTAGGAGCTACTTTGTGTTTGCACTAGAGTGTGTTTGTTTCTGAACTGAGCTTGATTAATGCTCTTAGTACAAAGCATGAACTTTGAGAAGCACTCAGGGCACACAGAGCCTCTTCATCACGTGGCTTGCCTCAGGTGGGATCAGAAAGTCTTTCCTGATAGTGGGCATTGTTTGGCAGGAGCAGCTTGACAGCGTCTACCTCCTTGCCCGCTGTGGGCATTTTATCATAGGAAGTGACTTCTTTTCCTGGGATCGCCCACTGGGCTGGAAGGAATAGGTTTTGTTTCTGAAGAGCTGCTCAATTTCAGGAATGCAGGGCTTCAGTAGAGAGGAGAAAGGCTCAAAGGTCCCAAAGTGTGTAGCTGGGACTCAGGGAGGCAGGTCTGATGTCAGAGGGGACGAAGGGACTGGCTAAGGCTGGCTAAGCTCCCTGGGCTGCTAGGGCAGGGCAGGGCGGGGCAGGGCAGAGCGTGGACAGACACTTGCCAAGCTCAGCCTCAGGGTACGCACGACTCCCAAACTGGTTGTCTTTGAGGCTGTTATTTAACCAAATAAGGCGAAAGCAGTGATTTTACTGACCATCTCAAATTTCCAAGCCATGTTCTCTGGCTGGCTGACTTGGTATTTGAACTGAAAACACAAAGGTATTCCTTTGAAATAGAGCACTCTTGTGGGGCGCATGGAAGTCCTGGAGTCATTGTTTGGAAGACACCTCCCCCATTTGTAGATAATGTTAATATAATCTGGTCTACTTCAGCCTTCTCTTACGAGTATTGTGCTAGTCATTTGAGATGGCTTTGTTCAGACAGCCCTGGACCTGATTATGCACAGAAATAATATTCATTTCAGTGGCCCCTGAACCTTGCTCTTCTTTGAAGAACAGCCAGAGCAGGTCAGACCTCCACACTGGCTTCTTGACACTAGATTGTTCTAGTACTTCATAGATCTTGGCCCAGATATTTGACTTTGAATAACGCTCTTGAGGTCCCAGGGCCTTCAGTTCTTCATCTGTAAAGTGAAGATGAGAGTATTTATCTGATGGGAATGAGCCAGGAGTTAAATTCTGGGAAGCATTTAGTATATCGGAATTCTCTAAAAATACTAGTGTTCTTCTGTATTTCCATCCTCCCCTGGAAGACTTAGTTGAAAATATTTACTGATAGAAAATCTCTAGGTAATTATGATTGCCATCCAACGTTTATTAAACTCAGAAAGAGCCACCTTCCTGAAGTAGGATTGAGCCAAGTGCAGTAGAAGGAAGAGCTCAAAGTGAGCTTTCAGTGACCCTGAACTGCTACTCTGTCTCCTCACTACAGCAGTGATGATCAGTGAGTGCTCCCTGGATGAACAGGGCACCGTCCCCTGGGGACGGTCTACAAATCCGTATTCTCAGGCCCTGTGAGACCTCCTAAATGAGACACTGCATGCAAGAGCCAGCAATCTGTTTTAACAACTCTTCCAGGTGATTCCCATGCCAAGCTGGAGAAGCACTTCCTCAGGTGGTATCAGTAGCCTCTCTTGTCCCATGGGGCACCTGGCCTTCCCCACTCTCATCTCTGACATGCCTTCCTTCCTTCCTAGAATATCTAAGGAAGGAAACTTAGCTACTGAAGTGCTACTGATAATTCATGGACCTACTTAAATCTCACCCTTTAGAGAAATGTTCCTCAACTAACCCTGCCAGAAGACTCATTTTTCTATAAATTCTAAGAGTATTTTTCCATTGCACACATTGGACTGATGTCTTGTTTTGCCTTATTTTTAATATTCTTGCATATACCTTATTTCCCGTACTGGCATGTAAGCTTTCAAAGGTAGTAAGTATGTCTTACAGATTGACTTTCCTTCCTCACCCCTACCCCTGGACTTACCATAGATAATGGCTACTCAATAAATATTTCCTGAGCCCACAGAATCTTATCATCAGAATGGGTCTTTGGGAAAGTGTTCACTGGACATCTTATTTACAGATAAAGAAGCATGTTAACAACCGGACCAAAGTGTGTGCTCCACATTGAGACACTGGTCTCTGCCCTCCCACCAGGCTGTGGAGAAACTCACTTGGGGTATTCAGAGCCATGGGTCTAGCCCAGAAACTAGCAGGTGCTGTTGTGCTTTGTGCCGCCTAAACCCAAGGAAAGTGGATGGGCTTTCACAGGTGTATTCATTTACTTATAACCCTGGATCCTCTTAACTTTTCATAACGAATGAAAACTGTGAGCCTACTTGTGAGCCTACCTAATTTTATAACACAGAGCATCTGTGCTCAGCCTGCTCCATGAACATTTTCCCAGCTCACATACTCAGTATATCTAGGATGCCCGTGGAACTTCTAGATTTGAGTGTTGCTGTTAAAAGGAGAGGAAGTGGCTCTCTGAGTCCAAGACACAGCAGCACCAAAGGCTGTTTATATATGTGGTGCTTCGTGAAGCGAGCACACCAAGGGCTGTTTGGATCAGAAACAATTTTCTCTTGTTTATTTGGGGAGGAAATTTAACTTGGTGATGTGTGACTTATTGTCCTCCAGTGTTATCCTCTGGAGCCCTCCTCTCACACAGTCCTTTCTTCTCCTGATGCATAGGCTAATATTGTTCAGCTGAGGATCGAAATAACAGAACAGCTAAACGCCTTTCATCAGAAGTCATCCCTAATGGGATGACTTAAAGCTCCTTTAAAAGGGGCAATGCTGACACCTTGCATGGTGTGTCTGTTCTGGTACCTGGGATTAGAATCAGCATGTGTACTACTGGGACTGATAAGAAGACAGAACAGCACGCAGGCAACAAGGTGATTCCCTTAGAAAGGTGAAGACTGTCACCCAGATCTGCAGAGCTGCTCCCAGGAAAGCTGTGAGAAAGGGGGGTAGGTACAGGGAGACCTGAAGGAGTCAAACCTACCAGACACACTTGGTGACCAGAAGCTGGGATTGCTTGAGATGCTTGAGGCCATGAGAAAGAGGTAATGGGAGGAACAGGACTTCAAAACTTTGAAGAGTTCCATGGTCAACTGTGGTGCTAAATATTAAATGAAAACTTCCAGGAACAAACGCTTCATAAGTTTTAACTGCATGCTCTTCTGAGCAATGTTATGAACTTGCACCATCCCACTTGAGCCCCAGGATAAGAATCGCCCCTTTGTCCAGTGTATCCAGGCTATATAGACTACCTTCCCACTAGTCACACAGCAGATATCTCAGTTGTGAGATCAGCTGTCAAGTGTTGCAGTATTTGTGTTTAAATTGCCTTTGTTTTAATTAGTATGGGCAGCAGAGCACAGAAGTAGTAATGCTGGCAGTTTGGCCATGTCGAAGAGAGGCTGTAAAGTGCTTCCTTTAAGTGAAAAGAATTGGAAGTTCTCCACCTAAGGAGAGAAAATAAAATCATATGCCAGTGAAGATCTATCAGTTACTGTTGTTAACCTCTTACTGTGCCTCATTTATAAATCAATCTTGATCATAGATGTGTACACAAGATAAAAACATTACATAAAAGGAGAGTTTGGTACTATTGATAGTTTCAGGCATCTGCTGCAGGTCTTCATTGTACCCCCAAGGTTGAGGGGTGCACTGTAAATGGCTATGTGGTTTTGAAGTTGACATTTACCATTCATCAATGCATTTCCCATCATTTTCTCTAATGGGATTCTATATAGATGATCATCAACTCATTGGGCAAGTTTAGATCTCTCACATTATCAAATCAAAATGTGGGGCTGGGGATATCGTTCAGCGGCACAAGTGCCTGCCTGGCAAGCATGAGGTCCCTAGTTCGATTCTCAGTACCAAAAAACAAAACAAATCAAACCAAAATGTATACACTTTTAAAACTGTCCCATTTTTGTGCTCACCCTAAAGCTATGTAATGCTATGTCTACCTTTCTTCACTGTCAACGTAATCAGCTTAGTCAGTTTCCCTCATGCACAGAAAGACAAGCACAGGGCACAGAGGTGGGGACCCAGCACCCCTGTCCGTGATTAGTGCCTCTCTGAGAGGTGCAGTCCCAGGAATGATACCCAGCAGCAGAATTGGAGCCATAATGCTAAGGAATTTTAATCAGATACATCCCAGGGGTTTTAGCTCAGAAATAGTCTGGTGTTTGTGATTGATGATAACATATGTGCATATATATATATCTGTTTATTCATATGTGCACATGTAAAACTAATAGTGATGCTGTAACATCTATACAGCAATAACTATTAAGTAATACATAATTCCATAAGTATATGTAAAGCAAAATATATGCTGATGTCTATTAGTTAAGTATAACTAAAGTACAGTTAATCCTATAACTATGTAACTAACTTTGAGACAAGATTGGAGACAAGAGACTCTGGGCAATTAGCTGCCGTGCCCTCTGACATGTCCCAGCGATTTTCTTCCTTTGCTGTGGAAATCCAGATCTGTGAGTGAAACAAGAAAGGTTTTTCTCAGGTAGAGTTCCTCATGTTGCACACCAAAGGCCAAAAAGCAGGCGCCAACCCTTGGTGATCCCGGAGGAAAGCCACCTGGAGCAGATTCCTTGCAGAAGGCTCAGGATCCTGGAAGACACGGCCTGTCACAGCACAGAGAGCCGTGACACACACCATGGGGACACCATGGGCAGGACACTGGGCTCCTGCTGCTCCTTGCAGGAGTTCGCCTGATCCTCAATTTTTCTTTCTCTTGCCAGTGTAGGGAATGGACAGACAGAGTTTAAGTAGCTTTTACTGGGTACGCTGTTATAGTTGTCTGATTTTATTATTCTTGTTAATCTCTTGTTGTGTCTAAATTATAACTCAAACTGTATCATCAGCTTGTAGGTAGAGGAAGAAATACAGGTGATAGAGGGTCCAGAACTATCCAGTTTCAGGCGTCCAGTGTGGGGCTTGGGACACGTCCCTGGGCATGAGGGGACGCTACCGCGCTTCATTTTCCAACCACTCTAATGGCTACAGTAACAGGTGTCCTGTGGACTCCACTGCACTCTGGGCCCCATCCAATGAAATCACTACTGAAAGCATTTTGTAAACTGCAAAGTTTACAAAAACTGTGATTTTTGTGGAGGATTTTCAGTGTGTACTTCAGGTTGAGAAGATCCATTTAAAGTTCTTTGTATTATAAATACATATAACACTTACAATGCATTATAAGTAAAGAAAGCAATATATGATATATTACAGGGTGTATGCTGGGTTAAATAGGTATCTCAAGAGCTGTCCTAAGGAGAAAAATAAAGCCCAAGGCGCCAAAAAGTTAGAGCAGGGCAATGTAGGTGATGAATCAGCAACAAATATCTAGAAAACCCTAAAAGGAAGTCAAGTGTAAAAGTCCAGCATAAAAGAACCAAGTTCATCCAGGAAGTGGGGGCAAGTGCGGAGATGGAGATAAGAAAGAGAATGGAGTCTTTGTTCCATCCCTTGCAAGTGGTAGAAAGAAGATAGCAGTTTATAAACTCTTACTACTTTAGAAACAAAAGATTGTCCTTGGCCTGGATAACACAGGAGGCCCAAAGGAAGCCAGAGTATCCATGGGAGAAGGGCAGTTTTCTTTTACCTGCCCTGAAGATCATAGTTATTGATTAGGACTTGGAAGTTAAATGATTTATTTAACATGACTTCTTATTCGTTTCCAGACTGCAATCTTTAATCACTGTGGGGCTCAGGCCTGTCCACCAAGCCTGGCACTAGAGGAATCTGCCAGAGTTCTTCCTGTCAAAATATTTGTGAAAATAGTGCTCATTTTAAATATAGCCCTAAGCTAACTGCTGACTGGACCATCTCCTGCCTGAGAATCCAGCCATTTTGGCAACAGTCTGTCTCGTGTCTGGGAGACATTCCATTTATGATCAAACGAGACATTAATAGGTGAATAAGGCCTTACAAATGACCATCTTTGCAGTTTCAACAGCATAAACAAGATGAATTTGAAATGCTTCCAACACAATAACCACTTTCCCTCACTATCATCTTTGTGTTTATAGGCCATACATATTGGATTTTCTTTTAGCATATGTAGTTTTTTTAAGCCAATAAAGAAATGAATAAGAAAAGAAAATTAGGTGTAAATTTCTTAATACTATTGGCCTTACTAGAGCATAAAAGTCACTTCCTGTTGAGGTCATGCTGAATCTTTACTAGCGTGTCCATTCTGAACACTACCTCAAAAGAAATAAATTGCTTCCACTTCGCCTAAAGCCCTAGTCAATGGGAGGAAGAGGGGAGCGAACAGCAGGCCACTTCATCCGTTGCTGGGAAGAGGAATTTGACAAAGGCTGCAGCATCCCAAGGTAGACCACGCTGGAAGGATCTGGAGAAGTAATCAGACCAGAGTGCGGGGGCGGCAGCGGTTGAGTGCACTCAGACGGAGCCAGACTTGTGGTACGGGTTCTCCTGAGTAAGCCCTTCTCCCGCGAGTGCGATCCAGTCCAGTGGAGCCAGTGGGTCCTATATATGGTACCAGGATATTGTTTAGGAAATTACCTTGTCTGGTTCATTAGCCACTACTCTGGGGCCTTAGAATATTGAACACCACCCCCTTCTCCCTGGGGTGAGTGTCGCGCTTACTAGAGAGCATTTAGCTTATCCTGATTCACCGCAGGGTTGGGCTGGCTTTCAGACTCCTGCTGGTGAATTATTGCTCCGGTAATGTCAAAGCCATGCATGTGCTGTGCAGTCAGTGCCCTGGAGCATTTTGAAAGTGAAAAGGAATTGCTGTGAATGAGACAGGAAGGAGGAGATGAGAGAGGTGAGCCTGACCTAGTCTCACAGGGTACTCCCCAGCACATGGGCACAGGGTCAGCGGAAGCCACTGCTCCCACATGACATGGAATCATGTGTTGCTCATGGGGCAATTCTCGCTTGGCCGGACTGCACTGGGAAGCAGTTCGCTGCTTCTGTTTCCCGGTGGGGGACAGCACGGCCCAAGGCGCTTCACACATAGTCCCCAGAGCACTGCCCCCGCACACAGAGACGGCAGGTAACTCAGAACCCCCAGGGGCATGCTTGTTAACCCGCCTTTCTGCCATAAAACAAGGACTCTGGGAGCTGTGGCAGGGGTGGAGCCCGGGCTTTATCAGACAAAGGAGGCTGGCCCCGGCAGCCCCTTCCTGGAACGCCAGTGCCCTGCGCGCGGCTGAAGAAACAGAACACGCCAAATGTAGACCAGATGCCTTAGGGTTGATGGTGTGTGCTTCCCATGTAGCCTTGTGAGAAATAACAAACCCTCGGCGATTAGATTAAAAAATCAAAACAAGGGTTTTCACATTCCTTCCCCTCCTTTCTGACCTCTTAGGTGGCATCTGTTACAACTGCTTCATCCAAATATTGCTTCTAATGAGACGTGTGAGGAGGGTGGCCGTGTCCTGCGCCCTGCGCTTCCCTCCCTTAATAACCACCAAGTGATTGGATGGCAGTAAACAGTTTTTTCAGAAAGCCTACAATGCTGACTGCCCTTGGACTTGAGAGACGTCATGGAATTCTTTTGGTCAGCGAGAACAACCTCTAAAAGCCTGAAAATGTTTGAAAAATGCACAGGCTGCCCAGAGCGTGGTCGTTAGGTGTGGCGTAAGGCCAGCCCAGCATTTAGCTCCTTGTCACAGGATTCCTAGTTGGACAGCATAGAGTTCCCCTGGGTCCCTGTGGTCTCAGAAGCACAAGCCTACCTTTGAGCCAGGGAAGTGCTTCCTGCCTCCTCACACACCTCCGTGTGTCCGTCCCTGCGTGAGAGAGCCACTGTGCTCACCACGGTCGTGCAGGAGGTCTCCAGATACCTGGCCTGCTCCACCTCCATCTTGCTTAGGGTGGGGCTGTGGGGCTGTGGGGCTGTGGGGCTGTGCTTGCCTTTGGCATCTCCTCTCTCAGTCCCAGTGGCTAGGACTCTCCGCCTTTGCTTCTCTCTCAGGGGTGTTTTCCAGAATGATTGCAGGTGCCTGCCCACCGCGGACAGATGAATGGCTGCTACCCAAAGTTCAGCTTGGTGAACCCGGGCTGGTTAATCAATAGACAGCATCCTTGATCGCCCTCCTGTTCTCCCTCTGGTGTCGCAAACCTGAGGGAGAGCTCTCAGGTTACCTTCACTTGCCAAGCTCCTCACTTCAAAAGCCTGGCAGCAGAATGAGTTGAGGGTGCTGGTCTAGGTTTTTATAGCAGTGCCCTTAACCCAACAGCAAACTGATCCAAGAGTTGGTCCTGGGGGTGATTAACACGTTGGATTTTCTGATGGTTTCATTTCGTGGTTGCTGGTCGTTTGCTTTATTGAATGGTCTTGTTTGCCTTAAATTAAGTCTATCTGGAACATTTCCTTTATTCTTAACCCAGTTACCTAGGCCTCTCGTAGTCCTTCCTTCTTGGTGTGTTTTCCCTGTAGGCAGTTACCAAAGGACTGAGTCACCCATGTGGTAGCCTGTGGTTGGGTGTGGGCTGAGGTTATTCAGTGACTAATTTCCAAGGGGAGGAGAAATTCGTTTATCGTGGGAAGGGCTATTTTTTATCCTTGCCTGTGGCAGCTCAGCTCCTAAGTCTGGGTAAAACAAAATGGTTTTTATTGGTTGTGAGCACTCAAGCTGGGGAACATTTCAAGATCTCTGTGTCCTGTGTGATGATTTTCGTCTCTGAAGAGAAAGCCGTCTACAAGCTCTGACTGTGGAACGGAGGATTTAGATGAAGCCAGCAAACAAAGAAATCTCATAACCGGGAGCTGAGCCAATGTGTTTTTTCACAGCGTGAATTATTACAGGTGGTTTCCTTAAGAAAAAGTAAGTGGCTTTAATTCTTTGAGGATGAAAGCAGTTCATACGAAACCTTGGTAGTTTACTCCAGTTACTTCATTGTGTGGTCCGACAGAGTAGTATGTTTACAAATTCTAGACCTGGAAGGGTGGAGTTTGAAATATAATAAACTTCCCGTAATATTTCCTTTCAACAAGCGTGTATCTATGTATCTTAAATGCTCCACAGAGAGGCCTGATTACATGAGACAGTTTCCCCCCAATGATGTTAAATAAACATTCTTCATGCTAGATTTATTTTTCTAGAAACAATTTTAAGATGTTCCTTCTTACCTTCAAGAAATTTCTGAATGAGTGATATTTGATTTCACCTATGGCACCTTGGGAAATGAAATATAGCTGTCTGTAAATATTCCTAACTCAAACTTTAGATAATTCATCTGAAGCTGCCCTAAGTATCTGGGGGGGCTGTCTGAATGTAGAGCCAACATACTGGGTACTTACTGAGCTACCGTAGGTGCTGCAGGTCAAGACCACAGCCCCTTACCTGGGGCTTTGCAGATGAAGCTCTAGGAGTTTTCTTGTTTACAAGAAACAGAACAATTCAAACATCTGAGACACAATACTGAATTGAACAGTGAGGAAAGAGGGAAGGATGATGTCCCCCAAGGTGGAAATAGGGCGAGTCTGGTTCACAGAGCGAGAGGGAGTGGGAGAGGGAGAGGGAGAGAGAGAGAGGTTTCTTTGTTTTACCTTGTCGGGTTAGTATTATTTTCTCCTAGGAGTCTGACTTTGAATACTAGTGCAGGAAGAATTCAGTATGTAGTTAATGCCATGTCTTTACTTGTTCGCCAGATAGCTAAAAACAAAATGAAATAAAACTACGTAGATGCCTGATTCTAGGAAGATTATCATCACCATGAGAAGAAAACACACCTGAAAGATGAGCATTGCTTTAAACTATGAATTATAGAATCTTACTCATCCTCCTGCTCGCCATCCAATCAGGCTCTTGTAGAATTAATAAAGTCTACTTTTCTTGGAATAACAAGTGGTCTCCTACAGAGATCACACTGAAGAGTTGGGAAAAGACTCTCTCTTCTCATCTCTCATTACATTCCTGCCACATCCTAAGCACGAGTTGCCTTTGGCTGCCCCCTATCATGTAGCACATAAACCCAAGTTATTTCATTTCAAGAGTTTGTTCTAGTTGTAGGTTTAAAAAACTTATTTTCCTGGGGCTTTATTGGATCGTTGTGTCATCTTCTTTTTGGGCTCTCTTTAAAGCTGAGGATAAAATTATCATGGTGCTTTTTAAAATGCAGTCCTGGAAAGTCAGGCAGAGCTGGCAGAGCAGCACAAGAATTCTGCAAATGTTTCCAGCGTCTAAGTCACTCATCTTGATGGGAGACATCCACCCTGTTGTGTCATAATTGAATGCTTGTATTCGGTTTGGTTCCGTGATAGATAACTCGGTGACTTATTCAGTGCCCCTTTTGGGTGATGGCAAAATTGTTGTAAAGTAGGCAAAGTGGGGCTCATGCAGAGCACTACCAGCAGGGATATGATGCCAGTTGCTTATGGCTCAGAGCCATCTACACTGAGTTTCCATTCTGGTCGACTGGAACTCGTGCCATACTAGATATTGGTTGTTAAATATTTTGACTATCACCCACACTCCACATGTGAATGCACAACACGATGCTTCAGAATTATTCTTAATTAATGGTTACATTTCTTTCTGATCCCATCTACACATGCCATCAGGAAGTCTAATGAGCCTTTCTTTTCTAAGGAGGTTTTTTTTTTAGTGCTTCATTTTAAAAGTTAGTTATAAAATGTAGTTCCTAACCATTTCTTTTCACATCACCGTTTAAAAAATACTCCTGCAGATAGGCAAGATAGGGCTGCTGCTTTCAGAGAAATCTATGCAACTTTTTATTTATTTTTTGTTTTGTTTTGGTTTTTTCCAGTACTGGGAATTGAACTCATGACCTCACACTTGTCAGGCAGGCGCTGTGCTGCTGAGCTAAATCCCCAGCCCCCAACTTTTTATTTATTAATTTGATGATTTTCTTTCATTAATATTAGTTATGCTTCTAGACCATTCTGTGCTCTCTAGAATCTTGATGTCTTTTTTTTCCTATCTGACCAGAACGGGGAGCTTCCTGTGGTGCGTTAGTTGGAATCAGAGTTCACCCGATGAGGGTGTTATCTGAAGATGAATAAAAAGGAAACAGAACAAAGAACAGTGACAAGTCTGGGTAGAACCATTCTCCATCCCAGTGGAGTTCTAGACACTTGGAATCTTATTTTATTTTATTTGGAATTAGTAATAATAACGACAGCTGTCCCCGCCATTGGTTGGTAGCTTGCTCTGGGCACTGTGCGTTGGTTCTGCTTGGTGGCGTGTGTAGGTCACTACAGTGGATTTGTCTTGATGTTTGTTTTGGTTGATCGCTGCATTGTGTGGTCACTTTAATGGGAAGTTTGGTCAGACATGCATTGCTGGCTGAATCCCTGCCAGGTTTCTCTCACCTCTGGTGTTCTGTGCTGCTCGTGCTGAGCCTTACCTCCCCTTTCATTAAGCCCTGGGTTGTGGAAGACCGAGTGGGAGAGGCACGTACGGAGGATCTGTGCTGTGTCTCTGCAAAACCTCTGTCACGTAGCTGCTTTAGCTGTTCTTGAATGCGAAGCGACCAGGTGTATGACGGCACAGTGACCTTGGGACCGGCCTCCTGGTCTGCGACACTGAGCACCAGAGTCATGAGGGTATTGAGCAAGGGATGAAGCGCCCATGCACCTGGACTAGCTCTGGCCCTAGAGCCACCAGGTGAGGACATGGGGGATGGTTCCAGGGAGGGGACCGCTTAAAGGTGTCACAGTCAGGTTTAGAGAAGGACAGCAGACTAGCTTTCGTGGTCAGAGCTCTGTGCGTGGGGTGGAAGGGGTGTGGTGGCAATGGAGGTAAATTGTGATTGTGAGGGAGAAGCCCTCATCCTTGGGGTCCCCAGAAATGCTCAGCCCCTAAGGGAGCTGCGAGGGCAATTCTGTGGTGCTCAGGAAATGTACCCTTGAGGTCCCCATTTTGTTTTTATATGTATATCTTTTTTATGCTTTTAATTGGTCACTCTCAGTCTGAAATTCATTATAATACGTAAAAGTCCCTGCTGCATCCTTCCAGGAACAAGAGAAAGAAGGCCCAAAAGACCCACATTTCTTTGCCCTGCCTTCTCATCTGCAAGGAACAGATAGAGCTTGTCCTGTCCTTGCCAGGGAGGCGAGGGCTTCTCCAGAGCGGTGTCCAGATAACTCTGGGTCTTAGTAAGTGCTTGGTAACTACCGTTTACTAAACCATTGTTGTTCTATGACATTGATCAGTTGGTTTGTATTCAAGACATGGGGCTCTGTTTCATTCTCACCTTTTCTTGTTTCCTCTACTTTTCCTACCCTTTTCACACATCAGCCTCGCTATGACTCTCTCAACCACACGAGATGGCTCTTGTCCTTTCAGGTGCCCTCTCTCCTCACGCCAGTCTCAGCTACCCACCGAGCGTTTATACTCTGGTCTGTCGCATCTCCTGGAATTCAGGCTAGGCAGTCTCCTACCGGCAGCACAGATAGGGCTTGGAGCCTGAGCCAAGACTGTCATTTGCCTCTCCAGTTGGAGAATCCCAGCTTTTCTCCCCCTTGGGGTCCTATCCTGAATTCATTTATATTTTTCATTCTGCCTCTTGCTAAATGCATAGTGTAGTTGCGAATTACAGATGCATTTGCCCTTTACCTTGATTCTTCAGTTACTGCCCCTCCTAAAGGAGAGATGCTGGAAGACCCTGTGGGAATCCTTGCTTCTCCTGAACTGGGTGGGAAGGACGTGAAGCCCCAGCATGCCCCTTACCATGAGGCAGTTCCAGGGCACGAACTTTAGGATTCCTTCTGTCGTGCTTGGGGTCCCACGGTCTCCCCCGCTCGCCCTGTCCACTATGAGTGTGCCTATAATTTGACTGTTGTCTCTTGGATCATTATTTCCTCCAATCTCCTTCTCACAGACTCACCTAGAGATTTGGGGAATGAATGGAACTTCTCTCCAGGTTTCCCCCAGATAACATCTTTGCCTCTCTGATCCTGTCCCTAGATTGTGTTAGCTTCGAACCATGGAAAACACAGTTACGATTTCCGAGGACTTGAAGCAGGAAAATGTGCCCAGGACAAGGGGTAGAAAATATCATTTTAGCACCGTTGCCCATTAGACCATGTTTATCACGTGGAAGAAGCTGTGGCCTCAGAATTTAAACCAGTGCATTGTTTTGCCTTCACACCCTACAACACTGAGCGCTACATTAGGTGTACTCATCGTGGTGGTTGTAACAAATTACGGCAAACTTAGAGTCTTAGAGGTGCTGGTATAGCTAAGTGGTAAAGAGGTTTCCTCACATTTAAGAGATCTTGGGTTTGTTTATCACAGGTATCCCCAAAAAGCAGCTTAAAACACCACAAATTTATTAAATGTGTTATATCGAAATCGGACTTCCAGAATGAGTTTTATGGGCCACTAGTAGCCTGTCAGCAGGGATATACCTTCTCTGGAGGCCCTGGGAGAATGCATGTCCTTACTTTTTCCACCTTCTAGATGCTTCCTGCACTCTCCCCTCCATCTGCAAGGTCAGCAGCATGGCACCCACTATCGCAGCCCCTGGCCTTGCACTCCAGCCTCCCTCTGACCCTGGTGACTGCGTAAGTGCACCTGGACACTGATCTCCCATTTCAGCATCCTCGACATTATCACATCTGTGAAGTCCCTGTTCCACAGGAGGGACCACAGTCACAGGTGCTGGGAATTAGGTCGCAGGCATCTTGCAGGAGAGCAGCACTGTTCAAACTCCCACGTCAAGGAAGCCACACTGTCACTGTGAGACTTCTCCACAACCAGTAGAGTCTATCAAAGTAGACTTCCTAATCCCTTGCTTTATTTCCAGATGCAGAGAGACATCGTTTATGCAAGAGGAGATGGCCCTGGTGCCCCCCGACCTGGAGCCACAGCTCATCCACCCCACGCAATTCCCAGTTCTCCACCACCCACTCCTGTGCCCCACTCCATGCCTCCTTCCCCATCCAGAATTCCTTATGGGGGCCCCCGCCCCATGGTTGTTCCTGGCAATGCCACCATCCCCAGGGACAGACTGTCCAGCCTGCCAGTCTCCAGGTCCATCTCACCAAGTCCCAGCGCCATTTTGGAAAGAAGAGACGTCAAGCCAGATGAAGACATGAGCGGCAAAAACCTGGCGATGTACAGAAATGAGGGCTTCTACGTGGATCCTTACCTGTACCACGAGGGGCGGATGAGCATAGCTTCGTCCCATGGTGGGCACCCCCTGGACGTCCCCGATCACATCATTGCATATCACCGCACAGCCATTCGGTCAGCGAGTGCTTATTGTAACCCCTCACTGCAAGCAGAAATGCATATGGAGCAGTCCCTGTACAGACAGAAATCGAGGAAGTATCCAGAGAGCCATTTGCCTACGCTGGGCTCCAAAACACCGCCCGCGTCTCCGCACCGCGTCGGTGACCTGCGGATGATGGACCTGCACCACAACGCCCACGGGCCCCCTCACACTCTGCAGCCTGACCGCGCCTCCCCCAGCCGCCAGTCCTTCAAAAAGGAGCCGGGCACCCTGGTGTATATTGAGAAGCCACGGAACACTCCAGGATTGTCTGGCATCGTGGACCTCGGCCCTCCTCTAGTTGAGAAGCAAGTTTTTGCCTACAGCACTGCTACGATCCCCAAAGACAGAGAGACCAGGTAAGGCGTGGGGAGGGTGGGTGGGCTGCGTGCTCTGCGGCCATGTGTAGCTGAGGGCTGCTCTTCGGGTCCTACCTTTGCCTAGGGGGCGCTGCAGAGGGCACCGAGAAGCGTCTCCGTGGCCCTTTCTGGGAAGGGTTTCTGAGTCAGTGCGTTACAAGGAGATACCCCAGCAGCCACACTAAAGAGGACAGGTCTGCCCGCAGCCAGATCTGTCCTGTGGGTCCCTGGACTGTGGTTCTACAAGGGAGGTCATTAACATAACTCTGAACCATTCCGAAGAAAGCTGTGATCAACAGGAACCATTGGGACAAGTAGATCGAGAGCTCGTGGTAATTGACCTGCCCCAGAAAATAAGGAGCGAGTGGTTTCACTATCGGGGGTAGCAATTTGTGTTTTTTTGCCTTTAGAATGCAAATGTTTTCTCATCTGGTTTTGGGAAATGAAAGGATGTATCACTGCTGGTGTTCTAGGATGATAACAAGCGAATTTGCATGAACGTGGAATGGTTCCGATGTGATCCTCTTTCAGGAGTGGTGCTGAAGTCAGCAGAATCTCTCTAATAAACAAGACACCCTAGGCATTTGAATTTCTTTTTAAATATATACATTGTTAAGCTTTCAGTCCTGAACCTTCCTTTGGTATTTTGAAAACACATTCCAAAATTTATAAAGGACCAATAGGAAAGCAAATTTCCATAGAGGAAATTTCGTTACCCTGAGTTGGTTTCAAGGAAGACAGCACAATAATTGTAGTTATAAAAATCAAGTTCGAGAAATTGAAAACAAAAGAGGTTAGAAGACATATGAATCCAGGAAGGATATGAAAAATAAGAATCAGATATTTAGTTACCCAGAACCTTCCTAGGTCCTCTGCTCCTTACTAAAAATGGTAGTACCACTTACTTCTCCTAAGGTTACATAACCTTAGGCCAACCTTGCTGATGGAATGTGAACTCACCTTACTGTTTTCACACACAAGTCAGAGAGCCCTGCCCCTCAGGAAGCTTTTGTCATGAGAGGCCAGCCCTCCTTATTTGTTCAGCCATAAGGAATCTCACAGCAGGAGAATCTCAGGAGAACAAAACAAGAATGAACATGAACATTTAAGAGGTCATTAATGCAACAGCAAATTCAAACTCACTCAGCTAGAAAAGTGGGTAAGTGGCTGACTTGATTATGTAGAATGAAGAAAAATGAAGGATAGGAAAATAATATTTATTCTCCATTCCAAAGTCCTTAGTGATTTTTTTTTCTTGCAGTGCGAGATTTAACCCAGGGACTGAGCTACATTCCCAGCCTTGTGTTTTATTTTCTTTTGTTTTGTTAAATTTTGAGACAGAGTCTTGCTACATTACCCAGTTGGCCTCAGACTTGAAATCCTCCTGCTTCAGCCTCCTGAGTATCTGGCATTATGGGCATGTGCCACTGCACCTGGCTAGAAAGTGAAATTCTAATAATCAGAGAAAGGCACTTTTCTCATGACCATGGACAGCTAAGGGGTTTGAGATATACACTCTGATTGGCTCATTGAGATGGACCATTGTCACGACCAGAGGAATCTGCCAAGAGGCACAGGCCTGGGAGCTTGTGCTGTATGCTTCACAGAAAGAGTTATAGAAGCATCCCCTGCAGAGGAGATGCAGGGGGAAACAGTGTTTTGCTGAAAGGACAAGATTTAGAGCCACAATAATTTTACTCTGTAATCTCAGCACCTGGAAAGCTGAGGCAGAAGGATCGCCTCAGTTCAGGGACAGCCTGGGCTATATGGTGAGTTCAAGGCCAGCCTGAACTACATAGCAAGACCCTCTGCTTAAAAAAAAAAAAAAAAGCATTTAGTCCAAGAAAGAATAGAAAGAATCTATCTCCCAGATACGATACTAAAGGCCAGAATCCATAATCTTCCCGCCCCAGTGTCCCACATCCTGCCTACACCCTCACGCTGACCTACCTTGCATAGCAGAGGATGGAGATCTTGATTCCTATGGTCATACTAAACTAGTTCCAGGTACATTTTGACCAATAATGATGTCCACCTCCTTCCCAGTGCCTAGCATGGTGGCCGTGCAGTTACCACGCGTGCATGCATCATGGAGCCTCTTTGCACGGGGCTTTGTGGGAGAGAACCACACACAGGAACCATCTGCAGGTCTGCAGGCTCATCCTGCCATGGTTCCCCGACCAAATCTTGAAGGATGAGAGTTTTCAGCTCAACTATATTACTATTTTATTTTATTCATTAATTTACTTTCCCAGTACTGCAGATTGAACCCAGGGCACCCACACGGAGCTCTATCCCCAGACCTTTCTTTATTGTTTGTTTTGAGACAGGATCTCACTAAGAGGCTAATTTGCTCAGGCTAAGCTCTAACTTACAATTCTCCTGCCTCAGCCTCCCAAGGTTCTGGGGTTACAGGTAGACATCACAACACACAACTTTCATCAGTATTCTTTTAGGGCCCCCATTCCCTTTTTTAAAAACAGATTTTGAGACCTCATTTTATCAAATCTCTGAAAATTCTATGGATTTGTTGAAATGTTAGAGAACTGCTTTAGAAAATCCAAATTATTGTCTATCTAGAATAAAAATATTTTAAAGGTTGACTAAAAAGATTATTGCTTACCTAAAGTATACTGCCATTACTACCAGCATATTCTGACATATAATTATACTGTAATTAGTAATAGAATTTTCCATTTTTCTTTCCCTAAAATGTGAAATATCAAAGGAATAATTTTATTTCAGACGTCTGGCCTAGGTGTCTTCTCATCTATAAATCAGTTTAACACAGAGGAGTGTTAAAGGCTTGTGGGTATTTAGGCTCACTACATTCATTTTTCCTGTAGCCAGACATAGACATACACCACCCATGCCCCACAGAGGCACGCACATGTACATGTCCACACCACACAGGCACAAATATGTACATATACACACATCACACAGACATGCATGCCACATTGAAATGCACACACCCCACACTCCACAGACACAGATATACACACCACACACACATATACATATGCACTACACAGACACACACACCACAAAAACACACATGCACATACACGCATCACACCAACATGAATACCACACAACAGTCCACAGATACACCCATACGGAGGTACACCAACATGTACACACATACATACACACATCACACAGGTGCACATACATGCCCACCACGCAGAAACACACACCACACTCCACAGATACACACATACACCTCACACAAACACGTTACACAAATACATACCATACAGACACACAATATAAACGTATACACTAATACACACATACACGTAGTTATACACCACACACATATACCCCCGCACACGCTTAGAACTGCTGTGAGTGAAAGCCCTACCCCGACCTCCGCTAAGCTTGGGACATGACAAGATGAGCAGTGATTCTCTGAAAAGATCTCGAACTCTCTCTCGGCCCTGCCAGCCCTCTCCCTACTGTTACCTGAACAGGTGAGGACAGGGAAGGGAGAAGCACGGGGCTGGTGCTGCCCACCTCCTCCCGAAGCACTCACAGCTCTGTCTACAGTGCTGAGCTCTGGGAGAGTTTAGTAAGCGGACTGACATGAGTCCTGACAGTGTGGCTTGGTAACTGATAGCAGCTATCATCTCGTGGGAGACTTTCATGCACCAAGCACTATGTTACGTAGTTTCTGTGCATGGTGCCAAGTAATCCTCCAACCCCCAAGGTACCTACTAGCACCATCCCCATTTTACAGGTGCAGAAACTGAGGGTCAGAGAGGTTACATAGTTTGACTGAGGTCAGAGAGCCAGTATGTGGCACAGAATGTCCAGGCCTATTACAGAATCCATGCTTTTTCCCACGGTGCATTATTTTGCTCAGTGGCTGAGATTCCCTCAGAGAAGTAAATTCAGGAGTGAAATCTGAGCGTTTCAACCAGAATCCTTCAAAAATTGTTTCAGGACTAGATGCTAAGGAACTGCTCCCAAAGGATAGTTACAATCATAAACATGGTAGAATTTGCATAATTATACTGCTAAATATATACATGCCATTTAAAATATAACTGCCCTAGCTAGTATATTAGCACAATTAAGCAGAAATAGGGAAAGGAAGAAGAAAACATTCTTGGTAGATTTTATTTTCAAAAGCCACATCTGAATACTATGCCAAAGAAAAAGCGTTTTAAAACAAGAACACCAAAAATAATTAGTGAAGCGCAAAATTACAGTCAATTGTCTTGCTTACCCCATGATGTTATTTTAGAAATATTTAATCTGTGTAACTATTTTCTAAGAGTGTTCAACTCCTTAAAGTCTAACTTCATGAGTACAGAGTAGAAAGTACCAAACCAATTTCTGTTGCACTCTCATAATATTAAAAGATAAATAAAATTTTTTTAAAATTTCAAAAACAAATAAACCTGCAAGTGCCTTTTCTATGAGGCTCTCAAGTGAAATTTTACATGTAAGATGTGAAGCTACAGAAACACGGGAGAATGAAAAACCTGCAGCTGTGCTTTCTTCTGGGTGCTGCTGGATTCATAGACTGTTCCAAAGAGCACTTGAATGTATGTAATAGCCCAGATAAGTGCAGGATATTAGAAATCAGAAAGAAAGATTCTTTCCTTCACAGCCGTACGCAGGAGACAGCCAACAGGAGCTTGTTGGAAGGAACATGATTTTATAATAGCTCTGTTGAGGTAGAAAGGAAGAGTTAAAGACTAAATAGTTTAAACTTCATTCTGGTATTTTGTCATGTGCATTGCATCTCTTCTCTTTTTAAAGATGCTTCACTTGGTGCTGGGGATTTAGCTCAGCTGTGCAGTGCTCCCTGGCAGGCGCGAGGTCGTGAGTTTGATTCCCAGTACCAGAAACCCTCCCCCCCAAAATTAATACATAAATAAAGATGCTTCACTTAGCATCTGATAGCACACGCTGTATCAGGAAGGTCTGCAAACAGGAGAGGGTGTGGTATAACGTGTGATGGTCCAGACGCTTTGGGGGTGAAGCAACGAATTGCAGCCACTTTGGCTTTTGGGACGGCACTTCTCTCATCTGAGCTTCTGGAAGGAAGATAGTCTTGAGCGTAAAGATTGCTTTGCCTGCCTGATCCCCCTTTGGCCAGGACACCAAGGGGAAATTAGGTCCGAGGGACTGTGAGAGTGCCGAGAGGGAGACAGTTTAAGACAGAGTATGTGAGGCCCTGTCTTCCCTGGGTTATAAAATTACACCATTAAACAGCATCATTATCTCGATCCATGCCACATAAAGCAGCCCTTAAGAATTGTAAAATCCTAGGACATTTATGTTTTGCTATTTTCTGTTTGTAGTTTGGATCATATAGTGTAAAATGTCTTCTTCGAAATAGCGCTCAATTTAAGGGTGCTCATTGCAAAGTGACTAATAACTCTCCCTCCAAATGTGTAACAGATTCCTCCAAGTGGTATACGATTTGTTACACACAGTAAACTCGAGCTGAGATTCTATTTTTACACTGTTCTGCCCCTCAAGCAGCTAAATGCAGCAAACTAGGAAAGAGTCACATGCGAAAGTGGATTCTTGCCCTGTCTGAGATGGGTCTGGAGCTGAAGCCACACAAGACCTTGTTGTGATTTCTGCGGCGTGGTAGACTTGGAGGGCAGGGTCTCTTGCCTTGGGACGGTTACAGAGAAGGAACAAAACTGTGTGTACAGAAGACAGCCTGCATGCTGTCTGTTTTTGATCATTCGACATTATTGTTTCATTTTACAAGGATTAAATGTTATTGTACTGGTAGCTTTGAGAGGTGGAATGGATCCATGGTTTAGCAGTTGATAGGATGAAAGTTTAAGTGGATTTCTGTCATTTAAACACGTCCGCTGTGACTGGCAGACCCTTTACTGTTTTCTAACGTATGTTTTATCCTGCTAGAGAGCAGTGAGTCTGAATGATAGAAAAGGAATCGGTTATTTTAATCATTGTTCTCTCCTTTTTGCACGTAGAGTTCTCGTAAGTAGTCAGGCTTGGCATCTTTCCCACGCAGGGCTTTTCACCTCAGTGCTGTGGACAGTGTGGGCATGGCAATTAGGGGTGGCGTCTGTCCTGTGCCAAGCAGCAGTCTTTCCAGCCTCCACCCACAGGATGCCAGGCGCAGGACCCCCAATCCTGCCCTCGTCGTGACAATCAAAGATGTCTCCAGACACTGTCAACCTCTCTAGAGGGGAGGTGTCCCTAGATGAGAAATAACTGCTGTGAAGGAAATTTGAAGTTTTTTTTCTAAAACTGTGAAATAGGGAAATGAAAGATTGCCCCATGCTCAAGCCATGTAAATTGTGACATTCGTAAGACATAGATCTTAGTGATTACTTCACTTCTGCCCTTTGCCACCTTTGCAGGGCAATTCATTATTGATAGAATTTGCTGTTATTGCCTTCAGTTCAATCAATCTCCTCATCAGCCATTTATTGGGAGGAAGTAATTCTAGTGGACTTCAAAGCCGGACTGCCTGGATTCAAATCCCAGTCCCAATACTTGCTAGCAGTTGGGGGTCCTTGACAATTATGGAATCTTATTCTGTCCCAATTTGCCCCATTTGTAGAACGGAGATAATAGTAGTAACTACTTCCTAGAATGTATGAGGTATGGTAAATGTATAAGAGTTCCTGCATCCAGCAATGCACTCTACTAAGGGCTACTAACAAGGGAGATAAAGACACAGAGACGCCTAGGGCAAGAAGCTTCCTGAGGAGGGAGAGAGATGTAATTTTTAACATAATAAGAATGCACAAAAAGTTGGGGTGGAGAGAGGGGTGAGAGAGTAAAACTAAGTGTGAACAGAGAGTGAAATTACCAGGGTATAGTGAGTCAGATTAGAAGATTTAGAGTATCAACGCCACTTTAAAGTCCACATCAGGAGAATAATCAGGGTTGTGCGTCCTCTTGGGTACAGGGGCAGAAAGACCAGCCAAATTCAGAGCATCCTTATAGGACTGCATCTGAGCTACGTGACTGATGATAGAGGCCCCTCACCAGGTTTGGTTGAAATTACTGGGTCATCCTTTGCTGCCTCGTGGCGCCTGACTGACTCAGCTTCTACCTGAACTGCTTTGTCATGGAGCTGTAATTATGGGTCAGTGAATTTTTATTGAGATCCTCATATGTGCTCAGCTACAAAGAAACTTGAATGCAATTCCCATGAGTAGGGAACATGAACATTTAAAGTTTAATGCACACATCAAAGCTGGGTCACAGCTAAGTACAGGAGGCTTCTGAGCTCTGAATGTCCATTTTGAAGGAACACCCACAACAACGCCTGCTCATTCTTGTCACTCCTTTCAGTTTTGATAGTACCCTGGGATGCTTTTCATCCTGAGAGTGACAGTGTCTCCTACAGAAACAGGAAGTGGAGGAAAAGCTGCCAAATCCAATGTGTCTCCAGTGTGAAGCTTAAGCTTCACAGTGAAATCTCTCCCCAGTGTTTCAAAGTCCAGCTGGGAAGTTAGGACTCGATTTTCTTGAAAATGATGCGAATAACAATAGCACTAATAATACACTGTAGGTTAAAGAGGCTTCTGTGGCCAGCTGGAAAAGCAACCACCACTTATTCTAAGTTCTAAACAATGGAAGTACAAGTAAACTTTTCAATTGCAAGCCTGCCATCGTTTGGGGGACTGCTCATACATAATTAATTCCAAAGTAATGACACAGACAGTAATTTGCTAAGAATTCAGAAAAGAGAACACTGACCCAAAGTTATACTGGCCTGGGAGCCTTCTTGCAAATATCAAGATGATCTGGAATTCAAGGCATATACACAGTGAAATAAAAAGATATTGGAGAAGACAGACTGGTCTTTATACAAAATGTGCAGTATTTTTTAACATTACAGCACCTATAAATGACACTGCAATATGTTTTTGTTGCCAGTCTCAGAACTCACAGAAGTGCCAATAATTGAATCATTACTTCAGTCACAGGAAACTTCATGGTTAAGTAATATTTGCTGAGTTCAAGCTCCAGATGTCTGATGAACACATTTGACCAACTGACAGATTTATGGAAGTAGTGCTACTCTTACACTAGAGATATTCTGTCCAAAAGACCCAAGAACTATCACCACAAGGTCTGTGCTACTTTCAACCAATTTCTCCAAAAGGAAAGCTATCATCTGTCACTAATTAGATCAAATTAAAATGTGTTTCTGCCTATCCTTTGAATATTCAAGAAGTGTTGTCAATCACAAACCTTCAGTCTGCAACCAAAAATAAAACTAGGTTTGTGTGAGTGCTGTGAGATTCAGATAACTCCTCCTTACCAGCCAGAGTCCTTACCAGCTAGAACTCTTCAAAGAGAAGTTATAGTTCAGGTGCAGATTCAGCCTGTTTGAAGGGTGGAAAGATTAGCTTAGTGTCTAATCAGTGAGGCAGCCACCCAGCTTATAGTTGGGGCTTGTCTAAGTAGCCCAAAGCGCAGCGGGTGAATAATCCCGGTCTCTCGTGATAGCCAGGCCACATGTTACCCAGTCTTATGATTAGTTGTCCTTCCATCTGATGGAGATCAGAGAGATTACTCTTGTCCTTATTTGAACTCTGGACTTTATGTTTCATGAATGATGTGATTCAAAAGTAAAACCAGATCTAAGTGTTAATTCTATCTTTCAAAAATGGCAGGTCTTAAAAAGTCTGTATTGCCCATAATGCTCGTGAAAGCCAAGTCAGATTATCAGGAAATACCTCCTCCCCCTCCTTGTTCACTCTCAGAGCTAAAGACCTTGGAGAACACAGCGTCCTAAGGGCTGATTTTACAGAGAGCAAAGTAGAGGAGATACCCGGAAACTGGGGCAACTGGAAATATTTTAGGAAATGATGTTTTCACCATCACACTCCTCAGTATTTTTTTTTTTTGTCTTTGTAACAAAAGGAGAAGGTAGCCTGTCCCTAACTTCATCCTCATGCACAAGTAATTAGGAAAGATAAAAGAAAAAGAAACACCTTAGAGAGGCCACATATAGGAAATATCTTCCTTCTTTTTCCTCAGCATCATCATCTGATTTCTTTGGGGTCTACCCTAAGATCGTACAGATCAAAAGCAGATAGAAATGGGAAGCAATTTTCACAGCCACCTGAGGAATACTCAAGAAACTGTCTCTCCATAGCTTCTGACACGAGCTGTCATTTGGAGGTAAATTATGAGCCATGACAAGAACAAACAATGGTTCCTACCAGTTCTTACCTGTACGAAATCTGAGGTATAACACTTCCGCAGAATGACTGTTAAAGATAATACCTGAGGGAAGAGAGAGAAAATGCAAAATGGGTAATTTTATGATGCAGGGTGTGGGCTTGCCTTGGGGAGCAGTGACTCTGAGCACGCAGGAAGTGAAGTGCCAGCAGGAAGTAGCCAACAGGAAGTAAAGTGTCCCACCCCAAGCAGCGTGTCGCCACACAGAGTGCATTGGCCATGGAACTCTAGGGCCTCTTTAGCTATGCTTTCTAAACAAAGTTTTGCTTCACTGAGCCTCTGTGTCCTTCACTGAGGATGGGCACTAGGACTTCTCAAGGGAATCGCAGAGTTTAAATGAAAATAGATGCAAAAGGACTTTGTAAATCAGGAAGTGCTCTATAAATAAGAGCTTTACAAATATAAAACTATGAAGCCATCTCATCATGGTGGCCATGTAGAACTGAGAGACAATCGTATCCTTGTCCCTGGCTTGGAAGCACTTTCTAGTGCCAACCGGAACAGCCTGCACAGAAAGTAAATTATGAAGCAAGATGACCTGGAGCAGTTCCTAATCTCATTTTCTATGCCCAGAAATATGCCGTTGAAGCTGGGGAGATAGGTTCCTTCACAGCACCTACCTGGCAAGTGCAAGGTCCTGAGTTCGATTTCCGGTACAAGAAAAAAAAACTCTGTTGGAGCTTCAGAAGTATGCCTGCTGGGAACACCAGGCCTGGGTGTGGCTGAGCTTTGCCCTACTTGCCTGGCCTGCCACACCCCTATTTTATGTTTTTATGTTTTTATTTTTTTTTGCTTCAAGCAAGATCATAGAAACAGAATAGGAAGAACTGCAGGCCTAAATAAATCTCTTCCAACTAGAAAAATTCTAAGTCAGGTCAGATTTCAGATATGATCTTTTTTGTGGGAGTGGGGTAGGCGTACAACCCTGGGTGTCCCTATTTAACAGGGAGTGGCAGTCTTAGGAACACTGTATCCTCTCTCTGCATGCTAAGACCTTCAGCTCTCTATTCCTGTAACAAAATACTTGAGATAAACAACTTAATACTAGGAAAGGTTTATTTGGGCTCATTTTCAGAGGTTTTCGCCCGTGGTCTCTTGGCCCATTTGCTTTGGGCGTGTGTGGCACTGTTCGTCAGGGTTGGAGTGTGTGACCGAGGAGGCTGTCACCTCATGGTGGCCAGGACGCAAAGAGAAAGAGACAGGATAAGGCCAGAGTGCCAAGTCCCCTTCCAGGGCATACCCCCAGTGACCTAAATTCCTTCGCTAGGCCCCATCTCCTAAAGTTGCCACCACTACCCCGGAGTTGGGGATGAAGTCTTTAACACATGGGCCTTTCAAGCTTCAAAGTATTTTAAGCCTTTTCTGTCCTCTGTGACAAATTTGACTCGGTTTTCACTCGTGCTCTTGTTTTGCACTGGTCAGGGTCTGTACTTACTTGGGGGATTTTGCATTTGTTGGTCCTTCTTCCTTACATATTATTATAATTTTTTTTTTTTTTT
>NW_004955429.1:4570262-4641785 GCF_000276665.1 Chinchilla lanigera | reverse complement strand
ATATATTTCTTATTTAGTTTATTATCACTACTGCCCATAAAATGTAAGCTCCTGAGGACAAACCCTTTGGTTTATTTACCACTGTAACCCCAGCACCCTGAATTGTGTCTGGTACATGGTCAATGCCCAAGAAATATTTGCTGAATGAATGAACTGCAAAGGATAAGATGAAGCCTTAGCTTTCTATAACACTGTCCAGGTATAGGATGCTTGTGCACCTGTTTCCTCATTTGCCTTCATTTCCTGTGTCTCTGTAGAATGACAGTCTTTGATTAGATAACTCAGTTGTTATCCCAGCTTGATGTGTGAAGAAACTGGGACATTAAATGACCTAGGAGTAGAGATTTACATCTGCCCTTAATGTCTACCGGGCAACTTGAATGCAGCGCATCCAGGCATGAATTTCTGTCTTCCTCTTCCTGGGTTGTGACAGCGCTGTTCATCCAGTCACACAGACCCAAAGCCTTGGTCGTTGCTGTCTCTCCTGCCCACATTTGGACACCAGGAGAATACAGTTAGATCTCTAACTACTGCTCTTATCCTCGCAACTTCCGCCTGGTACAGCCGCCGCCATCTCTCACCCAGTCTCCTACATGGCCACCCAAGAGGTCTCCACACTCTGTGCTCTCCTCAGTCTGCTCTACCTGCAGAAGCCAGAGGGTCCTTGCTCATAAATGCAAGACTGCCTGTGATCCCCCTGGCTCTGACCTCCCTGGTGGCTCCCGTCACATTCAGTCAAAGATAAAGTCCCCCGAGTGACCCGCATCTGGGGGGAACACACTTTCCAGCTGGCCTGGAACCACTCCCATGTATCCCTGGTGTCCTTGTGCAATAATAGCTTCACTTTCCATTTTGAAAAGTCCCCTCAGTTTGCAAGATTAATTTCAGGACCCCCCCTCCCTATAAGCTCAGACAAAGCCACTTCTGCTGCTCATGCCTTAGCTCCTATGACCCCCTTCTTGTTCAGTGGACTGAAGGCAAACTAGCCCCTCAGCCCTCACCTCCCCTGCCCCTGCCCCTGCCCCTGCCCCAGTGCGTGTGCGCACAGGTGTGCGTGGCTTGCACTCTCACTTCCTCTATGTCTTCATCCCAGAGTCAACTTCTCAGTGAAGCTCTCTGTGCTCACTCTGTGTACAAGTGCAACAGCCCCTTCCCAACTGTCTTGCAAGGGTTTTTTTTCTTCCTATTCATTGGTATCTGATTGATTCATTATTCACTTTGCTTATGGTCTGAAGACTTTGACCTCCATGTAGGCCAAGGTTGTGTCTGGTTTGTGCACTTGTGTGTCTTTGTTGCCTAGAACACCACTTAGTCAAGAGCAGTGCACAATAAATGTTGGTTTAATCAGTGGATGAAAGAAGAGTGACTCCTCTGTGTGTCAATCCTGGTCTATGGTCTTGGCTCTCACTAGATTTAGCAGGTTGGTGCTGCGCTCCTCACCCTAGCCTCCTCTGTGGAACACCGTTCTGTTCTCCTTCCTCTTGTCCCTCTGGCAAAGTGCTACCATCTTTCCAACTTTGTTCACATGTCACTTCTTAGGAGGAGTTGCCCTTGTCCAGCTGACTGCTCTATCTCTGTCATCCAGACCTTAATTCACAAAGGTGAGAACACAGGAACCCCAGGGAACCCTGATGGGGCTGTAGACACCTGTGCCCACCCATGCAAGGTCATATGAAGCCTGGGATCAGGAAGACAGGTGGTATTAGCATTCTGGTCTCCCAGCACCTACCGCAGTGCTCACACCCACATGAGTGGTGAAGTGAAATTCATATTTTCACTGCTTCCCAAGGCCTTTGAAAAAATGAACAGTATCACTAGCATATGAAGAAGCATCCATTGGAGGGAATACCATAAACTCCACAGCACTGCCTCTTCACATGCCAAGATAAATTTTTATTCTCTCAATGCCTTGGTGCATGTATGAAGAAAGATTTGAGGTAGACTTCTTCCCCCAGATCCGTATATATGTGTGTCCATTTTTGCCTATTTTTAAAGCAGGTGTCCTGAAATGTATTTATCTTCATGCATGATAAGTTAAATGCAGAGCATTTCAGATGGATACTTCTGGTTTGGTCACTATCTCTTTTGTGACTTGGGAAAATGTGACTGCCTAATGAGAGGATTTCCCTACTACCTCCTTGAAGCATCACCAAGAGGACATGAAATGGGAAGATGTAGAAGGGACATAGAGATCATTTCTTCTTGTTCACTGACTTCCTCAGTCATTCAGAAAGCAAAACCAGTCCAGAATGGGAACAAGAAGGCCAGGACAGAGCTTAGAAGCAAGAAAGCACTGTCAAGATGGTGATGAAGGACTATGGGGTCCACATTAGTTGCTACAGTTGGAACTGCAATGTCTCCCAAATGCCTGTGTGTAGAAGGGTAGATCCTCAGCTCATGGTACTTTTGGGAGTAGTGGAAATTTAAAGAGGGGGAGCCTATGGGAAGGGTGCACCTGTAAAGGGAATATTGGGGCCCCCTCCCCTTCCTCTCCCTGTGCTTCCCAAACACTATAAATAGATCTCTTCTGCCGTGTGCACCACACCATAATATACTATGCTGCTACAGCTGCAAAACAATAAGGCCAACTGCCCTGGACTAAAACCTCTGAATCCATGAGCCAAAATAAACCTTTCCTCTTTTTAAGGTGTTTATTTTGGGTATTTTATCCCAGTGATAGAAAGCTGGCTAATATACCAAGAAGCAGGAAAAATTAATAGGGATTCTCCAGACAGTATTGGCAGCTAATGGTGAGGTAGAAAGGCCACGATGCGTAGGTAAAGGGCTGATTTGAATGAAAAAAGGGACTTGAAGGTAACAAAAGATTGCTTTACTTAAGGGAAATTTTTAGAGTTTCAAATTCAAACAGTAAAGCCATTTCAGTTTAGAATTCAGGGTTAGAGCATGACTGTAAGGAAAAGTTTTGAAAATCTAAAATGCCACATTTCTAAAAAGGTTATCAATGTGAATGTTGAAGTTACAAAAGTCAGTGCACTGGGATGTGCTAGTCAGGAGAGCAGCTTCCCTTGTTGGAATCATCCAAGGATGTGAGGGAATTTCCTGGCCGCTGGAAGGAAACAAGAATAAGTAATTCCTATTTCAGAAGAAAGAGATATGTGGAGGTGGACTAGTCATAATAGAGAAGACAGAATGCACTCAGCCTTTCAGCCCACTCCATGAACGAGAGAGCAAGGGAGAAACAGCAGCCTTCAACCATCAACTCCGCCAGTATCCTCTCAGTGAATTCACGTGTTAGTCAGCTTTCCATCTCTGTGGGAAAATACCAGAGAAAATCAATTTAAAGGGAGAAGAGGGTTTTTTTTTTCTTTCAGTTTTCATGTGTTTACAGTACATGTTTACATTCCTTGTGTGGAGTTGGTACATGTCCATACCACATTTTATTCTTTCTTTGTTGCTTTTTCCACCCTCCCTTCCTCTCCGCTCCCATCTCTTGCTCCCCCTCCTGTTTGTAAAACATCTGTCTCCTTCCTTCCTACTGTCTGTCTAAACCATGCAGTGCTTAAGCTTGAATGTCAGATTCATTTCACTTCACATGCTGGTCTCGAGGTGCATGCATAGAGAGCTCCAGGCCAGAGACGATGCACACTTCCAAGGCAACTTCGACTTCCTCGGTCTACTGCTTCCCTCCATCTACTCCCCTCTCGATCTACTTCCTCCAGCTAAACCCCCTTTCCTAGAGTTTCCCCCACTCCCCCCGACCCCAGGACCATCAGCTAAGGTTCACGCTTTCAGTACATAAGCTTTGAGAGGCTTTTGGAACAATGTTTTCAGTTATATACCTTTTTTTTTTTAAAACCAATAACTAACTTTGGGCAGAAATGGAAAGGTCATTATTCGGAGTAGTATGTAAGGCCCTACCCTGAGTTCTGATCATGTGGATTCCAGTGTTTCGCTGAATTTATCTAAAAGCAGTGTCTTTATTTTCCCTCTCCATGCTATAGAATCAGGGCATGAACAAACAAGGCCATAGCCTAGCTTTAAACTTGTTCACTATTTCATTCTGGAAAATACCTTCAGTGCTGCCAAGACTAAAAAGGTTTTCAGTTTTATTTCTCCCAGAGGGGAAATATTGATATTGTAAAAGGGAGATGCTGCTTGGGAACCACAGTACTTTCCTACACCCACAGCAGCTACTGTGGCACCTAGCACATAGGATGGGCTCAAAAATATGTGCAGAATGACTTATTAGCCATTCATCACTTTCTGGGGGGAGACAAATAAGAGAGAATAAACAGAGCGTTGGTCAGATTTCCATTGCTATCGCAAAATTCCTGAGCTGAACAACTGAAAAGGAGGAAAGGTTTATTTAGGGTCATGGTTTCAGAGGCTTCAGTCCATGGTAAGTTGATGCTGTTGCTCTGGATCTCTGGTGAGGCAGAACATCATGGAGGGAAGAGCATGATAGAGCAAGGCTGGGTAGCAAATAGAGACCCTATACCCCCAGTGACTAAGAGCCACTGGAGTGTCCATAAGATTCAAACCATATCAATCAGGAGCTGAAACAAACTCACAAATTGTTAGAATTAGAAGCCAATTGGGAGACCACCCAGTAAGTATTCTTAGAACACCAGTTGGGGTTACTGTAGTTGTTACTGACTATCCTATACCACTGCTTTTCAAAATTAGCTTCTGGTTAGGAAAGTTAATGTTTCTGACCCAAAGCTAATCACATCAGCTCAGCTG
Organism: Chinchilla lanigera; assembly: GCF_000276665.1. NCBI lineage: Eukaryota > Metazoa > Chordata > Mammalia > Rodentia > Chinchillidae > Chinchilla > Chinchilla lanigera. Next base: position 4,637,081 of record NW_004955429.1, on the reverse strand, counting down.
ACTGGTTTTAGCCTGCTCCTCTCTATGTCTTTTGGATATTTAAAAATATATCCTGTGAGATTCATTATAAGGGAACTGCCAGACTCACACTTATTACAGTGTTGACTTGATTTTTAATAGCCATTCATTTACTTAGCCATACAAGGATAAGGACCTAATTTGGATTTAATGAGGCCCTGGCCAGTACAAAGACATATCCCAAGTCAAAAAATGTTGAAGGTGAAACCAGAAGTATAAAGTTGTGTAAATGGAGTCATTAGCTGAAAATATTTCCCCAAACACAGGTTGTTCTGCTTGATTCGCTTGAAAACAGAGGGAGCAACTCAACAGCAAATAAGTCACTTTATCCTCATGGACAGACACCAAGTTAACAATGAGCTGCTTCCAGTAGTAGCTGGTGGAAGCTGGGATTAGCACTTTCCCTGAATTTGACTTGAATTTTCTACTCAGATTATGTTTGGGTCTCAGTAAGATTCATTCAGCCGAGCTGATTTATGGCAGTAAATGACTAGCTAACCATACCTCCTAATCGCATAAATATGGTTTATGGAATGATATAACATGGTTTATGAAATCATTTTTGAATCATCTTTTCAACAGTAATTATACCAGTCCTATAATACCTTAAACCCAGTGATATTGACATCAATTCACCTAAGTGTCTTTAATATTCTGGTGATTATCATGCAAAATTGCCAATGCAATAAAATGACAGGGTTGTGCTTAATTCCACTTCTTCCACTGCATTTCTTTTAATTTTTTTCCCCTTTCACATTAAAACATACTTCATAACATTTCTTCATGGGCGAAGGCTGTGTAAGTTTCCAGTTGCTGTAATTTAGTTAAACCATAAAATTGTTTCCAGATTACCAACCATGAAATGGAAAGACAATCTTATTTATGAATTTATAAATCAGATAATCTCCCTCAAATGAATCCTGAAACCAGAAACATTTTGATGATTAAATGGGGGGAAAGTTTTCTCATCACCACGTGTTAATAGAATTGTTTCTTCGTAAAGTGGTTTCGACTGAGACAGCTGCACGCGCATGTGCAGTCAGCTCTCTGTGCGGCGCTGCCTCCCCAGTGGTCAGACGTGCTGCTGTTGGGCTCAAGTATCTCAACTGTCTGGGGAGGGTGGCCAGTGAGCTGCCATCGGACTGGTTGTCCCTGATACCTCGTGTCTCCTTCCTGGTGGTCCTGCTGGTGACACCAGCCGGAAGAGGCCACCCAGGGGCATGCATGCCCTAACACACAGATACTAAAAGGAAAACAAAGCATCTGGCTCTCTGGATTGGACAGAGAGCTTTTGCTTCAAAGCATCCAAACCACACCCCAAGCAGTTCTACTGCCCCATTGTTATCAGTCCTCAATGAGGAGTGGGATGTGAATTGGGAATTATCTTTATCCACATCCTGAATCATTGTCTGGGGAAAGCCCAGGGGAGAAGCCAAGCACCCATGGAGCCCAGGAAGATGCCAAAGGCATATATGAAGCCTGTGGCTTCTTGTGGAGACGACCCACCTGTGCAGTGGCATCCCATAGTTTTACCCACAGTCGGGGACCAGCTGAAGATCAGTGTCCTCTATCCAGAGTCATCCCAGGGCTTTGCTTTGGTTTTAATGCTCCTGCTCTGCTTTGTTGGGCGAGGTGATGAAGGCTGTGGACTACAGAGGGGTCCAAAAGAACACTGGGATGGACCTTGTCAGCACCACACCCATGGGCGGGGCTGGAATCCCAGCACTTCTGCCATTTCTCTCTTAGCAGGTTTTTGTCTGTTCTCTACAATATACATCCACCTGTCTCTTGCACTTCTTGCTATTGTTGTCTGTGTGTGTTTAGGTTATCATCCTGCCTTCCTGCCTCACACCCCAGGTGCCGAGAACTTTAGGCCATGTCCTAACCAAGCTCTATAGATCCTAGAAAAGTCATACTGCTTAAAAAAAAATACTACATGCCTAGGACTGAATAAAAACAACCAACTTTAGCTCTGAATTCACCTCTCGCTGCAGGTCATGAGTTTTACTTCCAGCACTGCTGTGGACCGAGGCAGTCCCTGTGGGATGAATAAAGGCACTGAACAACTCCCACCCAGTACTGAGCATGATCCCCAAGGATGTCATTTATTTCCCAAGAGCTTGTGTGAGTCCATGTCTCCCATATGGCAGACAGCTTGATCAGCCAACACCCCATCGTTTCTGAGATCCTGCTGTAACTGGGATTTCCAGTGACGTTTTACTAACTTGCTTTTCTTCCTAATTTTTCTCTTTGACACATTGACCATTTTATGGGAATGAGGAGCCTAAGAACACAGGTATGGCTGAAAATGCTCTATCCTCAGAGGCTTAGCATCTGCCATTGGTGTACTGGACACATTTGTAAGGTCACTCCATAATACCTGCAGATGCATTTCCATGCTTGTCATGTGAGACCTCTTCTCTTTACTCTATTAGAACAGAGACGTCATGCTATTAATTCTTAAATTTTGGATCAGGGTGGGTTTACAATCCTTAACTCTCTGGACTGTATGACTTACATCCCAGAAACTTGGTATTGTGACAGAAGCATCAATTTTACTCGTAAACTAAACACAGGAATTCTGAAGTCAGAAGCTTGTCATTACAAAATCAAACTTGACATTCCATATGGCATTAAAGGTTATATTCTGAAGGTAAAACTCAAGGCCCTGAAACACAAAAATAATCATTTGCCATAAAGTTCAGGATACAGATCTACCATATCTGAACCAGTTGCATTTTTTTTTTTTTTTGAATGGGAATCAAACTCAATACCTTGCATTTGCCAGGCATGGGCTGTGCCATTGAGCTACATGCCCAACCCTACCAGTTGCTTTTTTCTCATGAAAGAATAGATACTTTTGCACTGAGTACCTGATGACATAGTCTAGCTGAATTTAAGAGCCATGGTGTATGAGTGTGCTATTTGTCACACAGGAGTCACCATCACTACACTGGAAGCCCATGGCACTGAGACCCATGGTACTCACTTAGCTAGCGCTCATGCTAGAATACCAGTCGATAGGGTACCACTGCCGATAAGATACCAACACCCTTAAAACCATTCTTCTCTCTCTTCCCTCCCTATTTTTGACTACCAAGTACGTGCACTTGAATTCACAGGAGGTGAATTGTGATACCCTCTTCACTCAGTTGTTGTGCTGTTGTTTTTATAATATACTGAAAATAACAGTGATAGTTCTGTAAAGGGACCATTGTGAGAGGCCCAGAAATATGAGCCTATCTCAAATGCTTGATGTGGCATCAGAAAGGCCTAAAGCGAGACTAGCATAGCATCTGTCCATGGTCAGTAACTGGAGGAATGTTTTATTAATGCCTTGGGATGATCAAGTTGTTACAGATATTCACTTTCCTGTTTGATCCTATAAAATCCTCCAGGCTAGAGTTCCTAGGATATTAGATTGAACATCATTTACTCCCAAACACACGTTGATGTCAGTGGTCTGAATAAGAGACATTTATGTTGCCCTTGGGCTATAAAACTAGTACAATTCCACCTACAGCAAACATCTCCATCATTTACTCCAAAGCCAGCTGGTGGCCTGCTAGCTGAGAAGAGCAGCTTTGAGATGTGTGTGACTATCCAGTACCCGCCCTAGGGCCTTGTTGGTCTCAGGGAAGAGCCCTTTGTGGCAAGGTAAAATGAAAGCAGGGTGGAAAGACTCAAAACCACATGATTCCAAGAGGAAGATTTTCTAGGGAGATGTTTTCAGGAGGTCTCTGCTGGTCTGCGCCGTGTGTTTTTATTGTGACCGCTAGTTTAATCCTCACCTCTGATCATTTAGTCTTGATTGCAGCCAGGGACTTACAAGCCTTTCAGTTTGAACTAGGCTAGGGTGCCCTTGAGCAGCGACTCGGTGGTACTTTTAGAACCTTTATAATAATCAGGTGGATCATTCACCTAGAAAAAAAAGTCTGAAAGTCAATAGAGCTTTAACAAACAATTCTCTTGTTTTACAGAGAGAGGATGCAAGCCATGGAGAAGCAGATTGCCAGTTTAACTGGCCTTGTGCAGTCTGCGCTTTTTAAAGGGCCCATTACAAGTAGTAGCAAAGATGCATCTAGGTAAAAAGATACAAGCCATCCAATGAACCCATAAGCCAACTTGTTTCTCTTTAATCATTAAGATCATTCATGCATTCAAATTTGTTTCCTCGTAATCATCTCAAGGCTGAAAATATTCATATCTTTATGATTCATGGGGTTTGGTTTGTTTTATTGACCTCCTGGTAATTCTTGGACGAAGGAAACACTTTGGCCCAAGAAGGGTAAATGAGCGTCCTGGTGCATGGGGCTTCGTGGACCACTCGCTGTGCAATGCCTGCAAGCACCACCACGCGTGCGCACCTCTGCCACCATCTGAGTCACCAGTGTGCCCCGCCGCACCCACCCCGGTGTGCGATGCGCACCGGGGAAGCCTTTTCCATTGCAGCCAAAATGTCCTCATGGCTTAACCCCATCACCGCTCATTGCTTAGAATACTGAAGGAAAGGGGGGAAAGGCACATTGGAAAATAGCTGACCCTTACTTTTCTTTTATTCAGTGAGAAAGTGATGAAAACCACCGCCAACAGGAACCACACAGACAGTGCAGGTAAGTAAGTGTCCTCGGAACTCTAGTAGGTATGGGAGCTGCCTCTGGTCAGCCCTGGCTGGTTTCAGAAGTAGTTGACCTTTCCCCAAGCTGTTGATTTGATGGGATTTCAGAGGCTTCTGGGATGACTCCCTGCACCACTGTAGCTTTTTACGAATGCCAGAATTCTAGATTTAGGCATTAGTTCAAGGGATGAAACGTTGTCTACCTTCATTGTTTGTTCATTCACTCACCCGTTCATTTATTTATTTATATGACCTCGCATCCACGGTCTATTGGTATGTCTGGGACAGTGGATGCATACCGGGAGCATCATTCAAAAGCACAGCTGCCTGGGTAGAACTTCACACTCTAGAGAAGCTGGAAATGGGGCGAGATGTTGAATGTGAGCTGAGGGTTAAGAAGTACAGGATGTCTGTTCATTCAGCAGGATTAGCATCCTCCTGGGGATGCAATGCAGAGTGGGTACAAACGTGGCCGGACTTGAGGAAGTGAGAGGCGGGAGGAGTGGTGCAGGTGGAGGAACTCGGACACTACTCTTTGAGCAACATGAAGCTGTCAGAAGGTCCCTGGGGAAGGACAGGGGCCCAGCTCCCACATGGCAATGGATGGGAAGGGACAAAAGCGAGTAGGGAGCAATCCGTGATCCAGGTGGGAGAAAAGGGTTTTGTTGGACCAGGGCCTACCTTTTAAATGCTAGCATCCCCCGCTCCTACCCAAAGAAGATTGTGTTAGTCAGTATTCCATCACTGTGACAAAATACCTGAAAAAAACCAGCTTAAAACAATGGAAGATTTAGGATGACTCAGAGTTTCAGAGATTTCAGTCCATGGTCAGCTGGCTCCATTGCTTTTAGGCCTGTGGTGAGGCAGAAGCATCATGGCAAAGGGCATGGTGGAGCAAAGCTGCTTACCTCATGGTAGCCAGGAAGCAGAGAGAGAGAGAGAGTGAGAGAGCGGCTGAGAGGAGAAGGCCAGGGACCACATACAGTCCCTAAAATCCCCCTGTCTATATCCCACTCGCTTCAACTAGGCCTCACCTCCTACCTTTCCATCCCCTCTCAGAGATGTCATCAAATTACTAATCCACCAATGAATCAATCCTCTGGTGAAGTTAAAGCACTTATGACCCAACCCCTTCCAAAAGCTCACCAGCTGACAACTAAGCCCCCAGCCCTTGGCCTTGGGCACATTTTAGACCCAAAACATAACAAGGACCAGTTGCATCCCCAGAGGAGTGTCCTAGTGTCCTGGTTTCCTAAGAATGAAGCCTTTTCCTGTGGTCTCCAGAGAGGCCCCTCTCAAGAAGATGTGGGCTTCCCTCCCAGGGGATTAGAAATAGAAATGCCAGAAGGGATATGTTCAGAAGCTAAATTACACAGAAACATATGGCAAGTGAGGCAAAACCCTTAATTTTGGGAAGCCTCGTTTTGTGCAGCATAGTGAAGCAGATAGAATTTGGAACTTAGGTTTGAGTCCCTCTTGGCCCTGGTTCTGCGCCTGCTGAGTTCAGTTTAGCTTTAAATCCAGCAAGGCTGTTTTTCCAACAGCTTGCTGAGAAATCAATCGGTGGCCTTGGCTGAAGCCAGACAATTATTTCATCAAAATTGCTAAACTTGTCTGCAGAGCAATTGCCAATTTGTTCTGGAGATAGTTACTCATTCATTTATTTTCTGATTTGTTATGAACTTAGCGGGGAAGAATGGAATGTACTTAATGCAAAACCTTCCAGCTCTCCAGAGTCCATTCGAGAAGTGACTGGTGTCTGATAGCATTGTTGTGATCAATATGTACTGCTCGTGTTCTCTCCTTTTTGTCTATCTCACTTTTCGTGAAATAAGAACAATAGGAAACATTCAGTGAGTACTTCCTGTGATCCCAGTACTATTCTGGCTTTTTTTTTTCCTTTTTTAAAAAGCATTAACTCTTCTTTTCTGACTGCAACCTCAAGGACTTGGTATAATTTTAATCTGATGTTTCAGATAAGGAAACAGAACACATCCCAGCACATGTGACACACGGCAGCCTAGTCGACACACCTGTCATTTTATCTCATTCTTTATGTTGAGTTACTCCTGTCCCTTGGAGAGACACAGGAAGTTGTTTCATTTCTGTTTTGAAAAGTTTTGTAAATGTCTTTTTTGAGCAGGGAGAGAGGGGCAAGTGTGATTTCCTTGGATTTTTTTTCCCAAAATGGAATCCCTAAGTCCAAAGGGACAGGCAGCTTCATGGCACTGGAGACCTGCTGTCAGTTCTCTTCTTTGAAAGGCCGAGCTGGTTAGTGCTGCCCCTGGCAGCATCCATGTGTCCTTGCTCCCCAGGTCTCTGCTGAATTTGGGCTTTCTCATTATAACATACCATCCTAGATATGGTCCACAGGGGTTCTGTTGCCATAGCAGCCTAGGACAGTGCACAAAATATATTAATTCTTCCAGAATCCCTGGAAGTAAGTTGCAAGACAAGAGGTCTTATACCGGTCCTGTAGACAAACAAACAGAATTATATAGAAGTCAAGGAACTCATCGGGCCACAGGTAAGCCAGCCTGCCTGGTTACATTAGGAATATGTAGGTCACTGTAAGTATAAGAAAATAGAAGGAATCTCCCACTTCCAAAGTATAGCATGCATTTTATACTATGGATTATATCACGTAGCGCATGTAACGCTATAAAGGAAGAAAGTTGTTCTCTGTGTTTTACCTGGAAATTGACTCTCGGAGGTGAGGCTATTCATTCAAAGCCACAGAGTTCCTAAGAGTGACAGCTAGTCTTGCCCTATCCCAACTCTATCTTCTGTCACATGATACATTAAGTTCATGTCAAGTGTGTACTTACAACATTCAGAATAACCGACCCAACATGAATTAGCTGGAGTAAGTGGAGTGTAGAGACAAGATTAAGGTCCTGGGGACAAAGTATATGTTGACCGTCCTCAGAAAGCTGGCTCGAGAGGGCAGAATATGACCCCATATGGGTGGGAGTGGAGAGTCAACCCCAGGCTTGGTGAATGCAGGCTGAATGGGGATCCGCTTGCTGTCGCCAACCTCCAAACGCATGTCCATTCTGAATCTAGACTTCAAGGCACTTGCTTGTAGGTCTCAGCCAGCTGCTCTTTCCCCCAAACCCTGGCCCTTTGCACATGCTGAGGATCTAGGGGAGGAGGGGAAGCCGACGGAAGCAGTTTCTGCCACTCTGTTCAAAGAAATAATACTCAGAGCTAACAGCAGCAAAGGCCAGACACATGTTGATTCTACCAAGCCATGCCCATTTTACCGATAAGGAAGCAGAGGAAGAGATTGCTACTGGGTTCCTTGCCCAAGGTCACACACTAGCAAGTGGATACTTAGTATGATTCCAAACTTTCTGGCTTGGAAACTCAAATAATTGAGTAGATACAAGTGTCACTGCCTAAGGCGAGGTCCAGGGGCACAAAAGGAGGTTTGGGGGAGGTGAGGGCAATGATGACTCTGACCTGCTTGTGAGGATATCAAGTAGTGACTTGAATCTGTCGGTGTGTGGGTCTGAAGATAACTGGATGCTGGAGACAAAGGTGTGAGCGGTGGGCAGGCAGTGGAGGTGGAGGTGGTCTTTCTAGGAAGTGTGTCCAGCAAAATGAGAGGCTGACTGGTACGGAACACACCGTGACTTCAGAGCTTGGCAGAGCAAGGAAGGAGAAAAGAGGGAGCAGCTGGGATGGAAGACAGCAAGGGAGAGGACAGTTCTGCAGCATCCATTGGGTGGACAGCTAGTTCTTTAGCCCCCTTATAAGAGCCACTTCTGTGAGCGGTGGAGCTGGCCACCAGTGGGATGGGCTAAGAGGTTACAGATAAAGACATCCTAAAAATGTGTGCAAATTCCATAAGGAAATTTGGTTGTGAAAGATATTTTTTAAAGCAAGCTATCAGCATTCAACTCTAACAGATGGTGTGAGGACTTGAACGTCTTTTCTGTAAGAATTAAAGATTATGGAGGTGCACTGCTGTCCTCAGAATGGTAAAGTGTGAGGAATATCAAAGAGATGGGTGTCTTCAATCGGCTGAGGAACTAGCAGAACCTTTACATTACCAACAGGAAGTGGTTAGAGAGCATAGTGTCATTTTTGTTGGAGAAATACCTCAATGAAGCCATGTGTTATATCAATGATGTTCTATGGTGTGCGTGCATGCATTTGTACATGCGTACGTGTGTGTCTGTGTGTGCTTGGATGTGCATAAACCCACACTTTTGATGAGGTATAGGCAATGACAATAAAGTAATTTGACTGATTCTAGAAGGAAAATTTCCAAGACGGACCCTGCCTCAGCCCTTGGAAGCACTGAGTTAATCCTAATGTGTCGCTGTTATTGGAAATGATATTGGATATTCTTTTATTGCTCATTTTGAGGGTGATTTTGATTTGGGGTTGGGGGAAAGGGCAACCAAAGATTGGTCTGAGCTGTGAGTGCTGGTGATGTGAGTGACCATTTAGGCCCAAAAGAACAAAAAACTCATTGTGTGGGCTGCTAGGGTTTCTTTACAGTACCTTCTGGCCTATTCTCCTGGCTTCCCCAGGGAGACCTCAGAGGGGCTAGGAGACAACTCTCCTTGGACAGTCACTCAGGGAGCAGAACTTGGTGTGGCATCAGCTGTCTTCACACTCTGGAGACCAGGAGTCAGAGCACAGTTGCCAGGCACCTCCTCCCTCACTGGATGTCACCTGTAGCCCGTGGCCACAGCTCTATAGAGGCTCTGCAGGGTTGTGTGTGCTGGGGAAGGAAAGGGTCCCTGGCTGCTGCACCAGGACGGAAAGACCGGCCGCTGCCAAGGAACCACTGCAGGATGTGCCAGTCAGTGGCAGATTCTGCCCTGTACCGCCAGCCTGGCCCAGTCCAAGGATGCCACATCCCCTTTATAGGAAAGAAAACTAAGTGTGTGTGTGTGTGTGTGTGTGTGTGTGCACGCAAGCGCCATGGATTCAGCATGTACTCTGGGGACCTGTTCCAGACGATTCCACTGTCTTAAAGAAGATACAGTACTTGCTTTTAATTCTCAGACCTTAAACCTTGCTGATCCTACAAATTCTATGTGGATTCTGTATGTTTAATGAAGATAGAAAGAAAAAAGGAGAGAGGGAGGGAGGCAGATAAGAAGGAAGGAAGGGAAGGGAAGAGGCAGGGACGGAGGGAGGGAGAAAAGAAGGAGGAAGGAGGCAGGCAGGTTCCTTTTCGTGGCATCATGTAACACGTGCTCTGTGGTCTGCCATCCTGTGACACTAAACTTCTGGATCACGATGTTTATAGACCGCATCCCATAACACTGCATGACTTGTTGTTTTCCATAATGAAAGAAATGGCATTTTAGGGTTGCCAGCAATCTGCTTTGGGATGGGGCTCATAGCTCATCAGACTTCCCTCTCCGCCATCCTAAGGTCCTGAGCTGTTCTTCTTCATAGGCACACCCCACATCTCTGGTGGGAAGACTCTGGGTGCCCTGGAGCCCACGACGCCCTCCAGCCAGCCCCTGCCTGCCGGCACCTCGGCCATCCACATGAGCCTGCTTGACATGAAGCGGAACGTGGCCGAACTCAGGCTCCAGCTGCAGCAGATGAGGCAACTCCAGGTACAGCTCACAGAGGCACCTCTGTCTTTGCTGCCCCATCAGCTCTCTCCTCTCCCTTCCTCCTGTCTCCCCATGTCTCCCTGCGCTTTTCCTCCCATCCTTTTGCTCCGGGCTTATTGAAGAGCCAGGGCACACAACCATAATAACTGATTTAGAGCTTTCTACTGTAACTACGGTCCCTATGTACCCACTTCTTTAAGCGGTGCATGCTCTTACACATGGAAAAACCATCTACAAACTTCAGCATCTGCTTTTTGAAGACAGCAGAAAGACTAGGAGCCGCAGGGAGCCTCCTAACCACCAGTAACGGCTCCAGCTCACCGCATGTAACGGGCTCCTTCCCCTCGCCAGGGTGCAGGTGCAAGGTGCTAGGTTCAGCCACGCTCTCTGGTTTTTGCAAGGAATTATGATGTATTTAGAACTGTGAGTTTAGAATAGGTGAATTCATAAGAAAAAAAAGCCATCATGGATGATTTATTGAGAAAAACATCTGCATTTTATTTGGATGGTGCATTCTAAGTTCCCTCACCCTTTTCCGTTATTAAGGAATTACAAACTATGGCAGGGCAGAAGGGAGGCAAACATAACCCTGCATGTATGAATCTTGGTCAATAAATCTCATAAATCAGACAAGTGGAATACTCTGTTGCTGACGTAGGCTCTCCGGAGGGGCTGGACATCTTCATTGAGATCACATCTTTGAGTCATGTGACAGTTTCATACCCCTACTGTGGTAGTAGGTTGAGCATTGAGGACATAGTCCTGGCTTAGATTTTATCTTCTCTGGCTTCCTTCAAGCAGCTCATAATCCAAACAGAGCTAAAAGGCAGACACACTGCAGCGGCAGGGACTGCCACACAGGTGTAGACATGCCCAGGAACTTGGAATGCGCAAGACTTCCTCAGGAGTGAGCCAGATACAACCTGGAGAGCTGAGCGGGGCAGCAGAGGGAAGGACGAATAATCACAGCTCTGCTCTCCCTCCAGCACAGCACTTGCATTTTCTCATCACCCAGCTAAGGCTAAGAAAATTATTTCCCTTTTTCTCTCCCTACCAGAGAATGAATGAAGGACAGCTGGTTTGAGCAACCTGCTCGGTGGCCCAGGCATGGACCTCAAGGGTTCTTAGAACAGATCACACCTTTCAGATCCCTCGTCTCACACATGATACCTACACACCTTGCACATTTAGTGTACATTTATTTAACTCATTTCTGAATCACATCATCTGTGGTGTTTCCCATCCCTTGCACGGGGCCTCACTTTGCAATTTTAAAGATACTTTGGAATGGAGCGAGGTGTCCAGGCCAGGCTGGGGGTGTGTGCTGGAGTGACAAAGGCAAGTGACTTCCGAGTCCAGTAGTAATATAACAAGTAAAGAGAGTCAAGGCCCCCAGAAAGAGCAGTCACCACTCAGGTCTGGCTACTCTTCCCCAGTAGAGTCTACTGTTTCTAGATGTTTTAGTGTTTGCAGAGAATCTGGAAGTACAGCATTTATATGAACGCTGCTTAAATGTTGGAAAGTAATTAACACTCAATAGTTTAGTAGCCTGAAGCCCCAGGGACACATCTGCAGGCCCGGGATGGTCTGTCTCCCCTCAGATTCTTTTCACCTGGGGTTTCTGGAGGTCCAACCCCTCCTCACACTGTGCCTGCCTTGCCGTGCCGTCCCCAGCTCTCCGGAAATGGAGCCTCACAGGAGAAATGAGTGCATCCTTTTACAGGGCCGTCTGAACTGCTATCAAAAGTGAGCAGTTATTGGTTTGGGGACAAAGGTGGGATTGCTTTAGCGGAAACACCATCCTTGCCCTGTGTGTTTCATAGATGTGAAGGTAAATTTGATGCTGTGGCTGTGTTGTTGGTGGCTGTGGAGTCACACTGCTGGCGACTGGCACCGAGTTGCCGTCCATCCCCGGGCTGACTGGAAGAGGGCTCTCACAATTCGCCGCTTCTCGAAACCCTTGAATTGTGACAGCTCAGTGCTGAACTGTCTCTTTAGCACAGTTCTTCGGTCAAGGTCTAGGAATGCTGTCTTAACCACACGCGCTCCCTCAATGTCTCTGTCTGTGTGGGAATAAAGAACAATGAGCAAGATGTACTTTTGAGCTTGAGAATGTGTACAGAGCGGAAGATAAGGACTTTGTTTCTTAACCTGGCTGCTATTGTTTCTTCCTGCCTTTGTATTCTCTGCATCCTGTTTGGCTTCCCTCCCCCTCAACATTCTATCTCTTCCGTCAGGGGAGTCTATTTAAAACAAACACAATTTAGGATAATTAAGCGATGGCAGGACCAATTCTCCTTTAGCGTGTGTATTATTATACACCCAAACTGAAGCGCAGCCTCAGAGTGATTATAAGTCCAATAATGGAGCTATCATTAGAGTTACCTAACACTCTCCGGAAGAGCCTCAAAAGAACAAAAGTTGAATTAGAAATTCAAATGTTTTTTGAACTGTGTTATAAAATAGTGAAACTGAATGAAATCTTTTGTGCTTGGCAGCCAGCTCCAGTAATTAGATAATTAAATCATTGGAAGATCCTAGACTGGGAGCATATCATATTTGAGCATTTCATTTTCAGAACTGATGGGTTCTTTTCAGAAATACAGATGTGATAGGAGCCCTGGCTGGGGGTGGGTGTGGGCAGCGTTCAACAGGGCAGCAGGCATATCAGGGGGGACAAATGAGCATAAACAGAAGAGCAAGAAAACCACTTAATCCTCTTGTGTGTAATTCCCTGCTCTCCAGTTTCACTTCAGTTATCAGTCTAACAAAGGTTCTTGGTGCTGGGTGCCCGTTAGAACCACCTCAGGCCCTTAACAAAAACACTGAGACTGTGGCACTCCGGCTAATGTTCGACCTCACTGGTGTGGATGAGCAGTGTGGCTGGTTCTAGAATGTTCTAGGCTGAGAACTACTGCTCTTGTGCTCAAATCAATGAAGCGCTTCATAGAAATGTTCTGATTAGTCAACTATCACAAAGCGTAGAGAAGAAACAAATGTGATACCGATTGTTCTGTAAGTCCACAAGACAGTGATTTAAAACCTAGACTTCAAGCAAAGCACCTCATTCCCACTGGCTTATCAGATGTGTCCTCTGCTTAGTTACGTGTGGTACGCATGCTGCGTAGAAGTTTTATATTGCTATTCACCCATTCCCAGGTAACAGTTGGATCTGTAATTAGATGACAGCAAAGGAAAAAGGATTTTGTATTTAACAAATATTCTTTTCAAGAGATGGTGATCTGTTTGTCCATTCCCTTTCTTGATATGATTTAAAAAAAAAAAACTCACTTTTTCTAAATGATGAATGACATCTTTTTCCCAAAATGCCTCAATACTTAGTTTTTGCCAAAATAATTCCAGATCCACAGAAGTGGCTGTACTTCTGTCCTTCTCTATGGGCTGAAGAGAAAGAAGTTTCTGGAAGAGATGATATAAGTTTTGTGGAGGCCAGACAAGATTACTTAAATTGAAAGAACAGATAGAGTCTACTCCTCTAATTCTCGGGCGGGGGCGGGGGGTTGTTAGACCCCCCCCCTTATTCTGCTTCCTGATAAATAAAAAAATTGGGTTATTCTGAACCTAATGTTACATTTTTAAGACTACTGAGAATTTGCTATTTTTTTTTTCAGGGAAGGGAGGATTCAACATAAAAAACAGTACACAGAGCCCTTGTTTTGAAATTATATAATTCAACATAGTTATCTTAATGTGTCTTTTTATAAGATACTGCCTTGCAGAAATGTATCAAAGTCTCATCTTTCTTATGACATCCAAAAGTAATGATCAGAGGAATGTGTATATCAGAGAAAAGCACACTGGAATTTGGCCTGTGAACAAGACCTGTTTTCTGCTGCCAGGCAGAAATAATAAATGGAGCTAGCATAGAGTTTGGCAATTAGACTCTGAGTACAGATTAGGTGGCCAGGCATCTTCGCCTTCTTTCTAAAGCTGAAGAGAACGTGTCCAGATGGTCAGGAGCCTTGCTGGGCCCTGTCATCACGATACTTCCCAGGTCAGTGTCACCAGCAGTCAGCACAATCAGTCCCATCTTACTATCCACTGTTATCAGACTGATTTTACCAAAGAAATCAAGAATATGTATATGAAGTACAGATCTCTTTGGAGGCACACGGAGTTAAATTTAGACAGTATCCTACTTTGTCCACCAAGTTGACATGGATAACTCATTTGGTCCAATTAAAATGTTAGGGCCGGGGATATAGCTCAGCAGCACAGAGCCTGCCTGGCAAGCTCAAGGTCCCAAGTTCAATTCCCAGTACCTAAGAAAAAATAAAAATAAAATGTTAATGGCCCACAACATTATTTCTAAGTATGATTATAAAAATGTCAAAGGTATTTTCAGTAAATTATGTTTCCAGCTAGGAGAGTACAACTGCAGTTCTGCTTGCTTCCCCACTGTTGACAATTGGAGAATTGCAAACTATGAGACAACTTCTTTTGGACACAGCAACAGATCTAACACAGAACTGTGGTTCTGGGAAGGGTGGAAACAAAGGAAGTAGAGCCTGCAGTTGACCCAGCTTTCTGCCTGGGGGCACTTTTCAGATGTGATGCAGAAAGGAATAACCTGAGCATATCTGGGTTTTCTCACTGAGGTGAGGAGATAACATCAAGGTGGAGAGAGCTGAAGCAGCCAGGATTTGTGGGATGGAGCACCAAACAGAAGGAAACTTGGTTAAGAAAGAGCCATATAAATCTGTGGGCCTGTTATTGAGTAATAAGCCAAGCGTGTATAGTATGAAAAGTCCACTGAGCCAGGCCGAGGCTGGTAGGTAGGGGGGATAGGCTAAAACTCAGAGCTCACACAGGCCTGAAGACTGCCTGAGTGTGGACAAGCAGGAGTGAATGTGCCTTGCGGAGCACCTGGAAACTATCCAGGAAAAGCTATGCCTCAGTCTTAAGACTAAGCTAGCCCTAAAGTAAAGACTCCCTAAGATTCTCCCTCACAAAGCTAATGGGCAAAGGTATTCACAGTATCTAAAGTGTCTGCTGCAGGAAGTCCAAAATCTGTAAAGGAAAACAAGAAATGCAAAACACCATGCCTAACATCCAATCAAAAATTACCGGATAGATGATGATGGTGAAAAAATGTGACCTGTAACCTTAAGAAAATCAGCTAATAGAAACTGATACAGACAGGCATGGTGACATACACTTATAATCCCAGCACTTGAGAAGCTGAGGCAAAAAGATTGCCATGAGTTCAAGGCCAGCGTGAGCCATGTAGCAAGGCCAAAGAAACTGACAGAAATGACAAGGATAATGCAATTGGCCACAAAGTCTTCAAAACAGCTATTATAATTATTCTTAAGGATGTAAAAGAGCATAATGAAATAAGAAATGGAAGGTATAAAAAGTAGATCTTTCAAGAGTTAAAAAAAATACATTATCTGAGTGGACAAAATATCAATAAACTTGAGAACACAGTCATACAAACTTTCCAAACTGAAGTATAAGAAAAAAATGAGCTGAAATTTAGTGACATATAGAATAATATTAAGAGGTCAGTGGAGAAGAGAAAAACATGCAGAGATAATAGCTACAATTTTCCCAAATTTGATGGAAGCTGTAAATCCACAGAACAAAGCTCAACAAGCACCTAGACTGAAAAACATAAAGGAAACCACACAAAGTATGTCATAATCAAATTGCTAAAAACCAGGGGTAAATATAAAAATCTTTAAATCAGCTCAAAGGGGGGGTAGACAGTTCATGTAGAGAAACATAAATAATAATACCTATTCCTCATCAGAAACAGAAGACAAGTTAGAAGGCAACAGAAGGACATCTTTAAAGTGTTAAAAGAAAAAAAGTTTTGCATAAAATAAAAGATGCTTTCCAACTGACTTTGTGAAGCCAGCGTTACCCTATGAACAAAACCAGACAAAGATATTATAATCAGAGAAAACCTCAGACCAATATCCTTCGTGAAAACAGATGTAACAAATCCTTAACAAAATAATAATGACAAAATCCAATGATAGATAAAAAGGATAGTATATATCCTAGGAATGCCAGTTTATTTTAATTTGGAAGAAGTAATAAAATGGACCTTACTCATAGAATAAAGGAGGAAAAGTCATATCATTTCAATAAACACAGAAAAAGCATATAACATGTTTCTCATTAGTGATAAAAACACGGAGCAGTTTTGGTAGAAGGAAACTTCCTTAACCTACAGAAGACACTGTTGTAATGGTGGAACACCAAACTCGGTCCCCATAAAATCAACACTAAGGCCAAGGAAATCTACTCTCACCTCTGTGTCATGCTCTACCGAAGACCCTAGTAAGTGTTAAAAGCCAGAAAAAGAAATAGAGGCATGCCGCTGGGAAAGTAAACTGTGTAATTGGGTTTACTGTACTCACAAGTGATAAGACTGTATATAGATAAAGTCAAAAGGAATCTATAAAAAATACCAGCAGAAATAAGTGAATTTAGTCAGATCACAGGAATCCAGTCAATATATAAAAATAAGAAATTCTTAGTACATCCATGCAGTGGAATACCCATAACTCAGCAATAAAAGAAATGAACTAATGAAACACTCAATAATATGGCTAGGATCTCAAAAGCAATGTACTGTTCTAAGGTAAGGCTGAGTGATAGCACACTTGCCTAGCACACGTGAGGCGCTGGCTTCCATCCTCGGCACTGTAAAATATCGGCACAGTGTACTGAAGGAACAAAGCCAGGCACAGAGGAGTACATACTGTGTAAACCCATTTGCAAGACATTCTAGGACAGGGAGAACTAATCTGTAATGACAAAAACCAGACTGGTGGTTTCCTCAGGCTGATGGTTGGGGACTGATTGCAAAGGATCAGGAAGGAAAGTTTTGGAGTGATAAGACATGTTACAGGGTCTGGTGTTTTAATGGCTGTTACACCAGTGTGAAGCTTTGACAAAACTCAGGGAACTGTGACTGCAAGTGGGTAGTGTATATTTTATTGTTTATGAACAATACCTCCATAGACTGATTTTTTAAAAAAACGGTTGAATGTAGGCACCACATCCTAAACAAAAACAAATGGATACTCTGAGGTGCTGCTCACTGGTTACTCAGAGCATCTAGAGAGAGATCCACACCCTGTCTTCCGCAGTGCGCTGTGCACTCCCTGAGATGAACAGAGGCATCCCTGTGGTTGGACACAGTGGCAGGAGCCCCAGAGAGGAGGAATGCGGGAAAGGAGGTCGTGGGCAGAGAAGCTGGATGAATGTATGCTCCTCAGGAAGTGCTCTTCCTTGTCACCGGCCACAGAGCTGTGAGAAGTTCTCTCCTGGATGCTCTCAGCTGGATCTCTGAAAGCCGTTCTTCCTGGGAGGGAGGATAACAAAACCTAGAACTCCAGGAGAGTCCTGCCCTCCCTCTTCTTCTAGTGCAGTGAATTGCACTTAAGTATTACATGCAGTTGCATTCTTCCCATATACGTCCGTCCGTAGCCTTCTTGAAAGTGCTGAGAGTCAGTCATAGGACACATAGATATTGGATACCTACCATGTGCCAGAAAGTGTGCTTTGCCAGGAATGAAACAGACGTGCTCCCTTGACTTGATAGAGGAGCACCTCGGGGTGGTGGGAGATGATGGGGTTGAATCCAAAGAACCCGATTCTAATCTTGACCCTGAGCTGTACTTGCCAAATGACCCTGAACGGTAACTTGACCTGTGAAAGGATATACTTTTCCTATCATTGACATTTCAGTTTTAAGAATTTTACATAGTTAAATACCCCAGCCATAATTTCTAAGTTAAAAGCCGTTGATAATAATTTCTAAGTTAAAAGCCGTTGATAATATCTACTGCTAAAGAGGCAGCAGTGTTATTTGAGCCCGTTTGTGCATTTGGGCGGAAGGGTTGGCTGCAGAGGGCTATACCTCATGGATTATGGTGCACTGACATCCTCTGTCCTTTTGAGGCCCCTTTTCTTAGGCTGTGATGCTATCCTGGATGGCAAATCAGAGTCATTAATTATCTGCTTACTTGACGCTTACAAGTCCATCACCGCTCCCCTCCCCCCTTCAAAAGCAGCGTGGGAGTCGATGTGTGACACTGAGGTAGAGCACACCGGTTCCATAGCCGGCAGTGCTGCTGTGCGTCTGTCACTGAACCATTCAGTGCTGAGCCGTAAACCTGCCCCAGTGCTGCTCTGTCAGAGCAGAGCAGAGAAGTCACACTGACATCAAGGCAAATCTGCACCATGGTTACTCACTATTTCAACTATGTAGACCACAATACTGGGTTCTCCACAGTCCTCTGGTATCAGCATTGCTGCTGAATTAATTTTACTCCACAGATATTTACTGACTTTGTGCTATGTGCTAGGCACAGAGTCCTGGATGCTTTGGAAATCGGAAATTAGCCAGATGGAGGGAAGAATGTTTCAGGAGATGAAAAGTTGTAGGAATTTGTTTTAAGCATTTTAAATAGTTAAGTAGCCCAGGTGCAAAGTCCCTGTGGCAGAAAGGAGCATGGGCGGTCCAAAAAACAGCAGGGATGCTGATGTGGCCAGGTGCCTGCATGAGGCGAGGCCAGCCACAGGGGAAAGGGCACCTTGTGGATCGGATGGAGCCACAGAGAGTATGCCAAGTTGTCCTCTGTGCACTGTCTCTGAATATGGGGACATTCAGCAATATGTGGAGTGACTAGTAAAAGCAGTGTGAGAACACAATCGTGAGTCATACAGAGTTGTTCGCCCAGGGTGGCACATTTTTACTTGGTTCCTTCCCAGACAAAACCACAGGCTCCGCCCCCATGTTTTAGCTCCCTGATAGCAATACCTGGTACACACTCAGAGCTAGATTTGTGCCAGACACTGTCGTGAACACCTTTTATTGTCTCGCTAACTCTCCCTTACCAGCCAAGAGCTATGAACTGTTACCCTGACTTATGGGTGTAGGAACAGAGATTAATACGGTAACTTGCGCGTGGTCACAGAGCTACTAGGAAGTGGGAAACTAGAAATTGAAGCCAGGGAGTCTCTCTGTCTAAAGACTAGTCTGTCTTTATGCAGTGCTGGGGTGGGGACCCAATAGTGGCTTTGCTTGTAGCCCAGGTTAAAAGGTTTTTATTCAGAGAAAATAGAGCCCATGATGAGGCTCCAAGCAAGCAGTCCCATGGACATATTGCACATTCACTGTGTGCACAAGCGAGGAGCAGGTGACAGAGGCATCCTCCCTCCCTGGAGCGATATTTTAGTAGTTGGAGAACAGTGGAAAGTATGGAAAGTTGTGCACTGATATTTCGGGGAACTTTAGGACTAATATAATAAGTATAATATAATCGCTGCTGTTGAGGCTGGCCCAGGGAATTACTTGATGGATGTTCTGTCAGGAAATTGTCCTGCCCTGGGGACGCAGTGTTTGACTGAGTTCTTTCGCAGCCTGGATGCGAATATGCACCTTCCAGACTCTGGGATGAAAGTTCTGGAAACGATATGGAAATGGTGGGTTTGTGTACACAGTTAGCTTTCATCTGGGTAAATTAGTAAATTACCAAGAGCGTTGGGCTCCTCTAGAATCCTGATGGCAGCCACCAGCAACAGTGTTGTAAAGGATCTGCGATGCTAAGATATTGGAATCACAAGCAAAGGGGCTCAGGTCCCTTTTAACTGACGTTCAGAAATAGCCCATGGCCAAGTCAACATGTGTGGAGCGTTCTGTGGCCTCAGGCACTCCTCACACTGCTCAGGAAAGGAGATGCGCCTGTTGCTAGACACAGCAGTGGAGGGCGAGAAAACCTGAGTGAAACGCTCCCATTCTCACAGTGGGCTGTGAGAAAGTTTGGGGTTTGACCACAAAGAGTAGTCGGCTCCACAGCGAGTGCTCATGGCTGCTGTTTAACAGAAAGTGTCTATGAGAATCTGTGCCTCTTGTGCATTTGTCAGTAGCCAGAATATAGGAAGGGGCCTATTTTCTGTAGACAAAGACATAAAAAGTCCATTTGTCAACTCACTGCTAAAATTCAGATGTTGAGTGAAGAAGCAATAGTACTGCTCCCTTCCCCTTCCCCGCAGAAATAAATAAATACTCAGCTGCAGTCTGTTTCCCCGGATCCACTTCTGAGGACGGTGTCAAGCAGGCAGAACCAATTGAGGCTGATTTCTTTTGTTCAACAGCTGCAGAACCAGGAGCTGCTGAGGGCCATGATGAAGAAGGCCGAGCTGGAAATCAGCAGCAAAGTGATAGAAACCATGAGGAGACTGGAGGATCCGGTGCAGCGACAGCGCACCCTGGTGGAGCAAGAGAGACAGAAGTACCTTCACGAGGAGGAGCGGATTGTCAAGAAGTTAGGGTGAGTGCAGTCCCTGGTTTCCTGTCTGTTCAACCTGAAAAGGAAAATTGCTCTTTATAGCGAGCCCTTCCTGGTCCTCATCGCAGCTCAGGAAGTTTATATGTGTAATCCCATGGAAAAGGTATTGGAATTCTAGTGAGTTAATAGTGGGTGCTTCAGCTCTGATCTATAATCCTTCAACTCCCAGGAAGTCATAGCCTCTATCTTGAGGCTCCGATCCCAGCTAATAGCCTGGAGCATTGGCTCTTCATCCCACCTGTCCCGGCTCACACAAGGGAACAGCGGTGGGGGGGTGGTCCAGGGAAACACACCTACTGTCTGCAAAGACTGCCATCAGCACCTCGGCTGGACCGATATGCATTGCTTAAAGCCAATTGAAGGAATAAGGAAAAGTCCCAGCCAGCTCTGGACGTGTCAGCACATGGAAATAGGGCCAGGTTCAACCAAAATGGAGACAATTGCTGCTTCTGCAAGGGGAATTGCCCAGGTGGTCCTCCACAGTCCTTGTCCACAAGGATTCTTTTATGTTTTTGTGTTTTCTCCTTGCTCTTTATTGAACCCCTCCTGTGTACAAGTCAGAGTTCTGCAGGCCCTGGTATCCATGAACACAAACATCTCTATATCCAAGCCTGAGAAAGGTGAGGCCCCCAGGACTGAGCCAGTGTCTTTACAAGTTGGAGTATCACACTCTTTCTGGGGGCTCAGCAGCACACAAAATTAAAAGGCGAGTGTAGCAAAACCTAGTGATGAATGGGAAGTTTGTATTTAATTTCGAGAAATTAAAACTAATGGCCAAAATAACACAGCACTAAAATTACCCTCTTATTATTCAACTGTAGTTAAAAATCACAGAAGAAGAATTTAAATGTAAAGTGTGTCTGGTCCGGAATGAACAGTGCTTCCTTGGACGTTACCGACCTTATATAAGGTCCTTATTGAAAGCATCTATCAAGTCCCACTGTTGAAATCAGCAGTTTTATAACTTCCCGACAGACGGCAGACCCATCTTTTATGTTAATGTATGTTTTCTTATGCAACAAAGATGTATCATAGGACTATTTCACCTTTTAGTATAATGAATAGTAATTTTTTTAGATCCCTCTATTGTCAGTAACTCTCTTTTTGCTTGGAAAGCTTGAATATCCCAAATTGGGATGATAAAGGAGCAGTTTAATAATTCTTCACATGGCCAGGATAACCAGAAGTTGCCAAGATGGGAAGTGTTATGTTCCATAGCTTATCTCATATTTGAGCTGTAGCTTCCATCAGCACAATACCAATCCCTGTGTTTGATTAAAATGGGAATGTCTCTTGCAGCAGTCTAGAGGGAAAAAATTAATTTGGCCTCTTTTCCTAATAAATTAAATTAGACCACTGTTCGTCCACATCTCAAAATAGCTTCTCAATTTTTACTTGCTTCATACATTTATAAACAAAATGAATCACCTACCATGAGATAGTAAGTCTATTATTTGTCTGAAATATTTTTGTGGCATTCTAAGTATTCAAAAGCAAGTTTTATGATGTATCTGTAAAACTGCTATATAGCTGCTTAATATTTGTAAATTTTCAGTAAAGTGATGAAAAAATGAAAATTTCTTTCCTTTAAAGTTTATTTATTGGTTTCTAAAATAACGATTGCTTCTGGTGTTTAGAAAAAGCAACTTTAACCCCAATAATGTCCTGAGACCAGTAGCTTGGTGTAGCAATAAGATAGGAAGGGTAATGGAAAAAAATGGCTCCTAAGAGGATTTTACCTGCTTGGCTTTGTGCAATGGCCGTAAGGGAGTAAGTGTGCATCTGCACAAGGCTTTTTAAAAGTGTAGCAAAGCAGAACATAACAGTATGATATAGCACATAACTGCTGATTTGCAGGTGACAGGTGAACCCGCGCAAGGGAAAGACTGCTTCTGAACCTAG
This sequence comes from Chinchilla lanigera, assembly GCF_000276665.1. NCBI lineage: Eukaryota > Metazoa > Chordata > Mammalia > Rodentia > Chinchillidae > Chinchilla > Chinchilla lanigera. The sequence continues at coordinate 4,614,618 of NW_004955429.1, read as the reverse complement.
GGAACAGAGCGACTTGGCCTGAGTTAGTTATTTTTCCTATGCCCCGCTGGCCAACCATAGTTGCACACACATGATAGTTTCCAATTGGTTAAACTGAACTGAAATGACTTTGAAACAGGTGGATTTTGTTGGCAGAGCTTAGAGATGTTTGAGGCAGAGGATGCATATAAACCGACATTTCTATGGACCAGGAGTGTGGGAGGACGTACTTGGAGAATGGGGGGTAGACCAGTTTCACAGAATAATGGGGTGCGAGGTACAAATGATGTCTCATTTTTGGGTTGTGCCATTCCTATTTGCACGATGTCTTCCTGTATCTTAGACTGTCCGGCGTGGACAACTGCCTAGTGCCTGTCTGGGCTGTGCTTCCTAAGACTGGAAGCTCCTGTTAACGGAAAGCTGGATGTCTGGTTTCCATGGAAGCTCCTGGGTCCAAGCCCAGATCCAGAATTTCTCTGGATGGAACTCAGAGCCACATGCGTGACTCTGAACCAGCTTCACATGATGAGGAACTCAAGGATTTTTGATCAAGGAAGTAGCAGAGTGAGAGCGGTGTTTTCTTTTCTTTTCTTTCTTTTTTTTTCTTTTTTGGTACTGGGAATCGAACTCAGGACCTTGCACTTGCCAGGCAGGTGCTTGTGCCACTGAGCTATATCCCCAGCCCTAAGAGCTGTGTTTTCAAAAGGCCCCTCTGTTGACTCTATGTGGGACTGGTGGGAGTGGGAAGAGAGCGGGAAACCACACTGGAAGCTCCTGTAACCATCCAGGCTAAAGGCCCTAGAAATAAGAATAAGAAAAGAAATCAAAGGCAAAATGCTCTAAGATATAATCACCTAAAACTAGGCCTGGATTCTCTCCGTGAAAATGTCTTTTAAAATATATACCTTTTTAATATTTGTGTTCAACCTTATAGTTTTTTTGGGTTTTTTGGTACCAGGAATTGAGCTCAGGACCTGTGTGCCACTGAGCTGTATCCCCAGCTCTCCTTCTACCTTATAAAATGTATAACTGCATCGGTCTGCCTGGTGAGAAAGCACAGACTACAAAGATAGCCAGAAACTCCAGCTCTGGAGGATTAGGGGGTACCAGTCATGCTCTCTTCCTCCTCCTCCTCCTCCTCCTCTTGTGCTCAAAAAGTCCGTTCCACTGGGGAGCATGTGAGGCTCAGGGGCTGGCGAAGGAGTCAGTACAGAGATGAATATTGGGTCTGAAAGGATGGACAGAAAGTGGGTCAAGCTGATTTTTCTCTCCTGGTTTTTTTACCTGGAAATAATAGTCAGACTTCTCTTAAGAGTCAGATGAAATATATTTTAACAAGCTATATGCTTGTTTTTCACAAAAGGAGAATAAAAAGCACCTTAAACACACAGGATACTGTAAACTGCACATCTGTGAACATGCGACCTTCTGCAGAGCAGAAGCACTTCAGAAGCCATTGATCACTATGTCAAGAGATGTTCTGCGTTGATTTTTAGCTCCACTGTGTCTTTTACAATTTTTGAGTTAGCAGATGTAATCCTTAATGCCTCATCTAAATAGATTTCAAAGCATATGAACAGAAAGGGGGCTGTTAGGTTTAATAGGATCCCATGGACGTTCCCATAGGGTCCACATTGCAAAACAAGGGAAACCTGTGTGTCTGGCATCTCCCGGATGTAGGTCATAGAATCCAGGAGGCACATCGTGTCGAAGAGACTAGGACAGGATTATAAGCAGGATGACACTGGCTCCAATGGCAGCTCTTTGCAGGGTCAGTTGAGAGCAGACGGACTTGTGGGTTGTTAATGGAACCGTAACAGTGTTTGGGTTGTCTGAGCTCATCCATTGAGGCTTGGGTGGGTGTGCAGCCAGCATGGGAGAGCAAGTTCTCTTCAGTTGTGCGGTGAAAAGAACTGCATGTCTAGTGGGTCTTGTGAAGGACAGCACGATCTCTCCACCAGAGAAGGACGAAGTAGCTACAGGAAGTATCCGTGAGATTGTGCCCCTAACCCAGGCCACCTTTCCATTGTTCACAAAAAAGCCCCCCAAAGAGGGGTGGCTTACTTTTTGGTCCTGAAAGGACATCATTTTATCAGAAATGGTCAGACACCTTTTCCATAACAAAGTGAACATCACCAAAAATGCTACCCTGCTTCTTAGAGATGGGGGAATTTGTCATTTGCTTCACGGTCTTTTTTTTTTTTCTCCGGTACCGGGAACCGAACTCACAACCTTGCGCTTGCCAGGCAGGCGCTTTTGCCACTGAGCTAAATCCCCAGCCCCTGCTTCACGGTCTTTATCAAATCTAGGGCACATGCTGTCCGACTCCTTTCTGCGACTCTCACGGAGCCACCCCCTTGCTCACCCTTGGAAAGGGTCTCTCTGCCCCTGCCTTCTCTCCACAGGTGATCCTGTGCCTTCTCTCCCTCAGCCCCACAGCTGAATCGCTGTTCACTTACTGCCATCTAGCGGCTCGGCATTGCCTGAGCCCTTCCCGGGTTAATCTTTCATAAACATTTCCTCTCGCTGGATTCACAGCAAACTGAAAGGGTACAGATGGATGTTTAGGATGGTTAGTAATGCGCCGAGGGAGATTGTCACCTTTGTTGTTGTTTTGAATGGAGCTGGCCTCTCCCTAAACACACACACACACACACACACACACACACACACACACTCTCTCACACTCAGGGAAACAGATCTGTAATCATTTATTCTCTTTGTGCCACAGAGAGCAAGGAATCAATCCCCAGTCAGGGATAGTTTTACTCTCTCTCCTCAAGGGCATTTGACAATCACCAGACACATTCTTGATTCTCACAAGTTGCAAGGGACAGGAGGGAGAGCTACTTGCATGTGGCCAGAACCGCTCTAAACACCCTAAAATGCATGGACTACATAGCAAGACCCTGTCTCAAAAAAACTCAATACTAAAAAAAAAAAAAAAAAAAAAAGTACGGGCCAGGCCCTCACAAAAGGAATTATTTGGCCCCAAACTCAAAGAGCAAATTTGAGAAGACTTCTCATTTTCCTCCACTGGGTGTCTGTACACACCCTCCCTCATCTCTCTCCGTCCCTCTCCCTTGTCACAAGCTCCCAGTGCCTCCCTTAGGTGGCACCAGTACCACCAAAATGAAGGATGTTTTCCAGACAAGCACCATCTCCCCTCTGGCCAAGCCAGGCGCCCCTTGAACAAGCCCTGGGGAAACTTTCTTGTCCATGCCATGCCCCGCAAAACTACCCAGGGAGACACGTCCAGCTGCTGTCCTAAGTGCTCCGCTCTCCTGAGAGACACAGTGCATCGTGGGGGAGCCGGAGAGCAGGAGCCGCTCCGCCTCTGCGCGCTGAGGACCTGCAGTCAGCTCCACTTTCAGCTCTGCTTCTCCCCGCAGGGAGCTGGAAGACTTTGTTGAAGACTTAAAGAAGGACTCTTCTTCTGCTGGCCGCGTGGTCACTCTAAAGGACGTGGAGGATGGGGCTTTCCTCCTGCGACAAGTGGGGGAGGCTGTGGCCACCCTGAAAGGTAAGTGTTCTGCTCAACAGGGAGAAGTCTGAAGTGTGTTGCTTTGGATTTTTAAAACCTGTCAAGTAAGCACAAAGTGTGGTGACACATGCCTGCAGTCCCAGCTGCTTGGGAGGCTGAGGCTGGCGGATTACTTGAGCCCAGGAGTTCAAGACCAGCCCAGGCAACATAGCACGAGCCTATCTCAAAAGGAAAAAAAGGCCACCAAATATAAAGGATTCACTCGTGTGTGCATGCAAATGTTTACCACTGCCTTCGCACACCAGGCAGTCGGTACAGAACAAAGCAGGCCACCGCTCCTGTCTTCTGAGAGCTTATGTTTTAGTGGGTGCTATAGGATTTCAGACCGAGTGATACCTGGAATGCCGTCCCCTCGCCGTTATCTTAGCCGGGCTCTTACAGCATGCCGGGACACCTGCGCCGAGCTCGTTCAAAACCACACGTTCAGTTGAGCTTTCCCAAACATGCCCCCGCGCATCACCTCCGCCATTCACAGTGCGTTTGGTCCACAGGAGAATTCCCGACCTTGCAGAACAGGATGCGCGCCGTGCTGCGCATCGAGGTGGAGGCCGTGCGCTTCCTCAAGGAGGAGCCGCACAAGCTGGACAGCCTGCTGAAGCGCGTGCGGGGCCTGACCGATGTCCTCACCGTGCTGCGAAGGTGACCGGGTGGCCGGGCTGGGGCAGCCTGCACGGGCCGGGCCGGGAGGCGGGGGACGGCGCTGGTGCCCTTGAATCCTGTCACCACCCCCAAGGCAGTTTCTTCTTCTCTGTGACATGTGCCATCTTCTGTGACTCCTCTAGCCCTGAACTTGTGTTGCAGTCGGGTAGGAGGCTGCAGTTCTTCTGCACAGACGTGCACGGTGCAGCTCAGTCGTGCCACGCTTGCCTAGCATGCAGGAAACCCTGGACTCCATCCCCAGAATCACAGCAAAAAATTAAGCTTCGTGTAAAAATAAAATTAGTAGACACCGTAAACATTTTTAAACAGTCATTTGAAAGTGGTGGGTTTTGGGGAAATATTGAATGAAGTTGAAGAATCAGGTAAAATAGCTTGCTAGCCTGCTTTACCTTGGAGGCATAGATGTTCAGTTAGAATAAAGTGTGTAGAAATAAACAAATCTTCCTTCAATCACCGACTCAAAGGGTCCCTGAGAGTTTATTGGTGCCACTTAGAAAGGAGAATTAAATCTCTCTCTTGAGTGGTCTGGGCTAGTTTCCTCACTGAGAGTAGACCTGCTTATCCCAGAGGGTCACTGTGGAGGAAAGACTCAGAGAAGTCTCTGGCCCATCCATGACTTTTGTGGAAAAGAAAGTTCCGGAACTCTACCATGACTGAAGAGGTGCTTACAAGGGCCAGGGGTGTAGCTCAGCGGTAGAGCAACTGCCTTGCAAGGACTTGGCCCTGGGCTCCGTCATCAGCATCGAGAGAGAGACAGAGAGAGAGAGAGAGAAGGGAGGGAGAGAGGGAGGGAAGGAAGGAAGGAAGGAAATAAATAATGCTGACATCTAAGTACTCAGGATTTGAGCTGTCACGAGCACCTTTGTAAATGCCCTCCCCTTCTGCCGTATGCACTCTTTCGGTTGCACTTAGATCTCTTTCTTCCCAGAGTAATAGTAAAAATAACTTACACTTAAGAGCACTTTCTATGCATTAGGTACTGCACTGAGCTACTTACATGCATGTAACTTGTTTAGTCTGGGAACTGTTATTTCCGTCATCTGTAGGTGGAATCTGAGGTTGGGAAAGGTCCCTGCATGTCAGGTGGGCTGGGATGGGAGCAAATAGTCTGACTCTAGAGTGACAATGGTGTCTTATCTCACAGTCAGGCAGTAAAATGGGGGGGGGGGTTCTCTGTGTGCTGCCCCACCCCAGGGCTGAGTATTATGGATAGCATAGTCTACCAGACCAGTGAGACCCCCTCCTGTATAAAACTTACTCTCACACCTGGGAACTGAGAATAAACTACTTCCCAACAGTGGCAGCCCCTGAGGTTTTAGTGGGGATCTGTTCTGTGTTTTTGTTTTTGTTTCTATTTTTAATAGGACTAGAAAAGTGTGGGGAAGTTACCATTTGGGCCCAGATTTCTGAGTAAATCCCACACAGAAGTAACAGGCAAGAAACTTCCTCCTGAGAATTTTAATCACCAACTATAACCAGATTTTTTTGTTTTGTTTTGTTTTTCTCCGGTACCGGAAACCGAACTCACGACCTTGCGCTTGCCAGGCAGGCGCTTTTGCCGCTGAGCTAAATCCCCAGCCCCAATATAACCAGATTTATAAGAGAGATATATTAAAGGTTCAGATAACATTAAGGTGATGTATCAATTATAAGAAGCAAGTTAGATTTTTCTAACCTGGAAAGAGGCCATTTGAGAGAAAGAAACTGCTCAAAAGGAAAGAACAACTGGGATGAGGGAAAAGAAAAGAAAGAAAGAAGGAAGGGAAAAACTATGTTGTATACACAAGATAGCTAAGGCAATTATACTAGTGAGTTCTAGTGGTTTATTACAAGGAACAGTTAATGTTTAATTGTTTGATCAGTCTTACATACCTAGATTTGCTTATCTGAATAACCACTTTGACAATAACAATATGTAATACAACAACCATTGTTAGTTTCCTATCACCTTGTTTTAAAATTCTGTATCGTTTTTATGTGTTTTGTTTATGTCTTTGTTTTTGTTATTTTGTTTTTTGTTCTTTCCCTTTGAGATAATTCTCCGGGGCAACTTATACAGTGACCTGTGTAAGTGACAGGGTGCCAGATGAACTCTGAATTCAAACCAAAAATGCCTCCTGCTGCACAATTTACATCTGTGCAGGGGAATGGATTTTATTTGCATTAAATTTTCTAATAAAGTCTTTCATTTTAAACAGCCTCAATTAACTTTTTCTCCTAAGAAGGCAAAAGTTTATTAAAATAATTCCTCATTAAGCTGTCACCCAAGAGTGTAGCACACTCACAAACCTGAAAGCCAGTCAGCATTATTAAGTGAACATAGGGGCCAGCAGAAAGCATTGTCTATTCTTTTTCTTTCCCCCTGAAAAACAGTTGAAAGATGTTTTTACAGCCAGCGTAAAGTGATGGGAGCTTAGTACTCATCTCAACTCCAGTGGATGCGATTAAAAAACCAGATTATGTGTTTTGCATATTATGGGAAATTTTTGTCTCATAAATACTCAGTGGTGAGACTGAAGCATAAAACCAGCTAAGTAACTTTTAAAATAAAAATAGAAGAAATTTTCACTGCCGTGGGCTATCCATCACAAGTCTGTTTATAATTATCTTTGTATTTTGTGTTTAGCACAACGGGAAGGTAGGAATCCTCATGTTCCTGAGGACATGCTGCTGTCCTTATCCCAGGACATAGCAGGTAGAACAGGTGAGAAACAGTCGCAGCTCAGAGCAGACTGAGAAGCCAGGAAAGATGCCACAGTGTGTGGCCCATGCTGCATCCGAGGTGTTGGGAAGACACCCAAACAGAGCTGCCAGCAGGAGCTTAGAGTAGGGCGGACATTGAAGACAGAGTTAGAAGTGTCTCCGCCCTGACCTGGAGGAAAAGAGAAAGGCAGGAAGGAAAAGAAGAAAGGAAGGACTTAGAATTGGAACTCGCCTTCACGGAGATGATTACTGAAAGTGGAAGAGATGGTCATGGCATGGTAAAGTGCTAGAGCTGGGAGAGAACAAAACTTTGAGAATATTTGGGGACTTAAGAGGCTGTGGTAGGTAAATTAAACAGCAAAAGAAACAATTGAGTAGCAGAGGAGAGTCATAGAATGAAACATCGTTTTCAAATCAGAGGTAACATGCTAGAAGCTTTTCAAATCAGAGGAGAAATGGAGCCTTTTTATAAGAAGAGAAGATGCAACTAACCAAAAATTATGGGTCAAATACTATGTTTGACTTTACAATATTAATTCTAACAATAGCCCCCAAGGAATGCGGTTATCGCTGTCATTATCATCCTCTTTATATTTTACAGAAAAGTATGTGAGGCTCTAAAAAGGTGATTTCCCCACATGCTGATAGAACTGGCACTTAAACACAGGCATGTCCAACTCCAGGGCCAGGCTTCTCCACTCCAGCCAGAGTGGAGGTGAATAGACTGCACGACATGACTTAGGGAATCAGAGGAAGATGAGGACGGGGCACATGGATAGGTATAGAGCCACAGTTATCCTGGCAGAAAGACCTGGGGATGCAGGAGAGCAGCAGGTTAGGCTACAAGAAGAGCAGGCAGAAGGTCTCAGATGTGGGCCATGCTACTCACTCACCCCGGGCAGTCCGTCAGCGAGAGCAGGTAGGAGGCTGTAGGAAGCTCTGTAAGAAGTGAGTGTATCTGAGGCTGGTACAGGCCAGGGTCAGGCGAAAGAGTCAGAGTCTTGTATGTCACACAGTTCGCTCCTGTCACCCCCCCACACAGCGATGGGCAGCACCAGTCTGAGCGCCGCAGTGTTAGTGGGGGAGGAGTGTCCATCTCCCGGGAAAGGCCTGGGACAGCAGCTGCAGAGAGGATGAGGGGACCCGGCAGGACCTTAGCAAGTTGCTAGAGAAACCCTCAACCCTGAGCTACTGCTCTGGGCTTTTGACTGTCTTCATCGCAGCTGGCTTTGGGCTGCATGACATTCGTGGAGTGCACCAGAACAATCAAATGAAATGATGCGTGTCAGCGGTTAATGCTGCTGTGTGTGTTTTCTCCTAGACATGTCACCGACGGGCTCCTGAAGGGCACAGATGCAGCCCAAGCCGCGCAGTATGTTGCTATGGAAAAGGCCACAGCTGCAGAAGTCCTGAAGAATCAGGAGGAGGCGGCCCATGCCTCCAGCCAGCCCCTCCATGGCCCCGGAGTCCCCGGAGACGTGAAATCGGAAGTGGTGGCCCTGTCCGGCATGATGGTTCACCATGCACAGAGCTCTCCTGTGGTCATCCAGCCCTCCCAGCACTCCTCAGCCCTGCTGAACCCCGCCCAGAATGTGCCTGGGGTGACGGGGGCACACACAGCCAGTCCTCCAGGGGTCGCCCAGGAAGTAACCCCTGCGATGCAGTCAGCCTCCACCCTGCAGTCCCCTCAGGCACCCATGAATGGTTCCGCCATGCAGAGTTTGTTCATTGAGGAAATCCACAGTGTGAGTGCCAAGAACAGGGCCGTGTCCATTGAGGTAGAGTCCTAGTTCCATTTCTCCAAACTCCATAAACCTAACCTTTTCCCTCAACGAGTTTACGGTCTGGATGGAGAGATAATATATTTGAATGCTATGTGGATTAAAGAAGTTTTTATCAAGGATAGATTTTTAGAACTAGAAATGGGATTCAGCGGGTTAAGGGAACAGAAGGGAAAGGTCATCTGGCTTGAGGAGGGTCATACCTAAACCGTAATAAGATGAGTCGCCTGTGTGCAGAGAAGTATTTAACAACGGGCTCTCTCGGAGAAAGCTCTAATTTGCGGCATTTGCCAGTTTCCATGGTGTAAATACTCCCACCGTGGCTGATTTCGTTGAATATGAACTTAGGGAGAAGTGGGGCCATTGGAGTATGCTGAGCCAGCGGGTGCTGCTGGCTGAAGCTTCTGGTATGCTGAGGCGGACCTGGGGCGGGTTTGCCACTAGTCTTGGAAGATAGGAGAAGCGAGTGTGCAAAGAAGGGTATTGGGGCATTCTGGGGTGGAGGAATGTTAGCGGGATGGCCTTTTGAAATAAGTAGAGGTACTTTTGATTTTAATGCAATTTTAATTTTAATTTAACATATTCTAATGTATCTTGATCATAAAACTTGAAGACGCTTACAAGTCACCTACATACTCTCCCTCCCGCTTTATAACTAAGAAAATGTGACCCAGATGGTCGTATAGAGATTCTTAGAAGGAAGTAGAACCAAGACAGAGGATGTTATTCATTTAGTGTATTTTTAACTGATGCATTACAACACAGTCATGGAGCACTGTGTGGTATAATCGGGACATAAGATTTTTGTTGTTGTTTTTGTTGTTAGTGTGTGTTTGGTTTTTATTCATTTGTTTGAACACCTCTTTAATGAAAATTCAGTTTTGAAAACAAAACTTTGGTAGTGGATGACACACCTTTGAAAGCATCATCTGTGTCTTTGTTACTTAGTGTTGGAGAAGCATATGGCGAGTGCTCAGTGATTTAAGGAAGGGATTGGGGTTTCTGAGCTTGCTTCTCTGTGGATGAATGTTGCCTGGGATGAAATCACAGCCAGTGCAGCTTTTTGTGGCAGACGGCAGAAGGGCTGGTAGCTGGGACCTGTCTTTTGTGTGTACGGGTCCCCACGGGTAGAAACGAGGGCATTATTTTACCAACACTTGCGCTGTTCTACACTTCCTTTCCTCTGTGATGTGAAATCTCTGAAGTAAGCTATCTTTTCCCTCTGGTTTTTAAACTTTCTTTGCTTGCCATTTTCTTTCAGAAAGCAGAAAGAAAATGGGAAGAGAAAAGGCAAAATCTGGAGCACTATAATGGGAAGGAGTTTGAGAAGCTTCTGGAAGAAGCTCAGGCCAACATCATGAAGTCGATCCCAAACCTGGAGATGCCGCCCACCTCGGGTCCACCACCAAAGGGGGACACCGCAGTGGACAAGTCAGAGCTGTCAGGTGAGTTCAGGCCAGAGTAGGTGCCTTGGGAGCAAGGCGGGACAACTGTCTTCAGTCTGTGGGGGCACGTGCACATTGGAGCTGGACAGTGGGACTAGTGACCCACTGCTTAAGAGAGAATCCTTGGGTGCTCCCTAGGCCCTCTCTACTCTTGAGCTGTCACCACAGCAGAGATAGTAGGACAATGTCCATGTCTTAGTAACTTTTCTCATTGTAGAGACTAAATACCTAACACCTACAAGTTAAGAGAGGAAAGATTTATTTAGCTCATAATGTATAGAGGTTTCAGTCCATAATTGGCTCCAAAGCAGGGTGAATGGCAGACAGGCATCAGAGAAGAGAAACAGTCCATGGCAGCAGAAGACCGCAAAAGCAAGCAAGCAAAGGGCAAGATAAGCCTGTTTCCGTCCCTTACGTGGTATCCAGGCTACTGGGGATTAGGGTGGTGCCAAACCAATCAGTGGGCTGATTTAATAATCACCCACCGTTAATCCCAGCACCCTTACTCCTAGCACTGCACCATGAATCAATCACAGTCTAGCTGGGCGTGGTCGCAAACACAGGAGGATTGTTGCAAATTCAAGACCAGCCTAGCTACAAAGTGAGCTCAAGGCCAGCCTGAACTGCACTGCATAGAAAGACCCTGTCTCAAAAAGACAACACACACATACACACACACACACACACACACAGTCTAGATTCATCCACCTCCGAAAAAAACCCACCTATGACTGCATGAGGCTTTGAGGGAACATCCTGACACCAACCAGAAGTGTCCAGTAAAGGAAAATGTAAATTCCCAGCTTCTGCATTTCCTAAATGGGCAATAATACATCATAGCATCAGCTTGGAGAAGCTGGGGCCTGCATTTGAAATAGGAAAGAAAATGCCAGGTTTCATGAGTTCCGCAGGGGATAGGAGAGCACTTTTTAAAGTGCAATCTTTAAAGCAAAATTCTTAGAATATACAGTTGTGCCTCGGTTCACGAACTTAATTCTTTCCATGATTCTAGTTGCAACCAAATTGCAAGCGGCTAACTCAGCTACCGAAATGTAAACATCAGTACGTTGATAATAACACCACATAGTGTGGTGGGCCCTGTATCGACATTTTGGCCAACAGTGGACCACATCAGGCTGCTGGCCTCGTGAGAGTTCATGGCCCAACGATGTGACCGTTTTAGTTTGTGTAGGTTCAGTCTGCGCAAGCGCACTCGATGTTCACGCATCAGCCGTCGCCTGAGGACTCATTTCTCAGAATGTAGCCCCGTCACGAAGTGTAACTTGCGCAGAACTCAAACTGTTAAATCTCCCACCACTGACAAACCACGTGTTTTACTCCAAACTTAAAACCGTGTTATTTTACTTGCAGCCTCGTATTGCTGCAGTGCCACGCTCAGCAACTGAAGTTCGTGTGAGCAGGAGTTGCCGCCTTTGCTTACAAGTCAAGGAGTAGTGCTAGGATTTGATGTGTCCCCTGGTGCGGCTGCTCCCGCGCTCCCATTCATTTCACCCCTAGAGCTCCACGGTCTCAGTCTGCGTCCAGAGGTCGGCCCCCTTCCCCACCTGGGGTGGGGAGCCTGTCAAGACCCCTGAACAGCTGGAGAGCCTGCCTGGGTAGAAAGTGGGCTGGGGAGGATGGTTCTTCCTCCCAGTCGCCACCCCAGCCCTGGGATTCCTGGTGGATAAAGCAACCTGCTTCATTGCACTTCTGTCCTGCATAATTCTGTCCCTGTTCTTAATTTTGCCATATTGTCCTTCAGTGCAGCTCTCACAACTGTTCCTTGTCACGCTGGTACAATGGAATTATCACGTATTACATTTTTGTTGCGCTTCACTTGTTCCTCTTTCAGATTGAAAACATTTTTGGCTGAACTTTAAAAATCACTCCTAACAGTATGTTTGCTCAGTTAAAATTCTGCTTTTTTCCTTCCTCCCATCCTCATCCCCTCTCTCCTCGCATCCTCCTCTTCTTCTTCTTCTCCACTGCGTGCTCTGACTTCTTCTCAGAAACAGTCTCCTGCCGTACATGTCAGCAGAAATATAAAGGCATCGTCCATTACCTAGAAACATTGGTTTCTGCCGTTTTCATCGATTTGCCATGGATGTTATTACTTTATGGATTTGTTTATTAATGAGGTAAAATTCTACAGGAGAGGGTTTAGACACCGTTTGTATTTCTTCTGGTATTAAGTATGTGATCACTTAAATAGGATGTATAGCGATCAAAAAATCAGTGGAAAAATTTAGAGACTGCGATCTCAGCCATTGTGAAAGGAAAATCATTCACTGGACATGTGGTTAAAAGAACGAGAAAGCTTTATTCCAGGCCCTTGCAATAGGGCAGAGGTAACAAGATGGAGACTGTGGCTGAACTTAATAGCAGGAGTCTTTGCTAAAATTGGGCTCAGTGACCAAGGCTGGGGAAGTGGGGAGGGCTTGAAGAAGGTTGGCCAAAGCCTGGTTGTGAAGGGCTCTGTTATCGCAGAGTGGAGCGGAGGGGAGGAGAGAGGACGGGAGGGGAGGAGAAGACAGGACAGGATAGGACAGGACCATCCCCTCCTGGGCTGGTCAGCTATGGAAATCCCTAGAGGAACACTCAACTCAGGATGTGGCCCCTTCAAGAGCTGCCACTGAGTAGCCAGCACCCTCAGGCGTGAGACTGGCCTGCTTTGGGTGCTGATGCTTTATCCAGGTCTAAATAGAAATCCAAGCGTTTCCTTGACACAACTCCATCTCAGTTTCCCAGCAAAGAAAAGCACACTCCTAGAAAGCCAGGCCACGTCCCTAGAGAGGAGGGGCAGAGCTCCAGATCCTGAAGTGCAAGTTCTACTGCTTTTGTGAGCCTTTCAGTCAAAAGCGGATAAAGAGCACAAATGAGGCCATCGAGGTGACTTTTGAGTAAGGAGTGGCTTTTCCTACCTGCTGGGGAAACTGAGGAACCACTTGCATCTCCTGCCTGTAGTGTTAAGACTAACTGACAATTCTCTGATCACTGCTCCTCTTGCTGGAAAATTCTTTTCCAACCACAGTGCTGTGATGCCCACTCCCCACTCACCGCCCCAAAACTCCGCTTCCTCTCTGGCTGTGTCATTTATTCCTATATCCTCTCTAGCTCCCTCAGCCAGATTGCTCTAACATTACTCCCTTAGCTGTATTACTCTGAATGTTAGATTACTCTAACATTCCCCTGCATGAATCCTTCTTGATAGAGCTGCTTCTTTGGACTGAAAGGATCAAGACTTGGAGGCCATGCAGAGAGTTCCGGATTTGTCTTTAGTTTCTGAGATACTCAGGAAATTTTACATTTTTCTGAGTGATCCTCAGCTTTTTGTAATGAAAAATTTGTTTAATAATAATAGCTAATACTGTTCGTAGCATTGCTAATGACCAAAGGCTGTGTATAAGTCATTTAGTTTTCAGAACTTCCCCGTGGAAAGGATATTCACGTAATTGAGGTAAAAATTGATTGAGTGACTTGTGCAGGGTCTTTCTGGGTTGTAAATGCAGATAGTCTTCAGGGTCTACATCTTAACCGTGGTTCAAGTCCATTTGCATCATGTTTAAGGCCATTCACTGGACTTTGTGGCTATTATCTTGAAAAGAAACCACGTCTGAACACATTGTTTTCCAGAAGACTCTCCAAATTCAGAACAGGACTTGGACAAGCTGGGGGGAAAGTCACCTCCTCCCCCGCCACCACCCCCTCGGTGGAGCTACCTGCCTGGATCGGGACTCACCACCACGAGGTCGGGCGACGTGGTCTACACCGGCAGGAAGGAGAGCGCCACCTCTAAGGTCTGAGGGCTTGAGTCCTGTTCAGGCAGCTCCTGGGTGCAGACGATACCCTTACACAGGATTCTTCTCTTTGTTTGAATGTGAAAAGCAGTGAGGCAGAGAAGCAGACTCTAATAAACTAGATCTCTAGGAAGTGCTAGAGAACTGTCAACCAGGGTTGGAGACGTAGCTCAGCACCTTGAGTTTTATCCTGGCCTGACTTCCAGCTGTGACAGTGTGAAATGCCAGCCACTAGCTACTTCCCCAGCAGGGTGTCACAAGATGGAGACGGGGGTGAGAGGGGAAGCAAAAGAAAGACTAATCTTACAAACGTAATTGAGATTAGCTGACGTCATTGTAGGAATTTACATAGAAAGATGTTAAATGAACCACACCTTGCACGTAACTTGCTAAGTTTCGTCTTCTATTAAGATATAATTTTCAGAGCCAGGCGTGGTAGTACACACCTGTAATCCCAGCACTTCGGAGGCTGAGACAGGAGGATTGCCATGAGTTGAGGCCAGCCTGGGCTGCATAGCAAACCCTGTTTCAAAAAACAAACAAACAAACAAAATTAAGTTTCAAAGAAATGGGGGGAAGGTCTTTCTTGAAGATAGTAAACATTGAGGAATTACAGTTTTATTAAAATTCTTCTTGTCCGTTCACCAAAATAACAACTTACTCAAACAGCTATTTGAGCTAAATGCAAGGGAATAAAATAGCTTCTCAGCTAGACATAAAGAGCAGGGAGCCACTAGAGCAGACTGTGGGGGCTGCGTGACCTGCCCCCTTTCCCCTGCCCCTGAGAGCTGTTAAGCCAGTGTTTATGACTTAAATCCCCACAGGCAAGTGGTGAAGATGCAGGACCAAGCCCACAGAGTCGAGCCACAAAATGCCCTTTGGAGGAGCCCGCTGCAGCCTGGACCCCTGCCCCACCACCTGTCATTACCTCTTCCTCAAAGGGGGATGAGGAAGAGGAAGAAGAAGGAGACAAAATCATGGCAGAGCTCCAGGTACGTGGACCAGGTGACCGCTGCTGGCCCCCTGCCTTCTCACCGTAGCTCTCAGAGCTGCTACAGCTGAGGGCCAGCAGGGGTTGCATCAGCTACGCCTCTGGCCATCCCCTCCATTTTTCCAAGGTGACACTGAACCACAGTCCCCGTGTAAGACATGTGTGAGGAAGGACCATTTCACTGCACAGCCCAGATAGATGTTTCACTATCTGGAAACATCAGCCGCACACCTCCCTAGCTCTGGCTGCTAGGATTTACTTTCCTTCCTTCTAGACTTAAAACTCTGCTTCATCTCAAAAGTGATTCGGACAGTGATTAGAAAGACAGCGTTGTCTGTCTTAATAAGGACTGACCGAAGCACACTTGTGTGGGTTCCTGTGCTGTGGCTTTACCCTTTAATGGACTGATCCTGAATTGTGACTCAGGGCCAGGGACTGGCCCCCTGTAGCTCATACGGCTTCCTGTTTGATGTCATCTTGTCAGAGGTTCTGAAGAGTTCAATGACTTTGTTTCCCGTTTTCCTTGGCCTATTGGAGAAATGATACTTTACTACTTTAGGTCTTTACTTTTTAAGTATTAGACATAGTTGACTCATAGGATTAAGGATACGATACAGTCACTGTAGGTAAAACGGATCCCCTGTTCTGACCACGGATGTGACTCTGCCCTAGAAGCGTGTGCTCGGAGAACTTGTCTAATTACAGACACGTGTGCTTTGGTTAACTCATGTTTATTATACGCTGCTTCTGTCAATCAGGTAGTCAGACCACAACCTCCTTGGGGCCTCGGAGCATGTTGTAATAGCACCACTGTACCAGTGGTTTTGTGCAAGCCTGTTAATTTTCAAATTTCATTTGGAGTAGGGAGAAATTTCAAACCATGTTATTTTCAAGGCAGTTGTTCTACTCTGGTTTCCATGGAAATAGTTACCAAAATTGAGCTGCCTGGATTTTCCAGAGAAGATGGGGCTGCTGATTGTGTGGTCATGCACAGGCAGCCTTTCACGCTTCCCTAAAACTCACAGACTGGCCTGGGACCTTCCCTCCACCAATCAGTCTGTTCACAGCTTTCAAGACTGATCAGAGACTCATTCATAGGAACCATAGCTTTCTAATGTTAGGAACCTGCAGATCTGTGAATCCTCCAGTTTAGCTCTCTAAGAGAAGTCACACATTTGCTATGAGTGCTCACTTCCAGCCCATCACTTGGTGAGGTTTTCCTGTGCTGAAGTCTTTGTCTTTTTTGGGGGGGAGGTTTTCTCCGGTACCAGGAACCGAACTCATGACATTGCGCTTGCCAGGCAGGCACTTTGCCGCTGAGCTAAATCCCCAGCCCCTGAAGTCTTTGTCTTTGCTGAATACCTCATAAAAAGTAGAGTGTCCAATCGCTTCCCCTGTGATTGGTACCAATGTAACAGTGGTGAATCAAGAGCTCTAACCCTAACTCAGCGAAACCCTCCCACTGGGATGAAGACCCAAGCTGCTGAACCAGAAAGCTGGCCAAGGGCCCACGGCTGTGAGGGTTTCTTTGCCTGTGCACTCTCGGGGGTTAGGTCCCAGGCAGGATAAGGAGACTGCAGCCTCCTCTAAGACTAGTTATGGAACAGCTTCATATGGTCTTGTCACTGGACATTGGGAAAAAAACACAGGTTGCAAAATCCAGACCTTCACAGCCCAAAGCAAATGGCACATGACCTCAGCACGTCCAAGATGAGCGAAGCACAACCGAAGCACAGCAGGACTGGCTTCCCGGGAGGCAGCAGGGAGTGAAGGTGCAGCCAGAACAGAACAGACAGAGTGAAATTCCCAGTGATAACACTTGACATTTTAAAAAAGCACTAAGCAGTGATTTAAGATGATTCACATTATTAGGAAGGCACTTGTAAAACGAAATATCCTACCCCCCAGGCATTCTGATTTACCTCTTCTCTGAGTGGGGCGTGGGTAACAGTACTTTTTAAAGAAGGGGAATTGTTGAGAGCCACAAATGTTCATGAAGTTGGGTCCCGGAGTCCTTATCTCTCCTTTGGCCATGACTGTGGTTTCTGGAGCTGGGACACCCGTTGTCTCTTTTGGCCATACAGATTCTATCTTTGTCTGAGAACTGACCCGCCTGACTCAGCGTCACACAAGCCCACTATGGGCCCTCACAGTCACCACAGTTGGCTTCTGGAGGCAAATCTGTTTAGCTCAGGTGGCTCCCGGGCCCCTGGGGCATCACTGTACTGTAAGCCAGCCCCAGAGCATGGGAGGGCCTGTCACTGTTTCAGAGAGTGGCTTTGCTAAGGAATAGTTTTAGGGTTTAAAGGGTTAAAATGTCTTGTGAGGGTTTTTTTGTTGTTTTGTTTTTCTATAATTTCAGCAAAGCTAGTAAAAGATGAAGGAAAAAGAAAGGTATCTCTTTGTTTTAATTCACTTGCATGTTCAACATTATGAAAAGGTCAAGCCAGGAGCTCTATCGAATAAATTCAAATCATGTTCATGGGATAGAAGAGTGTTCCTTCTCTTTTTGTGTGTGTGCTGGGAATTGAACTCAGGACCTCACACCTGCTAAGCAAGTGCTCTCCCCGCAAGCCGCACCCCAGCCTGAGGGCGTCCCCTTTAGGGCTCTGCCACCTCATCCTGGTTAGGAAGTCTTTCCCTGGCCTCTGCCCCCAGCCCCCTCTGCAAACTTGAGGCCCAGCAAGGCGCAGGATCTCGGGTGCTATCTCCCTGAGGTGAGCTTCCCTGCAGCACCAGGGCTGGGGATCCCCACACCTCTGGATTCCTGTGTTTCCTCTTTTCTCCTTGTACACTTGGATCCCTGTTAACCTCCATATTTTAATTCCTTAGGCATTCCAGAAGTGTTCCTTTATGGATGTAAATTCAAACAGTCATGCCGAACAGTCCCGGGCTGACAGTCACGTTAAAGACCCTAGGCCAGGCGTCACAGCCCTACCCAAGGAGAAGAAGGTAACGACGTGGCAATTACATGTTTGCCACATGGTCAGACAGCCCTGCCCTCCTTGCTCTGATACTAACATGGCCCTCTTGCGCTTGACCTTCATTTCCTCTCTCTTTTTCCCACTCTCTCCTTTTTTTTTTTTTTTTTTAAACTAATAGAGCCATAGGTTTAGGTGAAGATCAGAGATACCTGGCTCAGGTTTCTAGCATAACAGCTGTGTTCCTGGCACACAATAGTGCACGGAAAAACTAGACAGTATCTTCCAAAACTAAGGAATAGTTCCCTTCCAAGGTTTTCTACAACAGTTTTAAAAAACATAACAAAAAATAGTGGTCAACTACAGAAACGTTTCTCTGTTGTTAACATGTGTTCTAGAAAATAAACAAAAAATTGATGTTAAAAATAGGTAAAAACCTCAGATTCAGGGAAGACGTTCACAACAGAAAATACCCATCAACACATAGCTACGAGGGTAGAACGGTGGAACCACATAAGCATGTATTTGCAGCTACATCTAGGGATGCCAAACAGAATTTTTGCAAAGTATTACCACTTTTTAAAGTGTATCTTCTAAGATAGCAAGCTCAGTATTATTTTGGTGCTAAAATATATCTATGGCTGTTATGGCCTAAGTACTTTAGGGAAAGGATTTGGTCTGCCTGTGAGAGCTGCAATTTTAAGTGGAATCTAGACCATTTATAATTTGGGGATTCCAAGTCATCTTATTTTAATTAAGATTCGATATAACTTCTAGGGTAAAAGCTGTACCAACTCAAGTCCTAGTAAGAACTTATGTTTCAGAATTCAGGGTCACTACTTGCCCTTAGAGGCATACATTAGCGTCAGTATAGCCCAGTAGATACTCTAATTGGGTTCTGTGGGCCATGAGTCAGACAGTTCAGTGAGGTGGATGCCGTATCATGATGTGGGAGGACTAATCTAACCCAAACTTCAGGACACCAGCTCCTGTCAGGCTCGTGGGCATCAAAGAGCCCTGTGTGAATCACGACTGCCACGTTACAGACATGTGAAACAGCCAACAATAGGAGGGAGTTTTCCCTTGGGCATGGTGGCACAGCCCGCAATCCCAGCACTCTGGGAGGCTGAGGCAGAAGGATTGCAAGTTCAAGGCCAGCCTGGGAAACTCAATGACTTAGTAACACTCAGTTTCAAACTAAAAAACAAAGTAGAAGATCTGATTTTGTACCAGGGGAGATTATTAGATTATTCCTGGTAAATCTCTCTTAGGACGAAAACCTACTTATTTGAACTAAACCCATGAAATCACATTGGGAACATATGACTTTTCCTGCATATGGAATTTTCCTTTGTGGCCTTATTAAAACTAATTCATGGGAGTCCCAGCTTAGTGTACTTGGGCCCATGTGACCATTTCTGTCTAAAACATTAACAGTGAACTTGAAGCTTCTCGAACACCTCCCTGGGGGCAATCATTGTTTCATCATTGAAATTTTCTTATTGCCTAGAAGGTTGCATTGAGATTTCTGGTCCCGCAATCAAGGATCCATTGGAAAAGCAGCAGTGCCCAGTCCTGGGTTTAACTGCAGGAGCTTACTCTGCCTAATCACCGTCTACCCAGTGGAGAGATCCACTTCATAACAAGAAGTAGTAGACTAGTTGTCTGATTTTTGTCATTAAGCTCTACCTAGGCAGTTCATTTACCCTTTTGTAAATCACATGCTTTCTTAAATTTTTTTTCTCTTATCATAAGGAAGCCTCCAGACTTGTACTTTACCTTTATGTAATTTTCCTGTACTATATCTCTAATTTTGGGTTATTGTCCATGTGCATACTGAGTGTGGTTCTCCAGTTGCCTAAGTAATCCAGATTTGGGGCTCTCAAAACAGGTATGAAAGAGGTTTAATTACCTTTCAGGCAGAGTCTTAACTATCAAAGACTAAGGAATCATTGGGCATTTTTTTTAGTCATTGGGCATTTATAGGACGATTGTGATCAAGTTCTTCTGGATGCAGTTCCTTCATGCACATGCTTTGATACATTTATTCCTTTTTCTAATCCAGTGACAAAATTAATAGTTTGTGTGAAAACTACATGTGAGATCTTCTACTTAGTGATTTTTTATTAGAGTACCCTCGGTACCAAATCAGTATTAAAAAACACATATTGCAGTGACACTGGAAATATTCAACCATGGATACAGCACAGGCCCAGATTAGCCAGAACAGATGCCTGCCCTAACTCTGAGTAAATGCAGACAGCAGGACACCAGCCAGGTCTGTGTTCTTGTGAGATCACAGCCCAATCCCTTCTTTGATTCAGAGAGTAAATTCTCACTCCTGCCGTAATATAATATGCTAACTCCCTTTGTAAGCTGAAACTTTGGGCTGGAAGCTCATTTACTTTTTTCCGTAAAACCTTGGACTTGATCTGATAGTTGTCGTATCTAAATTTAAGACCCCCCAAGAAAATTAGGTGGTTCAAATGCAACACCTGGTTCGCTACCCTTGTTTGGCGACTTCATGGGAGACAAACAGAAATTAAACAGGAATTATTTGGTAACTAATGTACTTTGTACCTTGTGACTATTTCCATGTGATTAATACCAACTTTGTTGTTTGTGTGTTGTCCGTGAATGTGTGTGAACATTCTTTCCATTTTTAACCAGGAAAGGAGGACTGCTCTGGGCTGACTTTGGCTCAGCCAGGGGTAATATGCTTTGTTATGTTGTTATAGCTTTAACAAAATCGCCTTCAGTGGAACTGTGTTCCACCCCGTTACAATCATCATTTCTTCTTGGGCTTCTGCAGCAAGAAGAAAGGGCAGTAGTGCCTTGGAAGTGCTAGTGTTGGGTTATGCAAGGCCTCAGGTGCTCATGCCCAGGATGGAAAGGCCGGGCTTCCTAGACAGCACTCAGTACCTGCATCCTCATGGTTGGGTCCTTCGCTTCTGAATTTTGGGGAGACCCTCAGAAGTGTAACTTTGCTCTGCACTGTGAAATACAGACAATGGAAGCTGCATTGTAAAATGCAGAAAATAAAAGCTGAATTGGGGGTTGGGAAAGTGGCACAGTGGTAGAACATCTGCATAGCATGGGTGGGGCTCTGGGTTCCATCTCCAGCACCACAAAAGAAAGAAGAAAAAAGGCTGCATCATGATGTCATAGTCCCCACCTGACCTTTAAATATACACACTGTGTTTAGATGACAGTTGCGCACACACCACCACATAATGACATTTTGGTCAACAGTGGACCTGTATGCCATGGTGATCCCAAGGAAATGAGAACAGAGCTGAAAAGCCCTCCATCCCTCCTGTCCCACAGCCATCCTGAGGTCCTAGCACAAGGCATTGTTCACATGCTTTTAGTGAGGGTGATGGAAACAAACCTGCTGCAATACAGTTACGGACAGTGTACAATACTGGATCAGGATAAACAGCTATGGCACTGTTTTGTGTATTTGGTTTATGTCAGTGGTTTAGAGTGTATCTCTTCTACTTATTAAAAAAAATAAGCTTAGGCCAGCAGCAGCTTCATATGTGGCATGTTTACTCCGTCCCTTAATTGCACCGAGAGGCCACAATGAGTGATTGAACCATACCCTCTCAGTTCCTGTAAGAACACTTTACACCATCTGCACCATGACAGAATCACCTGTGGTGCATTCCTCAGAATGCGCCCCCTCACACAGCATTGAGTGGTGTCTGACTACATACCGGGGCAGCAGCAGCACCATAAATTTGAATCTGATCATCTTGGTTATTATTCATTTGGAGATTATTTTGACACTTTGATACTTGTAGTATAAACCGCAGGGATATTTTTAATCTGTCACTTCACCAGGGAAAAGTCATGGTTTGTTTTTTTTTTTTTCCCATCCCAAATGACCACACCAAACCAGTACAGCAGTTTTTCTAGGACAGATTTCATAAATGAAGCAGAAATTGGTCAGATTTGGTGACAGAGATCTATAATTCCAGCTCCTCTTGAGGTTTGAGACCAGGCTGGGCAACTTGGCAAGACCGTCTCAAAGTTAAAAGGGCAGGGGATGCAGCTCAGTGGGAGAGTGTTTGCCTTGTATGCATAAATCTCTGGGTTCTATTTCTAGTATCCAAGTTGGGGGACAGGACTGAAACAACTAGGTAAAAGAAGCAGACATGGTCTCCTCCCTCAGTTCATGGGCCAGGAAACTGTGGCACAGAGAAGGGAAATAGAAATAAGGGATTGCCTAAAGTTACTTAGCAGTGAGGCAGGTCTGGATTAGAAGTGAAACATTCTGCTTGCCCCGAGCATTGTGCTTGCTGTAGTTCTTGTCTTTGTAGATTTTGGTAAGCTCACAATCAGCTGTTGATTGGTCCCTTTATTTATTTATTTATTTTGGTACTGAGAATCGAACTCAAGACCTTGTGCTTGCCAGGCAGGCGCTGTGCCGCTATCTCCCTGGCCCTGATCCCTTTGTCCTTTCAACTGCTCCTCCACAAAACCTGAAATACGTGAAATACTTTGCTAATTGAGATTTTCATCTTGTGCAAACACAGGGCATTGTTGGAAGTTGGAGAACAGAACAAGCCCAGGTAAACAGAGCTATAGGTTTTGGTTTGGCATGTAGCAGTTGTGCTTGGCAGCGTGTCTGGAAATGTAATTAAAGGAACAATTTAGTTGTAGTCCACTTTGGGGGGATGTGGTTTTGTGGAGTAACGTGTCCTACACTATTCTACCAGAATTTGGAATTTTTCCCTGAAGATGTTCGAAAATCTGATGTTGAATATGAAAATGGCCCCCCAGTGGAAGCTCAGAAGGTGAGTGCGCCAGACCTGTGTTCCAGCCGATACCGTGCAGCTTAATTAGTGTCCTGGCCAGGCTCATTTCTGATTGATGTGTGTGGTTCCCCTCTCAGGTTCCCACAGGGGTTCAAAGACCTAGTGACCCTCCTAAGTGGGAAACAGGACTGGAGAATAGCGTTCCTGATGCATCAAGAACATCAGAATGTAAACCTGACAACTTAATGAAGGAAAGTTCCTCAGCCAATAAAAGTTTATTCAGGGGCAGTAGAAACTATTGCCAGAAAAATGTGCCTAAGGTCATTTTCAATTTCACTGGCACGAATTCATTAGAAGATGACATAAACAAAGGGCCTAAAGACCCAGGCCTGCAGCACCCTCTACCTGACACTGACTGTCCAAAGGTGACTTACGGAAAGACAAAAGACACGGGTGAGCAAGGACAAGAAAGTACAGACAAGAGTCACATTCTTTCCCCTGTGAGATCCACAGAATCGAGTGTCCATGACGTCAAAATGGCAGATCCGGAAGTGCTCATGACAGACTTCGGCCAAGTTGTGCTGAGACCCAAAGGGACAAGGCATGCGAGTGTAATTCCCCATGAGAATGGAGAGTCCACCCCAAGTTCTCCCACTGAAGAAAACGCAGCCACCGCCGACAACATTGCCTTTATGATCACCAAAACCGCTGTCCAGGTTCTATCCAGTGGCGAGGTCCATGATATAGTGAGCCAAAAGGGACAGGAGGTACAGACTGTGAACATCAATGCCAAAAGAGAGACGACTCTGCAGCAGCAAGGGGCTGAAACTGAAGAGCCTGTTGTGTGTCTGGACAAGAAACCAGTCATCATCATTTTTGAGGAACCCATGGACATCCGGTCTGCCTATAAGAGACTTTCGACCATCTTTGAGGAATGTGATGAGGAGCTAGAGAGAATGATGACAGAGGAAAAGATAGAGGAGGAGGAAGAGGAGGAAAACGGAGACCCAGTAGTCCAGAGTAACACTTCCCGGAAGTCTCCTCAGCAGGTTGCCTCTGGCATCCATCGTGTGGGACAGCAGGAGGGGACGAAATTCCAGCCGTACCTCCTGTCCACAGAGACCAAGACCCCAGGAAGACAGGAAGCGAATAAAAGCGACCAGAGCACGTCCAGCCCCGCAGACTCTCCTAACGCAGACAGCAAGTGTGACATGGCCGATGACCAATTTGAAAGCCCCAAGAAAAAGTTTAAATTCAAGTTCCCCAAGAAGCAACTCGCCGCTCTCACTCAGGCGATTCGCACAGGAACCAAAACGGGGAAGAAGACCCTGCAGGTGGTGGTGTACGAAGAGGAGGAAGAGGACGGCGCTCTGAAACAGCACAGGGAAGCCAAGCGCTTCGAAATCACCAGGTCACAGCCCGAGGACACCTTGAGAAATCTAGCCAGGAGGCCAGAGCCGCCCAGTCTAGAGAGCACATGTCAGATCTCAAGAACTGACGAGATTAGAAAAAATACCTACCGAACGCTGGACAGCCTCGAGCAGACCATTAAACAGCTCGAAAACACGATCAGTGAGATGAGTCCCAAAGCCCTAGGGGAAACCGCGTGTTCTTCCGACAGAGCTTCTGTCGCAAGCTCACCCCACACGGCCCACGAGGCCTCTCCCCGAAACTTGCTAGTTCTGGATGAAGCCCCCCCTGCCGTAGAGCCCCCCACGTCAGTATCTGCAGCTTCACGTAAGGTATCTTGGTCTGGTGGAAAAATGAAAAGACCCCTCCCCCAGCTGCTTTCTTAAAAATCTGCCATAATCACTGTTAGCAGAAGGTGTCTTGTGATTTAATTGCTTCCTTTCAGGTGGCTCGTGTAGTTTGTCTTTGCACCATGATATCCTTTTCCCCTCTCTCCCTCACCTTACAAACAACAACTAGGCGTCTAACCGCTAATTGATTCTGTTTTTACCTCTGTTGCTGATCGGTGCTGGGTAAACGTGAGGACGGTGGGCCGGCCATTTGCTGTTGAAACGATTGCTCTGATACATTAAAATCTGTTGGATCAGTAGTGAGCGGTTCATTCTGTGTGATTCTTCTGATTAACCCCAGCTGGTGTCTCAATCTGTCCTGCATGCAGGGCTCTGGCTTCTCACCTTGACCTTCTCTGCGCGCCGTGGGGCAGCCTTGGCCGTAATCCACTCACGTGCCTCTCTTTCTCTCCCCGTTCTCGCTGATTCTTCCCGCAGGGCTCCAGTGCAACCCCACAGACAAGCCGGATGCCTGTTCCTATGAGTTCCAAGAGCCGACCCGGCAGCCTGGACAAACCCAGCAAGCAGTCCAAACTGCAGGATCCCCGCCAGTACCGTCAGGTAGTTTTACCTTAAACCCACTTTTGGATGGACATTCTTGCAGTTAAGAAGCGCAAATCTCTTGACTTAGTTTATACCAGATACTGTGTTTTCTTGTCAGATATGGTTTACATAGACACCCTGGATCTGGGGGCATGAAGAAAGTCTAAAATACCTTTGTCACTTTTCTCCACGCTCTTGCATGCATGCAATAACACATCATTACTTTAGGACTCCAAATTTTAACTGTAAATTTTAACCGTGCCGGACTGGTGGAATTTTTTTGGTGAATATAGTGCCACATCAGAACACTTTGGGAAAGAGAAAAACCAGCTGGTTGTTGACCCGCCCTTAAAGTCACCAATACGGTGTTGACTGTGTCGCCTTAGGAGCACACTCAGGCGCCCTCGCACACGCACGTCCAGCCCGGCTGGTCCTCATCCCCACCGTGGCCCCCCTGGCACTCAGCGTGGTCACTGCAGTGACGGACGTGCATTCTCCCTTTCTGTCTGGGCTCAGTATCCTGCCATGCGCTAGTGGGGGGTCTCCACCAGATCCAGAGAAGCACAGGATGTAGCTCAGGCCTTGAACGGTGGGTTGTGATTTTGCTGAACGATTCTCAGAGGGGCTGTGTTGCCAAGCCCTGAGGGTCGCTGTGTTACCAGCTTTCTGACGAACTGTCTCCCGCCATCTCTGTTCGCAGGCTAATGGAAGTGCTAAGAAAGCTGGTGGGGATTGTAAGCCTACTTCCCCCTCCTTCCCTGCTTCTAAGATCCCAGCCCTTTCTCCCAGCTCTGGGAAAAGCAGTTCTCTGCCCTCTTCTAGTGGTGACAGCTCTAACCTCCCTAATCCACCTGCTGCTAAACCATCGGTTGCTTCTAACCCTCTCAGCCCCCAAACAGGACGACCCGCACACTCCGCCTCCCACATCCCTTCTGTCTCTAATGGCTCCTTAAAGTTTCAGAGCCCCACTCACACCGGGAAGAGTCCCCACCTCTTCTCACCGCAGACTCCCAATGGCCGGGCCGCCCCTCCTGCCTCAGCCTCCGCCTCGCCCTCCCCGCCCTCCCCTGCCTCGCCCACCGCCCCGAGCCAGGGCGCCAAGGGCTCGAGGACCATCCACACTCCCGCCCTCACCAGCTACAAGGCGCAGAATGGAAGTCCAAGCAAAGCCACCCCATCCACGGCCAAGGAAACCTCTTAGAGGCTAAATCCCATTAGGCACAAGTTGGAATTAATTTTTTTAATTTTTTTTTTTTTTTTTTTTTTTTTTTTTAGCAGTCTGCAACTGTTTTCACCAGAGAATGTAAAATATTACTGTACCGTTGAGGCTTAATGCAAAGTATGTGCTAAGTACTGGATGGATAGATCTCAGTAAGACTTTTGTTTTTTACTTTGTTCCTGTTGTAACTGCATAGTATTTACTGTCTAGATTCAATACCTATTAACTGAAGTCAGCATGTGCTACAAAAAGAGGGTTTGGTGAGCGCAAAGGGTGCGTGAGAGCTGAGAAGATTGTATTAAGCATGTAAAACATGTATGATTCCAGAATTTTAGTATGTTTTGTATAAAAATATTTTTCATTATGGAGACTAGAAGTGAACAGAGAAATACACAAGTGTGACTATATAAATTGTAAAACAGATACTAGAGT
This sequence comes from Chinchilla lanigera, assembly GCF_000276665.1. Lineage (NCBI taxonomy): Eukaryota > Metazoa > Chordata > Mammalia > Rodentia > Chinchillidae > Chinchilla > Chinchilla lanigera. Next base: position 4,588,041 of record NW_004955429.1, on the reverse strand, counting down.
ACTTCCTTTTATTTTAGTGTTCTTTAGCTTTATTACAGATTTCTATTTTTGTCAGAACTTCATGGTTCCTTTCAAGATCTTTTTTGCCAAAACATTTTGATACTATAGCATTGTACATTTGAAAGTAGTGTGCTAGACGATAAACCAATGAACTTCTACACAAGCCGATAGGGAGGCATATGTAGGGAGCAATGTATCAGAACTATTGCACTGCCATGAAAAGTATATATAATAATTTGCTAGCCCGAGCAAGCTAGTTTTCTTTGCTTTTTTTTGTCTTTTTACATTTTTTTTTTTTTAATTTTAACATACTGAAATTCTCTAGCTGGTTTCTTCAGAATATCTAGCCCCCTTCCTTTATTTTCTGAGACCTGGTAACCCACACTACTACATTGTGGATTTTAAAATGTACACTTCTGTACGGTTCTGTAAACTGATCAACTTTTGTAAATATATAAATATAAATAGACATAAAAATACTGTATGTGACCACACATAGAGTAGCTTTCCCACACCAAAGTTACTTTTTATGCATGCTTTAAAAATATATATTGGGATGGGTAGACATGGGACTATCCACACCTTTTTAAAAAGCAACAAGTTTGCACAGTTGGAGTGTTTTTGTAAATAAATGTATTTGTATAACACCGTCATGTAATATACAGAACTATAAGCAGAGACTTTGCCAAACTAAATAAAGGGCTGCATGCTTATTATTTTTTGTACCTTGTCACTATAACTACTTCCTAGTCAAAGAACAACATGTAACTATTACCAGATGAAGTGTTTTCAGCTTGAGGGCATTATAAAAAACCTGTAACACATCTGCTCCGATGATACCGCTTTTTCTGAGAGTGCTGGGGTGACTACAATGAGCCTAATAAATTAATCGCAAGTGTGGCACCTTGGCTGTGACCTGCTGACTCTTTCCTGTGGCCTCTCCAGCTCTGGCTGACAGAAAGCGAGCCAGAATGCTAGCGCTCTCTCTGTCTCTCTCTCTCTCTGTCTCTCTCTCTCTCTTTCTCTCTCTCTCCTTACCCAGTGCAAATAAAGTGGAAATAAAAATGTCTTGATTACCCCTGGGATTTTCTTTTCCTAGTTCTCAATTTTACGGTACATTGTTGCTCAGGAGGGAAACTAACATTACACCATATGTTTTTGTTTAAGAAGAATGGAAGGAGAGTTGGTGAAAACACCAAGATCGTGAATTTACTACAGGCGCAATCTCAGGAACCTGCTTGTCATTATTTTTCACCTCCAAAATATTTTAACTTGGTGGTCTGATGTAAAGAGCAAATAGTCTTGCACTTTAGAACCCACTTGTATGTTCCCATGCTCTATAATGAGCTAGGTGGGATGCCTTTGCCAGAAGTATTTTCTGATGTCTCTACTCATTGTAGTAATGGTAGTCATGTGTTTCAGATAGCTATAGGAAATTGTTTAGGTATAAAAGGTTCCAACATTTCGATCACGTCCCATAATCTCAACCACTACATTTATATATAAAATATATGAAGAATGATCAAAACGTATGGTGAATATTTAATTTTTTTGAGAGCAGGTCTCGCTGTGTAGGCTGGCTTGCATTCACTATGTAGCACAGGCAAAGTACTCCCCCTTGCTTGGAGAAACAATTATCGCATCCCTCTTGCCCCCTTTCTGCAGCAGTTCTGGAAGTCTTTTGAGTGTCTTTAATTGTGCTGTTCTGGCTGCCTCACTCTCCTGAGCCAATTTAAAATGTTGCCCTTTCATGGTAATCTTTACTTTGGGGAAGAGCCAGAAGCCACAGGGTACCAGACCATGGTGAATACGGTGGATGAGGATGCATAGAAATGTTTCTACAGACTCACCCCTCCACTGGATGGCACCCAGCAGCAGCATTCACTGTACTTTTGCTCACACCCAGTAGACACTCATGAAAGAGGACTTCCAGAACTGCTTCAGAAAGTGGCACAACAACTGGAGAAAAGCACCTGAAGCAAGGAGACTATTCTAAGGGGGATAGAGGGCAATGTGTCTTTTACTATAATAAATTTTAACAAACGTTCTTTGTATCTTTTCATCACACATCATGCAAGATACAACTAAGAGGATTCTTCTGTGTAATACAGTATGTCATAGCTAGCTAGTTCATGCCAGTCTGCTCCTGTTCAGACACAAGGTGAGAACTGTCTAAGCAGCTAAACAGCAAAACTTGACTCCCTTTTTCAGTTCGACTTCAGAATTTCCAGAGTTCACATGGTCAGGTGACACATGGCCTCTAGGTGAGGGACAGCTCGACTCAGACCATCCCCTCCACTGAGATGCAGTAGCCTCCACAGGAAACTGGAGGCAGCAAATCCCGTGGTGCATATGTTGCCTATGACAACGCTCACCAGAACGCGCCCATTCCTCACTCCCTTGATAGAGCTGCTCCGTCTGAGCCCAAGTTTTAGGCCTGAATCTACTCTTCCCTCCTGTGCTTGGTTGCAGTACAGCTCACATGGGGCCGGGGATGCAGCTCAGTGGTACAGCGCCTGCCTGGCAAACATGAGGCCCTGAGTTCAATTCCTGGTACCAAAAAAAAAAAAAGACAGCGCTCACATGTTGCTCATCTCACTGATCTGCAGATCCCTGCTCAACACCAAGTCCTGGAGTTAAGCTTCCCCTTCTCTGCATTTCCTTTAGACCAGCCCATCCACTCCCCCCACGGGAAAGCCCCCTGGGCCCTGTAATAAAGGCATGACACCTCAGCTTCTCCCTCCACACCTGGGTGAGCTCTTTGCTGCCTCCAGGGCTCCTGCTGACCCCACTACATCCTGAACCTCTCTGGGTTCTGTGAGTAATGAATTTCTTCCTTCAAGTATTTTGTTTTTAACCTCATCTTAGCGCTCCTGACTGACACTCCCAAAGCTAACCAACAAGATTAGAGAGTGGCTGTTTTGGCCCACGGCTACTCTAAACTGACAAACCTCCAGGTCACTTAGAAACCCTAACAATAAAAATTACAACAGCACCTCAGTTACTTTAACACCAGAAGTGCATGGTGTTAGCTGCTAACAGACTCTCAAGGGGGCATCTTTTAGGCAGGTATGGTAACACAGGTCTGTAATTCAGCACTCTAGGAGGCTGAGGCAGGCAGATTGAGCCCAGCCTGAGCAATTTAGCAAGTTCCTGACACGTTTCAAAAAATAAATAGGAGCTGGGGATGTAGTTCAGTGCAAAGATCCTAGATTCAATCCCAGCATTACCACCAAAAAAGAGAGGTCTTTTAAATATCAGTGCTGTTTTGCAGCTGAAAAATATTCTTAGAAATAAGGCACCTGGCCTTTTGGGTTCATTTAACCATCATTAATCCACAGAATCGGTCTTCAGAGCATCTTCTGTACAGGAGGAGGACTGTGACCTGTGACCTGTGACCTGTGACCTGTGACCTGTGACATGCAACATGCTTACAGCTTCTCAGTGGGGCAACTTTGAGCATGCTTTGGCTTCCTCATCTGTAATGGAGAATAGTAATGGAACCTACCTCTTAGGATTATTGGGGGAATTAGGTATGAGGCATGCAAAATTCTTAAGTTTAGCCAAAGGCTGGTTGGAATTATCATTACCACAGCTGTAATGATGACCGTGACACTTGCTCTTAAGAGGAGGCCTCTGGTTTGGTTGAGAAGGCAGAGGCATGAACAGCCAGGAGAACAAGCCTTAACTCCCAGCTCAGCAGAGGTCTTCTCCAGCGTTTCCTGGAGCGGGCGGCACTTGGCCGTGGGGTACACTACAGAACTTCAGACAGTGCTACAGCATTAACAGAGCTGCTTGTATTTTAGTACTGCTGTGATGAGAATTCCGCCCAACATAAATAGACATTTACAGAATCTTGGAGTGAAGCCAAAGCCCCGGAACTGCAGCTCCAGAAGAGAGGGCTCTGCTGTGAAGCTGCATTCTCGGGCCAGGGCAAAGGTGCCCCCAAGTCACCCCCAATCGGTGCCCATCCTTGGCTGAGTGCTAAGGGCAAGGCATTGAGAGCACCCTCGGCTAGCTCCAGATTCAGAGGTCCTCTTCCCAAACTCCCCGCCCTGTAATCCCCGCCCGACAGTCCTAACGACCTTCTTCTCAATGCTGTGTAAGTGCAAAAGCCTTTGAGAGCAACCAGGATGCTTTTCAGAGGGAGGGAAAAAAATAACAGCTTCAGCGAACCATTCAAATGGTAATTCTGCAAAAGTAGCCAGATGGCACTGTTAGGAAAAACCAGCCCTGCCGGGCCTCCAGGAAGCCCCTGCCGTGTGCTCCTGAGGAGGTCACATCCTAAATAAAGGATCCCAAGAGCCTTGGGATCTCAGGCTCTTCGCAGCTCTGGCTCCTCTAGTCCCAGAGCCGGTATCCACCTTAGAAGCCAGGGTTTGCCGAGCCCCTTATCCCCCAGGACCCACAGGGATCGGTCTTCGATTCTGTGAACGCACCGGCAGTCCCGGCTGTCTGCTGCCTGATAGGGACAGGTTTAACGCTGAGGTGTCTGGCTTGCTTCACCTTGTAATCCTCACAAATACGCTGTGAGCTCCCTGCAGAAAACGCAGAGGCTGTGTAGGTAAGAACTGCAGGTCGCAGGTCCCGGGCGAAGCTGAGGTTGGCAGGAGTTTGACCTCGACCTTTCTGCTTGGGATGGAAGCTGCTCAGGGTGAGTCTTTGAAAGACGGTGGTGTTAAGCGGGTCGTTTTCAGTCCTGGATCAAATGAAGGCGCATATTTGCAGAAATAGTCCCTTAAAGGGCCATTGGATTGCAAGTTGTGACCGCCTCCACTTTCAAATAATGGGTTGGCAGAGCAGAACTCTGGTTAGGGGCGAACGTGGTCAACTGGTGTTCCTTGTTGGAAGGGAAACGAGATAGGTACCTGGGATCGCGATTCGTTCTCCCCTAAATCCCAGGCAAGCATATAAAACTCCAGCACACCGGGCGTGGTGGCGCACGCCTGTAATCCCAGCACCCGAGAGGCTGAGGCAGGAGGATTGTTGTGAGTTTGAGACCAGCCTGGGCTACAAAATGAGCTTAAGGCCAGCCTGAACTGCACAGCAAGACCCTGTCTCAAAAAGACAAAAAACAAAAACAAACAAAAAAACTCCAGGACACGAGCCGGCACTCCCAAGCGCCAGGAAGGCTCTGAGGTCTCTGCCCAGCCTCTTCCGCCCAGCCTCTTCCGCCCTGTACTGCACCTCCTCCAGGCCACGCCCAAGTCCCGCCCACACCACGCCTCACCCCTCTGGCCACGCCTCTGCCCTGCCACGCCCCCTAGCTCGCCCTGCCCCTCCTGGCCACTCCCCCGGCCACGCCCTCTAACCCACCCTCACCCCACCCTGTAGCCGTCTCCCGGTAACTTAGTGCACCTGCCGGAGTGCTGCCGGAGGGTGGCTCCCAAGTACCTCCTAAAAGGGGTTTCTTGGAGCTCGACTTCCGGAGACTTGCCTGGCACTGACTTGTGAAGGGACATTTCAGCACCTCAGCATTCGAAATGCGAGTCCCAGAGGTTCCTTTCAAAATAACAAAAGTTTTGAATGAGATAAAATTCTCGATGATGTAGCCTACCTAGTCACCTAGCTTACAAAACCAAACATCAAGCCCTAACGGTGACAATACAAGGTGATCAGTCACACTGGTCAGCAGAATTCAGCAACAAACAGGGCACATTCAGACAAGAAAGGGGGGCTCCGGGTGACTTCTGACCCTTCCCTAAAGTCAAAATGTCAAGGCCGGGCATGGTGGCACACGCCTGTAATCCCAGCACTTGTGAGGCTGAGGCAGGAGGATTGCTGCAAGTTTGAGACCAGCCTGGGCTACAAAGTGAGTTCAAGGCCAGCCTGAACTGCAGAGTGAGACTCTGTCTCAAAAAAAAAAAAGAAAAAAAAAAAATACCAGAGAGGGGTACTCAAACACCAAGAGCAGTGTTGATTCACGTTACTCTTCCCGAATATATAATGACTCTGTTCAAAGCTTCAAGCACCAACTGGTGGTTCTCTCGGTTTACACATTGCTGGAAATTTTACTGCACATTTTAAGAACAGGTAACCTGCAAAGTGGAATTGGCCTCTGGCTCTGGTCATTTTAAGCGGGGGCTTTATTCACGTAAGTATCCATTGGACGTTACGGGGTTCCGGCGGGGGGGCGGGGGGGCAGTTCTTCCTGAGCAAATCTCTGGTGCACACCCAGTGGTGCTAGTTTTGCCTCCAACACTGTGACAGCTGAAACTGCGGAAATAGGCGAGATTGTCCGCAAGGCGCAGCTCGGCTTTCAGAGCTAAAGGCATAGAACAACGACGTGGGCTTCGCTTCTGAAAAGGTGGTCTCCAGCCACAGGTGTAAGGGCCCAGCAGGGAACAGCTGCCGGGGGCTAAGCCTGGCATCCCCTCCTCGAAAGACCTCCAAGGACTCAGAAGAGCTCAGCCACACCTTCATGTCCCTCTGCCATTCCAGGGGCTTCTTTATGAAGCCTGTACCTCTTTACAGTCTTGCCCTTTGCGCCTGGAAGAGCCCGTGATTGACAACGAAAGAAACTCAAATTCCGAGCAGTTGTGAAGAGGGAAGGCAGGGGAAATCTTGGAAAACTGAGTGGGAATATCACTGGTGAAGGAAAACTACAGTCTACAGTGGATGTGTAAACTTAAAAATTTGTTGTAAAAGATACATTGTCATCAGTTCCCTTCTAAATACTCCCCCTTGCTTTGAACATGCTGATCTCATCGTCCTTGCCACTTTCTGAAGCCACTCTGGAAGTATTCCTTAGTGAGCGTCTTTCCAAGTCGCGATCAAAAGTACAGTAAATGCCTCTGCCACGCCATCCTGCAGAAAGGTGGTCTTGTAAAAACGTGCTGTGTCCTCATCCTCCTGATGCACCGGCTCTGGCTCCGGGTGACCTCTGACCCTTCCCTAACGTCAAAATGTTGGTGAGTGAAAGATAAACATTTTGAATCAACTCAGGATATCAAGGCAGCCAGGACAGCACAGGTAAAGACTCTCACAAAAGAGGACTTCCAGAAGTGCTTCAGAAAGTGGCAAGAATGATGGGATAAGTTTTCCAAGAAGAGGGAGTATTTTGATGGCGATTAACAGCAAGGTGTCTTTTGCTCTAGTAGATGCTCTTATTTAAATGCTGTATTTTTTTTCTCCGGTACGGGGAACCGAACTCACGACCTTGCACTTGCCAGGCAGGCGCTTTTGCCGCTGAGCTAAATCCCCAGCCCCTGTGCTGTATTTTTTTTAATCACACCTCATCACTACAGTGTGGAAGCTAGATCACTTGGGACAGGGTAGTTGGGACCTGCCTGCCGTGCATATGCCCTGGCTGACTAACAGGAAAGGTGTGGCGCAGTGGCTCAAACTCCAGCAGCAGAAGAGCCCAGCCAAGCCCAGCTAGGTCTGGAACAGCCTGGCTCATGTGCCGGTTCTCAGGGCTGGCTATAGACTTCAGTCACCTGGGAGGGTTGAGCTAGATCCTAAACATTTTATTATTTATTTATTTTTATTACTTATTAATTTTTTGGACAGATTCTCACTAACATGCTCAGTTGCCCAGCCTGGCCTCAAACCTTCCATCCTCCTGCCTCAGCCTCCCAGAGTGCTGGGATGACGGGCATTGTGCCACCACACCCAGCTTGGGGGCAGGTTTTCTAAACCTCCCGTGGGATTGATTCTAACACTACAGCAGGGCTGAGCTTCAGGTGTCACAAGAAAAGCAGCTGGGCTGGGGGCGATGAGAAGGTGTTGCCCTGAAAAACAGAGGTGACCATTGCCACTCTGCCACCCTGGAGCCGCTGAGAGGATGACCTCTTCACCTTGGAGTTGGGGTAATTTAAGGCCGTGGCTTTGCAGTGCAGACGCGGCTCCTCCCTTAGCCTCTGGAAATCCTTAAGTCCTGGAAGTGTTCCTAATACTTGGCGAAGTCAGATATTTCAAGGGCATTTGTTGCCCCTGGTGGTGAATATTTTGGCAACAGACTTCACACTGTCGCCTTTGGGCCACCATGGGACACACCATCTGAAAGCATAAAGGAGCCCCCTTTAGGGAGGGGACTATGGGTGAGGCCCGGGAGGTGGGGGCGGCCCACGAGACACAGAAGTGGCTGTGGTCAGCGGAGGGAGTGGGGCCCGGGCAGAGCCTGTCTTGGGCAGCACTTGGCAGGTGAAAGCCGGAAGGCAGGATGGAGGCTCCAGGCCGAAGCAGAAGTTTCCTCCCCGCTCCAGGAGCCCACGGTGGCCTGTGCTGTCCCAGCCGGGTGAACGGGGCACGTTCCTTCAGCTCCGCCACCACCCCAGCTGTGCCTGTTTCCCTGTCCTCTGCACCCTCGGTCGGCCTGTCCCCTGGTTCTCTGCTCACCGCTCCCTAAAACAGCCCCTCTGTGTCACCCGCATCTCTGCTGCTCCCCCTGCTGACCTGTCCAGGCCCCACCTTTGGTTTCATCAGAAGCCTTCCCCTGCAGTTACTCCACAGTAGAGAGGCCGGAGGCAGGCATCAGGGACCCGCCTTGCAGCCCGGCCCACCCTGCAGGGTGACGGGAACACAGGTGTCCCAGAGTGTGGCATTTACAGCCTCCTCTGGGCCCGGGCCGGTCCTTCACGGTTTCCTGTGCGAGGAGCCAGCGGTGCTGCCCCTTAGCCTGGGGCCGAGAGTGTGGGTCGGGAAGATTAAAGATCCCCGGGAGACGCTTTTCCCTATAGACCGAGCCCAGGCGTCCTATAGGTTCACAGGTGCCAGACTTCCACTGCCAAAAGCACCAAATACTCCCAGCTGAGATCCTAGAAATGTATGCTGAACAAAGCCCTTTGTGCCTTTTTGTTGTTGTTTTTTTTTTTTTTGGTACTGGGAAAGGAACTCATGACCTTGCACTTGCCAGGCAGGCGCTGTACACTAAGCTATATCCTCCCCGCCCCTCCCCCGCCTTTATGCCTCAAAAAAAAAAAAAAACGTTACCAGTGGCCCGAAGTCTAAGCTTCCTGAGACCTAGGCGCAGGCAAGTCTTCGTCAGGATGTGGCCGCTCCTGCCTGACTGTTCTGCTCTTTCGCTCCATACGGGGCCGGGCTGGGGCTCAGCTGCCTCTTTGCTGCATGGCCCTCGGCTCCTCTGGGCCAGAATGGGACTTCCTGGGCGAGGTCCCCCGCTCTGAGAGGCGCTTGTTGTTTTTGCTTTTTGGCCTCCAATGTCAATTTAAGGGTGCTTAGCCCTCAGCTGAAGGGCACATTTATTCTCAAGAGTGTGTCCCCTTCCCTGGAAGGGGGGCAGGGGGCTGCTTTTGGGTTTACAGCGGTCACAGCCCGACTTTGTGTCCTCACAGATGAGTCGAATCACAGTAGAAGTGACCTTGCCCGGCCTAGCCAGCCTGGAGAACAGTCCGGTGTCTGATGTTCCAGAGAAAGGGCCCGGTCTGAAATCCCCACAGAGGAGACCCCCGGGCAGCGGGTTTCCGCCTGCGGAGTGTGGTCTGTCTCCTCCCGCCTGGCCCCGCTGTCCCGGCCCTCACGCCGCCCCAGTCACGCTCCAACCCCACCTCTCCGCACCCCACTTCTATTCATCCTGCTGTCTCACGCAGCTCGGATCTGGGTCCCCACTATTCTAAAAACTCCCCACCCCTTCATGACCCTTAAGGGAGATGGAAGCACACAGGGGTGTGGGTTTGTCAGTAAATATTAAATATAGGAATTAAGGTCAGACTCAGCAAGATCTGCCCAAAATGATGAAGGACCGCTCCCTTTTGTGGGGACACAGGCTGATGGATGGAACTTGGAGTCTAGACACATATTTTCTACCATCCACATCATCCACATTTAAACCCTCTGTAAGATTTGCGATTTAAGGCTCTTTTATGAATACAGCATTTTTAGCCAGGTGTGGTGGTGCGCACCTGTACCCCCACCACTTGGAAGGCTGAGGCAGGAGGATTGCCGTGAGCTTTAGGCCAACCTAAATTACAGAGCAAGACCTTGTCCAAAAACAAAACCAAAAAACCCGTTTGTTCCTCTGCTACCACCTGGTGGTCATTTCTGGAACTTCCTCTAAAACCACAGGAGGCCTTGCTCCTTAAAGCTCTCAACTTTCTTGCAGTTTTTGCCGCAGTTATAAAAATGTGGTAAGCCTGGCCGGCGTGTGAAGCTGTAGCCCTGGATGAAACGGTGAGGCGGCTGCCATCCGTCCTCGCTCAGGGCCTCCCATCCTTGTTATTTTGGAAAAAGTGAAACAAACATCTAAGACAGAGGAACTGGTGTTCCTTCCAGGCGCGTTAGGGCTGCGGGAGAGAGCTCGGTGGTTTGGGTAAAGGGCACCGCTCCCGTGATGGCGTCGTGAGAGGGCGGCTCCCAAGGGGACCTGCCTGGACCCTCACCCTACACTCAGGAAGCGCGACCAGTCCCCGAGAGCAGCCCTTACCGCCTACTGTCCACCAGGAGCGCTCTGTTCTCGCCTTTGTACCTGGAGGATTCCTGGAGGGAATTTTGCTGTCTGCTGCAGGACGAAGGCGATAGAAACTATAAACACATAGGTTTCCTAAAAAGCTGTGTCACAGAGCCAAGCGTGTGCCGGGATCCCAGCACTCCGGGAAGGTGGGGCAGAAGGACTGGAAGTTTGAGCCCGGCCCGGGCAACTTCGGGAGATTTTGGCACAAAATAGGGAAAGGGCTGGCGGCGTAGCTCAGCACAAGGGCCCTGGGTCTGACCCCCAGCACTGCACCAAAGCAGCAGGAAAAGACACAGGGGCAGCTGAGATAAGCAAAGCGGTGTCAGCGCGGGCTCTTCGGCAAGCAGGGCGGTGTATTTCATGAAATTCCAAATGGAAGTCTCCGGGCAGGGCCTCGGGGAAGTGTCCTTCTTGGCCCGCGCCTACAGTTTTATTCTAGTGCTTACTTGTGACTGCGACACACGCCGCAGGGACATCCCACAGCTCACCCAGTGAGGTCTGTCACCGAGAGCGCCGAGGCCCCTCCGCACGCACACAGCCGAGCTCCCGTCCGGACATCAGTAAGGCAACTGATGCTCTGGCCCTCGGGACAAATTTACGTGCATTCCTGTCCCACCGCTGTCCGTAGGAGTAAACAGGTCATCCCAGGTGCAGCTAAACACGAATCCGAAGCCCCTGCTAGGTACCCGCGGCCTCCTCCAACACCCCCACCTCTGCTACTCCACACTGTGCCCAGCAGCAGGTCGGTGCAAAGGCCTCACCCCCTGTACTGAGCTCCACTCGGTGGGGAGAGCTCTTCCTCCCCAAACCCACACCAGAGTGCTGGGGGGCTGCACAGAACTGTCACCCATAACAAAGGGCTGTCTGCTCCTGAGAACGAGGGCTGGAATCCTCCTGGGCAACTTTGCAGACTCCGCACTGGTCCCCCGCTGCCTCACAGCGAAGTGGCCGCCGAGCTCGTCTGAGGTGTGCTTTGTTCTTCTCCATCTCCCTCCATCTCCAGGTGACCAGCAGCTCCCCTCCAAAGTCCTGCCCGGGAGGGGATCTGCAAGTGATGGGGCCGGAGACTTCGTCCAGACAGCGTTGTCTTCTCGGCTGGGGTGGGTGTGGCCCTGGGTGCAGCCGCAGAACCCACAGTGCGTCCGCAGCGGCCTGGCTGGGATGGACGCCGGTCCCGCATCCGGAGCGCTGACAGCTCTGTCTGCCGCCCCGCTCCAGTCTGCTGGGTGTTTCTGCCCACCATGCCCTGGGAACCCCGAGAGGACAGGGGTGCTGGGCCACAGGCCGTGGAGAGGAGAGGACTGTCACAGTTCATGCCCGCCCCCATTCTCTTTCGGGAGACTGTGGTGGGAGCCCGCGGTGACCGGGTGTGGTGCTTCCCTAGCCCTGAGCTGCACTGTTCTTTTCAAGCTAATTTTATTTTGAGAGTTCCAGCCAGCCTTGGCTTGTTTTTGTTTTTGTTTTTGTTCCCAGTGCAGTTCTGGGGATTGAACTCAGGGTGTTAGCCAGCCCTTTTCCTAAAGTTATTTTCAAACAGGGTCTTATTAAGTCCGGGTGCCAGCCTCCTGCCTCAGCCTCCCAGAGCGCTGCGATTGCAGGTGTGTGCCACCACACCCGGCTTCCACCAAGGGTTCTAACGTTTAGCCAGTGTAGGGGACCAGTGAGGCCACGAGGAGCTGCGGAGACTGCTGAGGGCTGTCAGAGCCTGCCTGGAGCGGAACAGCATGGGGCCGAGGACAGTGCTGCCAGGGCCACCGCCCCTGGCGTGTCTGTTGGGAGGAACAGGCCTTTTTTGGTCTTTGGGGGCTTTGTCCTTGCCCCAACCCCCCAAGCTGAGTCTGATTCGATTTCCAAGTGCGCCCCCACCCGGGGGAACGAGATAGGAGAGAAGACAGCAGCGAGCCAGCATCGGGGCTCCCTGGGCCTGGGAGAGCTCTTCCGACTGTGTCCTCGCACTCTCTGCTCCACAGCTGATTGGGATGTGCTGACGGGGCGTCCCCAACCCTTCCGGGGGAGGTTTCTAGGAACGGTTCAGGAGTATTGCCTTCAAGATGACCCAGTGATGAGTGGCTGTGAAGGCAGACTCCGTGCGGCTGGTTCAGTTCTATCTGCTCAATTTCACAACATCCACTGCGGCTTGGATTTGATTAGCAAGGCTGTCCTGGCCTTGGTCCCAGGTCCCATGCCATCCACAAGCCTGTTTTCTCATTTGCAGGTATTATTTACCTTTGATTGATTAATTGAGGTACTGTTGATTGAACCTAGTACCTCTGCACTGAGCTATAACCCCAGCCTCCCCTCCCTCCCTTCATCCGTCCCTCCCCACCTTCCCTTCCTCCCTCCCTCCATCCCTCCCTTCATTCCTTCCTTCCTTCCTTCCATCCTTCCTTCCTTCCTCCCTCCCTCCTTCCCTCCTTCCTCTCTTTGGCATGTGGAGAGCCAGTTTTTCCAGAACCATTTATTAAAGAGGCTATCTTTCTTCCAGTGGACATATTTGGCCCCTTTGTTAAAGATAAGGTGGCTGAGCGTGTTTGTAGTTGTGTCTGCATCTACTAATCTGTTTCGTTGATCTTCAGGTCTGTTTTTTTTGCCAGTACCATGCTGATTTTATCACAGTAACTTTGTAGTATAATTTAAAGTCAGGGATTGTGATGCCTCTTGCCTTTATTGCCCAGGATTGCCTTTGCTATTCTAGGTCTCTCATACATTCTTTTATTAGATTGTTCAGCTTGTTATTGTTTTAAAGTTTATTTATATCTTAGATCTTTTAAATTAAATATGAGCTTTGAAAATATTTACTCCCCAATATGTAGCTTGTCTTTGGATTTCCTGAATCTTATCCTTTGAAGGGTAGAAATTATAAATTTTGCTCACATAATTGTTTTTTCTTTTATATATTATGTTTTTGGTGTCATGTATAAGAAATGATTGCCTGGCATGGTGGCTTCCAGCACTCAGGAGGCTGAGGCAGGAGGATCACTGAGAATTCAAGGCCAGCCTATATTTCATAGCAAAACCCTGTCTCAAAAAGACAAAAAAGAAATGATTAATTCCTGATCATGATGATTGTCTCCTATATTTGCTTCTATAAGTTTTATAGTTTCAGCTATCATATTTAAATTTGTGATTGATTATGTATTAACTTTCTAATATGGTATGAGATATGAATCAGTCTGGTTTCCTGTTTGTATGCATGTGGATACTTACTTGTTTCAGGGTTATTTGTTGAAAAGGCTGCTCTTTCTTCATCAAATTGTTTGTTTGTCTGTTTGCTTGTTTGTCTTTTGAGACAGTCTTGCTATGCAGTTCAGGCTGGCCTTGAGCTCACTTTGTAGCCCAGGCTGGTCGTGAGCTCACAGCAATCCTCCTGCCTCAGCCTCCTGAGTGCTAGTATTATAAGCATGTGTCACCATGCCTGATTTAATTAAATTGTTTTTAATCTCTGTCAAAAATTTATTAAACATGCATCTGTCTGTGATTCTGTTTCTGGGTGTCTGTATAGTTCCATTGCTCTAATTGTCTATCTTTACATCTATCTTTGTTTCCTGTAGCTTTATAATAAGTCTTGATACTCATGATGTTAATCCTTGAAATGTGTCCTTCTTAAAGGTTATTTTGTCAGTTTTGGATCTTTTGCATTTCCATATGAATTGTAGGATTAGTTTGCAAAATTTGACTATTAAGTCTGCTGGGACCTTTACTGGGATCACATTAACTGCAGATCAAGTTGGGTTTAGTTCACATCTTAACATGTGAGGTCTTTGACTCATGAAAAAATAAACAGCTGTGCATTTTTCAAATGCTCTTGAATTTCAGTAATGTTCTCATGGTATATATGTCTTTAATAGCTTTTTGTTATGTTTACATATGTGTCGTATGTATTGATCTAGTAAAGGCGTTTTTAAAATTTCAACTAATTTTTAACTATACAGTGAAATATAATCCAATTTTATACATTGACATTGTTTCCTGAAAACTTGCTAAGTACATTTATTATTTCTAGTAGCATGTTTCAGATTTACTAGATTTTTTTTTTTTTACCTAGCCAATCATATTGTTGGGAAATAAATACTGTTTTTACTTTTTCTTTTCCAGCCTGGATGAACCTCCCACCTCACCTTATTGCAGTGACTAGAACCCTCAGTACATTGTTAGAAGCAGCAGAAGTGGAAATTCCTATCTTGTTTCTGACCTAAGGAAAAAAGTATTGAGTACTTTACCATCAAGTACAATGCTAACTTTAAGTTTTTCATACATATCTTTTATTAGGTTCAGTATGGTCCCTTATACTGTATTTCTGGCTAGATGAGATCATTAATAGGAATGAATGTTGCATTGGGCCATATAATTTTCAATATGTCTTAAATAATCATACGATTTTTCTTTTTTAATTTGTTAATATGATAAATTCTGACTTCTTCTGGAATATTATATCCATATTATAGTTTGGGTATTAATTTAATTTGGTAATGGTATATAATTTTATATATTATTAGATTCAACTTTCTAGTATATACTTTGTTGAAACTTTGGGGGCATGAATTTGAGAAATGGTTTGTAGTTTTCCTATCTTTTTCTGTTTTGTGTATCAGAGTAAAGTGACCTCTTTGATGAGTTGAAAAGTATCTGTTTTTTCTTTACCAAAAGAATTTGGAAAAAAAAATTAAAAAAAAAAAGAATTTGGGTCAAATTGGTATTATTTCTGTAATTGTTAGAATTCCCCACTGAAAATATTTGTCCTGGAGTTTTCTTCATAGGAAGCTATTTAACTGCATTTTCAGTTCCTGTGTAGATAGAAGGCTACTCCTTCCCTATTTCTTTTGTTTGTTTGTTTGTTTGTTTTCCGGTACCGGGAATCGAACTTGCGACCTCATGCTTGTCAGGCAGGCGCTGTGCCACTGAGCTAAATCCTCAGCCCTCCTTCCCTATTTCTTGAAGGAATGTTGGTAAATTGTGTGTTTTGAGGAATGTTTCCATTTTCCCTAAATTGTCAAATTTATAACATCAAGCTTTATTCTTTCAAGGTCTGTAGAATCTATACTAAGATGAACACTGTTTTTTGATATTAATAATTTTAATCTTTTTGCCTTAGTGCAATTAACAATAGCAGTTATTATCCCTTTTTAGGCTTCTACTTCAGGGGTAAAGATTTTAGTATTTTATTATGACATATAAGGTTTATTTTAGTTTGTTTAGTGAAGTAATCTTCTTAAGACTATAGTCTGTTTTCCAGTTATACACCATTCCTAGTTTGGCCAGAATGTTTTTTTTCTTCTTCATGAATGGGTGCTGTTTGGTTAAAATGCATTTTTCTCATCTATCAAGATTTTTTCATTTATTCTGTTAATGTGGCCCATGACGTACATTAGGTTAATGAGTAAGATTAGTGCATTGACAAAGCGCGTATCACAGTGGCTAAGAACACAGAGCTCTTAAGACAGGCTGTCTGCCTTTTACCGTGGTCATACCACCTACTAGCTTTGGGTCCTCGTATAATTCCTTAAATTCTGTTTCTAGGTTTCCCTTTCTCTAAAAAGGATAGAAATAGAATCTGGCTCACAAAATTATTATGAGATTTAAATCAGGTCATATGTGCAAAGTAATTAAAATGTCCAGTATACAGCTAGCATTCAGTAATGTCGGTGTTTGGGCTTTGGCAGTGCTGGAGAGAGAGTGACCCCAGAGCCCTGCAGTCCTTCTTCAGGGAAGAGGACAGTCACTTAGCTACATCTCAGCCCTGTGCTAGTTATTCATGTGATCAGATCCTGCCCAGATCACTCAAAGCTGATCCTGACCCAGCAAAACCAAACCAAACCAAACCAAGCCAAACCAAACCAAACCAAACCAAGTCCCCTAAGCTGTCCCCAAGAAACAAGGGCCCAGGCCTCTGCTTTAGAAGGCTCTCCTATATCCTACTCTGGGAGCAAACCTGCACTCAAGACATCTACAGAACCAAGGAAACAGCAGTCCAGAGTGGCACCCCTTAATCTCAGCATGCTCTAACTGTGGGGACCCTGGAATTCTCTGCCCAAAGGCACCCTGAGCCTGCACCCAGGCCCTGTCAGGGCTTCTGTCCTAGCTCCAATGCCCAGCTAGTGGAGAGCTCCAGAGTATGGGTTCCTACAGTAGAGGGATCACCGGCCAGGGGCAGCTGTGTTGGGCTATTGATAAGAGGTTATGCAAATAGATTTATCAAGGCAGAAGCATCAGTATACTTTAGTTAGCAGTCCATTAGCTTGCTTTATAACTTTCATCTATTTAGACATAGGGGATATGCACCTCCAGTTTTACTTTTGTCCCTGGCCCTGCAAGTGTTAGGTTCCCAACCAGACTATGACACTGGTCACGCTCCTTTGGAACATCCAACCTTCCACCTTCTCCTGGCTGGGAGTGCAGCACGCGTGCTCATCCCACCTCTGCGAGGAGCCCTCTTGGGTCTGGAAGCATTCTCTGAGAGGCAGAAGGGGAGGGCAGAGAGCAGTTGTGCAAAGAAGTCTTCCTGAGGACACCCTTGAGAGGTCCTCAAAGAACAGGGCTGCCGGTGAGTTTCAGATGGGCTCTCCAGGGAAGATGGAGCCAAGGTGCCACCACCCTGTGCAGAACTGGGGGCCAGGTGTCACTGTGAAGCAGACAGCCCCTTCACAGGCACAATGTCAAGGAAGGACGGACGGAGCCCCAAGGGAGGCAGGAGGTAGACAGAGGAAGCTGGGTCTGCAAAAACCACAGAGAGTGCCTCGTTCTGACTGCAGGACTGCACTGGGGAAAGCCAAGAGGGCACGAGCACCGTCGCTTCTGGCAGGCCCAAGGTCAAGTCTCTAGAAACTACCAAGTGTACTCACCTCCACGGATGAAGCATCCCTGGGAATGCGGCGCTATAGATTATCCTAAACCACCTGGAAGTGACCCCAACCCAATGACAGTTCATTGTAGTCTCATTTACACGACACCTCCCTCCATGGGCTTTGGGCACTGTAACAGTTCCTAGATGGCCTATATAGGGACAAAAACTCCCTCCAACCACCAGGAGGAGACTTGTCCAGGATTGTAAGGAATTTCCAGGTCTGTTCAAAGAGCTACTCCTTTCCTGTAGAAATCACATAGAAGTCCCGGCTTCTTCAGGGCTGTGAGCCCTTTGCACTGGCCCACTCCCATGGAGGAATAGATCCTAATAAGTTGATGCCTTTGTTTCTACTTGCACGTGGCCTGCACAGTTCTTCGTCCTAGACACCAAGAACCCCGACAACACAAAGACTTGGGGGAGCTCCTGGCCCGGAACCTCCAGATCTCCCCCTCCAACCTGGGAGATCTGTGTCCGTTATTCTTTGTCATGTACAGATGGGCTGGTTGATGAACAGTATCCCTCTGCAG
>NW_004955429.1:4531708-4569978 GCF_000276665.1 Chinchilla lanigera | reverse complement strand
GCCTACAGCCCCCTGCAGTTTGGAAGGACCGGAAGGAGGGTGAGGACTGAAGCAGATGTCCCCACAGAGGGGCAGAAGTGTGGTTACAGGAGGGGCAGAGCCCCCAGGAGAAGCAAGGGGAGGGTGGTGAGTCTGAGTACCTGGTGTGGCCCCGTCCCTGGCAGCTTGAGGCCTGGGGCTGGTTCCAAGGCACCATCAGCTTTACTCTTTAGATCATCAAAGGGCTGTTGCTTCTGAATAGACTGAAGGGCCTCAGGAAGGTCCTGCCTGACCTGTCCACAACTTCTCCGACCCTTTGTTCCTGGGAAGCCAGGGCATCATCTATGAAGGGGTGGAGGAGGGGCAGGGAGAAGCAGTTGTCATTTGAGAGAAGTCTTGGTGGTCAGCAGATGTGTCCCAGCGGAAGACACCATGCAGCCTGCCCTGTTGGGAATGACCATGGGTGGCTGGCGGGCTGGCATGACCATGGCAGCATGCGGGGTACAGGGGGGACCTGGGTGAATGCCAGGGATGAGCTCCATGTCAGGCAGCTCCTAGTTCTTCTGGCCTTTACCCTGGAGGAGTAACTGGTCCTGGACACCTGAAATCCCCTATGGTTTAGAGTGTAGCCCTTGTCAGAGCTGGCCTATCCTGAGGGTATCAACCTCCAGTGCTACCAGACCTATTGTGTGCCCTGTTGTTTACTGTTTAACAATTGCCAGAGGCCCTGGGGTCAAACACACCCCTTGCTCTTGGGGAACTCCAAACCTAGCAGGAAAGGCTGGACAGCAGCTAGACGGCTGGGCCACTGGTAGAAAGGCTGGGGCAGCAGGAACCAGAGCTGGAGGGTCCCTGCTCACAAGGGGAGGAGGGAATCCTGCAAGAGCCCGCCCGGAGAAACAGAGAAGCCAAGGACAAATAAGATTTGCCTCAAGGCAGATTACCTCGAGGCAAGAACTTTGGAACCGCTGAGAATCCCTTTGCATGCTAAGCAACCATATAGTAATAGGCTTTGTAGGCAAAAACAAAGCATTGGTGGATATTAAGCAGAAAAATGGTGTAACTGGCATTGTAAGAGCATTCTGGAAGCAGTGCTGGGACCGAAGCAAGGGAGATGGCAGTGCACGTAGAGCTGACCCAGCTCCTGGATGTGGACTGTGGCTACGCTAAGGGGACAGCTCAGAGGCTGACAAGCAGGGACTCCATCTGGGGCTGGCTGGGAGGTGCAGGTGCCCGTGCTCCATGTGGTCCCAAGGCTCACTTCTCCGGCCTACCTTCCCCTTCAGCAAAATCAAAATATGCTGCACATCTGTAGATGGTACTAGAAGAGGGTGATCTCCAATTCACCCACACTGGCCACAGTGCATAAGCCAAGCACGCGGCCCATATTCTTTTGCTATAGGAAAGTCAGGTGCTCCTAGCAAGACGGAGCTGTTGAGATAAACCAACAGGATCTTTATACTTTGGAGACTGAGGGTTTGAGATTAGCTCAATTGCTGTCTCAAGGGTAGTCACCACCATCCTGAGTACATCCACCCAGCTGCCACCCTGGGCTTCATCTGTCCCCCGTCTGCCAGGGTCAGAATGTCCTGTCTTACGTGCTTCCAGGAAATGCCACCCTGTCCGGTACCCACTGGGGATTAACAGCTCAGCTTGTTCTGGGGGAAGAGGCGTGTGGCTGAGCGGGACAGCAAGCCCTCATCCACCAGTCCACTTCAGGCCGCCTGGGGTCAGGCTGCCCTCCTCGCCTCGGGGTCAGCTGTGTTAGCTCCTGGGAATAAAAGAGCTCTGGCTGGCTGGCCATCTTTCTGGTGGCAGAACTGGAAAGGACCGGGCACTGCCTTGAGGAAAAGGGGGCCCAGTGAGCTCGCTGGCTCCTAGACCTGTCATCTTTCCCAGAGGAAGACGGCACCAGGGGAAGTCATGATTATCACTGGGATGAGAACAGCAGGGTGAGAGGGGAGCAGCTGTCCTACGATGGGGCAAGCGAGCGGGAACTCTGGGCTCCCACCCAATCGTCACAGAATTGCCATATTTTGTTTTGAAGAAAACGATCTGTGTGCACCAAGCTACTGTTTGAATATCAAATAGACATTGAGGTGCTGTGTGTTTGGTCTGAAAAATTTTATTATACAGAATTATATGCTTATCTATACTTTATATATATATTATTATATATACATTCTTTCTAGACAATGATTTTTGGCAGCAAGAAATAAAACTTTAAAGCATTTTTCCTAGGGGAGCTTTATACGCCACATTTAGTGCTGCTATGAAAAACAGATCACTATGCAAATGGCATTAGTGATTCAAAGCATGATTCAAAGCACTAAGTGTTTAGACAGCTAACATTATATGTCCTGTGTGCTCATTTTGTATACATTTCACCAAGTAAATTCTTTCATTTTAGAAAAGCTTTATTTCAGTGGCATAATATGTATTACACCTAAAGTCCTCAAGTGACTAGATTTTATTCAAACACTAACATGATGTTTTCACTTTTGTCTTCTTAGCACATCCTAAACGGGCAGGTGTTTCTAAATTTCATAGGTTCTAAAATTTTACTTTACCATGACAAAAACTGGAGCCCCGGAATTACTCTGACAGACACTAATGCCATCAGATGGCACTGGACCGTGCTGAAGGGGACCTGACCTGGGTGGAGGCAGATTTGTTGCTCTTAGCTCAGTAAATGTGGACCAGAGTCTCTCTGTTTCACCTTCTGGAAGGTAGGGACATTATGCTCTGGACCATCCAGGGCTAGGTTCAGTTGCAAGAATATAGAAAAAAGAAATAGCATAGACAAGAGAGGCTCGGTTGTGTGTGGGCAGCTCAGAGGTAGGTCCACAGCTGCTGTGACAGCTCAGGGTATCACGTTCCTGGGGTCCACTGTGCAAGACTCCCACTCTGAGGTTGCCTCATGGCTCAGTATGGTGCAGGCTATGCCCGAGGTACGCACAGAGGAAAGTAGGCAGGAGCCCAGGTCACCTGCCTTTCAGGAAACTGCCTGGGAGCTGCACGAAGCATTTCTAGAAAACAGCAAGGACTAAGCAGAGGCTGAGAAGCAGCCTGTAAGAACAGTTACTGGGAAATAATCAGGACCGTGTGCTACAACAGTCCATGAGAACCCGGGGGCTGGTGCAGATCCAACACTCGGAGAGGCGCTTGGCACACTCTACATACCCACTCCATGTTAGCTGCTGTCATCAGACAGGAAGGGGTGGAGATGGGCAGTTTGACATTAGGGAGACGTAGGTGTCAAAAGCACTCCCTCCTCAGTTGTCCCTTCCTATTCTTAGCCATGACTTAGATGCTGAGATTGGGACTAGGTAGGAAGGCCAAAGGCTGTTCTCTCTGTTCATGCAGGTTTCACTCATGCCAGGCATTCTGGTAGTAATTTGGAGCCTAAGTCAGTGGTGGGAAGCAAGGGCAGGCGGGTGGGGGAAGCCAGCTGATGGGCTTAACTGAACTGGCAAGCGCAAGCACTTTCCCTAAGAGGTGACTGCTACTCAGCCACTGCTTCAGGGAATGAGGGACCTTCTTAATTTTTATGAGATTTTTTCACCTAGAACGCTCTTACCACCCTAGGCCAGCAGTCCACTAAGACCACAGGAGATGAAAATAGCCAAGTAAAAGGTAGGCTGCAAAAAGCAATGAGCAGCTGCAGGTGGAGGACCTGACTATAAAATGTCACAAGGTGACACAGGAAAAGATGCTAAGAGCAGAGCTTACTAAAGAGAGAGAGAGTGTGTGTGTGGGGGGGGGCCTGGAGTTGTCCTTAGTCTGCAGCCCCTTATCAGCCAGACAGGGAGCCCAAGGAAAGAAAGCTAAAGCTGGTTTTAAGAGTTCTGTTTACATGGTGTCTGCTAACGTGGACTGGAGAAATGCCAAGCAATGACGTTTTCCAATATTTAAACCGCTACTCTACTAGAAATACAACATGGCACTCCTTAAAACAGAACAAAGGCATACTCCTGTTCCTGTGGTTTGTTAGGGAAAGCTACCTGCTTGGAGTTTTTGTCCTATTGCCCAAGCACCACCCATGCGAAATCTACTCGCTGGAGACTGCTTTGCCCCCTCCTGAGACGGAGGCTAAACCCCTGTGCTGGATGGTCCCAGGCTGGGGGAGGGAAACGTCTGCCCATCAATAATAATCATTAGAAATCATTAGGACTGTAATCAAAGCCCTGGTTCCCACACTATGTCATCGGTAAAGAGCTGTCTGAGCCCATAGTTAGGTTTTCAGAATGGTTCACTTATGGAAAATGGGGAGAAAATAATTTGATATTTCTCCTCTTAAAAACTCATAAGGGAAAATTTGGACTGTCTTAAGAGTGTCAACATAGAAGGGCAACTTTAATAGGCTTCTTCCAATAAGGCATTTTGGCCAAAATTAAGATTTAAGGATCCAAATGGAGGGCCTGGTGTGGTAGTTGCACACCTGTGATCCCACCACTTGGGAAGCTGAAGCAGGAGGATAGTTGTAAGTTTGAGACCAGCCTGGGCTTCAAAGTGCGTTCAAGGCCAGCCTGAGCTGCTAGCGAGACCTTGTCTCAAAAAGGCAAAAAAAAAAAAAAAAAAAGGAGGAAGACTCATTTTTTGGGGAGGGGAGGGGACAAATATAAAGTCTAAAATTGCCAATACTTATAACCTTGGTTAACAGTTTCTTGGTGACTGATATAAACCACACAAGAGTGATATAAATCAACAGCACCATCATACTTTGGAGAACAAAGTTTTCAGAAGATGAGCTCCCAGTACTCCTGAGCAACTACCACACTGGGTGCACCCACCGCACCTGCCACTGGGCTTTATCTGTCCGCACCCTGCCAGGGCCTCAGTCTGGCCTCACTTGCTTCTAAAGAGAATGCCACCCCACCTCTGGTATCTGCTGGCCACCTAGCTTTATAGTGGTTCTGTCTCAGTTGCGTTATTGGAAGGCTTTTATTCAGATTTAATGGTACTAGGGATTGAACCTGGGGCTTTTTCTCTGATAAAGCTAAAGGTTCCTTAAAAAACAAAAACAAAACCAAAGTGAAAAAAACAACTCTCCCCGGACTCCTGTATGACTCTCTAAGCTCTACTACAAATCTTACACTGATTTCCAAAGTTACAGTGTGAATGGACAACAAATGTCCGTATGGTTCCTCTCCTCCCTTACCCTTCAAAAATCAGCCTTTGGATATTCTCAAAAACTGAAGAGTAAACACACCATTCGGGTATGTTGAACTATGTATACCATGACAAATGCTTACCTTTTTAGATCAAAGATGACACAGGTAAAATTGTATGTCTGCTGTTCTGATCTGTATGACTAGAAATTAGACGTGTTTTATGGGAAAAGTGAAATCACCGTCAAGCGCCAGTAGAAATACCGGATTAAAGAATCAGACCTGCCAAAACCCAATTATACTAATTACTTGATCCAAAATGTAACAAAACACATGTAAGACAGGGCTTACTCTTTGCTTCATTTTACATGTGAGGAGACCGAGAAAGAGAAACGAGATAATGTGTCCTAACCCACACACTTTGTAAATTGCAGTGCAGATGCAAAGCCTGGTAGTCTGGTTCTAGAGTCTGCGCTAAGGCAAGCGTTTTAGTATTCCACAACATAATGTGATGCAAGTGGGATCACAAAGCTAACAAGGCTGTTTTGAAAAGCAATTACACAGAACTTCTAGAAATGCGAGATAAAGTGAGTGAAATTTAAAACTTATGGAACCGATTAAACTACACATTAGACCCAGCTACAAGTAACTCAGAACTTACCCCTGATGCCACAGAGAGAAAATGAGAAGTAAAATATGAACAATAAGATAAAGGACATGGAGAGTGGGCTGAGTTCATTCACTGTTTAACAGAAGCTTGTGGAAGAGATGGTAGAATAGTGAGGGAGGGCAGGCAATATTACACAGCGAGGCACATTTTACAGAACTCAAAATATGGCAATCCCAAGTTCCAAAAGAGCAAACAAGCCCCCAGCATAAGCAGACCATGCCTAGACACGGTCACAAAGCCTCACAGGACTGAACGCAAAGGATCTTAAAACCACTTGAGAATTTAAAAAGTAGGTTAATTACACAGCTTGCTGGGTCAAAACAGCAATACCACAATCAAGAGAGTGCATTAGTATCGCCCAATGTTGAGGGAAAATACTGCTGCCAACCTCTAATGGTGTATCCAGCAATACATTCCTGCAGGAGTGAAAGCAAAATAATTACAGTCAAAGATAAGAGCTAAGAATATTTATCACCAATGACTCTCCAATAATTACAGTCAAAGATAAGAGCTAAGAATATTTATCACCAATGACTCTCCCTAAAGGAATTTCTGAAGAAGATAATTTTGGCAGAAGGAAAATGATTCTGGAAGGTAGGCCTGTGATGCAAGGATCAGGATCAATAACGGTAAAGGACAGGATAAATATAAGCACTGATATTGACTATATACAACAATACTGTCCTGGCCGGGGATACAGCTCAGTGTCATAAGTGCTTGCCTGGCAAGCCTGACATAATGAGTTTGATTCTCGGTACAGAAAAAACCCAACCAAACAAACAAAACCCCAACAATACTGCCCCACTTGTGGAGTAAAAATTCATGAAAATGTTGGAATATAAATTGGGGCACAACAACTGGAATTAGAATATGCTTAGATCTTTGTATTGCTTGAAAGGAAGGTATAGCTATTGATTAAATCTGTTTGGTGTGCATATTAAAATTTCTAGGATAATCCCTGTCAAAGGATATGTGAAGTAAATCAAACGCACAAGCTTAAATGTTACATGGTTTTTCTTAAATGTGAAACCCAAAGTATACAGAGCAAATGAAAGATAATAGGGAGCTAGATCTTTGGCACATGAAAGGGAAAGGGAACCAAAAGCCGGAGGGAGTGGAGGGGAAGGAACGCAGAGGAACTAGGATGTGTTATCTCCATGTACCAGCTCCCCAGGATGAACGTCACCATTCTGCACTGCAGACATGCACTACAAAAAATAAAAATCAATGTTCTGAAAATAGAACTGAGCAGAAAGTAGGAAGAGTAGAAAAGATCAATGAATCCAAATTAAGGATGAAGGAAAAATTTTTAAAAATGCAATTCAACAGATGGAAACAAATTACTTTTAGTGGGAAAAAACTAATCATGGGAGTTAAGTGAGATAGTTTGTCAGGCTAATTTTTTTAAAAAAATGGAGAAAAAAGAAAAACAGCTATGTGGTATTTATAAAGAATTTAGCAGAGACAAGGGAAAGTTTAAAGGCTAGAAAAAAATACAAAAGATAGAAAATATACAAACTAAAACAAGGCTAATGTAGCTAAATTAAGACAAAAGAGACTTTAAGTAAAAATAGCAAAGAATCACTAGAAAATGATGTAACTTTAAATACTATGTAATCACAAGTGGCCTTATGAGACAGGAGGTTATAGCAATCTTAAGTTTGTAAAAGCAAGCAAACAAAACATCAGGAACAAAAGAATAAGGAGTGACAAATTTATCGCCTCAGAGGACAGCCTTTCTTAGTAATTGCTGGAGTTCCAGAACTCAAAGGGTACAGATTTGAAATAGAAAACACGGGATGGGGCATCTCGTATGTCAAGAGTACACTTCCACTTCAGACAGAACAGTAGACCAGACAAAGACCTCCACTCTTGTGGGGTTCACATTGCTCTGGATGACACACTAGCACTTACGATGTACGGGGGGCAGTTCCTAATCCTTAGCACAAATTAGCATAAATTAGATGAACCCTTGCTAAGTGCTAGTAGCACAACCAGGGTTTGGAGTTAGTCTGTTAGCCCTGAGAATCCCGTGGTCCTAACCACCTCTTCAGGACTGTAGCCTTGGTGAGGTGCTGTGACCGTAAGACACTCACTGTGGGTAATGGCGTAACTTCTCTTGTATGGATCTGAAATGGATACATACCATCTGTCCTTGGGATATTACAGAACACCTTCTCAAAGAATTCTCTACTGGGTGGTTCAGAAGAGAAAGCCTGATCAAGGCCACAGACGTATTCTAGCAGCCGTTACAGTAGTGCTGAAGAACAGTGCTCCTGAGTCGGAACTCTATTTTGAATCTGCCCGTGACAACAAGTGGCAGTGGCTGTCAGAAACGTTTAAGCAATGTGGAGAACATCATTTCATACGGCTGGAAAGCCCTAATACACTTATGGTAGTAGTAGTCTAGACTGGTTTTAGGGCATTTGGATTTGCCTGTTTCTTCAAATGAACTGCCTTTTTGGGTGGTGTTGAGTAATTTAAGCTTCCTAAGTTGCTTTAGTAATATTTACACAGAAGACAGAAAATAAAAGTCCTGAGTCTCAGGCCTTTTGTAAATAACTAGTACTGACCAAGTCTTTGTGAGAGCCCACTCAGGTTTATTTCTAAGTCAACTTGGTATTTTCTTTTTGAGACTCTAACACTGGAACCATAATCAAAGGCAACTTAGTACAGCAAATGCCCTTGAATCATGATGTTTTAGAGATGGACAATTCCTGAGTTGGCATTCCCAGGGTGTGTGTGGGGGTGTTAAAGCAGCTGGAATGGTTTAAATCAAAAAGACAAAACTTGGTAGACATAGTAGAGATATTCAAGTATTTTGGGGTTATCCCACCAAAACTTCAATGACCATTACTTTCAATTTATTAACTTAAAAACCTATGAAACAATAACTGTCCTTACACGAAGAGGTACCTACACATACACAGTTGTGTCAAGAATTGAAGCATAGGAATATTATCTGAAAGGTTAATGTATACCTCAAAATCTAATGCACATTAACCTACATGAAATCCAAACAATGCAGCATACATCCTAGGTTTTTTGCTCTACTATGTTGGTAGATTTTCACAACCACCATCTTTATTCTCAGAAAGTAAAGGTTCCAACCATCCCGCCCCCATGTTACTACAAGGCACCTTCAGAACCCCCAGCCAACAAACTTGACAACTGACAGGTCTCTATGTCCAGTTCCCGGTATTGCCCTTTTGTAACTGCTCTCCATCAGAAGGTTCAGGCACATCCTTCCCATCTATCTTCTCCCTGGCTGGAAGAAAAAACTAAGCTTTCTTCTGCTTTGTATTTCTTTGTACTCCCAAGATGCTGTTGTACTATCAGTGTAATTTTCACAGCAGGGATGTGGAGAGACTGCATAACAGGTATTCCTCCCCTGGTACAGCTCCCCTTCCTTTCTGCACAGCCAGCTCAAACACGTGTACTATGATCAGGTCCAACTGTTCTGTTAGATATAACAGTCTACTAGAGCTGCCCTGCTGTTACATAACTTAATCTGACTACAGTGGAATGGTGAGTGAGGGACCGCTTATTTTCTTGTTTAAGAATTCATGGATCTGGGCTGGGGATTTAGCTCAGCGGCACAGTGCCTGCCTGGCAAGCACAAGGTCGTGAGTTCGGTTCCCAGTACCGGAAAAAAAAAAAAAAAAGAATTAATGGATCTGAAGTTTCTGTAAGAGCTCATGAATGACTATAGTAAGACAAACACGGCTGCCGTACTCCCTCACATAATTCACAAAATAAACTCTAGACACCTGAAAAGTGTATTTCTAAGTGGGTCTAAAAATACATACAAAAGCTGATAAATCTGGTTAAGTACAACAAAAATTAAAACAACGCAAAAAAAGTTAAAGGTGGAGAAAACAAGACAAGGTATTTCTAATCAGGACTTGTAGCCAGATGATTCAACAATCTATGAGGAGAAAAGACAAACACGAGGAAACAGTCACAGGTTAACCAAATGTACTTAGGAAAACGGAAATGGCCACTCAACATCTGCAAAGGGCCCTTCTGCTTGGTAATGTAGGAAATACAAAATAGAGAGATCCCTCACATCCATTCATTTTGTCTTAGAAACAAAATAAAAATGTAAAACCCTGACCATGTCTGCTGCTTCAGAAGATGTGAGGAGACAAGCAGCTTCACACAGCAGTGCACACTGGATGTTAAGTTACAAACTTTTAACGGAGATGTAATAAGGGTGTCACTGTTTTCTAGTTTTCAGGTTTTTTCTCTCCTTTTTTCCCAATTTATAGGGTTTTAAATTGCAGTCTACAGAAGAAATCATTACATGGTAGACTGGAAATTACTTGAGGATCATCTACTTTAATTCCCTTGTTTTTATATGTCAGAGCTATCACCTGGTTAAGACGGGGAGCAGCACTCCAGGGAGACTTGAGGTCAGGCTTGAAAAACGAACATGATGTTATGAAAAGGTAAAGAATATACTTTAACTGGAAAAGTTAACTCTCTGTGTACAGGAGTGAGGTTAGGCTAATATAAGCATTTATAAGAGATTCCTGCTATCCACAGCTACAGATATGGAAGTTAGGACCAGTCAGTCATAGAAATGGGTAACATTTGAAAACAGCAAAGTTCAAGCCATGCAAAGTTCACCAAAACAATTTTTATTTCCAGTGTTTAATTGGGTATGCACACAGGCATGACACAGGTTTGGATTCAGTAAGTCCTCATGCAGAATTATATTCTTATAAAGAAGCCAGTTCCATCCAGGGTCTACTATCTACACACCTATGTTACAACATTTATATCAAATCTGGTATCTGAAGAAAAGATACACATATAATATGTTCATTTAAGTTACGTATTTTACAGAAAGATTAAAAATTCAAGTCACACAAAACTCAAAAATTGTATTAAAAGTTTGAATATAAAACTCAGATCCACCTGGAATGACTAAGGAATGGAAGTTCTGTATCCACCTGTGTTAAAACTGGTAAATGTAATGAAATTTGTTACCGATAAAATGCGTTTGTTTATTCAATGTAAGTTGTCTAATTTTAACAATATGGCACCCTAAAAATCAAATGTACTTTCATGATGAGGCACTTTTTGTTAGTGATGAAACCAAAAGAACAGATTTGCTGCACACTAATGCCAGCGCTCTTCTTCAGTAAGATGGGGTATATGCTATGTAGTAAGTTGCAACAAAGACCTTGCTCGTTTGTGTACAACTATCCAATATATTTTTAAATATATATATGTGTTCTTCTGGCTGCAGTAATGCACTGTAAAGCTATTTCACAGTGCAAAATGATGAAACGAGCCCAAATGAAGGCTGCATAATAACAATTCTGGTACAAGAAAATATTTACAGAGTCACTGGAACGTGTAACAGTAGCTTTGTATTTGCTAGAGTGGACATGCCCCAGGTTAAAGACAGGGATGAAACTGTGCCTTACTGCCGGGGGTTTCGGAGAGTCTATGAGGATGGGCGTCAGCTGCAGAACTGGCATTCTGGCTCGTGTTCTGGAAGCTTTCTCCATTGATTTGGTCAGGTGACTGTGGCGGTGTGGAAAGAAGGGGCCGACTGGGTGAAGCCAAGGCGTCGGAACAACTGCCAGGGTCGCGCCGAAAAGACAAAGGCGTGTCGGTCGCAGGTGTCTCTGCGGTGCTAGGGTCCTCCGGCGGGGGCTCTCCCGCCTCCCCCCGGCTTAGGTCAGACGCGCTGGTGCGCAAGCGTTCCCGGGCCAGCCAGTCTGAGATCGAGAGGTCCTGGGCTGAGCATTTTGGTTTTAACCGATTCACAGCTGAAAGCTCAGATTCTCTCTCCCCACTCTGCTCCTGCGCCTTCCAGAAATTCAGAACGCTGATTTCAGCAGCATCTCTGTGCCCTCCTAGCGTGTGTCGACGTTTGATGTTTTTCCTTTTAGCAGTCTCGGGGTTTGTTTTCTGATTTCCCACTCCAAACATATCATCAGCAGGAGCTCTAGGTCTCAGTTTTAACCGATCTGCTATTTTCGTTTTCCAAGTGGGTTCCTGCTTTTCGGATTCATTTCTGGTTGACGGGAGCAGGCTCCCAGTGGATTTTCCTTTCTTCATGACATCAAACACTTTAGTTATTGAAGGTGTTTCTTTCTCACTCTTGGCCTCTCCCAGACTTCCACTGTCCGACTTGAATCTAGCAGACTTTTTTCTGGACAGTGTATCACATTCGATGAGTTTGTGTGAACTGAAGAGCTGCCTGCGGCTCTCTAAGCTGGGTGTTAGACTCCCCTCGGTACAACTCACTTCGCTTCCTTCGGAGTTTCTCCGGCTGGTCTTCATAACCTCTGGCTTCCCTCGGAAGAGCCTCTCGGACGTCAAAGCGGTGGGGAAAACAGGAAACTCGCTCTCGCTGTCTGTCTCCACGGGCCGCCCTTCGCTTATCAGCTCACTGCGCTCGTCGTCAGCCTCATCTCCCTTGCTTTCCGCCACGGACTGCACCTCGGGGCTGAGGCGGCTGGGGTCCAGGCTCGTCATGTACGCGGTAGACGACGTCGTGGAATAGTCCGAGGTGATGGTGGCAACGTTCCCCAAGAACTCACTGTGTTTCGTTTCTGGACTAGCTGATTTCTTAGTGGAAAACCGTGCAAGAGAAGCCTGGGAGGACAGGCTGAGCAAAGTGCCGGAGTCAGACCCGGCCTCTTCCAAGTGCGGGGACTTCGGCGTGGCAAGGGACCTGGGGCTCTCTTTCAGCGCGGTAAAGCGACAGCTCAGCGTGGGCGACCTGCTCGGCTTCGA
Organism: Chinchilla lanigera; assembly: GCF_000276665.1. NCBI lineage: Eukaryota > Metazoa > Chordata > Mammalia > Rodentia > Chinchillidae > Chinchilla > Chinchilla lanigera. Next base: position 4,557,459 of record NW_004955429.1, on the reverse strand, counting down.
GCTGTGGGGCGGCGACGGCTCCTCAGATGCGCTGCTCTCTTTGCGCGGAAGCGTCTTCTCTTCTTTTGATGCGCTGCTCTCTTTCTTAGCGCTACTTTCTCTGGCCACGAGGATCCTCTGTTTTCTGCCCGACGGCTCACTTTCTTTTTTGGACTCTTCTTTAGTATCACCATGACACTGTTCCACATTTTCCTTCTTAAAAAATACACTGTCCAATTCATCTTCTGAGCTGCTGGGTTGTGCTTTTTCTTTTGGCTTTTTCCTCTTGCGACTAGCAGCTGCAAAGATGGAGGATACAAGCAGTTCCCTGCTATACTGATCCTTCCCAGATCCCCAAGAACCCTGGAGACAACCAGAGAAACAAGGCTGTGAGCACAACACTACTGTGTGAATTTTCTGAGGTTTCCCCCCTAAATACGTTTCTTAAAGAATTAGATCTGCTAAAGCTCTAGAAGCACAGAATTAAATCTACTAAAACTCTAGAAGCACAGAGAGTGTAATATGTTTTCTCAGACCCCTTTTAAACTCGTATCAAAAATATATTTTCATTTACACTCCCCTCCTACTTTTTTGCCAAGCCATTTCCATCTGCTCTTTCAGGATAATAATTTGTTCTTAGTGGCATCCAGCTCTCTTGATTCTTAATAATTTCTCTGAAACTACTGACTTTCCTGCTTCTGCAAACTCTGACACCCTTGGGTTTCCTTCATATGGAACCCAGGCTTGAGAGTTAAACAACATTCTGACAGAGTTATTAAAGCATGGGCCAGGAATATAGCTTAGCATCACAGTGCCTGCCTGGAAGGCGTGAGGTCCTGAGTTTGATGCCTGGTACCCATGGAAAACAAAACAAAACAAAAATCCCTTAGGGCTGTCTTCAGTTTTCTAATTACAGACAACATATGATACAGACACTGTGTCAGGAAAGGTCTTTCAGATAAGGCAACTCAGGGCTCCTAGCAGTTCAGCAGGACTGGATCTTTAGGGGTCTGCCTTAGGTAAATGTGGTGAATAGAAACATCTTTATTTAGCCTCAAGGTAAAAACAGAGTTGGAAAATTCAAATAATACAAGGTATGAAAGGATCTTAAATCCTCCCCGTGAAGTACTTCAGTGCACTGTTATTGGTAAAGCTGTTTGCAATGTATAGTGCATGGTTGATTAGTCTGTTCAGAATGTCTGCACATTAAGCAAGTGGTTCAGGGGTCAGTGAATACTTGTTCTAGCACATATCTATGATAAGGAAGCAGGCAGGAAGTGTGGTGGGTAAGAGATTAGAAAGTACATTTCTCTTGCTATAAAAATCTTCAGGGAGCTAAAACTGGTATACCAAGGTCTTTACAAGGCTGTAAGGATGAAATCACAGGTTAACAGGATTTTGTTTTTGTAAGTTACAAGGGATTTCTAGCGGTTATTCATACGTTTCCGCACTGTAATGAAGACTAGAGGGGGCAGCGGCTGTGACCAGGCTCTGAATTTAAGACCTGATGTTCCTCACCCTGGCCTGCAGTGTCGAAGGCCTAGCATGTTGCTGGTTTACTTTTAAACAGTTCTGTGCTGATGTGCACAACGGAGCAAATGACTTGCCCAGAACTGAGTGACCGTTAGTTAGGAAGACCCTTAGAACTGAGCCCCGAGTGTCTCGCCATTTGGACAGCTATATTATTATCACACAGTACCAAGCAATTCTGAGGAAGAGGCAGGAATGTAACACATGCCTTTCTGATTTAAAAATCTTACCTTCTGGCAAAAGAGGTTGAGTAATTATTCTAAAGTCTAAAGAGACTTGACAACTGAGTGGAAGTAATGGTTTTTATATGCTGAAGTGGGATAACTGGGGAAGTCTGTAAAACAACTGCACATTAGATAATAATGTATTTATGTTAGTATCCTGAGTATAACTATACTGTGATTATGTAGGGAAATGACTCTGTTCTCAGGACACACATGCTAAAATATTTAGGGGTACAGTTATGTGTACAACTAACTCAAATAATGAAGGAAAAAAATATATATATTACAGGAAGTCCATGACTTATGAACATTCAAGTTGTGAACATTTATTGGTGTAGTGTATAAGACTCATTTTGTCAGCTTATGAACAAATCTGACTTATGAACAATTCTCCCAGAATTGAACTCATTCATAAGTTGGGGACTTACTGTATTTAAATATATCAGAATTTGTCAATGGTAGATTTAGAGTAAAAGGTTTAGGTGCTGTTATTCTAGTAGCTTTGCTATAGGCTTAACATTTTTCACAGTAAAAAGTTGGAGACAATCCTCTGTGATATGCTATTTAAACATGGCATATAAAATTCATGTTTAATTGTAAAAGATAATAATCTAAAAATTGTGATTTAGTGTTGCTGTCAATAGAATACAAATTACATTAAAAATATAAAAACAAAATTAGTAATTTTGCTGAAAAGAATATGTATGCAGTATACATATATATATTCTATAACAATGTATAATAAGTCTATAATGCTGAAATATCTGTAGATAAAATGACGTGTTTGGGACTTGCTTGGAAATAGTTCCAGAAGGAGCAAAATGGACAGAATGTGGAAGAAACAGGACTGACTGGAAATTGGTGAAGATGAGTACCAGGTTCATGGAGGCTGATTATACCGTTCTCCCTATTTGTATATATATGTTAGAAGATTTTTAAGAACGAGGGGGAAGCAGCCCAGTTGTTTGCATTTAATAAGTATTCTATCAGAAACTGCATGGTCCAGTATTCTTCTAACCTATTTGAAGAATTAATTTTTCCATCTACTAGACTCGGTTGCTTTGGTTCATCAAGTATGGATAAGGATGCATTTGTATATTAATCATGGCAATCAGTCAAAAGGCAGTTCCCCCTAAAATACTTCTGAACTGCATGCAACAATTTACCTTAGATTTTGTTGAGTCACTAGTAGCTGAATCTGTGAAAAAGTAAATAAAACATGATCAGTGTTAGTCAATCTTTAGTACTTTCAACAAACAATGCAAAACTTATGGAGAAGACAGGCACAGAACAAAATGTGAAAGCAAAACTCAAAACAATAGAACACAGTGGATAGTCAGAGCTCACAAAGATGCAAGCTGCACCACAGAAAGCCACCGCCATGAAAGGATGCTGTGAATTGTAGGCAGAACCAGCTCAATGATAGGAATGGCAAAGGAGCCCTGTACTAAACAAAAACAGAAATACTAGTGTTTATTTCTAAATATTAAATCTAGCAATAAAGAAGCTTGAGGACCTTTCAAGAATTGTATTATGTACCACATCCTGTATCTCAGACTGATACACAATGTAGAACTTTCGGATTGTGGGCTGCCCTATCTACAAATTGACACACTCATATTGGTGTACTTTGTTGATTTTTGTCAGACTGAAAGTTTAAAAGCATATACTGTATGCGTATGGAGACAGAAGAGGCCCCAGGATAACCCTACATCCAGGTCGTTTTCGTTTGATTTTAGATAAAGCGGATTTTTGTGCTTCAGACCCCAGTTCCATATCGATGTAGTCAGGGATCCTTTTGACTATCTGGTTAAATCGCTACCAGTTTTATAATTTACACAATTTATCTATTAACAGATGCTATTATGGAAATGGAAAATGGAGACCATAATTTTACTGTCTGGCAAAAACTCAGATTATACAATTATAAAGAGGGTAGGAAGGGGCTAGCACTATTCAAAATAATACTGATTTGGATATTTTGTCTTTCAACTTCAGGGAAATCGATCTTCAAGATTGGTGAGCTGAGCCCCGTGCCACGCCCCTTTTAACACATGGCTAAATGCTTTATGACTTTAAGAACTGGTAGACCATACCATGCTATTTCTCCTCAGGGTCTGCTTCAGAAATAACAAGAAACAGCAGAAAAACTTTTAAGAAAGTAGTATTGATCTGTTTACAATATCCTTAAGAGAAACTTTACACCACAGATCAACGGTGAATTTACAAGAATCGGGGGTTTCTGCAGACAAGGCAGCTACAGTGTGGACAGCAGTCCTCCTTCTTCCTACAGTTCCAGCTGTCCATCAGGGACATCACAGAATCCACTAGTGACATTACCGTGTGATAGACTCCTCCCACTTCGCCTGTTCAACATCAGTATAGATTTGCCTGTGTCAGTAATGCTGAAAAAACCCTTTAGGACTAAAACAAGAACTAGAGACAAAGGGAGAACATTGTGTGAAACAACATGCTAGATTAGTGCAACAGTTTGGCAGGAAAAGGTTTTCATCAAAAGAGCCTATAAAAACTAATACTTAACCAAGCATTAGGGTGGCGATAGGAAACAGAAGAAAATAAAGGTCAAATAGGTTGACTTTTACTGTGACATTTATAGTGACAGATAATGTACTGTATTTATGAGAAGGGTGTCCATTAGCAGTTTTACATATGTTAACTGGCTGCTTTCCACAGAACTTCTAGCTCGAGAGTAAGAACTCTGTATACAGTCTCAACCATACTTTCTGCCATCACAGCAACCACATATTCAGTAGCATGTATCTGTTTTACCTTGTGATGACTATTACATGGAAACTGTGGATTAAAAAAAAAAGAACAAAACAGTGGTTCGCATGCTCATTTCCCTCATATTTCCATTCTGACAAACATTACAACTCCATGCACTGTCAATGGCATTATAGGCACTGGAAGATAACTGAGATCAATCAGAAAAGGAAGACTTTTATTAGTTGAAAGGAAAAAAAGGAAAAGAAACTAAAACCAGAGTGAATTATTACATATGACTGATTTGCTCTTTGTTATAAGAATGCAGTTTTAAACCTAGGGATCAGTACTGCCCAGGCAAGAGTTACCTGATACATCTCCAGGGGACACGCCTGTCCTTCCAATGTTGGTGAGTAAGTGATCTATGTTTGGCACTGGCTGGGAGTCTACTGTGTTTTCCTCCTGCACTGTTGTCTATGGTTAACAAACAAAGATCTCTTCATCATCGCTTCAAAGATACTTTCTTTAAAATTCAAACATTTAATTAAAGACACATTATTGAACAGAACACCTGGCTTAATTTTCTTACATTAGTTATACACAATTAACTGAAAAATAAGCACCGTACTTGTGTTTTCATTAGGTCAGAAACTGAGGAGGTAGAGACCTGCTTCCAGGGTGCAAAGCGGACAAGAGCATACAAAGCAGGAGGTTGGCACTGTTGTAGCATCAGGATCTGTGTCCCAAATGAAAATAAGTGAGCAGAAATGATGGGCTATAATACTTACAAGAGGCTCTTCAGCACCTTCTTCTGTGAAAAACCAGTCATGCTAAAATTTAAAATAAAAAGGTGAGAAGAAAAATTAAATAACCTCCTAAGTACATTGCTATCTTGGAAGATAGTATAGAGAAGGTACTTCTTAGGACAAAACAATTATGACCAACTTTTGTCCTACCAAGTATCAGCTGCTCATGAAAATGAATGGTCTGGAAGAGGTGCGGCGTGAACTTACGTGCTGGATGAGCGTCTCCACGATCTTGTATTGGTCTGGCATGTGGGTGACCATGTGTGTCATGTTGTCCTCTGATGTACGAACTAGAGTTGGGCCAAAAACGATGGCCAGGTTTCTTGGTTCCATCTGGAAGAATTGGAAAATGTAAGAAACTTTTCTTGAAGAATTAAATTCCTACTGCAGGTTTGGTATTTTACTTCTGAAAAGTTCTTTTTGATGAAAAAACAAGAGCTGACTGATAGAGGTAAAAACTAAATGCTTTAATGAGAATATGCAACGCCTAAGTGACATTCATTTTTCTCCATAAGTCTGTGATTAAAAGCAATGGATTTGGTTTTAAACTAGCTACCAGAGACAGATTAACTGAAAAAATTTTAAAGTGGATAATGGGGAGACCCCTTGCCCTCAAGAAGTGAAAATAGAAAAGGAGTGTAAAGACACACAAAGGGTTCCAGATGTGCCCCAGTATTACATGCATCAAGGTCTAGAAATAATCTTTACTCAGACCAATGTTTACTTCAACCAAATCCTCTGAAGCTCTTTGCCCCCATAAGACCTTGCTCTAATACGAATACTTCAGTTTTACATTTCTGCACATCATTTCCATGGTATTTTAGATTCCTTAATTGTAAGATTACAGTAAATATGGAGCTTTTGTTTTCCTTTGTTATATCTTATAAATAACCAAAGTATGCTGAGGAGTTAAAAAAAATACAGAATTCAGAAAGTCAAAATGCGTGGACATTTCTAGATGCACAGTATTTTGGGGGGTGGTAGTACTTTTAGGAGTGATACAAAATGGCAAACCCCCTACCCCGTCTGCAGCAGATGCATAATATATGCATTATTATAACATGCTCACCAACGAGAGATAAGAAGAAATTATGACCTGCACCACGATTTTCCTAGAATGTTGACTTAGCAGAATTAAAACTGGACTATGGGGGAGGGAAGGGTTTGGTTCAACTGGCACACAAGGCATGTTTCTAGTCTCCCTCTAGATATGCAGGTGTCTTATTCTTATACCCGTACCAGTAATAGTGGCTCAAAAAAACTTAAGCTCACCATTTTGAAGGTTTTACATCAAATTTTGTACTACATTCAAGTGTTTAATATGATAATTGTTGATTATCATATTAATGATAGTTGGTAATGATAATTGGCTTTTTTGAGACAGGGTCTCGCTATGCAGTTCAGGCTGGCCTTCAGGTCACTTTGTAGCCCAGGCTGGTCTCAAACTCATAATGATCCTCCTTCCTCAGCCTCCCGAGTGCTGGGATTACAGGCGTGCGCCACCACGCCCGGCTAAACTAATGATGATTGTATACAGATATAACTGAGCATACTCTTTTAGCTAGTTCCGACATTAAACTAAGTAGTTCAGATTACTACTTAAAACAAACTTTGTATTTATTCAAAGATGTTCCACAAAATGTGGTTTTAAAAAAGGACATAAAGCCACATAGTTCCTTCAAGATCATGTTACTTTATGGCCAAGAGATTCTGCAGTAAAGACACATGTTACAGTTTAAGCCGTGCTTTCTACACTCTAGAAAATCCCACATTTTTTTTCTAGTAGTTTCTATTAACATCCAGCAGAACTGAAGAACGGTACACACTTCAGCAAATACTGAGATAACTACACAATTTTCACTTAGAATTGCACTGACAAATTTTGGCATCTACTGCATGAACTGCATAGCAAACGGATCAGTTTTCATTTCCTCTCCCCCGCACCACAATTGATCTAAAGGAAACCAAAGCTGCTCCCATCTTCTGGACCCACAAGTGAGGGGCTGACCCTGCTCTCATCCTCTACTTCTTACACCTCTGTGCTCCTGTCTTGTAGAACATGCAAAGGCACGAACAGACCTGCAGGAGTCTCTCTTAGAAAAGGGAGTGGTAGCTGGGTTTATTTTCTTCTCCAGAAATCAATATAACTATTTCAATACTTTAAGAAGAAATGCTCTAGAGTTAGAAAGTCATCATTTTTCGACTTCTAACCTAACACCACTGCTTCTCAAATTCTGTAATGAAACTGAAAGGGAAGCAGTACTCCCACATTTCTTCCTGCAAGCAGGCATTGCTTTGATACCAAAACCAGAGAAGGACGCAGCGAAGTAAGAACTTCAGGCCAATCTCCCTATGAACATAGATGCAAAAATCCTCAGGAAGACACTGGCAAACAGAATGCAGCAAATCATCAAGAAGATTATATATCATGACCAAGTGGGATTCATCCTGGAGATGCAGGAATGGTTCAACATATGTAAATGAATAAATATACCATATTAACAGAGCCAGGGACAAAAACCATATGATCACCTCAACAGATGCAGAAAAAGCCTGACAAAATCTAGCACCCATTCATGATAAAAACCCTACAGAAAATGGTCTTCATCTCATTCTGATTGATAAAAGCCATCTATGACAAACCACCAGCCAATATCATACACACTAAATTGGCAGAAACTGAAAGCATTCTAAAATTAGGAACAAGACAAGGATGTCCACTGTCACCACTCTAATTCAACATAGTCCTGTAAACGTTAGCCAGAGCAATTAGACACGAGAAAGAAATAAAAGAAATAACGATAGGAAAGGAAGAAGTTAAATTACCATTATTTGTGGATGACATGATACTCTACATAGAAGACCCCCAAAATTCCACCAAAGACTGCTAGATTTAATAGCAAATTCAGTAGTGTCGCTGGATACAAAGCCAACACTCAAAAAATCATTTTTAAACTTCTACTGATAAACTGAGTCAGGTAATCAGCATCAATCAGCTATAATGTGTGGGTCTTGTCTGCATAGTAAAATGAATACCTGCAAAAAGACATTTGAGAAATATGCAGAGGGTGGCGTGCATATCTGTAATACCAGCACTTGGGAGGCTGAGACAGGTTATCTTGATTTCAAGGCCAGCCTGGGATATATACTGAGTCCCAAGGCCAGTTTGGTATCTATACAAGTGAGACTCTGTCAAAAGTCCAATATGAGCTGATTATTAGACAGTATTTAAAGCAAATTTTATTTGCTTAATTAATATAGCAGTCTTAAAAGGGGGGACTTGTTGAAAACTAAAGGTCCTATTATTCGCTGGGGATCCTATGGTACCTTTTTTGACTGATGTACATAACTCACCTACTCAGTGGTGATAATACAGATGAAAATTCAAAGTATAATTTCTGACTTTTTCATTGTTCTTGGTCAATAACTGTAAAATGAAGTACATTTTGAAAATAGCGACAGCTGGCTCTCTGTGGATCCTTCCCTTTTAAGAATGATCTTCAGAGGGACTCGGTTGATTTGATGTAATTTTAGAGCTTTTGTTGAATTATAAACCTATTTTTGAGTTTTGGCACAAAGAAATGAGGTATATGTTTTAGACCAAAGCCCCTAAAAATCCATTTCTTCAATATATACCTTACATACCTTATTTTTTTCTGAATTTTCTGCCACTGTCTTCAAATGAGCCGAGAGAAACTTGAGTGTTTCATAATGATGTTCGGGCAAATCATGAATCTGAAACACATTACCCTCATGGTGGGTTTGAGTGCTGTATTTTAGCTGTACCTCTAGCAATAAAAACAATACCTACGAGTCTCTTTAAGGTTTTCAGTCGATCAAGAGGATCCTCTTTACGATTGGCTTCAATAAAATCAGCATACTTATCTGACAACAATAAGAACAATAAAACAAATTTATCTTAAATTGCTTGCATGAACTATAATCTAGTTTTCCTTCAGGGTTTAATTTAAATGCACAATTTTAAAAAACCATGAAGAGCTCAAATAGCCTTTGGAATATAAATTTCTAAAATATTATTTTTAAAATCCTCTGAGTTTTTTTTTTTTTGCCTTTTTGAGACAGGGTCTCACTCTGCAGTTCAGGCTGGCCTTAAGCACACTTTGTAGCCCAGGCTGGTCTTGAACTTGCAATGATCCTCCTGCCTCAGCCTCCCAAGTGCTGGGATTACAGGTGTGCACCACCATGCCTGGCTCTCTACTACCAACAAATAGAAAATTCACAAAAATGTGAGTTCCTTGAGGGTGCCCCCCCCCCATATTTATACAGCCTGTCCATTCTCCCCTACCCCCAGAAATACCTACTATAGGAATTCAATTACTTGGCTTGACTGAAAAAATATTTTTCTAATAATTATACTTCATTATGTTGGAAGACTTTTCACTGAAAAAAATGTACTTTTACGCTGACAGCATAAATGAACCAGATAATGTACATTTTATTGACCTGAAAATTTTCTTTATGTATATTTTACTGACCAACTTTTTAGTATGTTAAAATAATTCAAAAAATTTTACTTTCATAAATACCTATTTTCAGCACATTTACACTCCTTATGGGAAGCTGGTCCGTGTACATAACACATCTCAATTCCTTCTGTCACCCGCTTTCCCACCTTTCCCTCTCTTAATCCCCTTCGCTTGTGAGAAAGATCCACTGCTCAACTTCCTATTACCTTTTACTTTGCTCCTTTTTTATAACTTTGGTTTCTCATATAAGAGAAACCATGAGATATGTAAGCTTGTTTATCTGATTCATTTCACTGAGCATTATGGTCTCAAGGTGCAGCCATTCTCCTATAAATGACTCACATTTATTCTTTATGGTAGTGTAGTACTCCATTGTGTGTAAATATCCCATTTTCTTTATACTTTCATTTGCTGATGGACATAAAGATGCTTCCAAGATTTAGCTAGTATGAATTGTGCTGTTATAAACAAGGCTATACATGTATCACTGTAATGTAACGGCTTTAACTCTTTGGGGAAGATACCTAGAAGGGAAATAGCTGGGTCGAATGGAATTTCTAGGTTTTTGCATAATTTCCATAGTGGTTGCACTAGTTTACAGTCCCACCAACAGTGTAGACAGGTCCACCCTACCCCCACTCTCCAGCATTTGTCATGGATTTCCTAATGGTGGCCATTCTTTCTGGAGTGAGATGGAATCTGTGTTTTGTTTTAATTTGCATTTCTCTAATGGCCAGTGATGCTGAATGTTTCTTTATGTACTTATTGGCCATTTGTATTTCTGTGAAGTGTCTGTTCATTTCATTGCATTTCATTGGGTCTTTCATTTTGAGTTCTTTATATACTCTAGATATCAGTCTTTTTTCATTGAAGTGGGTCATAAGAAAAATCCAAATCACAAAATTATGCATTTATATATAAATTACAATTAGAAGCTCTTATTTTCTTTGCGAAAAAATGTTCTCTGCCTGGTTCAATATAATTATTAATATTCTACAGTTTCCCAACAGCTGTGACATGAGCTGTTTCCTCTGGCATCTTTCCTGGGAGCTAACTTACCATTTGTGAAGAGAGGCTCAGGGAGTTTTCTGAAGAAGGATTTTAGTAAACTGCTTATCACATTCAAATCCCGCCATTTCTAGGTATGCAAAAGAGAAATACAGCATTTTTGTAGTCAGTATTATCAAAGGATAAATCAAATTGCATCAGTTATTAAAATAAACTTACATCATCTTGTATATCAATATCAGCCATTCCCTTGTTGAGTTCTTCTTGCATACTTGAAATCGCTGCATTATTTCCAGGAACTCTGTAAATACCTGTATATTCAAGACCTCGTTCTTCAACTAATTTGCAACATATGTCAACTATTAATGGAATATACTGCAAAACAAGACATAAACATTTTATTTAACACAGCACAAAGGTCTATATTGAATTAGCAGTTGTATATGACAGCTTTTAAAAGATCCTTGTCATCCAAAAAAGGAGCATGTGTAGAGAAAATAAAGGATATATCCAGTGGAGAACTGGGAGTAGATAAAACCATCAAGAGCTACTTGAGGAAGTGGGAGGAGAAGGCAAAGGCCATGACAGAACAAGAAAGGTCCTTGGGGAGACAAGAGGGAACAGAAGCAGGTAAGGAGAAGGTGGAATAAATTAGAGGGAATAAATTAGAGTCAAAAGAATAGGGCAGCGTAATACTAATCAACTCATGAAATGAATCCTCACATGGCTACAGTTAACAAACACACATGCACATTTACATTTATTATACTGTGTGTGTGTATGGCGCTGGGGTTGAACCAGGGCCTCCCACGTGCTACACAAGAGCTTCACCACAAGCCCTATTTACTGTATTTTCTTAATGGAGTCTTTATTCTCATCCTTAAGATGCTCTAAGCACAAACACACATGGTTTGAAATCGAACGCTTACTGACCTTTTCAGATATATCCCTAAGATGAGGCATTATCCATTTCTGGTCAATACATTAGAAAGAACATTATAGAGGGAAATTACTCACACACACAGTCAAAGGTACTTAGGGAATCTAAGGTCTGCTACGAAGAAGAAAACAGATCTGAAAGGCTGTACACTGAGGTTCTGCTACATTTACAGCTGAATTAATGACTTTGGGAAACCCAGGTGGCTGGTGTCTCCTACCCGATTAGTATGAGCTGGTGGGCAGTCATCCAGTCTGACACCGAACGTTCCTGTAGCAGCAGGCTTTTTTTCAAACGTCTTTCTCATGATACTTGGAATGCCTTTCCTCCACGTGCCTCTGTCTTTTGGGGGACTGGTATCATCTTTTGATTGTTATTGAAAACAAAATGACACAAAATAAAGAGTGCTTAAATTATGAATTTAAAAATCTTTATCAACATTCACAAAAATTGGGATCCTATAAAATATCCCACATTTATGAAAAATATTTTCCTCCTGCTATGCCATTCATTTTAACCTTCCACACAACTTCACTTTCATATGCACCGTGATTCTTTAAATCAGCAAGAAAGCAGAATCAGTATGTCTTCGTGAGATTTTAGCAAAGGGAGAAATACTGGTTTTTCTAAAAAATGACAGTGCCTGTGTCCTCTGAGTCATTCAAATTTGCGGTGGCTCTCACGTAACTATTGCATTCTCCTCCCTCTGCCTTGATTACAGAAACTGGGCTCTGGGACCTCACCTCAAACCCCATTTGCTGTGTGTCACGTTTGCCCAATAAGTACAATCAATACCTTTACTGAGAAGCTTCCTTTCCGACTCTTCCTTTGGGGAGTGTGGGCTCTGAGTCTTGGTCTCCGATTTACCACCCAGCAGAGTCTGCCTGATGCTGAGACTCTGGCGAGGTGTTTTTGGCAACTGCTCTGCTTTGCTGCTGAAAGCAATGAACATTTATTAACACTCTCCTATTTTACATCCAAATGAACTACAGGCGCGATGTGACTCTCACCTCATCAAACTGTTATATTCTTTTATTCTTCGGCTAATGAGGTCTCTGTTAGTAACTCCAGTGTCCTACAGAAGAAACAGAAAATAAGAGTCGAGTTGTATCGTAAGCGGCAATTAGATGACTAAGAGAAAAGCTCAAAAAATTTTTTTTTTCTTTAAATCTCAGCAACTTCAATGTTCATAATATACGGCATGGTAACCCTAGAACTGAACATGAAGGGATTTTGGGGGGTATTGATTTCAATTATATATTGACATGTGTCTTCAAATTTTTAAAAAACGCGTCTCATTTTCATAATAAGGAAAGACAGTTTACAAAGAAAACAGGTTTGGAGTAAAAAAGTCTTGAATTTAAGTTTACTACATTTCTAGGGCCGAGAATGTGGCTCAGTGGTAGAGTGCTTGCCCAGCACACACAAGGCCCTGGGGACAGCCGGTTACAGGGGATTCACTCTCTAGTCAGGAGATCACATGACCAAGATCTAGACTAGGAGTGCCTGGGTTTAAATCCCAGCCTTGACACTTATTCTGTATGATCTTGGGGAAATTAGTTATTAATTTGAAATAGTTTCCTTGTTTATAAAAGGATGACAGTAACAGGAATATTCATATGGTTGCTGAGATTGATTCATATAAAATACTTAAAAAGAGAGTCTGCCACATGGTATGTGCTCCCTGAACTATTTTCTTCATCTATAAATATGGGAAGAACAACTGTCTTAAAATTAGATGATGATAATGGCAGACATTAAATAAATGTTTATTATATGCCATACACTATACATTTTTCACAAGCAATATATGTCACTCAGTCCTCAAAACAGCCTTATGTTTCACCGATTAAACACTGGAGGAAGTTTTTGTTTTTTGAGATAGGGTCTCATTACACAGGCTGGCCTCAAACTCAGTGTCTCCTACCTTAGCCTCTGCAGTGCTGAGATTACAGGTGTGCCTCACTAGTTTCTGGTTCCATCTGAAGGAATTCAAACAGGGACACTGTCTGCCTGATAGAATGACTGGCACATAGCAGATACTTACTAAATAGGAACTCCCCTGAGTTTCATAACTGAAATCTCCACCTGCAGTGTTACTCTGTTCAATTTACAAAATTCAGGTCTGATACTCCATAGGGGGAACAGTTGTAGAATGAAGGTTGTATTGATAAGGATTTGGTGTTAATTCTTAGCCACAAACAAGGGAGGGTACAAACTACCAGACAGGAAAAAAACCAGTTTTTTTTTTTCATGGTATATACACTTTAATTTTTGAATTGGGTAATGAAGTGATTAGGTTAGAGAATATAGTTTATATGGCTTTACAGTGAATGCAGGTGTTCCTGAGTATAGTAAGCAGGAGAAAAGAACTTCATGAACTTTTTTTGGTTATAAGAGGCATGGAAAGGGTATGTAAGGAAAATAGTATTAACAATATGAAGAAAAGGAAGTACTTGGAATAAAATTTCATCATTGCTAGATTATCTCAAAAAAGTTTACAGTTATATATACTTTGTAAACTACCTTTACTGTTGAAATTGCTGCCCCCAAAATATTTTCTTGAAGGCTATAAGCTGGAAATTCTCAAGTTTTTTAAACAGGATTTTTGATCATGCATATTTTCTTAGAAAGCAATCATTATACAACAGGCTACATTTTTGCCTATATAATTCCATCAATAAATACCACCAGTATTTCTGTGCCTTCATATACTAATTTGTTTTGTAGTATATTTTAAGCCTACAACAATCTTGGTTTTTGAGATCACAAAATAGATCTTCTGGGCATAGTAGTGTACGGCCTATGATCAGAAGCTCAACACAGCCAGGTGTGGTGACCCACACCTGTAATCCCAGCACTCAGTAGGTTGAGGCAGGAGAACCACTTTGAGTTCAGTGCCAGACTGGGCTACATACTCAGTTCAAAGACAGCCTAAACTACAGTGAGACCTGGTCTCAAATAAACAAAAACGTAACAAAACAAAACAAAATGCTGAGGCAGGAGGATTGTCCTGAGTTCAAGGCCAGCCTGGGCTACAAAGTGAGCTGAAGAGCAGCCTGGACTATACCATCAGATCCTGTCTCAAAAAACAACAACACAAAAAACAAAAGAAAAAAGAAAAGAAAATTTGGTCACAAAAACACAGCTGACCTTTTTGATCTGCAAGTCCCACATCTGTGGATTCAACCAACCTGGGACGAAAATATACTGAGCATGTATAAACCTTTTTTTCTATCATCTTTTCCTAAACAACACAGTGCAACAATTATTGTTTAGCATTCACACTGTTCTGGGTATTGTAATCTGGAGATGATTTCAAGTACACAGGAGGACGTGGCTAGGTTATGTGCAAATACTATGTCATTTTATTCAAGAAACTTGAGTCCCCACAGATTTCGCTATCTGTGAAGGATCCTAGAACCAATTCTCAACAAATACCCAGGAACCACTAGCAATGACCAGGACTAGGAGCCTGGCTCTCCTGTTTCACTGCCTGCTTCTGAGAAGGTAGCAGGGTACAAATAGCCTATTTTGCTAATCAGTTCTGGTGATTTTCAGTGAAAGTGATCTAATGTAAGTACGGCTGAATTTTACCATTTCTTTCAGTCTTGAGGGAAATGCTGTGGAGGTGCCAGCTTCTGCCCATGCTGTCCGGAACACATACCTCTTCGTTTAGGTTGCTACTTTCCTGGATGGTCTTGATCCAGGCTAACATGTCGTCTCTGTCCTCGGCCTGAAAGAGGCACTCGCAGTCGGATGTGGTAAGTCGAAACACGTTTTTCCTCTTGGTCTCGCTGTAAGAGATGTCTATCAGGCAGGCATTAACGCTGATGGGCTGCTCCTCCTCGGATGGAGTTGTCTGCTCTCTTTTATCTTTGTACAAGTAGAGTGAGTGGCCTCGAAGTACAACATACATCTGCTTCCAGGGCCGAATACTTCCACCGACTCGCTAGAAAACAGGAATCGGTTCACAGTGAGCTATGTGCAGCTAAATCGTGTGAAAGGAACAGCACACTCAGCGACACCCTTAGCATATGTGTGTACACCCAGTGTACACCTAGTGTGTGTATACCTAGTGCAGCAGGTATTTGATTTATCTCAATACACCCTTTTTAAGGAGAGGAAGGAAAAAACTGGAGTGGAAACCAAGTTAGGTGAAGTAACCATATTAAAATCAAAGAGTAAAATCCCAACTTTAATTCAATTGGGAAGATAAAAGGAACAAAGCTAAAGTAAGTGTTGCAATATATATTTTAAAAAATCTAAGAGACAAGAAACAAGGAAAAAAATTCAAAATCTTTCTGAATAAGACTAAGACTCAGGCTGGGCATGGTGGTGCACACCTGTAATTTCAGCACTCGGGAGGCTGAAGCAGGAGGATCACTGTGAGAGGTCAGCCTGGGCTACAAAGTGAGCTCAAGGCCAGCCTGAACTGCATAGTGAGACCCTGTCTCAAAGACAAAAAAGACAAAAAACAAAACAAAACAAAAAAACAGCTAAGACTTAAGACAAGTCTGAGAGCATAAAGATGATGAACACTTCAGTGTCCACACGTGCAAACAGTAACTTCATCAGCTTTCTGTGGTAAAGCAACCGAATCCATGTCCAAGACAGGTCTTCTTAAAACTGTAAAATTATTTGTGGCAGTATTAAAATGTTCTTGTAATGTTTAAACATTACAAAAAATTCATATGCTAAAAATTTTGTTGTATTGGAATCTACTCAATAAAACGTATGCTAATATTTTATATCTGTTTACATGATTCAGCATTTGTAAATAAAAAAAATTTTAAAGGCAATTTAAAAGAACAAACTGAGACAAGGGACTATTTTTAAGTTATTCATATGGACAGCTGCCATTTCACGAAGGCCCAACAGTGACAACCACGGCTCGTAAAGGGGCAAGGAAAGCATTGCAGTGCCGCTGTGAATACTCAGGCTTCCTTTCCTCATTGCCAGAGTATAATCCATTCCAGAGGCTGTCGATGCACAGGGTGAAAAGAATACAGCTAAATCTCTGATTGAAGTTTTCTTTCTTTTGGCCTTTCTGTAGAAGTGATGTTTTTCACGTTTAACCTGGGTGTCTTCCCATTTTTGAACACAGTTTCCTTTGTCAGGGCCTGCTGGAAAGGTCAGGAGAGCTCGGAAGACGCGCTACCTTTCCCTTATCGGTGATGAGGGGCCGGAACTGGAGCCACCCCTCCTTGGCAGCATCACTGAAAACCTCTGAGGAGGAGCCTTTTCTGGAGCCGGAGTCTTCCGATGACTTCTGGCTGTCCGTGATCTGCAGAGAAGGCCAAGAAAACACAGAACATTTTTAGCAGTTACCTGAGAGAGTTTAATGATGTTTTAAAAATACTGTACTGTAGTATGCTCTTTCTTCTCTCATGAGTCCCCAGTTTAGTAGGAAGTAAACAGTCTTAAAAGAGAGACAAGAAAATGATGAACCTGTGACTTGGAGAATGAAAATAGTGAGATGCAGTCATGAACGAGTGAGTAGCAACCATAAATTGATGATGCTGAGGAAAAGCCTCTCTGAAAAATAGTGCCAGGTGACATCTGTAAAAAAAGAGGCCAGCTATGAAAGGTTCATTTCAGATGTTCAGAGCAATGGCACTTCAGGGAGAATGGGCATTTAACGGATATCCATCACTAGCATTTTACATATCCATTGTTCACTGTGGGGCAAACAGCCTACTCTAGATTGTTCAGGGAGCGTAGGATTCCGTAGGGAGAGAAAAGGAAGCTCGTCACCGATGAATCGGGGAGCAGCACTGGCCGATCACAGTCCGAGGCTGCTCTAACAGCTCTGTGGAGAGTGGATGTGAAAGGGACAAGCAGGAAAAGTCCTGATCTGGAGCAATGCAGGGGAGGGATGCAGGTGGCATGGACTAAAGCACTGTAAAGCACAAGGGAGGGATTGCAAATATTCGGGGTATGCTGGAATGGGGAGAATGAAATAGAATAAACAAGGTTAACGTCCAGAATTTGGCTTGAGCAGCGGGTGAACGGAACTGAAGTGGTAAGACCGAAAGCTCTAAGGGATAAGTTAGTGCGGGGTAACTCAGGTCTGTTGGCCACGTAAACCCCGAACTGCTCATTAAACATCCCGTGTCAAATCAGCAGTCCTCCTATCAGCTGCAGGTTGGGGAAGAGATTAAGGTTAGCTCTACAAACTAGGGGAGACTTCTGTTAAGATCACCGACAAATAAAAGAAAAAAAAAGATCACCGACAAAACCAGGATTCATAAAGAAGGGTCGGAACAAACTCTAGGCACGCCAATACTGTGCATATTAGGCAGAGGCAGAAGGGCCAGCAAAGGAGGCAGTGAAGCAGTTCTATGGGCAGAAGGAAAGGCAGAAAAATATGGCAAAACAGAAGTCAGCATGTGGCAGTATTGCAGGAGGGATCAGAAATTTTGTGGGACAGATCAAATAAGGTCAAATAAGCTAAAAGTGAAGGCAACTGTTAGCTTTGGACCATGGTGTGAGCAGTGCTGTTCTGATGTGTGTGGACTGAAGACAGTGCAGAGTGTAAATGATTTTTCTGAGTTTTACTGTAAAAAGAGAAAATAAGAGTAGTTCATAGAGGGGATGTAGATTCCAGGAAGACTCTCCTTAACGAAGGGAACAGCAGAACATAACTACAGATGGATGGGGAATGAGGTCCTGGAAAGAGTGGCTTTTGTAGAAGAAAAAGGGGGCCTGAGGGAGAGAGCAGTGAACAAGGCAAAGAGGCACGGGTGTGGGCGGGGTTTTCAGCAGGGTAATGGGCAAGGTATCCAGATAAGAGCAACAAAGTCAGAAAGGGCAGCTGATAGGTATTTTTGGAGATGGTAAGTCATCTCCAAAAGTCATTCCTGTTTTTTCAATGAAGAGTAAGGGAAGGATAGAGGAAAGAGGACAGGTGTGGGCTGCAAAGAGGAGTGTGGAAGAAAGGTTTGGAATAATTTTAAGGATATAAAAATATACAGCGAGTCTGGCATGGGTGTGGGGATGCATGCTTGTAATCCCAGCACTCAGGAGGCTGAGGCAGGAGAATCATATTGAGTACAAGGCCAGCCTGGGCTACCTAGTGAGTTCAAAGACAGCCTAAACTACACTGTGAGACCCTGTCTCAGGGGAAAAAAAAAAAAGGTATAGCAAAACAGAAGAGTTGCTGAACAGGTGGATTTTTGACCTCGAACTGATAAACATCACAACGTATGTAAAGTATTACATACTTGACAAATATGTTTAGAAATTAGAAACATTATATAAAATATTTTTCAAATGCAGTGAATACTTACAGAATAAAAGGTTATGATCCTGAAAGCCTTAATATACAATGGATTAAAGAAATACTCTTTCATGGCACACCATGTGTGCCATGTGTAAGTAAATGAAGATAAATAGGAACATTTATCATTTGCGTGGTACTTTTAAAGTACTGAATACTAACCTTGATTCCTTTCAGGCTAGATACATGCTTGAAGGATCTGTTGGGGGAAAGTATATAAATATTTGTAATAAGCACAATAATACCTTAATGGCATAAAACAATTTAAACATTAAAACTAACCTTTCATGAATGAGTCAGTATGTCATTATTACTAGGTTAAACATTCACTTTCAAATGTAGGTGAAAACAATAGCTAATTTTATAAATACTTAGATTTTCAGTGACAGAAACTTTCTTAGCTATCTGGCAAATTAAAACTGTTTCTACTTAAAGTGTGAGATTTTCTTTTTTTAGATCAAAGAAAAAACTACTCAGATTAAATACTGGGTGATATATTATTAGTTAACTAGGATGTCAAGGATTTCCACGATGCTGGTTATGATCAGTAAGCAGTTGCCAGCGGCAGCTAGCTACAGAGACTGCCACTCCTCTGTATGTGCAGGTGGTAGACACCCTGGCCCATAAACACAGCACCAAGCGCCTCGAGGGGTCCCACAACAAGAAAATCAGAACCACCATACATAAATGCGATTTTGACCAGCACAAGGCAACACTGTAACTCTGAACTGCAATATGCAAAAGAAGGGTGGTGAATTCCATTACATGAAAAATGGTACAGGAAGAGAGGACGCCATTCATTTAAGTACTGAAGCTCACTCTCCGAAAGAGCAAATGTGACCTCCTCTGATTTGGAAGAAAGGGAAGCAGGGTAGTAGACTGGTCAGAGGAGCCTCATTTGTCCCTTGGAGTATGAGAGGAGAAATCAACTGCAGGAGAATCAGTTGTAAACACAGAAGAAAAAAATACACATTTGAGAAGTACACATGGCAGGATTTTGTTATAATTTTGGAACAGAAATAGATTTTTTTGATATGATTCAAAATCCAAGTCATAAAAATATCTTTAAAATGTGACTACAGAAAAAAAGTTTAACATTTTTGCACTGTCAAAAAAAGAACAAAATAAAAAACACTGAATTGGAAAAAAGACTTGCAACTCTTACACAGAAAAGTGATAGCTTCCTTTATATAAAGAGCATGCAGAAGCTTCCTTTATATAAAGAGCATACAGAAAAATGAGTTGCAAAGAGACAAAAGATATGAAAAAATACTTCACAAAAAAGACTACAGAAGTCTGGCTGAGCACAGTTGTGCATGCCTGTAATCCTAGCACTTGGGAGGCAGAGGAAGAAGAATTACAGTGAGCTTAACAACAGCCTGAACTATACAGTGAGACCTGTCTCCAAAAGCAAAGCCAAAAAAATCCTGTTACACAGTAAATGATGTTCCATTGGTTTCAAATTGCAACTACAGTATGATACAATTAGATTTGAAAAAATCCCAAAAGTTAAATACCACACAGCATCAGTGAGAGTAAAAGAAACTTTTTTGTGGGAGGGGCAGGGTCTCACTATGTAGTTCAGTCAGGCTGGCCTCGAACTCGCAGGGAACCTCCTGCTCAGCCTCCTGAGTGCTGCGATTTCTGGTGTGCACCACCACGCCCACCCTTGAAAACTACTTTAATACATTGCTGGTGGCAATGTGAATGGCTTTATGGAGAGCAACTGACAAGAAATATTAAAATAACAAATATACCCCTTGATGTAATAACCCTGTTTTCAATTATATTCACACACGTGCTAAATGAACTATGTACAAATATAGGCAGTAAACTATCATTTGTGGTTATGTATGATTCAAGCAAACTAAATGTCTGCTGAGAGGAAACAGAATACTGGCTAAATGTATTCCAGTACAACAATTCATTGCAAACAACCATGCAAAAAATGTGGCAAGAGTATATGAAATCCCCATCACTGTGTACCCCAACTACCCTTTGCTCATAAAAATAATTAAGACACAAATACACGCATGTATAAGTGACTTTATATGTAGACTGGGTCTAGAGTTGTACACGCTAAATCAGTAACAGAGTTATGTTTGAGTAGTGCTGACTGGCTTCAAGCCTAGGATAGGTGTATTTAATACCTACATATTTGTACCATGTTTGTGTGTTACCGGTTTTAAACATTCAATTGGATGTTACCAAATAACAATTTGTTTTTATCTAACACCATAAAGTTAGAAAATACAAGACACCCTCTGATATTCAGTATTTATATGCCAAACTCATGCTCAACACCCACCCACATACAAATACATAGAATTTTACAAATACTTTATAAGTAAAACTTACAATTTTGCATCCTCTCTATAATCATCCAGACCTTCATCATATGATTTTGATCTTTCTGTCTTTGAGCTGGGCTGGGCGTCCAGGCTAGGAGGTCCCACAGATTCTGTAAGTGAAGCCCAATATCCATCTGTTCATAAGTGGTTTCCAGATTCTTTTAACAGTGAGAAGATCAGCTGGTCATACTGCTGTGAGACAGGATTTACAGAAACATTCTTGGAACATACCTTGGTCATGAGAGAGCTGACGTCGAATTACAGGGGCGGAGGTGGTGAGGCTGGGAGGAACTGTTGCTATGGAGGGGACTTGAGAGGCAGAGGCGGAGATGACAGCAGAGGCAGGGATGTGTGCAATCTCGTGGTCAATGCTAGGGCTAGTTGGTTCATCTATAAGAAAAAGGGAAAACATAGCAAGAGTATTAAATGACCTGTTACTAATAATACAAGCAATAGTCAATAATCAGTACTAAAAGGTCCAGATGAAATTTTATTAATCACAACAGTGTCAATAAATGATATAGTTGGTGTGCTACATCTATTTACAAAGGCATTACTCTAGTAATTCCAAATATTTCTAGGACTACAATATAAACCAATGAGCTGCTGCTTCTACCAACTAATTACTGATCACCAAGGTATCAAAGTTTACAGCTACCCAGAAAATAAAGCCACCTCAAAAATTACTTTTTAGATTTCAAATGCATCACAGATTGTCAATTCAGGAAGCTAAGCAAAGTGATCTGGCGAAAGCTTACCTTCTGAGGTGTCAGTCTCTCAAACCTTCCCTTCTTCCTCAATCCCCACACAAACGTTAGCTTCAATTTTTTAGAAAGACAACACTGCTCATTCTGACAGTGCACTGTCAGGACCACCGGCACTCTATTTGGCACATGTGCATAAATCACAAAAAGGTTCCCACTTTCCCAGGTCGACACTGCTTTTCACCTTCCCCGTTTGACCCCTTAAGACCTTTGTAAAAATATGAATATTTTAGGTGCTATAATTTTTCAGCTTCTCCAAAGCCTATCACTATCATCACAAATTCATCTCCACACACATTAGCTAACACCTTAATACTGCTAAGTATTAGCAAGTCTAAATAATATATTACTTCCTGTGATACTTACGACTTCCTAAGAAACAGGTACTATTTTACAGATGCAGACATCAGAAGAGATAGATTAAGCAATTTGTGTAGAGCTGCAAAGCTTTAGAGATGGGATTTGAACCCAGTCTGACACCTGAAGCCTGCTCTGTAATTGTCTTTCCACTGGTGAATTTGTACCAAATTCTTACTCTTATAAAAACATCGATTTAAATTCTACTATTTTAGGCCAAGAGAATGTAATATAATAGGATGCCAGAACTATAATCCTTAAAGTTCAGCGCCTCATAATGAAATCCTTTAAAATATGATATAAAACAAGGTTTTGATTCCTTGATTCCAAATGTCAAGCTACTTTATCTGTATCATCTTAATGATCAGTATTTCAATAAAGACTCATGTTTATAAAATCACAAAATTTCAATTCTATTGTTAAAACCAGTAAATTCTAGCTGTCTTAAGTTTATTTTCTGGGTTTTTCATTTTTCATTTAAAGTGGTTCCTTACATTTTAGCAAAAAAAAAAAGAAGAAAATTTCTCTATGAGATCCCTTTACCAAATGTATCCTAGTTTACTCTCACGACAGTGAAAAATCTAGTAATAATCTTTTTTCTAAATGAAAGTAATAATTTTTTTTCTAAATGCAAAGAGGTGAGGTATTTAATTTGATGAAGATAAAAATTTAATTTTACTGAAATTAATAGTATTTAAAACTCTCATTAGGATTTAAATTCCCAGAAATTTAGAAGTTTCTTTAAATATGTATAATATATTATGTATAATACGTTATATAAAATATATATATTAAGGTGGTTTTATGAAGCCTCCTAGTTTACCATTTGATGATTGATAGATACTGATGTGAATAGGAAATATCATATCTTTTAGAAATTATCTGGCTTTAACAGTATTAATATTATAGTCTGAAGAGATTTTTGAAGCAAAAGCATTCACTATATGATATCCACTGCATAAACTAATGAAAAAGATATTTAAAATTTTTAAAAACTTAGTTGATAGTCCTAAAGATAATGTTTCTTAAGGGCTAGCAACTACCACAAAGGACATGCAGTTATTACTGTATTAAAGAGTGTATGTGAGATGCAGAATTAACCTTTGAGAAGAGTAATTTTATGCCTTGCAAAGTAACTTTAAAAAACTGTATTTGTTTAAAATAAACTGTCATGGGGTGAAATTTATAATGTGCATGGATTAAGGATTAAATGTCAACAGCAGTTGTGGGGCCAGTACCTGGGATTCATCCCAGGACCTTTGCTTTGAGCTACATCCCCATCCACCCATACAGTCACTCACATTTTGAGATAGGGTCTCTAGATTAGATTACTAAATTGTGTAGCTGGGACTTGAACTTGCTATTCTCCACCACACCCAGCTTCAAAGGTAAGTTTTTCTTTCAGTAAGCCTCGTTTTCCGGGTAGTATTCATTCAGCTTCCTTTATCTTATTGCATTTTGAAGGGAATACATCTGGTAATCTGAGCAACTTCACTGAAGATAACAATATGTAATAATATAACAACCACTGTTAATTCTTACCATTTTGTTTTGAAATCCTGCATCATTTTTACTGTTTCTGCTTTGTTTTGTTTTTATCTGTGATACTGGTATTTTGCTAGTTTTTTTTTTTTTTTACTATTCTCTTCAAAAGAAAAAAATTGACACAGCTGCACATATTTATGGGATAGGGTGTGATGTGTCAGTGTATGTCTACATTGTGTAATGATAAAATCAAGATGACTAGTCTATCATCTCACACATTTATCATTATTTTTGGTGCCTTCTAAAGCCTCTCCTGTAGCTATTTTGAAATATACAGCTCATTATTCTTAACTACAGTCACTCTATTACAAAACAAAACACCAGAATGTAGTCTATTAGGTGTAACTTTGTAACCACTGACCAACCTTTCCCTCAAAATTCCCTAGTTTCTGGTTAACCACTCTTTTACTCTCTTCTGCAAAGTGAACATTTTTAGATTTCATATATGAGTAGTATTTATCATTCTGTGTCTGACTTCTATCTAATATCACTTAGGACGCCTACTATCAAAAAGACAACAAATGCTGGCAAGGCTATCTAGAACCAGAGGAACTCTTATACACTACTGGTGGGAATATAAATTAACACAGCTATTGTGGAAAATAGTATAGGGGTTCCTCAAAGAACTAAGAATAGAATTATCGTATGACTCAGTCACCCCACTACTGGACACAAATCCAAAGGAAATGAAATTTGTATGCCAGAAAGGTATCTATATTTCCATGTATTTGTAGCACTATTCATAATGGCCAAGTTTTAGAATCAATCTAAATGTTAACACTGAAAAACAGATACAGGAAACTATGCACATACATATGTGTTCATGCATGCATGCACACACAGAATACTTTTCAGTCATAAAAATCACAAAAATCTCATCATTTTTGATGACATGGATGGACCTGCCTGACCTGTGTTTAGGAGATAACCCCAGACACAGAAGAACAAATATCATACAGAGGAAATTTCTGAAACATGCTGGATTTAAATAATCTTGGTTTTAGTGGTACACTCCTGTAACCCCAGAACTCTGGGGGCCTGAGGCAGGAGGACTCCAAGTTCAAGCCTAGCCTGGAAAACTTGGTGAAATCCTGTCTCAAAATGAAAACATGCAGAAGGGCTAAGGATGGAGCTCAGTGCAAAGGTGCTGGGCTCAAATTTCAATACCACAAACAAACAGAGTAACATGGTGTTAAGTATATGTCTCAAAAAAGAGGTGGAAGGTAGATACTCATCTGCTCTAGGGAGCAGGACTGAATAAGGAGGTGCAGGAGCAGAGTCTATCACTGGGTTTACTCATTTCTGTACTGTTCACATTTTTTATAATAGATTCCTTTTATTAATGTTAAGAAAACAAAAAGTAGGCTAGGGATGTAGCTCAGGGGCACAGCACGTGCCTGGCAAGCACAAGTCCTTGAGTTCAATTTCCAGTAGCAAAAAAAAAAAAAAGAAAAGAAAAGCAAGTTTAAGTGTATTTTAAAAACACAACTGCGTTACCTCATATTTATTAATTATACTGAGAAAGCCAGTTTCTTAGTCCCTTTGAAAATATGCAAACTTTTGTGCTAAAAAATGCTATTTGTTGTAATTAATCCAAGTTTTATAGCACCAATGTTAGATTATGTAAAACCAAGAGTAATTCAGGTTTATGTAATTTTCAAGGTAGTAAGATACTTTAGTTTTTCTCAGGAAAAAAATTCAACTCTCATATAAATATATTCAAAATCATTCAATTAGATTTTTAAATAAATAAACAT
>NW_004955429.1:4486491-4530477 GCF_000276665.1 Chinchilla lanigera | reverse complement strand
GAGATTCATCCCAGGGATGCAGGGGTGGTGCAACATATGCAAATCAAAAAATGTAATATACCATATTAACAGAACCAAGGACAAGAAAAAGCTGCATTACCATCTCAATAGACGCACAAAAAAAAAAGCATTGGACAAAGGCCAATACCCATTCATGATAAAAACCTTACAGAAAATTGGAATAGATGGTCTTTATGCCAATCTGATAAAAACCATCTTTGACAAACCAACAGCCAACTTCACAGTACATGGACAAAAACTGAAAGTTTTCACTCTAAAATCATGAACAAGACAAGGATGTCTACTGTCATCACTTTTATTGAATATAGTTCTGGAAATATAAGCCAGAACAATTACACAAGAGAAAGGAAGGAATAAGGATAGGAAAGAAAGAAGTTAAATTATCATTATCCGCAGATGACACAATACTCTACATAGAAGACCCGAAAAACCCCACCAAAAGACTTCTATATTTAGTAACCAAATTCAGTAGTGTAGCTGGATACAAAGTCAACACTCAAAAATCAACAGTATTCCTGTACACAAAGAAAAAACACACTGAGAAAGAAATTAGGCAAACTATACTTTTCACAACAGTATCCAAAAAAATTAAGTACTTAGGAATCAATTTAATGAAGAAAGTAAAAGATCTCTATATTGAAAACTACAGTACTCTGAAAAAGGAGATTGAGGAGGATATCAGAAAATGGAAACATATCCCTTGTTCTTGGGTAGGAAGAACCAAGACAGTGAAAATGGCCATACTTCCAAAATTGTTATACAGATTTAATGCAATACCAACCAAAATTCCAATAGCATGTCTCACAGAATTAGAGAAAACATTCCTGAAATTCATCTGGAACCAGAAGAGACCTAGAATAGCAAAGGCGCCTCTGGGCAACAAAGGCAAAGCAGGAGGCATGACAATCCCTGACTTGAAACTGTAGTACAAAGGCTACTGTGATAAAACCAGGATGGTAATGTGATAAAAACAGACTCAAGGATCAGTGAACAGATTAGAAGATGCAGAAAAAACTCCGGACATACTCAGCCATTTTATCTTTGACAAAGGAGCCAAACATCTTCACTGGAAGAAAGATAGCCTCTTTGTAAATGGTGCTGGAAAAATCTTCCCTATGGTGAAGATTAAAACTAGATCCATTATCTTTCATTATGCACTAAATTAAAATTGAAATGAATCAAAGATCTAAATATTAAAACAGAAACACTAAATCTGCTGGAAGATAGAATAGATAGAACTGCTGAAGACATAGGTATAGGCAAAGACTTCATGAACAAAATCCCAATTGCATAGGAACTATTAAGAAGAATCAACAACTGGGATCTCATCCTATTAAAAATCTTTTGCAGGGCTGGGAATATAGCTCAGAGGCACAAGCACCTGGGAAGCACAACGTCCTGAGTTTGATTCCTGGTACCAAACAAAAAAGATAAAAGCTTTTGCACAGCAAGAGAAACCACCAATAGAGTGAGCAGACAACCCACAGTGTGGGAAAAAATTTTTGCCACATGTTCTTCAGACAAAGGAATATACAAAGAACTCAAACAATGCTGAGATCCTATCTTGCTCTAGAAAAAATGGCTATTATCAAGAAATTAATTGGGGCTGGCATATGACTCAGTGGCACAAGTGCCTGCCATGCAAGCACAAGGTCCTGAGTTCAATTCCTGGTACCAGAAAAAAAAAATTAATCAGTAACAAATGCTGGAGGGGTTGTGGGGAAATTGGTGGGAGTGTAGATTGGTGCAGCCACTGTGGAAATCAGTGTGGATATTCCCCAAAAAACTAGGACTAGAGGTTCCACTGAACCCAGGTACTTCCCTTGTGGGTATCTTCCTGAAAGAATTAAAAGTATCATGCCACAGTGATGTATGCTTACCCATGTTTACAGCGGCACAGTTTGTAATAGCCAAATCTTGGAAACAGCCCAAATGTCTACCAAACAATGACAGGGTAGAGGTGTGGTTCTTTTTTTTACAGCGGACTACTACTCAGCTATAAAGAAGGATAAGCTTGAGACATTTCTAGGTAAATGGATGCACCTTCAGCACATATTGTTAAGTGAAACAAATTGGACACATATGTATAAATACTACATAGTTTCTCTGGTGTGAGAAATTAGAGTGTAAATAAGTACCAAAATGTATAATAGATACTGTGAAATAGGAAGAAAATGTTCAAATAGGAAGGGGAACTAGGGAAAGGTAAAGGAAGGGAAAAGAAAAAAAAAGGAGAAAGGAAGGAAAAAATGGTAACAAGGCTTTTGTAAATAAGGAAGGGAACAGGGGTTAAATGGTGGGTAGGGGAATGGGGGGAAAAAAGGAACCAAGATATATCATGTACAGGTACAAATTCCCTAAGACAAAGGTGATCATTTTGTATATCTAAAATGTACCAATAAACTTCATGTTTAAAAAAGGGGCTGGTGATGTAAGTCTGTAGTAGAGCATCTGGCATAGCATGTGTGAAGCCCCGTATTTAACCCCCAAGACCACACATACACAAACATGGGCCCTAAGTTCCTTTTTTCACCAACAGCCCACAGTACTTTGTAATAAAGAGAAGGTGGAGGACATCAAATTTGTTACATATTCACATTTTGTGTCATCATTTCTTAATGTGGAAAATATATAAACATAAATGTTTTAAAAGTTTGTCTTATTTTTGGGACAGTGTTTTCCAAACATGGATAAATCACTTATTCCCATAGATAATATATACTACATAATTCAATTTTTCCAAATGGAAAATATTCAAATTATGTTTGTATTGACTATTCAGATCTGAGTAAGAAATATTTCCTATGGTTATTTTTATCAATTAATATTCTAGAAAAAAATCTTAAGAGATTGCAGAAATCAAATACAACATATAAATGTACAAAAGTCAAGCAGACATACTGTAAAACTCCATGCAACTATTATAATAGTTATTTTTCATAGAAGAAATTTAAAACCCAAATAAAAATGTGGGAATAAAACCCATTAACCTTCTAAAAACCTACTAATCAAATAAAAGCAAGATGAAATAGTGATATATGACTTTTTCATCTTGTAAACTGACAAATATCTTTACCTTATAATAGTCTATCTGTTCCTCATGTTTTTCTTGATAACAATAGGAAGAATGCTATTTAACTGCCCAAGTTTTACCAATAAACATCCCTGAAGTGTGGCTTTCCTTCCCAGGGATGGGCATCATCACAGGGTCCCAGCCCCAAGTCCACAGTGACTGGACAATGGCAAGGAGTACAGTCCAGTTAGGACCCACAACAGTATCTCCATCAACTAACAGTCTTTCTCATCTCTTCCTTAGGAACAAGAACTATATTAATCAACAGAGTTGCCATAATCATATGATCTCACTCACAGGTGGATGCCTCACAGAAGAGGAGAGCAGACAGCAGTTACCAGAAGACAAAGTGAGGAGGAAGGGATATAGAGGACACGCAGGGACTGGCACAAAGTTATAGTCAGACAGGAGGAATAAGTACTGGTACTCCAGAGAGCATCAGAATGACAGTAACACAGCACATATTTCAAACTATCTAAGAAGTTTTTGAACAACTTATCACAAAGAAATGATACATGTATGAGAATGTGGTTATGCCCATCATCCTGATTTGAACATTATACAATGCAGACATGCATCAAAACATCACTCTGTCCCCCATAAGTACGTATGATATTATGTAGCAATTAAAAATAAAACTATCCCAGCCCTGAGAGGCTGACGCAGAAGAATTACCAAGTGCTAGTCCTGTCTGGGGCAACTTAGTGAGACCCTGCCTCAAAACACAATATAAAAATGGCTGTGGGTGTTTTGATCCCCAGTAACATAGTCAATCAAAGGAAATAATAGTGTTTGTAGCACCCTTTAACAAACATACATCACTCCTGAAATTACCCAGTGTTCAATGTTGCAGGTTAGTAGAGAGGAAAAGGAAGAAAAAAAAGAAAAAAACTCTGTAAAATAAGCTAAGTTATAAGGATTACTTCTCACAGATGACAATTACTATAGGAAGAAGCACATAACCAATGTAGTTTAAATTTTATAGTTATAGCTGAGAATTCATAGTTCAGTAAAAGTATCATAATTTTTGGCATAGACATAATTATTTGCACAATAATCAGTTCCTTGAAATAATGTTGCTTATTTTGCACCTGCTAGAATGAGGTAATCTTACGGACTCTCTAAATTACATCACAATTTTAAGTACATGAACATGAGAATATTAGTTATTATTACAATTATAGAGTACACTGTGTATGGTTTACAAGAGGGATAAATTTGAAACAAACTGTGACTAACGTAAAATTATATATGTAGTTCCAAAACATTATCAGCCACTTGCATATACCATGTTTTACTAAAAATAACAGAAACTCAATAAATTGATTCTGTTCTAACGCCCACAAGAAGGGACATTGAGTGAAAATGGCCTGAGAAGCCTGTCTGTCTCTCATGTACCTGTATGTTTAAAACCCTTGAGATTTTTCTTTATCCAGAGAAAAAAGGAGAATAAATGCCAATGACAGACTTATCTTATACATAAATTCAAATGTGACAAATACCCTATCTTTTGACTTGTCTTATGGTTAAGTCAAAGGAGGTGAACAGCAGACATAAATTATTGAGAGCGTGAGTGAGCATGAGAGCGAGATCGAGATTACTATGTTGCCCAGGTAGGGTTGGGTTTCCAGGCTCAAACAGTCCTTCCGTCTCAGCCTCCCAAGCATTGAGATTACACTGTCATGTTATTTATAAATAGTTACTCTTTTAGTATCTACTTATAAAAACCTAAGATTTACTTTTAAGACTTACTAAATAGCCTTATAAAATATGCATGTGCAATGTGCATGCAATGTTAGCAAAATACTGTTTATAACTAATATTCCTAAATTTAAAATATTTTTTCATTTTTCTGTATCTGTGGCACATGAGGAAAAAATGTATTTTTTTTTGAGACAGGGTCTCACTCTGTAATTCAGGCTGGGCGTGAACTCACTACGGAGCCCAGGCTGGCCTCAAACTCATGGCAATGCTCCTGCCCATAGCCTCCCAAGTGCTGGGATTACTGCTGTGCACCACCACGCCCAAGCCCATATGGGGAAGATTAAATGTGTAACAAAATGTGAGAAAAAACTTCTTACTGTAAGACATATTACTAACTCTGTGTTGTAAACAAATGATCTGGCACCATTCTCTAATACTGCGGGGATAAGCATGGCAGTTATTTTTGTATATCAGTTTGCCCTGTTTACAACAAAATTATTAAAAATAATAAAGTGTGAAATTCTAAGTGTAACAATATAAAAGTAAACCTTAGTTTATTTCTTTCAATTTAATTATTACATAAAAATAACACAGAATTCCTTAGACTGTGTTTTATGATACATTAATCCCATGAGATACTCTAAATAAAAGGATTCTTGATCAAATTGTTTTTCAGAAAATTGTATTATAGTCTGCCTGGCAAATTTATAATCTATTAATAGCAAATTAATGACTCTGAAAAGTTCTAAAGCCAAAAATTAAAACTTATTTAACCATTTAAACCCAATAATATATATTGGGGTTTTGTAAATAAGTACACAGTATTAAAATTTCTACCTAAAGAAATACACACACATACATGCACAGGCTAACAACAAAATCTTCAGAGCTGAGGAATGATTTCTGGACTTTAATTCTTTCGGTATAGGATTTTTTAAATCAAAAAGTTAAAAGCTTTTCACAGAAAAGAGGCAACTATATTAACCAAAAGAAATTATACTTTTCAGGTTATGTTCTAAATACTAGACAAATACTAGAATTATTTGTAATGCCTTTTCTTTAAACATTCAACTGTGTAAGAGCCACAAAAATGCTACAAAAACTTTGGTGGCACAGTGTCATTCCACCTCAGATCAAACACTTTCCAGATTCTTACATCATGGACAATATTCACATGCAGAAACACAGTGAAGCAAATTCTGCATTAGCATCTCAGTTCTCTAATCCACCCTATTCTGCCAGCATTGTCAAACTGGCACCACAGTAGTCATGAACTGTATACTAAGGTTGTAGGAGGCATACATGAAATAATGGGGCTATAAAGACATCTTTATGCTAGATAACTTCTAAAAACCAGTGCCTTATAAAACAAATAATATTTTCACTACAAACTATGAAAGAAACTTTAGTAAGTCGAATAATATCAGAAATAGTGTACACTTTTATTCTTAATGAATAACCAAATAAAATGCTTTCACCAATCTGTATACAGAATTATATAGATCTTTATTTTGCAGTATAGCCAAAGTCCTCTCTTTAATGACATAATTAACTCTGTTTAATGTCTGTACTTCATAAATGGAAGAAACAGTAATAGATAAAAACCAACACATTTTTTACTGTTCTGATGTCATCTGATTATAATGTTCTTATTGTGTAGAAAGAAAATATACTGTTGTTCTGATAAGAATTCATGGGCTATGAAATACAGCTGCAGGTTGTAAGGCTTCTAATGTTTTAACAAAAAATATACAACAGTCATCAGTTTTCAGTTACTTTCCAAATGATACACTCTAGATGATAGCTTATGTTCCATTTACAAGATTCCACTATTCACTGAGCTTAGCCTTACGACACAGCTAGGAATAGAGTACAATTCTGGCTGAGATACCCTAGAATATTTATAAAATGAATATAACACATCCATAAAAATGGTAAGCTATGTGAAATTTTTCTTTTAAAGCTGATTTGGATAGTGTAATGGCTCAGTACCTTAACACTTCTCTAGAAAAGAAAAACTCAAACATTGCTCAAAAAAGCAACACATTGTATTATAAAAATTATGGTATACTCTTCATAAACTATGAGGTACCAGGGTAAGAGAGTATGTCTCGGTGGCAGATCAAGGCCCCTGTGTCATACAGTTCTGGGTTATGGTGCCCTGGGAATGGTATTCAGTGATAAGGCTGAGTCTAGGTGACCTAGGCTTCCTGTCTCTACCATTTATTAACTGTGTGCTTTTAGGGAAGTTAATCTTTCTACACCTATAAAATAAAGCTAACAGTATAGACACACAGATAACTGTTTATAGATTGTCTTAGAGCTGCACAATAATTATGATGAGAAATTCTCCTATACTGGTTTTGCTATACAGTACATTTACCCATCATCTTGAAATTATTCAACCATTATTTCAACAAATATTTATTGAGTAGCTTAGGTATGCCAGGCAGTATTCTAGGCATTAGGGATTTTGAATTGATCAAAGATTTTAAATCTTGGCACTTAGGTAGTTCACATTTTAGCTCTACAGAGAAAGGTAAGAAAAATACAAAACACCTTCTGGGATATATGAGGACACCTGTGGGAGCTAGACTGGACAGGACAGCTGCTTGGTTAAGGTAGTATGGGAACAGATATCCAGACATTGCGAGGGAGACAGCCTGTGGTTATCAGTGAACTGTGTCCCAGAGCCCAGAGCTAGCAGTGCTGGGGCCTGCAGCAGGGTGCATCTGGCACTTCCCAGGACAGCAAAGGGGCCGGGGTGGCAGCAGGTGGACGCACAGGAAGACCGTAATGCGAGACAGGATTAGAGATGTGGACGGCGCTGTGTGCAGGGCAGGGAGGCCTTGCAGGGCCTTGCAGGATTCTGAATTCAACTCTACTTTTAGTGGGGTGGGAAGAAGGCAGAGGGTTCTGACTGGAGGCGTGGTGTGACATGGCTGATGCTCTGAAGACCTCACACCGCCCACAGTGTGGAGGACGCAGCTGGGGTGAGAGGAGCCCACTGAACAGTCAGGACCGTGTTAACAGCTCTGGCTCACACTGGTAACTTAATTTTCCCACGTCCACTCCAAAAAGCATTCTAAGACAAAATGAGCAACAGAGAAGTCTTTCCTCTCAGCCCAAGTCAAATTTATATATATTAAAAAAAAAGCTGTGGAAACAAAAGGCACTGTTTAAATGAAAGGCTGCTGATTACTAATTATCAAAACTGTTCTACTTGGTTTTTGATTCAGGTGAATCAATAAGTAGGTATAATTGGTTCTCTTGGTTCCAGACGTCAGATGGTATGAATTTTTGTTTCATCAAAATTAAAGTTAAAAGTGAGTGCTCGATACATAAAGTTAAAAAAAGAAAAGAAGAATTCATACTGGAAATAATTTTAAGGTTCAAGGGTGATAGCCTGGATGAAGCACAACTTAAAAATTTCAAAACAAATGTTTTAAAGTCAGTGTTAAATTTCTGTGCCTGTGGAACTAGGAAATGATTTCTTACCATCACCAAATTAGCCAGTGACTCTATCACACTCACCTATAAACGGGATGGAGGCTAAGGAATCGCCAGGTGGGCTGGTACTCGAGGCCTTCCTCTCCTCCATTCTCTTTATGTGGACCTCTCTTCGGGCGTCGTTCGGCAACCAGCAGGTGGTGTCAGACCCGGTCTCCTGGTCATTCACCGCCAAGATGTATGACTGGTGCCTTAAAGGCTGTGGGGTTTGGCGGCCAGATGGAGGCTTTTCTCTTAGGATGACAGTTTCTTTATTATCTAAAGCGTCTGACTGCTGAATATCAGCCTCTTGTAAATTTGCATCTAGGTTCCGTTGACTGGCAGGTAATTCCACATCTGCAGTGCCCGAGCTCTCACTCAGCTGAGGGCCAGGCTTCACGGAAGCTCCAGATGACCGGAGAGACTTCCCAGTCTCCCCTCGGTGATCAAGAGCACTTTCAGTCCTGAACCAGGTCTGCTGGTTCAAAACACTGTTTTGATGCAAATGATTTACCGGTCTTTGGTCTTTGACAGAAACCAATGAATTCTGGCTAAATGACGGTTTTGCAACGTGTGTAGAAGGCGCTTTCAGAGAATTACTTCGGGCTTTCACAAGAGGGGACGTGTCCTGTGAGATGCCCCGAGGCAGTGACATGCCACTAGCAGTTGGAAAAGTTCTGTTGGATGGCAGCGTTTTTAAATCTGGTGGAATTTTTTTAAACTGTGACACAGACCCCACTCCTCTGCCACTGATTCGCCTATTATCAGAATTAACAACGCTTGGGGCCACTGTCAAATTTGAACCTCGAAAAGGTTTATGAATTTCTTGCTGCCTGGATCTTTCATAAATGCCTCGTCTATCATCTTGTTCAGTAAATCCACTCCACTTATATGTCTGTTTTCGTTCCCCATTTGAATCAGGTATTTTATTTTCAGAATTAACATGTTCTAAGGTTTCACCTTGCCCCTCAATGTAATCCCATGAACGAGTTCTATGATTACTAAAACTAACAGACGGGGATGTCAGCGCTCCTTGAGAGGCACTTCTTGGACAATACTTCATTAGCACAGAATCCTCCAGTCTCTCCTGGGACACACTGCGCTGTCGGATCTGAACGGACTGGGGCACTCTATCATGGGAGGTGCTTCGACGTCGTACCTGCAAAGTAGTGTGGGTGGGTACCACTTGGTTATACTCTGTCGTGTTCTGAGATGCTGCCCTTAAACTATCTAACCTTTCTTGAATTGTCCGACAACCTATGTGCAATCGTCTGTTATCAATATACTCTTTGTAAGTTTTATAGTTTTTCCAGTCTATGTGCTGATGGGAATTTGGGGAATAGTGATTAACAGATATAGAAGGAGAATCCACAGCTTGAGGTCTACTGCTTGAGATTCCTTCTGAATGTCCACTGTAATTTCCAGACTTAAGTAAAATTGCAGAAGGTTCTAATGATCTGGAGCCCGCAGTCTGATGAATTAGATGGGCAGTAGGAATTGATGATGGTGATATGGTTCTTGACACTGTTTTTAAAGAGGTCTGCTCATTCACTCCATACCTCACTTCTTCAGTTCTATGTGAAGGACCTGCGTGGTTGTTTCTATTGGGTAACAAGTCTACAACCTTCTCAGAAGGCACAATGACAGTTCTTACACTTTCATTGCAAACACACACTGCTGTGTTTGATTTTGCAACATCTGTTGGCGATGGAGGCACTTGTATTTCCATTCTATAGGCCCTGCCAGGTTGTGTCAGGACTGGTGTTGTGGTTTGCTGTTTGTTCAATGATGAGTCTGGAGGAGACACTTCTACTGGTTGTGCCATGGCTGAAGGGGCAGGTGGCAGCCAGGGATAGCAAATTGGTGGAGGCTCAGGTATGTTCTGGGCATTGCCACTGTAGGCCTCATTGCCTTTCAGGTAGGCATCTTGAGAATATGCCTGTACAGAAATGAGAGAAAAATATCACTTCAAATTCACAAAAAGAATAATAATTTCCATGTCTTCAGGTCATTACTTTATTTTACTATGCCCTGCCTTGCTCCTGAATGACAGTCACTATGGCATGCACACAAACATAACATAAAGGTACTTCACAAATCTAGGAAAGAGATAGTCTCTCACAGGAAGAATAAACTGTACAATTTGCAACAAATACAAATTATAATCGCCTGTTTTCTCAAAACATGTGAGATACATCAAATTTTCCCCAACCAAATAGATAAAGCCATGTTGCTTCTAAAATTTTTCCTATTGGAACTTTATGATGTTTTTTTGAGCAGTCGACAGGTTAAATGGCTGCCTAGTAAATCCCAGCAAAGGAAGACTCTTTATCTTTTGCCAGAGAGAAGGTAAAAATATTTTAAATCTTAGCCAAATAATTTTTATTTTGCCCTCTACTACTATTATAAACATAGTTTATTGAAATGTCTTGCCAATTAACCACTATAGACTCACTAATAATAATCCATCTTGATAAATTAAGCCCTTCAATAGCCATGTTTCATATTTTAATATTTAAAAGAGAATATGCAGGCTCCATAAATTAAGTACATCTACTAAAGGCACAAACATGGAAAAGGGAATTCCTTTTTCTGTATATCATATTTTAAGCTAATGCAAAACTAAATTTATTTGGTCCTTTACTGATTTCAAGAAGACATTTCTATATTACTAACAGGCAGGCATGCAGCTCAAATTATTTTTTATCAACTACTTATAAAATTATCTAGAAAGATCTTTAAAAATTCAGGAACTGAAATTAACTACAGTGACTCTACCAAACAGAGCTAATAAATACCACACAGCATGATGTTCAGCATCTGAGGCAGTTAAGTGTGGTAACATATCTTCCCCTAATCAAAACAAGCTTAATTCAAGACTATCATCAGATCCTGTCTTTGCATGAGACAACTTGCAAAGCTTGAGTGCAGCCACAAACATAACAGCAAAGTACCAGAAAAAGGGAGAGATACTTTAAAATATACTGATGCAGATAAATGTCATGCTTTAATACCAGTTATTTACAGGATACAAAAAAAAAAAAAAACCACAAAGACAAAAAAGGAAGAAAAACCATACATCACAAATACTATTTGCATATTAGTAAGATTAACACTATGGAGGAATTTTTCTAAGCAAACTTACAGTTTTAATAGATTGTCTATAAAACATGACTTAGGAAGCAAGGAAATGGCTACTGTGCATTTCTTACCAGTGCTGTGACATCCTTTGTAAATTGTAGCTAGCAGAAAATAGGAAAACATAGTAGAAGCTGCTTACTGATATAAAGACAGAATCATGTTGTCATATTGATGCTGGAAATGGCAAGCTAAAAATACAACTATACTGAATTCTCTGGAAGGTACCAAGAGAGGTAAAGGGCAGTGAAGCATAAAGAATAAGTTCAGTATCCTTCTGAGCATCTTTTTCTCAGGCTTTTCTCTGGTCCTTATTTGATCTGTCTACCACTCTTGCACGCAAAATACATCTGGTGTCATCCATCCCTAACAGATATTTTTTCCAATAGGTACGGCTGTCTGATAACATGCTACAAAGCTTCCCTTCTACACGAGCAACATTGCTGTCTCTCATTTCCCCTGAGCTTCTTCTATCCCTGCTTCCAGATGACGAAACGAACGCTCTATTATGCATTTAAAATAGTACAACCTCCTCCTTCCCGGTAAATCAGAGCATAACCACAAGCTGTCAGCTGACTGCAGCCGTCTTTACACTATAATCTGGGGGAAAAGAGACTGTCTTGTTAAATAGATTTCACTCAGAAATTAAGATCTTTCAACACTGTGCTTTTTGTGCTGCTTTACTGGTTTATGAAACAACTACTGAATACATAAAAATATTACTTCTGGAGTAAAACTTGTAATGAATATTATAGAACAGAGACTGGAATGCAGTGAGAAATTAAAGCTAAATAAGTGGAAGAAAATATGCATGCCATGATATTTTTACAGCACAAACAGAGCCAACCCGAACAGGCATCTGCATCTGGGGTATGTGCAGGGAAGTAACAAGCCTGTCTTTTTCCTGCTGATGGTATCCACACCCCTACCGTTCTGTGACAGGATGAGCGCACCCTGTAGTGTCTCGTGCAGTATTTCCTGCAGCAGGTTTGTGACATCGTATCAGGTACCACCTAGAGGAGGGCAGGTCCTCCCTTAGGGCCAGGGATGTATAGGAAGTTGGCAAGCTTCTGGACATCTCAAAACCACCATGACATCAGCATACAGTGCAAAACTCGAAGTACGAACATAGTCCTCATAGAATACTTTGTTTTCCTCAGAGGTTTCACATACTACTAGAGTATCTGCTTGGGAAATAAATACTTACAGAACTAATAATTGAAAGATACTTCCTTTGTGTGAATTAAGGGAGATCTATTACCTTTTAGTAATAGAAATATATAGCTAGAACTTTTACTTTTTAAAATTTTTATATACTTCAGATGTTCTAAGATTCCTATACAGCAATTCTAAACACTATACAGTTGATAGTTACAGGGCCTTTACATTTACAGAGGTCCTCAAGTTCATATACATAGACCATGCATCAACAATGGACTCATGAAACAGAAAGCTTCGCACATACAGAATACTGTCTAATGTAAGAAGATATAGTTGAGAAAATAAAATAGGAATTCATTCAAAGGAATTACTGACCTTACGTATTCTTACTTTATAAAACACTATAAAGACTTGCTCATTTATCTATTTTTATTTCTATTTACCTTAAAGGGTCTCCATTCTCATAAAATTTGAGAACCAATATCATTCTAAATTGGCATCCATGGGGAAATAAAAGTGCCCGTAAGGTCACTGTACCTTAGGAGGTATTCACTGATAGGTCATGGGCACACCTGAAAATAATTACGGAACATGTACGGCTATTCTGAGAGATATGGTACAAGACAGAAATCAGCTCCCAAATAATATTAGGGAAGTAAATTAGGAATGGACAATAAACATCTTAAGGACTCTTCTTCTCCCATGATACCTGTAAGTGTTCTAGAAAACCAACTGCCTGCTTAGGAATGCTTTAGACTCCTTCAGGGAGGAAACTATCAGCAGACGCTTAGGCAAACACATGTGGTGCACCATCCGGAAGGGATCGCATGTGACAGGCAGCTCTTTGAAGTGAATATCAAGTGTAGTGATATGGCTTTATCTGTGGGGGACAAAACTGAAAAGGTACAACGTGCTCACTGCTAAGGCTGTGTTGGGCTTTCTCTTGTGTGCCTGGTTATAAGATGTCAGCTCTTTCACTGAGTCACCACGGTCTGATATGTCAGTGTTGTAACTACCCACTGGAGATCTTTGAATTGTCAGTGGGCAACAATTAAATGGCACAAAATATTATTTAAACAAAGTAATTATATTCCCATATAATGATGTCAATTTACATTTTTACATACCGATGTTGAAAGCATTGTGAAATAATATGACCTAGTAAGTTTTTAAACTAAGGAAATAAGAGTTTGGGGAGGGAATGAGGTCATGAGAGTAGAGTCATCTACATCACCAGATCGGTGCTTTTATGAGAGAGGCCCCACACAGCTACCTTGGCCTTTCCACCGCAGGAAGACAAGGTGAGAAGGCATCATTCCTGAGGTAGCCAACCTCATTAAACGCTGAGCTACCTGAGTCTAGACCTTAGACTTCCCAGCCTCTGGAACCAGGAGAAACAGTGTCTGCTCTTTACAAGCCGCCTGGGCCAAGACTTACTCACACCTCTGCTGAGGCGGTCTGACGGGTGGTGGTCATTCCATTCATGCACGACATTTGATAGGGAAACAAAGCCTTTTTGTTTTGTTTTGTTTGAAAATAGAACAAGAAGAGCTTTGTTTTTGTAATTCCCTAGAAATATGAAGCTGTGATATCAGTCTAAAATACTTTTATAAAAATACTGGTGAGTAGAATGTTAATACTGTTTAAATCACTGATTGAAAAAATATATGTTGTCTTAAAAATGAGGCTGTCAAGCACAGGAGTATTATTACCAACACTAGCTTTAAAACATAATAAATTACTTTTATATATGATTTTACACGTCATGCCTTTCAATGTGATGCCATCGTCATCCATAAATGATTAAATCTACCATTATTTACCTATCTTTCTGCAAGTGAGGTTTTGAACCAAACTGAACTTTCTATGCCATCTCTCTAAACAAGCTGCGTACTTCTAGAACAATCTGGACTATGCATTACTCTAAGAAACAAAAATCCCACAGACTCCCCAGCCCTGCTGCTACCCATGTAGACATATACAAACTATCATGGCTTTTCCATGGGTGAATGCTTTTCACAGTGGCTGCAAAAAATGTTCTTCCACTTAACTTTTCTTTACAATGGATATTGGGCGTCACAGGGACAAATACATCTTTAAAAGCATATCATTTGAGTGACAAATTTAGATCAGTTGCTGTACTTTTCTAAAGGCCTCTTGTAGAATATTTTAGCTCTATCTGTGCTAGAGACAACATTTCTACTCACGGTTTTTACAATCCCAAATTCTCTTTATGTTAGTGCTACAAAAAATGACACTGCAGATATCCTAGTAAAAAACACTTTATGTAGACAAGTCAAAACATCCTAATGTCTTTTATGGAAGAATACATATATTACACATACACACACACACATATTCCTTTGATTTCCTAATGAAACGTAGTATGTTAAAATGTGAATTACCATGCTCATTTGAGCAGCACATACACTAAAATGTACATTATGGCTAAGTTTAAAAGTAGACTTTTCCTTTGTCATTAAAGACATACACTTTATGACTAAAATACTTCACATAGTATGTTTCAAAGAACAGATTTTATCTTGTTATACTGAAATCCTTTATTGATGCATCTTGGAGATTGTATGCTTATGTTAGCTACTAAACCAATTTTTCTGTGTTTGCTATACTTTGAATTGTATCTTTATTTTATACTTACTGTAAGTAAAATATAACAAGAAAGATGATCTGAACTTTCCATTGATCATATTAGCAGAAAACTACTCTTCCTGCTGCCTTTAGTGATTTGCTGCTCTTCATAGATCACATAACAGGCTACCAGGACAATTCTGCCTTTAATTCCTTGCTTAGAAATTTAGTGTAATGTGAAGCATTCTGTGAAATGAGCAGTGTTCTTTCTAAAAAGCATCCAACCAGTTCCTTTACCTTGGAAAGGGAAGAGTGTACGGAAGTTTAGAGAACAGCTCGGTTTTGGAAGTCAATTTGTCTTCATGTCTAAAGATTCCAATGAAACCAATGGCTGTGTCTGCTATGCTAGCACTGTCCTCAATTATATGGGTAGGAAGTAATAATTACCTCTCCGTGTGCCTGAGGAAATTACTGCAGAGTTGAACCTGCCTTGTTGAATATCCCCAACACTACAGAACCAGGCCATCTACTATCAGCAATAAGCCATCCCTATGTGAAATTAGCACATCTTGAGAACACCAGGTTGATGTTCACGGATTTCAGTTAATTATTTGTTACATGTGAGTAAATAAGATGAATCATTAGGATTTGCTTTAGTAACTTTTTGAAAACAACGTACAACAAAGTTTATTTGGGACTTTTTTGGAGCTACATTGAGATTTTAAGTTCCCTGTTTTTCCTGAATTCAGATGTAAACAGTAAGAAAGAATTCAACATTTACCAAAAGGAATTAAAAAAAATAATTTAGTGGTCATGGCCTCTTCCTAGAGTTGTTAGTAGTCGGTGTATCAGTTAAAGAATTTTGCTCAATCTTTTTATTCTACTGAGCTACAAAGTGAAATGAAGAAAAGTACATTATTTTCTTCAGTACAATTTGTATTTTTATCATCTTTTTAATCTTTTTGCTTCCAGCAATATTTAAGCTTAAGAGTTAAGTATTCCCTCGAATTTCTTTCTAAAAACATCAGAGAACGTTTTAGACTAAATGCTATTTTTCACCTGTGTAGTTTCATTTCTGCTAATATATTTTCTCCTTAAGTTGTAGATTCCATTAACTGTGAACACTACTTCTCATGGAATGAATGGGTAAGTGTTAACAAAACTGCTTGGTTAATTCAGAATAGTAATATTGATCAAAAAATTAAGAAAGGCTTTTATAAAACTTCTGTCCTCACACTTAAGAAAAAAATAGTTAGATTCTCATTCCTAGCATCACGTATTTGGTCTCTGAGCTTCGGCTTTGGGTCAAATGACTACCTATAATGGAACACCGGGTCCTATAGGAAAACACTGATTCAGTGTGGAATCCATAAAACATGCTCACTTAACTCCAAACAGCTGATAATGATCTTGTTGTTTTGTAAACAGAACTCCAGATTCTACTAAATAAACTAGAAGAGTGTTTTTTTTAGAATCTTTTTTCATACAGTCCACTTACTATCTCAAACCTATTTTATTGACATTCATGGTTATAAAACCATTCATTATCAAAACTTACCACTTGGAGAATATCTTCATCTTTTGGCATCACACTAAGTTCCAATGTTGTACCACTGAAAGTAAATATATTACACTATTTTAGCAGAGGTCTAAGTATTTAATAAAGGCTTACAGGAAAAGTAG
This sequence comes from Chinchilla lanigera, assembly GCF_000276665.1. Lineage (NCBI taxonomy): Eukaryota > Metazoa > Chordata > Mammalia > Rodentia > Chinchillidae > Chinchilla > Chinchilla lanigera. The sequence continues at coordinate 4,513,619 of NW_004955429.1, read as the reverse complement.
TTCACTCAGAAATATTTTTAAAATAAAGTGTTTTAATTTGGGGTTTTTAAAATTTTAGTTTTCAGGAACAAATCATTAGAACAAAAAGAAGTTACTTTTATAGAGGTAAGTCAATAATGTACAAAAGGGCCCTGCCATATGTTTGTGTTATTTATAATCAGTCAAGTCTTCTTTCTAATGTGCTTCTAATTTAGAAATATAAAGAATATTACGTCTATATTAAATAGTTCTAGAACAAAACTCAGAATATACAATTATTTATGATTTTGTTCAAGTCACAAAACAAATAGATTTTTATCACATAGTCTATCAACTTAAAAACTTGATAAAAGCAACAGAAGAACCCTCAAATTAAGCTTTGTGGGGTTTTTTTTGGTATTCCTAGGGATTAAACCCAGAACTTTGTACAGGGCTAAGTCCTCAACCACTGAGACCCTCAAATTTAACAACGGCAGCATTACTGAACATTCTAATTTTGAAGTATTTCCTCAGCCTCAGAGTAAAGGAGATCAGTTCACTCTCACAACTACTAAAATGATTTATTTTTTACAACAGTGCCAATATCATCTCAACTATTTGCTTTCAGACCTGTGATTTAATTTCAGAGCCTTTCAGGAACAGCTCAAAATCTTGTTTTATTTTCACGCTGTAAATTTTCTGTTAAACATGATAGAGAAGTCTCTAGGTTTAAAAAGGTGGCTTTGAGGACAGCTCAGCGAGAACAGTGCTTGCCTAACACCCACACAAGGCCTGAGGTTCTATCCCCAGAGCCTTACATCAAAAAAAGAAAAAAAAAGAAAAGATAAAAAAGGGGAGAGATCAAACTGAATCTTGTGATCTAGAATTACACTTAGATACAGCAAAGACAGTGACGCTATCTCCGTCAAGTGCCTCCACAGCTCTTTCAACAGAATCAAAATTTTCCTCCAATATAAATCAAAGATTAAAAAGCAAGGAGCCAAAAATTTACAATCTAGTAATTGATTGGTGCCTCCACTTGGTAGATTTGAACCATATTCTAGGTTCATAAATGCTAAAAATGGCAAACCGATGAGAACAGATTCAAATAACTAGTAAAATTAGGGGCATTTGTATTTCAATAAACTTGTCTGAAAATGCATGCTGATGTTTAGAAAAATTCTTTTGCAGGAATAATTTTTATATTAGTGCACTGCAGAATCTCAACGACCATGCTGCATTATCCTCTTCTACCGATGGTAGACAAAAGGAACACAATTTTTAAAAAGAAAATAAAATCATGAAAAAACAGAATTTCTCTAATTTTCAAATTGCTCTTATTGGCTGAAAATTGAAAATCAAGACTGTTAACCCAAAGTATTTACTCTGTAAGATCTACACCAGTAACAAAAAGTTATATAGATTTTGATGAAAACAAAGATCAAGTTGTGGCTACTAAAAATATTCTAAAAGAAGACATACTAACAAACAGGAAAAATCTGTAAGTGATAGGCTGACAAAACATATTGCTGTATTTACGAAGACTCCAATTTGTGAAGAAACTAAAATGTTCAATCTGCTGCTGGCTTGTGAAGACGCTTTTAATTCATCACTGACTTTACAGGCAAGGTTTAAGTTGTTTCCTCAGCCAGGCGTGGTGGTGCAAGCCTGCAATCCCAGCTATCTGGGAGCCTGAGGCAGCAGGATTCCAAATTTGAGTTCAGTTTGAGCAATTTAGCAACTCAGTGAGATCCTATCTCAAAATTAAAAAGGGTTAGGGATGTAGCTCAGAGTAAGTTCCTGGGTATTCTATCCCTAGTAAAGAGGGAAAAGAGTTGTTTTCTCTAAAAATCTTCTGAAATATTAAAACACTAAAAGGAATACTCTAAGATCAATTAATCATGACCATGTCATTTAATTGTACAAAATGACAAGGGACTAGAGCATTCTAACTACTTTAGCCTGTGACACAAACTGCTTTAGATGTGTCTAAAAGAGCATGATAATAACCTTTAGAAAATAAAGAATTTCATGAATTTTAAGGTGAGTAAAGCGAATAGAAAACATTTGTTAAAACCACAGTTATGGCACTTAGAATCTTAGAACAGTTGTGATCTGGAAATCAGACCCAGATTCCTGGCCTACTCTTGACAAAAATCCAGTATCATGACTCCTTTGGATTGAATTTCTTTATTCATTACTTGAAATTCTCTAGGTGTGTGTGTATAAAAGAGACCCAGTTGGACTAAAGTACCTTTAAGGCCCTATAGACAGTCATTTTGCAAATATGTATGTTTATCTTTAGAACTCAAAATTCTACAGATTGTAGGCAGACAAATGAATTAAAAAGAAATGTCCTGTTATGTTGAATGAATGAATTTATGACAGAAATCTTATTCAGTAAGAATAATCAATGCATTAAAAGTAATATACCTCAACTAGGTTTGCATTTTTAAAATATTATATATTTGCCACTTTAAATACAAGTGGGTAACTTACAGTAAATGTAAAATGTGTGCCTCTGAGACTCTGCAGTATTTTAATCACAAATCTGACAAATGTGCCATAGCAAAGCCATCAATTAAACTATCCTTAGGTAGGTGATTCTTGGCAAGTCTCAAATGCCACTGTAAAATAAGTTCCACATCTCTGCAAAACCTGAATCCCTCATAAGAATATTATATAAAATCTACTTGCTCCATTGATTTATAAAACCTATCTCTGGCCAAATTCATCGTGTTTCAGTAATCTTACCTGTTCTGAATTAGGGCAATTACTTGGGAATATGTCTTCCCAATAACACTTTCTCCGTTGACTTTAATGATTCGGTCACCTTCAAAGAGTAAAAACAAAACAAAACAAAAAACACATGAGAAAGTCCTAAATGAAGTCACTTTTGAATCCTTTTGGAACTATTTTTTGAGAAGCTCCTTTGTGTGTACAGTGCTGGAGATGGGACCCAGAGCCCCATACATGCCAGTCAAGTGCCATTCCCAGCCCCAAGAAGGCCCCTATTTTAATAATCCTTCCTCGTTCGCTTTTACAAGTACCTTTTACAAAAATGAATCTAAATTTTAACATATCCAGCTTCTTAGGAAACACAGCCATGTTCTAAATAAAACAGTTCTAGATATTAACGAATTTATAAACTTGAAAAGGTATAGTCACCAAATGACCATAGCTACACTGTTTATAACCCTATTAGCTATTTTCTGTTCTATGGAAATACTACTCGTTCCTCCTCCATTTTCCTTGTCAATTTTGTTAAAGAATTTTACTCAACAGATTTAAAGTTCTATTTTTATTTAATCCAAGTCTTCTACTTTTAGTTCAGCTTATTTTCTTGTAGTATTCTTCCAAACTACATATTTGGTTTACTGACTAGTCCATACATGCTTTTGTCTTTATACATGTTAATTCTTTGGGGAAAATATACTGGGTTATTCAGAAAAACTGAGAGGAATCAAAAAGAAAAGAGAGAAAAGGGACCAAGGAGAGAAAGGACAGAGGAAAATGGGGAAAAAAAATATAATTTTTCTTTGTTTACAGGATCCCCACTATATCTCAATTTTCCAACATTGAGGTTATGGAAACTGATACATTCTATTTAATGGACTCCCACATGTACACTAATATGCATTCGTATCAATGACATGAAAATTAGGCTTACTTCACATACGATGAAAAAGACAATTACAGTTAGCAATACATAGTAATACTAGTACTACCAAACAGCAGCTACATCCAGCTAACTAGAGCACGTCCACTGAGACCTGCAGATGAAGGAAGCTTGTGGTTCCACTGGAAATCTAAGCCACTCTGTGCTCCAAATCAATTCGCCTTTGGCTGATCAAATACTTCTAGAAGTTGGGGATCCAAGAGTATTTCAATTATATCAAACAAATACCCATCAGTTTGCCATTCTGTAATTCTTTGTAAAAATTTAGTGTATGAAAAGTAACTCTTCAAAAGAGTCTCCACACCTGTCATCTGTGGGGTAATTCAAAGTGCCCACGATTTATCAATTTTTGAGTATCAAAAAATGTAATTAGGTTTCAAAAAGAGTCATAACAGATGTGAACAAAAAGGGACAAACACATAGAAGGATCGAAAAGGAAAAAGCATAAAAAAGTACAGAATACAACATAGAAAAAGGAAAAAGTGAAGAAAGTTAAAGGTATTGTTTAAAGATTATCAGCACCTGTGCATAATCCTGCCTCAAACGCAGGTCCACCTTCTTTAACTTGTTTAACGAATATGGTATCCATTGGTTCCAAGCGGTTTCTTTGTTTTCCTATGGGAGAAAGAGAAGCCCGAGGCATGATTTTACTTCATGATATTTTATTAAAATACCAAAATATAAAACGATATTTAATTGACACAATTAACTGAATCAAGAGATCATTAAAGTACTAGGCACATATAATGAAATGGATGCTAAAATCATAACATTGGAGGTTCTTCCATAATACAACAGCAACCACAAAACTGTGATGGTTTCCACTGAGTGAGTTTGTTCTGTGTATGTTAGTACACCACGTCTATATACATGCCTTCGAGCTGCTGATTTCCACAGCAAACAAGTATTGCTACCACCACTGTACAAGAGGAAACTGAAGCTTAAAGAGGTTAAGTAGCCCTCCAAGGTGACCTGAATAATAAGTGGCAAAGCTCACTGCCAAGGTGATGTGCTAAGCATTAAGATACAATAATTAACAAGATATATTTCTTCCCTTTAGGGATGCTGGCAAAAGAAAGACAAATAAATGAAATATTTCAAAAGTCAGATATAAATACGAAACGTATCCATGGCAATGAGGAGAACATGATCAGCTCTGTAATGCAGTCCATATTTCACAAGCTGTTGTCCAAGGATCATCTACATTAATATCTTGGGTGCTTGCTAAAAATGAATGTTCTGCAGTCCAAATAGAAATGTGCTTTGCTAACAGGTTTCTCAGGAGATCCTAATTACACACTAAAATTTGGGAATAACAATTTCAGTACATATAGTAGAAGTCAAGGAGTGATGCACAGGTAAGCGAACATTTTAGCTGAGTGATAAATATATCATAAGCACTGTGGGGGGACAAGAAGGTGGTCAGCAGTTCTCCACATGCGGTCCCCAAAGTAGCAGCATCAGTAGCACTTGGGAATGTTAGGAATGTGAACTGTGGACCCTGCTCAGACCCCCAAATCAGACACTCTAGTGGTCGTGATGCGCACTCAGGTTTGAGAACCGCTGACGTAGAAGACACACATAAGGGGCTGGGGATTTAGCTCAGTGGCACAGCACCTGCCCGGCAAGCGCAAGGTCATGAATTTGATTCCCGGTACTGGAAAAAAAAAAAAAAAGACACACATGTTCCGGACAACTGAAGAAGAATACAACTGAGAAAATGGGACACACACAGGTGTACAGTAATGTAGCAGTCCTTGTTAAACACAAACACTGGGCAGGAAATGAGTGTCAAATATAAGACACTCATCACTACTCCAATATAAAACTGAGTTCTTAATTATGGTACATACACAAAGGTGGCTCGAAATAAGCTTCTTAATAATGGAATACCTATCAGCAGCTCCCCTTACACACTTAGCTATTTTCCTCTAAAACAACAGATGGATAACTTAACTACTTAAGCCACAGAACATAGTAGAAACTGTTTCAGAAGCAAGCAGACATAGGTTCAATTCCTTGCTTTGTCATTTTAAGATCTGTGTATGTGCCAGGGTTTTTCTTCACAGAACCCATGACTTGGCACCTAAAGTTATGTTTGTATTTTCTTACAGGCGTGACGCATCCCTCCCATTAACATTAAAGAACAGGAAGTTTATCATGCTCCCTAGTATCCACAGGGGCTAGACTCAGTCAGGCATTTAGTAAGCAGTTATGACATAAATTAATAACATTAATTCACAAAAACCTTCAAGATATACTTTATGACCCTAAAATTGACTGAGGAAGAAAGAGAGACTAAGCAACTTGCAACAGGCAGAGTGGGAACTTGAGCCCAGGTCTGAATTCAAATGTGGCATTACAAGCTGTTTCAAAAGCAATTGAAAGTAATCCATTTGTCAAGCTTTATTCACTGAATAAAAGTAATCCATGTACAATTACAGTCATGAATCACATAATGACATTTTGATGAGTGACAGACCAAATACACAATGGTGGCTATAGCCTAGGTGTATAGTGGGCTATCCTATCTAGGTCAGGGTAAGCATACAACAAGACATTCACATAATGACAAAACTGCCTAACAACACATTTTGCAGAATATACACTTTAGGCAACACATGACTATAGTTTAAAAGGAAAAAAGTTTCTTATCAGTTTTAGTCACTCAACTGCAAACCACATTCCAATCAAGCTGGTAATGAGTCTAGGTCCCACTGTAGCCAACCCAACATTTACAATAGTTGGCATTCAAGGAAAACTATCTTCTTGGCTACAGAATTCAAGATGCAATCAGTTTTGCTGAATTAAAACATTGCTTTTATGGAAAGAATTATATAATGAAAGAGAAGAGACATGTTTCTTATTGATATCTTCTACTCCAGTGTGCCTCAAAGGTGATTACACGATACTTATATTTAAAAATATAAAATGTAAATGATCATTCATGAATTCTAGAAAAGAATAAAAAGCTGGCTGGGCAGCAATGGGGTGACTTCTGAAAATTCTGACAGTGAAGTTCTCTTACACAGAATAGAGTGGTCCAAAATTATTTGGTGCCAATTTCTATAAAGGAAATACTAACTTTGCAATGACTGCCACTGTAAAGTCAGAGATACTCTGCCACTGACAAATGTGTCAGTGCTTGAAAATGTGAAGATGGACCAGTTTAAGAAAGGCCAGTCCTACAGAAAGCACCATCATATCTGCTGAGAGTTGTTCTTTTGATTCCCATTCACTTTCTGTTCTGAACTTTCTCCTAAATTCTACCCCAATGCTATCTAATTTGTTCTACACAAGAGAAGACCACCTCATAAGCATCCTTTGAATATAAGCAGGTTCTCACTAAGGAATATACTTTTCTTCAATTTCCAAACTCCCTGACCCTGAGCCGTAAGTTAAACACTTGGTTCATTAATTTTAAGTGTCTTCTTTCTACCTTATGCGGTCTGCAATTTTGCTTGAACTAGAAATCAAAAGTATCAAACTTAAAATGGGTATCTCATTCATTCTCCTGGGTTTTTATTTTTTGAAAGTAGATCTCTGGATACTGTGTACAAAACTAACAGCCCAATCCAATTTGCAATGCATTATATAATTCAACAGGAAAACTGACTCCTTTACTTTCATGTATGGTTACTTAGTAGACAAAGACAGCTTCCCTGGCAATCTCTAGTAAAAGCCTCTTTTAATTCCACACCTATACTTCATAATTTCTCAGTTTTAAAAAAACATATAGAAGGAAGCTGGGTGTGATGGTGCACGCCTATAATCTCAGCACTTGGGAGGCTGAGGCAGGAGGATTGCTGTGAGTTTGAGACCAGCCCGAGCTACAAAGTGAGCTCAAGGCCAACTTGAACTGCAGAGGGAGACCCTGTCTCAAAAAGACAAAAGAATGAAAAACAAAAAACAAACAACAACAAAAAACATACTGAAAATGTTACAAACAACAACAAAAAACATACTGAAAATGTTTCAAATCAAGTGTCCTTTCCTTGATATTACTGAAATACATAAAAGGAAAATGTATCTTTTTAGCATGTACATGTAATTAAATCTTTCTGTTTTTACAGAAAACTAAGCAAAAAATGATCTTACATGTATGAACTTACTTGAAGTTGAATATTACATTTCAAAACAAGAAGAATGCATGTAATTCTACATTGCAGTAATATGGTTAGTTGGAGGATACAACCTGAGTAAAAAAAATGAATAATATATAGGTAGTAGCTGCCATTCAAATACTGAATGTCCCAGTGAGTTTTATTCTCTGTGTCTAATATAATTCAGTAGTTAAGACCTTGGGCCCTATAACATTGTATGGTTTAACATCACAGCTCCATCACTTATTTTTCAAATAAGGCTAACAGATTTGCAATCTTTGATACTTATTTAAACTAAAGATTATTATTCATTGACTTGAAATTCAAATTTAACTGGGCATTCTTTATTTTATCTAACATATCTACATCCAAGTGATTTTACACAAATTATTTATAAATGCCCCAGTTTACTCAAATGAAAAATGGGGATGACAATAATTACTCCTCTCCTGGCAAGGCTGTTGTGAGGATTAAGAGAATCCACCAAAGTGCTAATATAATACCTAGTACAAGCAGGTATTTAATGCATATTATAGATTATTATGCTGGCCTGATGATAAACCTTCTAAAGGTTTATATACTGATCAGGATCAGTTAGGCTAGGTAGTACAGAACTAATCATATTGCAAATCATCAATAAACAATGGTTAAAGGAATATTCCTATTGTGAGGAAGCTAGGAATTTAAGCCAAAGGAAAAAGAACACAAAAGAAGGCAGAATGGTAAAAGTGACTGCTAAAAAAATTATCAGTACCTCTTAACATGAACTACATACCTTCAAAGAGACTGGTATTTCAAACCAGAATGCTACACCTCTAGTCCATCTTTTAGGACCTGACCCAGAGGATGATTTAAATTTCTAATGACTTCCTTCTTTGGACAATGCTAAAGTCAAAATCACTTGCAACATGTAAATTATTTGTAAACTTGTGTACTTTTAAGTTTAGTACACAAAAGTATTAGTACACAAAGCAAACAGAGTAACGTAAATAGATTTTCTTTACGAAGTTTGAACTATGCCAGTTACAAAAGGACTGTGAAATGAAGATCAGCAGACAAACGTAGCGCTTCTTTAACAGACTGAACAAATGTATACTTTACACAGGAAAAAAATGTTCCACAATTAGAAACAGAAGCAAAGTAATAGAAAATAACAGCTACTGTGGAGGTTTTCTTCTGAGTTCACAAACAAAAATATTAAACTAAATAAATAGAACTAAAACAGAACTAAATCTTTTCTGCCTATTTAGTGACAGGTTTTTCTTTTTTAAAAAAAAGTATTCTTTTCTTTGATGTTTTTTGTTTGTTTTTTTGTTTTTTGTTTTTTGTTTTTTTTTTTTAGTTTTTTCTCCGGTACCGGGAACCGAACTCACGACCTTGCGCTTGCCAGGCAGGCGCTTTGCCGCTGAGCTAAACCCCCAGCCCCATTTTTTGGTTTTTTTGTCTTTTTGAGACAAGGTTTCACTATGCAGCTCAGGCTGGTCTTTGATTCACATCATAGCCCAGGCTGGCCTCAAACTTGTCTCAGCAAGTTTGTAATCCCAAATTTTGGGATTACAGGCATGGGCCACTATACCTGATTTCTTTGGTGTTTTTTGAAAAACCTCTATTTCTACATTTTAAAAGGCTGATAAAGTAAAATATGCTTCAATATGTTAGAAAAGTGAAGAAAGTATGTCTTCCACAAAGGCAGAAAGCTAAAGATATATCTCACATAATGGATATCAAACATTAATTAAGGAAAGTCAATTAAATAGCTTATTAAAATTGGTATCTATTTTTCCAGATTTAAAAAAACTATAGTGCTAGGGGTGCAACTCAGTGGTAGAATGCTTGCCTAGCATGAGCAAGGCCTTGGGTTCCATCCTCAGCACTGCAAAAGATAAAAAGAAAAAATAATCAAATCTCCACTATAAACTGACATAGATCCCACATTAATTGTGGGATTCACCACAATTAAGTCTGAATGATTAAAAAAAATCTCTACTTCTCTGCAGAGAACAGATGTACTACATGTGGGGGCATGTAGGTAGAGCGTGCAGAAGAATTTATTGACACCAAATGCAGTCTAGTGGTTATTTCTGGAGGAAGATAATAGAGGAACAGTGGTATAAAAGGTCTTAATTGTATTTGCCATCATTGGTGTCAAATGGTGTGGGGCAGATGGCTTCACTGCTAAGTTCTACCATGCATTTAAAGAAAAAATAATACTAATTCTTCTCAAATTATTCCAGAAAATTTAAGAGAAATTCTTTCAAAACATTCTACCAAGTCAGCACTGCCCTACTAAAACGAAACAAAGACAAAACAAAACAAGAAAACTACATGCCAACAATATCCTTGATGGACTTAGATGCAAAAATTCTCTAAAAAAGAGAAATTCCAACAGGCAAGTCACAACCAACAGCATATTATCTACATGATCAAATGGGATTCACCCCATAGATGCAAGACGTAAGAATGGTTCAGCTGTTAATAACCAGGATACACCACGCTAACAGAATGAAGGACAAAAACCCTACAATCACCTCAATATATTCAGAAAAGGCATTTGATAAAATTCAACACCCCTTCATAATAAAAAATCAGGTCCACGAGCAACATAATAAAGGCCATCAGCTAATATTATACACTGAATGTGGAAAAACTTAGTTGTCTAAGACCTGAAACAAGATAAAGATTCCACCTTTCATCACATTATTGAACATAGTACTGGAGGTCCTAGGCACGTCAGGACCTATCTGACTTTAAAGCTTACTATACAAAGGTGTAATAATCAAAACAGCATGGAATTGGTATAAAAATAGGCACGTAGAGCAATGAACCAGAATAGAAAGCCTAAAAATAAACTCATGCATATACAGTCAACTGATTTTCAATATGTGTGCTAAGAACATACATTGGAGAAAGGACAGTTTTCTCCATAAAACGTAGGGGGAAAACTGGATATCTACATGCAAAAGATAAAACTAGATCCTATCTCTCACCAATGGTAAAAATCAGATCAAAATGTATTACAGACTTGCCTGTAAGACATGAGAGCAATGGAAGACAACTTGTGGAAATATCTGAAGACATAGCAAAGGGCAAGGATTCTTTTGGGGAAGACACCAAAAGCATAGAAAACAAAGGCAAAAATACAAAATGGACTACAACAAACTAACTGATGCATGTACAGCAAAGAAAATAAGTCATCAGAGTGAAAAGACAACCCATAGAATGAGAGAAAATACTTGCAAATGGTCCAGATAACAGGGGATTAATAGCCAGTACATAAGAAGAGTTCCAAAAACTCAGTGGGAAAGAAAATTAATTTTAAAATGAGCAGTAGACCTAAATACACATTTCTCAAAAGAAAACACACAAATGACATACAAGCATAGGGAAATATGGCCAACATCACTAATCAGCAGATATATCCAAACCAAAACCACAATGAACTATCACCCTACCCAAAAGAAATTAAATCAATCACATCAAAGAGACACCTGTACTCTCACATTCATTATAACACTACTTACAATCACTGAGAAGTAAAAACCACCAAAGTGACTGTCAACCGTTAAAAGGGTAAAGCAAATGTGATCAATATACATATGCCAATGCTCTTCAGCCATAAAAAGGAATGAAATCCTATGATTTGCAACAATGTAGACAGAATTGGAGATCATCATGTTAAATGAAAAAAATCACACTTAGAAAGATAAGTGTCTTGTGATCTCACATATATGTGGTGTCTACAGAAGTTGGTCCTATAAAAGTTGAGGGTAGAAGGTGATCTCTGGAGGCTGGGAAGAGTAAGCGGAGACAGAGAGACAAGGAAAGGTTGACCAATAGGGACTAAATTAAATAGGCACCGCTAGTAGGAGCAAGAAGTTCTGGTGTGCTACAGCACAGGTGGGCGATTACAAGTAACACAATGTACATTTTTTGTACTGTATATTTTTAAACACTAGAAGAAAAACTTTTGAATGTTTCCACCAAAAGGTTCTCCATAGCATGTGGCACTGCACATGACTTAGGCTTCTAGTATCAACTGAAAACACATCCTTCCGTCTCCTAAAAATACCTGTTTAACATTAATTGTGTGCTGTGACCTCAAAGCTATGAAATAAATTTAGCAAGGTCTCACACATAAAAATCACAACAAAACCCAAAATCAGGTTTCTAAACAAGTGACCCATTCCCAGTGAAGCCGAATTTATTCAAATTTGGTGAATTTATATAAGCAAAAATGTGTACATGTGTGATACACACATATAAAAATCTCCAGCACACAAAACAATGTGTGGCACAGAGCAGATACTCAATAAATATTAAGTGACTGACTCAAATCACCACCTTGAAAAATTTCCATAACTGAAATCCCCCAAAATATTTGGGAGCTTTGTTTCAGAAACAAAGCTGTTACACTACAACTGTACTATCTCCCTCATGGTGTAGACAGAATGCTTCCAGTCCACAGTACTTTAAGTGCAATACCACTAGGTGTCAGACGTGAATCAAATTTTCTGGCGTTATAAACTAGTCAGAACAGACTACAGAAGTGTGTTCTTCATTCAAAAACTATTTACTGAGCTCTTATTATCATGCCGGGCACTGATTCTCCTACAGTGAACAGAACAGCAGTGTGATCTGCATTCTAGAGTATCTGAAATTTATGCAGCACTGTAGTTGTTTTCTTCCTATATTTTAGAAATTTCATAAACCTTCTAATTCATAACCTTGTTACTTCTGTTCTGCTGGGTTTTAATTTCTCAGCAAACTCAGAAAAAACTTTTGTTACAGTACTCTAACCACAAGCCACTGTCTTTCCATCTCTGACTTTATCACCTCTCCAAGGCCTTATCCAATTAAATTTGTTCCTCAGATTCATCAAGACCTGCCATTCTCTTGCACCCCTGCTCTATTCTTCAAGACTATTAGCCTCCCCTCAGAAATCTCTTAATAGAATTACCCATGGGTCAGCATTTCAACTAAAGTCACCGGCAACCTCAATTTCCTTCCCCCCTTGACCTTTCAAAGCACTCAATCTGCCAATCTCTAACTAGGGAGAATTCCAACCATACGCTGGCTCTATTCTTGTTCCTTGTCTACTAACATAGCTGAATGAAAATGTGTAATACCAGTGAATAACAGTTTCTCAAGTTCAACTAAGCTCTTGAAGGTACTAACCCTGAGGAAGGTTTCTTGAATTTTAGTTCCTGTTCCTTCAAGTTTGCTGTTTCAAATTTTCAGTAACTTTCTTTACTAGGCATTACATTTTGATACCCTTATCCTTTTCTCTTTTCTTCGCTGTGTTTTAGTTGCTGTATACAGGCATTCCTCGCTTAGCGACTGAGTTCTGTTTCTGTGACTAGAGTAGGTCATTAAGTGAATTGGTCCCTACATGAGGAATTGTGGATAGTATGCACATTATAATTTAGAACCAAGACATGGTAAAAGGAAGCTCCAACTTGATGACTTTTTTATCTGAATAACTCCTAAATGCTATACTGTAATATGCAACATAGTTACAGTATTATATTTTACAGTTCAATCAGCAGTTATTACAGTACCACAGAAACAAGGTGTACTATACAAAAAACATTGAGGTTCTATAAACAAGATGTACAGAACTATACCAAAAAAAAAAAAAAAAAAAAAAAAAAAAGAAGCCATAAGTCTGAGGGCGGCAGGTCCTAAGTTTGAACAGCTGTGAACCGGACAGGTCATTACAAAGAAATTCCTGTGGGCAATTTTTTTTTTTTAAATCTGCAACTTTGTTTCCCTCTATCCTACAGCTCAGTGAAGATTTAGTCCTCAGCCTTCCTTCTTCAGGACTTCTCCCATTATTAGCTCCTCTGGTATGTGAAACTCAATTCCTAAGTCTTCTCTCCAAGCCTCACAGACACACACGCCCTTCCACACAGCTCTTGTCTCCATCCCTCCATTTTCACACTCCTTCCAAGTATAGCTCACACTTACCTTCATCTACTTCTACTGCAGGGTTCCTCAGACATTACAGCCCTGAGGATCACTGCTCACACCACCTGGACCTGTCTTGTTTTAGTTATGTTCCAACCGCTGATATTTGCTTTCCTCATCCCTTCTGTCACTGTGCTGAAAACTGTTCGCAGCAATTTGACCGATTTGCTATTTGCCAGGTGTGGTCTAAGGGTATCCTTTTGGCCTTCAACCTAATGGATTCTCTATGACAAATGACAAGCTCTCCACTTACCCCTTAGTAGTATCATCTCTTAATTAACAAATCATCAGCTCGTTTGGTTGTCCACATACCTTTCTACTGATTGTTCTCAGATGGCCTTTCTGATTCTTCTCTCTCTGACCATCTCTTAGATTTCATCTTTAGGATCCTATCTTTATCCTGTGTCCTCATGCTCCCTGTATATGGTCTCAATATGCACAAGGCCCTAGTTAGAATATATCCAATGATTACTTCCAAACCTATTTTCAACTGCCCTCCATTTCCTCTCAAATTTTCAGTAAGGTATGAAGATTCTCCAGGCATCATACAACTTGTCCCACACTAAATTCATTCCCCCGAGGACAGGTGAGATGTACTTCCCCTCCAGTGTCCTTTGCTTAATGGCGTTTCCATCTACCCACTCACTCAAGCTAGAAAGGCTAAGCAGAATCCTAAACAAATCAGCGATAACTGACAATATGAAATTCATCCCCAAGTTCTCCCACCAAATCTGGGCAAATATAACTTCTAAGTGATTCTGAAATCTGTCCTAAAGTGCTGTTTTTTCTTCCTGCTGACACCTCACCTTGAGAACCTTTCCCTGCAAAATGACTTCTGGTGCCATGATCCTGTAACCCATGTACACTTTATTTTTGCACTTACATAATTATTTTACACTTTCACCCTCCATCAGAGTAGGGGCTTCTTGCAGTCAGAGGTTGTGCTGTGTGTGTGTGTGTGCGTGTGTGTGTGTCTATTTTATAAATTAAATATATATATGCTTGTAACTCTTCTAGGTTTTAAGAGAAAAATCTCTGCTCCGCATTCCAATTGACAGAGAAAACATTAAGAAAAGTCGTGTGGGAGACAGGGATGTTATGGAGGACAATACGCAGAGAGAGAAGGGAGGAAGAGTGGAACGGAGCCCTGTTTTTACGAAATGGTCAGGTAAGTTCTAGCAGGTGACATGTGAACAACTCTGAAGGAAATGAGGTTAGAAGCCATGCGGCTTCCTTCCCAGCAACTGGCTTAGTGGCTGGCTCCTGGTCATGACTCAACAAATGCCCGCGAAGTGAATGAATAAACAACAAGAAACACATTCCTGGGTTTGATGTATTCAGCATTTATATGCAAATGTTTGTTCTTTTTTTATATAAAAGGTAGAAAGTTATCTGTTAAAACATCAAAATCAGAGACTGTACCGGTTCCAACAATTTTTTAGTAACTGGGTTTATGAATCACATATTTTCAAGACAGATGAGCTGAAGAGAGAAATCAGGAACAAAAATAAGACTACGCAGCCACAAAGTGTGGTTGGGGTCTGTGACCAGGTCAGAGTTACAGAGCAGCCGGGAAACCACAGCTCAGCATCACCTCATCACCAGGCTAACTCTGGGGCGTTTCTACAGAGACGCTATCCCCAAAGACAGAATGACGTCCTGGGAAATATTAATAACCTAACGGCTTTTGCTTTTTTTTTTTTTTTTAACCTTTAAAGTCCTATCAGTTCAGTTATCTTTATTTAATTCTCTGAAATCCTAGATTTCATATTTGGGTAAGCTTTTAGAACTCTTAAAGAGATTTTTTTCTAAATCATTTACTTCCTGGAATGCCAAGTAAATTTCATTTTTTGGTGTTTTTTTTTTCTTTTCACAAAGTCTTAAAATCTCGTAAAAAGTAGATTTCTGACACTATTTAATCCAATTGAATTCCTTTCACCATGGTTTCCTGGGACTTTTAAAGCGAAGTGACTATTTAATCCCTCATCCAACTTGACCATCTTCCCAATACCTGACCATCTTTCCAGTTTATTTTATAAAGCGGGTGTCCAAATTCCTATGTAAGTAAGACTGGGACTACCGTATTTTCACTATTATTGTTCTAGCTTGCACACTTAGTTACGTGAAATATGATTTCAAAATTTAAAAAGTATCACTGACGCTTGTAGCAGAGGATCTAAAGTAGAATAAATAGGAAGGCAGAGAGAAGCTGGTTTTCTTCCTCAGCAATAGAGACCTAGACACTGACAAGCTGACCCACAGCTCTGGCACTGTCATTTAGGGGTAGTGCCAAGGAAAGGTGTGCCCACCACAGTACACACCACAGGCTCCTGCACGCTACTGAACACATTCACACCACTAAGGTGTGCACACCCATGATGCACCACGTATCAACTAGGCACTGAAAAATTAGCCATGAGAGACAATTTCCATCTGTAGTGATCTTTGCTTGAAAATAATACACAAGCTCTTTTTTAATAAACATACTACATGGGCTAGGGATGTGGCTCAATATTAGAGCTCTTGACCTGGGTTCGATCCCCTGCACCACACACACACACACACACACACACAAAGATACACATACTGACAGCTGGGTACAGCAGCACACCGAGTCCCAGCTACTAGGAAGGTTAAGGCAAGAAGGACTGCTTAAGCCCAGGAGCTGGAGGCTAGTCTGGGCAGTATAGCAAGACTCTTAGGAGGAGGAGGAGGAGGAGAAGGGGAAAGAAGAAGAAGAGGAAGAGAAGGAAGAACAGAAGAAAAAGAAGAAGGGGAAGAACAGAAGAAAAAGAAGAAGGAGAAGAACAGGAATGAAAAAAACAGTAAAACATACTGCCTAACATACATGAGGTGCTGGGTTTGACCACAGCACTGCAAATAAATAAAAAAAAAAAGAACAAATATACCCAATAGTCCAAATATGTAGGAAATTTTTACTCTACTTTGTAGCCTAGGCTGGTTTTGAACTTGCAGCAATCCTCTTGCCTCAGCCTCCCAAGTGCTGGGATTATAGGCCTGTGCCACCATGCCCAGCCTCTATATAGTTTTACCTCTTATTTATTTCCTATATCAAATTTAAGCTGAAGCCACACTTCCCTAAACAGGTCAATCAAGAGGCAGGAATTCTCAACTTATTTACCATATACAAGAACAGTCCTCAGATTGTCTCCAAAGTACGAGCAGGGATTTTCCAGCAGAGCATTCAAACATGTCTATCTGCATCTTTTACTAACTGTGAAACATCAGATAATCTACAGTTTTGTTAAAAGTGTAACTTTAAACATTTGAAAACTACCACTTTTTCCTTAAATATCCCTCTTTCAAGTAAAAAAGAAAAAACAAAACAAAACTAACATGTTTATTTATTTATTTTGGTACCGGGAATTGAACTTGGGACCTTGTGCTTGCCAGGCAGGCGCCATTCCACTGAGCTATACTCAAGGCCCTAACACATATTTAATTCGGGCCTCAGAAAAAAGAATTAGGTAGGACACAGGTACGTGAAGAGATAGTAGTTGAAATTTTTTCTACTAGACTTTGAAAGATATCCACCTACAGTCGTAAGAAACTCAATGAATTCCAATCAACATCAGAAATTTTCACCCAGAATCAGTGTTATGAAATGGCTGAATGCCAAAGACAGAGACAAATCACAGATACATGAAAAAGTATACCTTCTAAGAAGGAATAAATAAAAACGTGACTTCTTATGGTAATAACAGAAACAATATGGAAAAATATCTTCAAGGTTACTGAAGAATTCTGTATCCAGTGAAGACATATTTCCAAAATGAAAGCAAAACAAAGACATATTATTTAAAACGAGACCAAACAAAAACCAGCACAACTGTAGGATAACACAGAAGTACTACGAAAGCAGGAGGGAAATAAGTGGAGCTAACACGTTCCAAGGTCCTTACTCTGTTTCAGAACAGAACAAAATTGTAACAGCATAAGACTCTGATGAGTTTGCAACATTATGACTTCTACGATAAGCCGTAAAAGAATATCAAACGCATAATTTAATCCTCAAGTGGAAAGTATAAAGAGAAACACTTTTTAACTTCAAAAAGAGAAGTGTGAACCAAAAGAATCTCAAAATGAACTGAATGTTAATGCTAATTAGCTGAGTGTTAATTAGTATTTAGGGCTATCCAAAGAGGAGGGTCCTGGAAAATGACTGCTTTGGGTTGTGGCTCCTAAGGGAATACAACCTGTGAGCAGGGGTCCAACTTTCACAAGCCGCAAGACCTTCCTCTTTGGATGTTTTGGATCAGATTTTCCTCAAGAGAATCTGCTTCAGGGAACCCAGTGACTGACAGCCCCAGCTGCCACCTTTGGACACACCGTCACACTCACTGGCCAAGGCAGGATCCTTCCAAAAGATGGGGCTGGCCTAAGGATTCCTTGGGGCCTAGCACAGCCTTCCTTAAGCCTGTTCTGAAGTCTGAGGCCTTTCTTACTGAATTCTTGCTTTACTTGCTTCTCTCATGGGGTCAGATCTGCCTCCAATCCCCGTCCTCTCCTGTTGTTCTTTATCCTTTAGAGGCATTTCTCCCAATCATTCAACTAATTCCTCCCTGCCTCCACCCCCTCAGGCAAGGTCTGGCCAAGTTGCCCAGCCCAGGCTGGCCTCAAACTTGCAACCCTTCCACCTGAGGTTGCCAGGCTGATCACAGACATGCCGTCACTGCACCTGACTCCTAAGAGGTGGGGACTGATCATTCTGTCTTGACAACTGTTTCTTTTTAATATCTGCTAATCAGAGGACCCAAACTAACACACCAATTACCAAAAGACCAAGGCCCATCTTTTGGTGAAGGTAATCACTAAGCAGATGACAAAATCCTCAACAAAACAGAAAACCTAATTTGTTGATATATAAAAACATCATACACCATGAGCAATATTGGTTTAGTCCTGCAATGCAAGGCCAAATGTTTGAAAACTAAATCAATATAGCTCACGATATTAGGAGATTGAGGAAAATCAAAGGATTATCCCAAAATACAGATGAACTTAGGGGAGAGATAAATCACATTCACAGGGTTCGATCAATTTTCAAGTACTTTCAAATACCGTAACCATAAAAAAAGCCAATCAAAATTTCAGCAGAATTTTTTGTTGGCATACAAACTAAAAATCCTATCCTAGAATTTTTCTGATACTATAAATAGACAAAAATAGCCTAGGAAATCTTGAAAAATAATTGGAAGCCTTCCTCTACCCAAGAGCAACACTAAGTGTTGCTACATTAAGATAGTATGCACTTGGTGTAAAGGAGATGATCACCACAATAGAACAAAGGTTAGTAAACTTTTTTTCTCTTAAGAGTACAAAAAGTTTCTTAAATAGAACTCTAAGTATTAACTATAAACAACAACAACAAAAAAGCAACTCAGCCATTTAGACCTTATTAAAATAGGAACTTCTCCTAATCTGAGTTACTAATAAGAAAATGAAGGCAGGCATCGGTACATGCCTTTAGTCCCAGTAGTCAGGAAGCTGAGGCAGGGGGGTCATTGCAAGTTTAAGGTCAGCCTGGGCTACATAGCAAGACCCTGTCTCAAAAAAACAAAAAAACACAAAGAAACTGAAAACTAACTCATAGATTGGGTATCTGCCACACATACACAAGTAATAAAATGCTCACTGAGAATATTTAAAGATGTCTACAAATGAATACATTCAAAAAGCACCCACAGCTGAGCTGGGCACGGTGGTGCACACCTGTAAGCCCAGCACTCAGGAAGCTGAGGCAGGAGGATCGTTGCAAGTTTGAGGTCGGGCTGTGCTACAAAGTGAGCTCAAGGCCAGCCTGAACTGCACAGCAAGACCCTGTCTCAAAATGACAAAAAAAAAAAAAAAAAAAAAAAAAAAAAAAAAAAAAAAAAAAAAGAACAAGCACCCACAGCTAAGACAAATACACAAACAGAAGGTATTCAGTTTCATTTTTCTTCAGGAATATTTAAATTAAAGCTATAACCCATATAACTGTGTGCCATTAGAATGACTACAATTTAAAAGACTAACAAATACCAAGTGTTAGCAAGGATACAGAGCAACTGAACTCTCACACGGTAGGTGTGTAAATTGTAACAATCACCTCAAAACCCTGTTTGGCAGCACCTTCTAAGTTCTATTTACAAAAAGAGCCATAGCTGCATGGCTTGAGGTTCCTAAGTACTATTTAAATGTTCATCAACAGTAAGCTGGATAAGTTGTATACAATTTTTTGTTTTCAGTCAACCTTTATTGAAGTAGAACTCATATAACATACACTCATTTTAAGTACACTGTCAATAAGTTTTGAAAATGTATATATCCATGTAGCCACCACGCAAATAAAACATAAGACATTTCCTTCATACCTGAAGCCTCCCCTGTTCTCCTTTCCAGTAATTCAGAAAATCATATACTTGTTTTTTACTAAATTTCATATAGATGAAATCAGACAATATGTACTCCTTTGTGTTTGACTTCTTTCACTCATCACAATGTTTTTTTGTTTTGCATTTTTGCTGTTGTCTTTTTCTCTGCTTTTTTGAGACTGGATCTTGCTCTGTACTTCAGGCTGGCTTTTAACTCACTATGTACCCAAGGCTGGCCTTGAACTCTCAGCAGTTCTCCTGCCTCAGCCTCCCAAGTGTCGGGATTACAGGTATGCGCCACCACGCCTGGCTGATCATGTTTTCTGACAGCAAAAACACGCTCAATGAAAGAAGAAGTAAATAAAAGAAAGGAGATCTCACCAAAATTAAAAACTTTAGTATACCACAGGCACTACTCAGGAAATGAAAGAAGTCTACTGACAGAAAATAATATACACAAATAATATATCATGTATCCAATAAGAGTCTAGTATCCGGAATATATCAACTTAACAACAAAAAGATGAACAATCTAATTTAAAAATAGGCAACAGGGCTCGCTCAGTGGTAGAGTGCTTACCTTGCATGTGTTTGGCCCTGGGTTTAATCCCAGCACCATAAAACCAAACAAAAAGGGCAATGGATTTGAATGGCTGGTTCTCTAGAGAAGATACACAGATGGCTAACAAGCACATGAAAAGACCAAAAGAATCAACAGTCATCAAGGAAACACAAATCGCAACTACAATGCAATATCTCTGCCTACCCCCCACTAGCTGCTGTGGAAAAGTTTTCAAGTTCCTCAAAATGCTACACAGAATACTATACGACTCGTCAATTATACTCGCAGATATACACCCACAGAAATGCAAATTAGGGGCTCTCACAAATACTTGTACATTCCTGCTCATAGCAGCACCATTCACAACAGCCAGAAGGCAGAAACAACACAAATGCCAAGGAATTGTGTGTACACACACAATGACATTTTATTCAGCCATGAAAGGAACAAAGTACTAACACATACTACACACAGATGACCTTTAAAATATTATACCTAAGACACCACATGAGAAAGATATTATATGATCCTGTATATCTGAAATAACCTAAACAGGTAAGTTCACGGGAAGAGAAAACAGACTGGTGGTTGCCAGGGACTGAGGGATGAAATCATAGTTTCTTTTAGGGGTGATAAGAATGTTTTGGAGCTGCAGAAAGGGTCGCAGATGTTTATTTTTTTAATAAGCCAGCTATGAATATCCTTGTGCAAATCTTTTTATGGACATATGCTTCATTTATCTTAAATACCTAAGGTTACTCTCATCATTTCATAAAAGTGAAGAAAGCAATGCCAAAAATGGGGGCTGGGGATTTAGCTCAGCAGCAAAAGCGCCTGCCTGGCAAGCGCAAGGTCGTGAGTTCGGTTCCCGGTACCGGAGAAAAACCAAAAAAAAAAAAAAAAAAAAAAAAAACAATGCCAAAAATGCATTATTAGTCATAAGGTATGTAAGTCTCAAAAATGGAAAGCCATTTCAAATATGCAAAGTGACGTTGTACTCCTAAGGTAAGACTCAACAGACTTAAGCCAACAGCACATATCAAACTACAGGTCAACAGAAAATTAAAGAACATGTATGAAAAGCTAATACTATGCTAGCCAAAACTGTATCTAAAAGTTGAACTGTGGCTCTTGTAATACTATTTATCTTTTAAGGGAGCATAACCCTCCTGAGAACATATTTTCAAGAATGAGTTATCGGGGCTGGGGATATAGCTCAGTGGCACAGCACCTGCCTTGCAAGTGTGAGGTCATGAGTTTGATTCCCAG
Source organism: Chinchilla lanigera (assembly GCF_000276665.1). Lineage (NCBI taxonomy): Eukaryota > Metazoa > Chordata > Mammalia > Rodentia > Chinchillidae > Chinchilla > Chinchilla lanigera. The sequence goes on along the minus strand of NW_004955429.1, from coordinate 4,491,707 downwards.
TACCACCAAAAAAAAGAAGAAAAAGAATGAGTTATCTGAAAGCCAAGTACTTTCTCAGAGGCTATGGTAAGAATTCAGAGAGAAAACTCCAGAACCAGATTGAGCTCGTGAGTTACTTAAATACTCTACGCCTCAGATTTATCATCTAACACATGGAGGTGATAATCACATCCACCTGAGAAAGCCGCTGTGCGGGAACTGGATAACTTAACCCACGTAGTCTTAAAACAGTCCCTGGCACAGCTTTAAGTTACCACCACTAGCGCTGCTACTGTTGCCGCTACCACCACCATGATCATCATCATCATCATCATCATCATCATCGTCATCATCATTCTTCCTACTTCTTAAAATACCCTGAAGACTCCTGTGGTTGTTTTCCGAGCAAAATTAAAATAAAAATATCCAAGTCATTTTTATCTAGTTTAACAGGAAACACAAACAATTTAAATTGTCCATACAGTTAAAAAATGTATCCTAAGAGGCTCCTTCCCAAAGACATCAGAAAAAAGATCCTGGAAGCTCAGTTAGTGTTGCTACCTATAAAAAGCAACATAAACATACTTCGGCTCCTACCTCTATACATTAGACCGTGGATCTATCTGTCAAAGCCTTCTGCTACCAACGAAATTTCAGTGTAATGTTATTCTTAAAAAAACAGGTGTCACTGTACTAAGGGAAATCAACACCACAAAATGGCAAAATTTTCCTCAGTTTTTCAAAATTTGCCCCATTTAATCTCTAAACATAGTGGTGTTATATAAGTACCATTAAATAATAAACTGAGCCAGTCAAATTTCTCTCTCAGGAATTTGGAAGGGGCAGAAGAAGGGAGATAGAAGACAGAGTAAGGGTTGCTTGCACCTTACAAAGGTCAGCTCATGAGGAAATGTGTCAAAATTCACCACAAATATCCTTTAAATCAGTCAGAGTTTAAACACCAGAGTTTGGGGTTGGGAGCTCAAATCTAAGACATTATCACTACTCTATGCATTTCCAGGTTCCAGTCCTGGTGCCTGTGGGACCCTGGGTATATTATTGGTCCGACTTTAAATCTGGAGATGTGGGTTATTTTGTTAGAATTAACACAGCTGTCCTGAAGTGGTGGCATGGTTTCTATCTGGATGTCCCCCAAAGCCTCAGACCCTCATAGGCAGGGCTTTTGGGAGGAGAATGGAACAGGGGCGTGGATTAGTCCCCTGATGAATGTACAGCTAAAGGTGACGTAGGGCAGCAAAGCCTGGTTGGAGGATGTGGTTCACTGAGGCGTGGCCTGGCCGTGTCTATGCATTCCCTCCTGCCTTTACCTCCCTCTGCTTCCTGCTGCCAGGCCATGAGCTCTGCCCTGCCACCTTGCCTTGGAGCCAGCCTACTAAAGACTGAAACCTCTACAAACTGGGAGCCAAAACAAACCTTTCCTGCTTCGCATTGTGGGTGTCAGGTACTATGTCTCAGTGACAACGAAAGTGACAGCTGGCTTCAGGAGTTTCTATTTCTTGCCACTATTCCATCACTCTTAGGGCAGACTAAAGCTCCTCAGCAGACACAACTGCAATGTATAGCATTTCTAATACCTTTTTATATTAGTAACAGGCTTGAACATAAATTTTAAAGTTATTTAAGCACCTTAACATAATGACATTGATTTTAGAACAGTGGAAATGTTCCTACAACTAAACTAAGAAATTTAACTCAAGAAATAAGTAGATATTTAATGATGTTATTCTTATTTTATTTATGTATGTTTTCTCAAAAGAGGACAAGATGGCAGCAAGATATCAACTGTCCACAAGTAACTGTTATCACCAGAAAGTATTTTTATACTTAAGTATTCTGCTTAAGTATATGGGTTTTTCTTATTTTATCATAGTACAGAAAAAATTAACAAGAAAAAAACTAATTTTAAAAATACAAGAGTACATGCATATAGAATATTAAAAACAAAACAATGGAAAAGTTAGGAAAGTAAAATGAATCAGAAAATTAAGTAGTAAAAGAGATTTTACTAAATTTGCCAAAGAAATAGTACCAAAAAACCCCCTTTCAACAGTTTAAAAGAACTTTGGCATTATAACAGGATCTCTCAGGATATGAACACAACTCTGGCAATTATATTCTCTGCAGTGATTCTAGGCTTTGACTCTAATCATTACACTGGAGGATGGGATTTACTACATTAAAATAAAATTTACATAAAAAGATATAACATCACTAGACTTGGAAATGTGTATTAAAAGGAAATGATACTATGAAATAAAAATCATAACATTTTGTTGAACTAAAATAAATTATATACAAAGGATGATCAAAATAATGGTTAATGTTCACATTTAAAAATCATTACAGTCAAAGACATATTGCCATTAACGGCTCTTAAATACTCAGTGTCACTTCAAACACACTTATCTATCATTCTTGCCACTTTCTGAAGCAATTCTGGAAGTCCTATTCTTTGAGTGTCTTTACAATGTGTGATCAAAGCACAGTGAGTTGCACTGTCCTGTGTCATCCCACGGAAAGACAGTACAAGAACATTATGGTGTGTCCTCATCCCCCTTATTTACTGGACATGGGACCCTGGGCCTTCTGGCCTTTCTCCAAAGTCAAAATAACCATAAAGGACAAATAAACATTTTTAATTAATTCAGGACACTGAGGCAGCAAGGACAGCACAACAAAAGACATGAAAAAGGACTTTCAAAACTGCTTTAGAGACCGGCAAGAATGAAAGACTGTTTTCAAAGCAAAAGGGAATATTTTGAGGGGGATTCATGACTGTGTCTTTTACTGTAATCATTTTTTAAATTTATATATTAAAGATACCTTTGGTTGCTCTTTGAAAAATCTGTCTCTAAATAGAGGTTGCATTCTAAAAACTATTCTATAAATAATTGTTCAAAGCCAGAATTCTTTTTCACATAGAATATAGTCCAATGGTTTTAACATAGAATATGGTCCAATGCTTGAGCTGATGACATTACAGTTACTATACTTAAGCTGAACAGCCCTTTGACTGGGCTGTGACCCCACCTGGGATGGCAAGAGCAAACCTGGAGCTGGGGGCCAGAGATGTAAACAGGTAGGCAGAGTACTAGCAACTCCTCACGTTCAGGAAACTTCCAGGTCTACTGCTAGCCTGGTATTCACAACTGAGGGACAAACAATGGCTGCTCCTGCAAGGTCTTCAGGGCATCTGAACTTGGGATCTCCCTGACCTTCATGGAACTGTTTATCTTCAGGTGTACACAAATATGAAATGAGTTTCTTCCACTTAACTTTCCCAATGCAGACTTCATGAGAGTTAACTAACTTCACAACACATTAAATATACTATAGATTTATCTACTAACTCTTGGTCCTATAAAAGTCAAACCATTTTTAAGACACAACTATTAGGGCTGGGGATATAGTTCAGTGGCACAGTGCCTGCCTGGCAAGTACAAGGTTGTGAGTTTGATTCCCAGTAAAAAAAAAAAAAAAAAAGACACACTATTTTTAAAACAAAATTAAGAAACAAGAAAGATTTTAAATTATCAACAGAAATAAGATAGCAGAATTAAAAGAAGATGGATTTAAAGAATTAGACACAACTGATCTGAAAGTTCAGTTCTGTCACTTAACAGTTTTGTGACCTGAGCAAGTTATTTTCTCTTTCTCACTTTCCATTCCTTCACCTGGATACAAGGATGGTATTTCATGTCTCACAGGATTATACTGAGGGGTAAACAGGGCAAAAGCATATTTTGATATATGGTAAAGATTTAGGTCTCAATCACATGCTAGTGATATACCTCCCTTCTCCCCTTCCCAAAAACCTTCAAGCAGTTTTCCTTCCAAGTATATTATAAACCAGTTTCTTTGGATATGCTCAGATCATTTCATATTAAGAAAAAAATGTAGCTATCTTTGGGTTTTGTACATTCCTGACTTACATTATAGAATGTTCAACAGCTCCTCTGCCTCTTCATTCTAGATGCACCATCTCCCTGCCAACTGTGACAATGAAAAGAGTCTAAAGACATTTCCATTATATCCCCCAGGGAGCAATATTGCCTCCTGTTGAGAAATACTTAAAACTGTATTACTCTTTGTTTTCCATTATGGTAGCTCATAGGAGAAATCCATGTTAGACCTTGGTGTAAACAGAATGTTGTTTTTCTTATGGATAATGTGTATCCTTGTTACCAATCATAGTTTCAACTTTTCTTTGGCCCCTGAAAAGCTCAAAATCAAATTCATAGCCTATCTTTGATTATACTATAGAATTTACTGCATTAATTTATGTGTACTACATCTCTTGAACATTAATTTATCTTTCTTACCCTAAACTTAACTTTTTTTTGATTCTTAACTATTGTTCAGTATGTGGACAAAAAGACCTTTCTTGAATAATATTTAATATAACTTAATAAATAAGTAGGTTGTAATCTTTCCCAGCTGGTCTCATTTTTTATAATCCATTTTACCATTTCACAACAATCTCTTTCTGCTCAGCCTCGGTCCTCCAGCTTTCCCCTGCAAATGTTTACATTTACCCTCCCCTATCAGAGCATGTTAAATCCAATCATTTGAGTAAGTTATGTTAAATATATTATGATCTGCACAATTTTATGACTATATCCTTCTACATTTACTAGACACGTATTTCCCCCATGACAGGCATGAAATTCCAGATGCTGTTTATCCAGTAGCTATCCAGGCATAGTGTACCAGTGTGAAAAACAAGTGGCAGAGAGCTCACATCCTGTCTTTTCTCAGTGATGCTGGGTTTTCCTCACTAAAGCCTATTTCTAATGCAGGTCAAGTAGTATTTGGAATTTATTCTGAACCTCTTACGTGATAGATGCCAGAAAAATGGTCCATCTCACCCAAGTAACAGTTATGAAGGGTCCTACCTGGCCCACATCCTCATTACTTTTGATAGTATCAAAATAAAACATCATATCTCATTTTAACTCTTTACCTTTCTAAGACCTCACATCAGGTTGCAGGATGTGGGTATTACAAACATCAACAAGTGAGTGGATAAATTGAAGAAGGGGTGGGGAGGGGAGGGAAGAAAAGAAGTGCTGGGTGTGGGAGCGCATGCCTGTAATCCCAGTACTTGGGAGGGTCAGGCAGGAGGATTGCTGTGAGTTGGAGACTAGCCTGGGCCACAAGGTGAGTTCAAGGGCAGCCTGAACTGCATAGGGAAATCCTGTTTCAAAAGAAAGAAA
>NW_004955429.1:4432238-4486272 GCF_000276665.1 Chinchilla lanigera | reverse complement strand
ACATACAATATGGTGAACTTGAAAAATATGCCAGGCAAAAGACACAAAGAGTATATATATATTGCATTATATAAGAAGTTGCACTTATAAAAAATTCTAGAAGAGGCAAAACTAATGTATGGTGACAGAAAGCAGATTAGTGATTTTTTAGGGCCAGGGAGTAAGGAAAGAGTACTAGGAAACTTCATGCAATGATGATGGAAACATTTCTGATATCGTATCTTGATTTGGACAGTGGTTTAACAGGTTATACATTTGTGAAAACTCAAACTGTACACTTAAAATAGATACAAATAAGGCATTCTTGGTAAAATGCATAAACTAATAATGAGAAAGTATCATACAAATACAAATTAAAGGATATTTTACAAAATAAAAACTGAGTAGTTTTCAAAAATACCAAAGGCATAAAATAAAAGAAATAAAAAGGCTTTGAAACTGTCACAAAGTGGAAGAGATAAAGGGGACATGATAACTGAACGCAATGTAGGGTGCTGGAAGAGAAAAAGGACCCTGGTAAAAAAACTGGTACAACCCAAATATAGACAGTAGTTGAAGCAATACTATCACACCAGTGCCAATTTGTGTTTTATTCGTTGTATCATTGTTACGTAAGTTTTAACACAGGAGAAGTTGAATGAAGCATATGTGGAAATTCACTGTATTATATGTGTAACTTTTTAAGTCTAAAATTTTCTACAGTGTATTTTATTGTATATAAATTTTAACTCATTAATGTTATTTTAAAATTAAAAGAAAAATCATTAAGAAGTAATCCTATTCCCAGCTCAATTCTCCTTTTAAGCTCCTTAAATAATGTTTAACTAAGATTAAATATGAAAGGGAACTACTAAATCCTCTTTAGTATGTAAGTCAATTAAGCCTAGTTGATAAAAAAGTAAGCATTCTATATCTAAAAGAATCACTAAATTTTAAGTTACTTTTAATATAAATGGAGTTCATACAATGTTTACATCTATAGTAAAAGAATCTAATATCTATGACTTTCACATATAAGAACCGATATGCATTTGAACTTCAAAAAGTATAGCATCTTAGTTAATATCACTTAACAGAAAGGCATAGATATAAATACATTCATCCAAAAATTAAAACTTTTTTACCTCCTCTGTTTCCATTTTCTTCATCCTACATAATAAAAAAAAAATTCATTTATGAATACACATTTATAAACTCTTGGCAAATCACAGCAAGGTTCAACTTAATTCAAACTTCCCTCCCCAATATAATCCAATTAAAGCCTCACTAACAGTGCCTTTTGTCAGAAAGGCGGAGTTTCCACAAATAGAGAAAAGAAAGCTATGGGTGAAGCCAATTCAGCAGGAAGATATCAGGAGTTGTTTCTGACATGTTATGTGTGAGTTTCTAATGGAACCAAGAGGGGTCATCAAGTCAACAGTTGTGGCGGATGAAGCGCAAATTCAGGGATGAAGTCTGGTCATCACCTACTGTACTATATTGACCTTGGCAGAACCTCTAGGGCCATCACAGCACCCGAATTATCTATGTACATGGACTGGTTCCAAACAGCTCCATATTTCAGTTCTCACACTCAATACAAAAGTTTTATTTGGTCTTTTTTTGCTATCAAGCTGTCCTACTGCTGTGCAATCTATATCTAGCTCAGAAATTAGAAAAACCTTTAAAAAAAAGTATAAAAATACATTTATTCAAACATTTGCTGAGTTTCAACCATATGGAAGCTAACATGTACTGTAAAAAGAAAAACAGACATTTGATAATTTATTACATAATTTTTGACCTTTATTTTGGCTGCGGAACAGTTGTTCTGCTGCTGCTGCTTATAAGTTCTGTTCTGACGCTAGAAAGGCTGCCAGCTAAGTGACATAATAAAGACACTGTTGTATAAACTGCATATCTTTGATACAATGCCGAAATTGTTTTTAAATTCCTTTGGGGTTGGGGATACAGCTCAGTGGTAGAATGTTTACCTAGTATATGCAAAGCCCTGGGTTCAATCTCTAGCCCCATCAAAACCAAACAAACAAAACATCTTTGAAGTAAGTTGATAAAATGTCATAACTAAAATGAAAAATATTTCAATATATTTATTCCAGGAAAAAAGACTGAGACTTATTTGCAAGGACTTCTATACTAAATAACAGGTAGAATTTACTGAGCAGTTATAATATGTCAAGTCCTACTGTATCTTATATGTACTAAATCTTGTAATTATCAATGAGTTCATGAGAAAGGTGGTCCTGTTGTCTGTTATGGGCCTTATCACAGTCCCATAACAAGAGGGAGCAGTGGGCTCAAACGCTGGCTCCTCTGACTCCAAGGACTATGCTGTCAACAATTACATTATTCTACTGAAAATTTCTAGAAATATGTACAATAAGGATATATTTTTAACCTGTGTTTAGTAAAATTATCTTATAAAAGTGTACTGTCTATACACTTAACATGGCCCAAAGCTCTCATTCAAAACAAAACCCAAACAAAAAAAGCCCTCAACCCTAATATGTAATTATCAAATGCTATGGTATGTGACCTAATGCATAATTAGTACTACTTTAGACCTTTTAAGATAAACTAGATTGTCTGGACATCTAGTCAACAGTTTTACAGGAAATATATACATCCCAAGTCGGTAAATTTTAATTCTAAAACTAGCAGTTATTCATAATCGTTAAAGGCTATTAGGGATGTTTACAAAGAGACTATCCTGTAAGAGACATTTTACCAAAAAGATGCACCTAACAAACCTGTAATGAAAGAGTGTACTCTCTAGATACATGCAGACACTGCTTTTTAAACACCTGCACATTCAGATATATTGGCCAAGTTCAAGTACCAGGTCCATTATACGTCCCAGATCAGTTCTCTCTGTTACACGAGGCTAATAACACCACTTGCTCCACAGGATGTTGGTGAAGATGAAGTGAGATTAACTTTCATAAAGAGTTGTAAAGAACACAGCAAGTACTCGGTGTGTCAACTGCAATTATAATTACTACACACCCCCGTTTTTGATCTTATTGTTATCCTCTGAAGCAGATTCATATAATTCATGCTGACAAGCAGCTGTGTTTTAAAATTCTGACTCACCACATTATCTGGATGTATTGCTATCATCTTATGAATTTTCTATAACTAGAACAATATTTTAATCAGTTATTTCCTTTGTACATCCTTCCCAGAAAACTTATAAACTTTCTAGACAGTAAGGTAAGAGCTATGTTCGTATTAGAAAAACCTTAAGGAAGTCTGTAAGCCCTTGAAACACCGGAGTTTAGAAGTGCACGATCTTTCATAGAATATTAAGGTTTTTGTTCTAGAAGGTAGAAAAGTATCTAAAAAAACAAAAGACAAAATGTAAATATAACATTTAATTCTTTTAAGACAGAAAAAAGAAATGAAGGAAAGGAAAAATAAGACAAAATAGGAATTAACCTATTTTTTCAAGTTATTAATTATTTCTCTTACCTTATATGAAAACTGAATTGCAGACTCTGGAGGATAAACAATAAAATGCCTTAAAGTAAAACCAAAGCCTTGAGATGTTCTTTTCAACATAACTGTTTTGGGACCTGGCCAGGAGAATGTTTCATCTTCGGATGGTGATACAGTTTCACTTTGTTCTTTTCCATCTTTATTTTTTGATACCTAAAGTTTAAAAAAAAGTATTTGAAAATTAACTACATTAACAAAATATACTCCCTGTAAAAATTATATGTAAAAATGTAATACCTGCACATAGATAAAAGACTTGAAACTCTTACTTAAAAAGATGCACAAACCTCAGCAAATTGCATGTAATTTTATTGACCTATCAATCGGCGCAGGGATGGTGTCCTCCTTGGAAGTCACACCACTTGACTGCCCACACTAATTCTGCTCCCACCTTACAGCCCATTTTTTCCTCAATCTGCTTTACTTCTTCATCTACTAAATTTCTGAACTTGGGAGTATCCAGGCCTCAGTCCATGGCCTTCTCTGGCTACACTTCAGTCTTATGCATTAAATTCCTTCTACATGCAGGTGACTCACAAATACTTATCTCTAACCTGGACACCTCCCCAGTCAAACAGCTTTCTCAAATTTTATATGGAAGCACTCTACAAGATTTTAAATTACAATTCCAAGTTCATCCCAGGAGTTTTGAAATGTGAACTTTACCAAAAGGCAAACACTTTGCTTAATTCTATTATATTTTTTTACTACCTTCTACCACTCCTACCTTCTATCAATTCTTCCACAATGATTTGCTTTATACAAAGGTGAGAAGATAGCTAGAAAAAAATTACCCAAACAAATCTATAGTGACACTGGCTATGTAACTGAGTGGTTGGAATGTGAACAAAAGCATTGTGCAAGATACAAAATCAATATTATTTCTGTACATGCTAGCAGTAAGCAATTGAAAACTAGAATTTAAAAATATAAATCCCATCTTAAACATAAGATGGGATTAAAAGTGCGAAATGCTTAAGAAAAGTTTAAGAAAGATTTGTAAAACCTGCAAATTGAAATCCTAAAACACTACTGGGACATATTAAAGAATAATTAATGAGAAATATATCATGTTCATCTTAAGACTCAGTATTATCATGATGTTAACTTTCCCAAAATATTATCTAAATTCAATATAATCCCAATTGAAATCTCCGGAGATTTGTGTGTAAAAGTTGTCACCTTTTTCTAAAACTCACTTTATAATGCAAAGAACTAAAATACCCAAAACAACTTTGAAAAAAACCAAGATAAGTATATTTATAGGTATTCAAGACTTAAAAAGTTACAAAAAAAACTTACAAAGCTACAATAATCAAGACAGTACAGTGCTACCATTAAGACAGACCACAACATAGTCCAGCTGTAACCCCACAGCCATATGACAGAACAACTGAGCCTCTAGGTATTTACCCAGAAGTGTGAACATGTTGATTCTGCACAAGTACAATACAAATACTTAATCACAAACGTACTGGAACAACTGGCTGTCCATATGCATGAAAAAGGAAAGAACAGCAGCTTCTAACTAGCATTACATTCAAAAATTAACACAGTTTTTACTAAAGCAAAAGGATTTAACCAAAGCAAAAACCTTTACAAGCTTAGGCTCAGGTTTCTTAGACATGATGTCAAAAGATAAATGCGACTTCATCAAAATTAAGAACTTCTGATCTTTGAGAGGCACATAAGAAAATGAAAAGTTAAGCAACAGGAGACTGTATGTGTAAATGAATGCCTCATGAAGGACTTGTATCTAGAATATAAACAGAACTCTCAAAATTCAGTGATGAGAAAAAAATCTGAAACAAAAAATTGGCAGGTGATCTGAACAAGCTTCACCAAAGAAGTTATATGGATGCAAATAAGCACGTGACGAGACCCTCAGCATTAACAGTCAACAGAAAAATGCTAACTAAACACACAATGAGATACCTCTCCACACATATAAGAAGTACCAAAGCTATGAAGACCAACCGTGCCAACTGTAGGGCAAGATGTAAAACACCTGAAACGCTCAGATACTGTAGGTACATATCTAAAACGGTATGAAAGCTTCAAAAAACAGTGTGAAGCTGGGAGTGGTGGCGCATGCCTGTAATCCTAGCACCTGGGAAGCCGGGGCAGGAGGACTGCTGTGAGTTAAAGCCTGCCACAGCCATTGTGACGCTAGGTAAATACTCAAGAGAAACTTTAAGTAGATATCAATATAAAAACTCATACAGAAATATCCATAGCAGCTTTATCTGTTATAGCCATGGACTGTAAGATACTCCAAGTACTTACCAACAGGGGAACATATAAATAAACCATGGTGCACACAAACAATACAATATTATTTAATAATAAAATGAAATAAACTGCTGATACTCATCACTGTATATTAGTCATGCTGAGTTAAGGGCCTAGACCAAAAAAAGAATACGTACCACATGGCCACTTCTATAAATTCCTAGAGACATCCCCACATCTAACCTATCCTGACTGCAGTCAGATTAGCGGCTGGCTGCTTGGATCAGGGGAAGAATGAGGGAGCTTTGGAGGGTGATGAGTATGTTCATTCCCTCGTCCATGACAGTTTTTTCCTGGATGCATACGTGCATAAAAGCTTACAAACTGTAAGCTTCAGATCCATATAGCTGATTATATGTCAAACACACCACAGTAAAGATATTTCAACAACAACAACAACAACAAAGATGAACTGGAGGCTGGGGATTTAGCTCAGTGGCATAAGTGCCTGCCTGGTAAGCACAACGTCCTGAGTTCGATTCCCAGTACTAAAAAAAAAAAAAAAAAAAATGCAATAGAGCAATTTCCATGAAACTCAAGAAAGTGGCTATCCTAAGGAGGCAAACAAGAATACCCAATCACGAGGAAGCTAGGGCTCAATCCGGAAGATACACGTTTCTTCAACAGTACTGGTGACATACTTAAGAAATGTGAAGCATTCCTAAGAGTGTATTTTATATTATGCCATATAACAGCAATATGTATTGTATATAATATTGTATTTCTATCAAATATAAACATAAAAAGTAAAGTAATTCTATAATTTAACACTGCAAAAAATAACTTGCTAATCATTGTTTGCCATTTACCCTTGCTTTTTAGGTTTCTGTTTTCATCTTACTCAGCATTTGCATTTTCATTTTAGTACTGGGTAAGAATATGGGGTTTGGAGTCAGCAAGTGCTGGTCCTGGCTCTGCCACTGGCTGATTCTATAATAACGGACAATTATTTAACCTCACCAAGCTTCAGTTTCCTCATCCAAAAAAAAGTAATAATGTATATTAAATGAGAAATGCATACAAAACTGAGCATATAACACTTAATAAATACTAACTCTTTGTTTTTTCTCTGCAAGCACCACAATATTTACCATCTTCTCTAATTCTCTTCAAATTTATTTTTTATGGTAATTCTTCTCCTCTTTTCCCATACTAGGGATCAAACCCAGGGCTTCATACATGCCACTGAACTACATCCCCATTTCTTTTCTGATTTTTAAAATTTTTGAGACAGGGTCTCACTAAATTGTGTAGGCTCGCCCTGAACTGGCAATCGTCCTGCCTCAGCCTCCTGAGTAGCTGGGATTGCAGGCATGCACTACTATATCTAGATCTGGTATTTCTTTAAATCACAGTGTTTCACAATATTTTAACATATTCATGCATAAGATGTAGTGGAAAAATGCGTCAAAACAAATAATGGAGCCCTGGAGAGGAAAAAAAAAAAAACTGGGTTAGCAATCAGTAACGAAAGAAGAGGTTGAATTTTCAATAACCACCTGTTTTTCCTCAGTTTTTAGCTACCGGAGTGAACCAAAACTCTGAAGTCATCGACAGAGACTATGAATATTAGAAACTAATTACTGGTAAATTGACTGTAGTTTTTCTCCCTTTTGCAGATTTGGGGGCTTTTAAAGAGGAGGGGACCATAACACTGTCAAATAGAAACTACAGGAGGCCACTGTATAAATACAGTAGGCTCCTGCACCAGCCCCAGCAGAACAGATGAAAAATCACAATGTAGTCACTCATTCTCAAGTTCCACATCACCGAACTGAAATTGAGGTGTTCTCTGACAGCCAGAGAAATCAGGGGAGAAAGAGAACTAACATTTGCAAATAGGATAGTTTCAATCAGTGCAACAGTGAAGTTCCCTATGCTTTAATCCTTACATAAGTAAGTAACCTGAAGTTAACTATTTACTTTTCTGCTGTTCTCTTTCCTTGTCCCTCCTTTATAAGAAATGTAATTTCGTTTTTCAAGAGAGGTAGTTCAGGCTGACCTTGAGCTCACTATGTAGCCCAGGCTGGCCTTGAGTTTGCAGTAACCCTCCTGCCTCAGCTTCCTGAGTGCTAGGATTACAGTTGTGCACAACCACACCTGGAAAGAAATGTAACTTTGAAATCCACTAGTTTCTTCTGCTTTCTTTGTACTTTTTCTCCCTCTAAAAACAACCCCTGGCTGGGTGTGGTGGTGTACGCCTGTAATCCCAGCATTTGGGAGGCTGAGGCAGGAGGTTTGCTGCAAGTTTGAGGCCAGCCTGGGCTACAAAGTGAGTTCAAGGCCAGGGTGAACTGTACAGTAAAACCCTGTCTCAAAAACAAAACGAAAGGAAGCAAGCAACCAACCCCTTCTGCTCTGCTCATGTGAACACACTATTTTATGGAATGCAGTGCTGCCCAATTCTAGAATCACAAGTAAAACCAATTAATAAGACCTTAAAATTTGTGCTGAATTTCTTTTTTAGCAAGTGTCACAGACTGGGTGTTTTATAAACAACATAGATTTAGTTTTTATATTGTTGAAAATTGTAAAGTCCAACACCAAGGTGCCAGCAGATTTGCTGTTTGGTGAGGACCCTCCTCCTCACAGATGGCTCCTTCCTGTGGTGTTCTGACAGGGAGGAAGGGCGTGGTAGTTCTGAGGCCTCTCTTATAAGGGCACATATCCTATTCTTTAGGGCTCAGTCCTTCTAATCTAAATCATCTCCCCAAATCTTTACCTCTTATAAGCCTCACCATGCGGCACAGGGTCAGGATCGTAACACATGAATTTTGGGAAGATATGCATTCAGATCACAGCATATAGTGATACATTTTTAATTTTATAAGAAACTGCCAAATTCTTTTCCAGAGTGATTGTACAATTTTACACGCCTACCAGCAATGTATAAGTGATCTGGCTTCTCTACACCCTCAACAACATTTGGTATTGCCACTATTTTTTGTTTGTTTGTTTGTTTTCCGGTACCAGGAATTGAACTCATGACTTCGACTGCCAGGCAGGCGCTGTGCCGCTGAGCTAAATCCCCAGCCCCGCCACTATTTTTTATTTTAGTCCTTGTGATAAGTACAGACCTGCTATCTTACAGTGATCTTAGTACGTATTTTCCTAACGGTTGCTGATGAACATCTTTTCATGGGCTTCTTGTCACCTCGTTATGCATTTTTAAAGCACAGAAGACCTTAGTATTTAACCTAAATACATGAACCTTTTCATGTTAGACATAAGGAAACTGTACTTCAGATTTGAGAATTATCAAAGACTGCGGCTGGCTAGAACCAGAAAAGAATTAAAATGAGGTTTTCCTCAATGTGAGGCTAGAATATTTTCTCTGCCACATTATTTCACATTCTCTCTTCCACTTTATAATCTGCATAGATTCTTTTTTGTTTGTTTGTTTTGAGACAGGGTCTCACTATGTACCTCACTCTGGCCTCGAACTCAAAGCAATCCTCCTGCCTCAGCCTCCCTAGTGCTGGGATTACAGGTGTGTGCCATCATGCCTGGGAATAATCTGCATGGATTTTTGCTTCTAATAGGTCATTGATCTAATTTACTATCTTTAAATTTTTCTTTTATCTATAGGACTCTCATTTTAATTCTTTAAAAGCTATTCATGTATTAAATTTCTAGTACATTATTATGACTTCATCTCACAGCTCCCAAATATACTTCACATTTTCTTCTCTTTTAAATAATATGAGAAACTCTTAGATTGCCATTTCATGCTTCACGTTTCTGAATCAAGCTTGCTGGATATTGTATAACTGACTTTTTTACAGAAAAAGAAATGACAGGATAAAGAGTAAGCAATTTGACTTTTGCTTTCTGAAAAATGTTGGGATGAGACATAGACAGCTCAGCTGTCTCCCATCCATCTAGATGATCACACTGAGACCCCTCTAAACATCTATCTTTTCCCTGCAGAAAACAGGGAGGGTTACATTTTCGTGGGTCTATATCCAAAGAGAAGACGGAAAGAAATAGACACATGTGCCTTCTTCACTCCCACAAATCCACAGTGCCTTTGATCTGTTTGTAACAAAGGCAAACTGCGGGCCCACACAGTGAAGGATTTCATTCCCAGTCCCCGGTTTCTCCACTAGGACCTCCGCTGTGTGTATCACTACGCATATCGCCTTCCCACCACGACCAGCAACTCATATATCGGCAGCAGCCGAGGGCTGGAAGCTAAGCACGGACTGGAGCACCAGCAGTTAAACTCCTGTGGACTAAGCACTGCCATCGGAGTCCCTTAAAAGACTTCATAGCAAGGTCATCTGATTGAAGAACAGCTCAAGGTTAAGAAACCAAAATAAAAAAAAAAAAAGAAAAACTCCATGAAAATTAGATACAACAACTAGACAAAGCAAACTAAAAGAAGGGTGACAGGGAAAGTGTTAGGGGAAAACACCCATCATAAAATAATAAAAGTAATAACCACACATAAGGGAACATAAGCTGACAGACTTAACTTTTTAGGGTAATGGAAACGTTCTAAGAAATTGGGATAAAAGTGTTAGAATTATAAATTTGCCACAAACCACTGAAATGTACACTTAGAATGAGTGGCTTTTCTGTTTGTAAATTATACCTCAGTAAAGATGGTTTTTATGGAAAAAAAAAAAAAACAACGTATGTATGGGAGGTACAAAGTCTAAATTTTGTCCCAAGTGGAAGAGATATGGCTGTCACACAAATACACATAATAGTTATAAAAGAAGGCCTATATGCACAACAAATAACATGTCTTAAGCTATCATCTCTAATTTTTTATACTTGAAGAATGAGGTCAGCTTCCCAGTAGATTCCAGAAATTACTTGTGGTAAAGCATGAGAAAGTATTTTATATTATATTCACCTTAGAAGACATAATTTCATGGTATATCTAAAATTATAAGATTACTATTGCCAGCAATTGTATTATCAATACCAGGTACTTAGAGTAAAATCTCTATTTTCAGGGAAGTTCTTTTTCATACTGATACAATCCCTTTTCATGATGTCAGTTGCTGAGGAAACATAAGACTGAATTTCAGTGTGTGCGCTCATTTCTTTTTTCTTTTTTTTTTTGCTCTTTTCTATGGTTGAATTTTGGACCTACTGTGTTCTATCACTGGCTTCAAGCTTATCCTGTAATGCTGGGAAATGGCATGCACGGAGGAAATGCACAGCAGACCTCACAATGAGGCTGCCTGGGCCTGGACCCTTTACTTACTAGCTGCAGACTACAGCAGGCAGGCTGCTTAACACACACGAGCCTTGACTCCTTGGCATTAACAGAAGGATGGTAACACAGTCTGAGTATTCCTAAGGAAAAAATCCAAAGTCCAAAGTACATCAAAATTTGAGGCTTTTTTGAGCCCTTGCATAAAGCAAACAGTATTTAACTCTTTAAAAAAAAAAATCACAGAGGTTACTAATGCATGAAAACTTATTTCAAAAACCTATTATTACTTTTCAGACACTCAGGACATCAGTGTAAAAAGTATGGTTTGTTTAAACAGAATCTTGAAGAGCTATACAACTCTCATTGGATTTTTATTGTACTGGGGATCCCAGGGCCTTCTGCATGCTAGATAAGCGCTTTACGGTTGAGTTTCACCCCAGCTCAAACTTTCACTACGTTTTGACAAACATCACAAGTGTGATGAAGGAATGGGTTCACAGTGGATGAGTACGTCACCAAAATGAGCCAGCAGGTGACGTGAATCAGCCAGCCCGCCCACTTGTTCCACGACATGACACTAGTGACACAGGAGGAATATTACGGTTTTAATCAGATACTGCTTGTCTTTCAGATATTCCACAGTCCTAATCTCAGAGCAAATTATTCCTCACATATTGACATGAATTGATGGGCCACTTCCTTGTAAAACATTCGAATATGTACAGGAATCTGATGTTTAGAATTAAGCTCTTTTTTTGTTTAAATTCCAATTTAGTTAAAGTATGACTGAATATAATTTTGAGCCAGGCATGGTGGCACGTACCTGTAATCCCAGCATGCGGGAGGCTGAGGCAGGAGGATCGTTGCAAATTCGAGACCAGCCTGGGCTACAAAGTGAGCTCAAGGCCAGCCTGAACTGCATAGTGAGACCCTGTCTCAAAAAAACAAACAAAAGACTTGAATATAATTTTGTATATGCTTAAGTATGCCTGGAATCCTTTACATGCAGTCTGTGGGCTCTCTTGATTCTCCCCTATGTTGGCCAATCCAGTTTGAAAACAATTGGAATTGCACAGATGCTACACATCTATGAATATTTTCCCAAAAAGTAATTTCTGGTTTTCAGTGCATATTTAATATGACTAAAGACACTGTATTTAACACTCTCACAACTTGAAGATGAAAGGTCTAGGCGACTTTTATCCATAATATTTCTAATTAAACAAGTGAACTTTATTTTTCCAAATATAACTCAACTTGTAAATTTATTATTGACTTGAACATTTATTGGTAACATCTTTTATACAGATGACATGTATAAATTGACTGGGGATATGGGTCTTCTCTAGTGCTGTTTTGGTGTGGCTCCATTTCTACATTATTTTGAATTGCTGGTGTTTTACTATGTGATTTCCTTTTTTATTCAGGTTTCTAGTTTTTACTCTTTTACCTAGACAGTACATTTCTCTCTTCCCCTCTCCCACCTTCCTCTTCTTCTGCTGCTCCTCTCCCGTTTTCTTCTTTCTCATCCTTTCTTCTCTCTATATCCTCTCCCTTTCTCTCTCCCCCAGATCATATTTCAAAGACATCTTAAATCCTCACTTTTAAAATGTCACATTCATAGAAAATAGCAATTTTAAATCTAAGTATATTAAAAAGTTGGAAACAATCTTATGAAACATCCAGAAGTGTTTCATGAATGGTTTAGTTTTGACTACTGTTACAAGTTTCAAAGCTATTTCTGACTTATGATACATGTAATCTAGTAACAGTGTTATTAGTCTCACAAAATGATAAGCTGGCAAAAAAAAAATCACAATGTACTTTTCTTCATTTTTATGATCCATTCAGAATCACTTTCCAGTCAGATGCTTCAAGCTGTCTGTCGGTAGTGATGATACACTTAACTTATACTATCTAATTCTCTCCCTTAGTCCTCTTTGTAACAATAAATATTTGCATACCAGGGAAAAGTTTGGGTTAAAATTCTAAATATAGAGAAATTGATTTCAAAATTATAGTTGGAATAAGAATTCTTACTAGTCATAAGGCATTTAAATAACTTTTCTTAAAATCTGAAAGAACTCCTCTTTATTAATCTTATCCCAGAAGCAAGTATGACCGAATCTAACTAGAATATTTTTTGCATTCACTTTTTCTTCTTTAATAGCCTGTGACATTATTTTCTAATTCTGTTACTGAAATACACACACACATTACTACAGAAATGCTGGGACATGTGAGATCTACCTACCTGAACAAAGAAATAGAAGAGGGTTTGATGGACAGCTGGCAAGTTTCTACTTGGGTTTATTTATTTTCACTGGTGTATACAATTCCAGTGTGAATACACCAAATCTTATTTAGCTACTCCCCTGCAAATGGAAATAGGAGATTTTCCCCAGATATTTTGCTATTACACAATTTCAAAATGTTGCTAATTTTACACCATACTTTACACCACAATTTCAAGGTATTCAAGGTATGATTTCTTTGGAGTTTACGTATGTTTACAGAGTACTGACATGATTTAAAGATACTGAGCCGGTAATAGGATATGTCTTGGTAGTATGATGCCACAAGGCGGCTTGTTAATATACAGTAAGTTTAAGATGTGTGATCTGGACTGCAGCCATAACCAGTCACTAGATGAGTCTACCTGTTTCCTCCCAACAAGAGACTCAGGTTAGGAAAAAGCACCTGCCTTTTACACAGGCACAGGCTTTGCTCACTATTTTACTCTTCAAGTTTCAATCACACTCCCTTAGAACTACTCTTAAAGAAATTAAAATAGTCTGTTTTTATTTTTAAATGCTGATAGCTTTGGCTTTAAAGAAAAAATGAAAATATTTTACAAGGTGTTTTATATACATTAAGTGCATTCAAAGGATCATTTCCTGAAGATCAGAAAGCCTAAATTCAATGTAATAAAGGACAAAAATTTCTTCTTGAAGATACATCTCTGCTAAAAACTTCTCAAATATTAACCATGATACATGATACCAAAAATTCAAATTAATAATTATCGTATTAAACTACTATTACAACTTTAAGAGGTAAACTTTTACATTTGAAACAATGACAAAACGTTCAACATCATTGGTCATTTGAGAGATGCAAATTAAAAGAACACTGAGATTCCAACTCACCCCAGAAAGAACGGCTATCATCAAGAAATCACCCAATAACAAATGCTGGAGGGGCTGTGGGGAAAAGTGAACTTCTCCACTGCTGGTGGGCATGTAGACTGATGCAACCACTGTGGAAATCAGTGTGGCGAATCTTCAAAAAACTAGCATCAGAGGTCCCATTTGACCCAGCTATTCAGTTATGCAAATTCATTTCAGGCAACAACTGCGGACATCACTCAAGGACACTATGTTTGTGATGACTTTCTTCTATTGTGACTATCTTTGTAATTGTGTGTTTAAAAGGGAAAAGTTATATTTTCAATCCATTTAACACCAAGAAGATAATAAAATGCAGGGGTGTTTTGATAATTGTAATTGTTGAAGATTTTGATAGAGACAGGCTATTTCCTACATTGCACACTTTATTTTTCTATAAACTGTATTTCTAGGTATTTTCCCAGAACTGAAAACATAGCACTGTGATATACAGACACTCATGTTTATAGCAGCACAATTTGTCATAGCAAAATCTTGGAAGCAACCCAATTGCCCACCAACCGAGGAATAGATAAAAAAAGATATGGTATTTTTATACACTGGAGTACTACTTAGCTATAAAGATGAATAAACTTGAGATACTTATAGGAAAATGGATGTGACTTGAGATCATACTCATAAGTGAAATAAATCAGTCTTGCATGTGTAAACATCATACTGTTTCCCTAGTGTAAGAAACTGAAAGAGTAAGTAAGACCCAAAATGTATAATAGCTATTGTGAAATGGGAAGAAACTATTCAAAAGGAAAGAGAAACTGGAATGGGAGAAAGGAGAAAACAAGGAAGGGAAAAGGAAAAAATAAATAAATAAATGTGCGTGTGTACACACAAGATAATGACAGTTATACTACTAATTGCTATTAGTTCATTGAAAAGAAAAGTTTATGCCTATATCGTTTGATCAATTTTTTGTGCCTATATCTTGTGAGCAACTACTTTGAAGATAACAATACGCAATGTACTGACTATTGTTCCTCTCCTACATTGGTGTTTTGAAATTTTACACCATTATTTTTGTTTTTTTCTTTTCTTCAAAACAATGAATCCCAGAGGAAAATATACATCAAACACTGTCTTTTTCAATGAAGACTTCAGTAACTTACACACAAAGATGCAATCTGAACATTAGTCAAAAACAAGACTTTCCAGACACTTATCAGTTTCCCCCCTGAACACCTTCTGAGTGCACTGGCAAGAGCTTTGCAATGAACAGCTGACTGCACTGAGACTGCCAACATCACGTAAAATTGCTTTCTATGTACTTTTGGTTGTCTCGTGAAGGCCAGTGCTGGGGTCTTTGTTCAGTGGTAGAACACAGACTACAATGATGAAAACCCAAACACGTTTAAAACAGAAAAATATGATACTGTCATTTTAGTCACTCAAGTCCTTCTCCCTCAACCAATCATGCAGCAGTACTACTTCAACAAGCATTAAAATTTCTGTTCAGTTCTGTTTTCCTTCCCTACCTTTTAGTAAGCATGCAACTTTCTGAAACAGGAACAGAACTAACAATAAAAGGAAATAATTTGCCAATGCATATTTTTCAAAGTATCATGATAGTTAATACCGCATATGTCAAAACATTCAAGAATCAGATCATAGTAGATATTTGTAGTTTAATACAATTTGCACTGACCCAAGCAATTTGCCCATCTTTTAAGTGTATCTGAAAAATGAAGGAATATGGTTTGTTTGTTTGATTTCTGTTTTTTGGGTTGTTTTTTTTTTTTCTGGTACCAGGAATCGAACTCATGACCTCGTGCTTGCCAGGTAGGCGCTGTGCCACTGAGCTAAATCCCCAGCCCCAGGAATATGGTCTTGGTTAACATTCTTTATCTGCAGCTAACTGGCTGGAAAATATCTATTAGTTATAAAGCTGTAATGACGCAATGATCATTTAGTACAACAAACTTCTCTTTTCCCAAGTATAATGCTTTACTGATAGAACTATCTTCTTCAATACGGAGTTAATCAGTTCCTAAAATATCATTCTGTGAGGTTTTCCAAATTATAAAGGACTGAACTTTCAAAATATTTTTTGCTAAGAATTTCTGCAGAAATTAAGCCTCTCATGAACAATGCTCCTTATCAGCAGAGGACACTGAAGAAAGTAGTACACTAAAATTAATTGGAAAAAGCATGGCTTCACGTGTTACACACAATGAAATCAAACGATAATTCTCATATACTTCTACTGGGAGTGCCATTTTCCTAGGCCCTTAACTGCAGAGAATCCTACCACTGTACAACGTTCCTACCATGCTGTAATTATTTGTTTATACATCTATCTTAATCACAAAGCAGACTGATGTCCTATTCTAGTGTCCAACAAAAAATTTTAACAGAAAAGTATGGCCTTAAAAACTGAACTAAATTTATAGTAATAAACAAATAAGGTTTATATAAAACAAAGACAATATAAATGAAGAGTATTACTTTAAAAGTTTATTGAAGAATTACTCCTATTTACATATTTCCCCATTTTTCTCATTTGAGCTAGTCAATTGCATATAGCACCATTTCACATCAAAGATTTAGAAATTGGTAAGTATAGATACTACTTTTGACACATTATCTTAAAGATGATCTATGAGGTGTGATTAAAAAAAATACAGTGGATGCTTAATTTCTTAAAAATTTTATTATAATAAGAAGACACATGGCCACTTACCCCCTCCAAATCCCTCCCCCTTGCTTCTAACACACTTATCCTACCATTCTTGCCACTTGGCGAGGCTGTTCTGAAAGTCCTTTTTTTTGGTGTCTTTAGTTATACTGTCAATCTATTTCAATGTCCTTCAAAATATTTACTTTTCCTCATCATTTTGACTTGGAGGAAGAGCCAGAAGTCCCACGGTGTCAGATGTGGTGAGGAAGGTGGCTAAGGAAACACTAGTATTTTTTTGACCCTGACTTTTTTATGGAGGGCATTTGGCAGGAATGTTCACTTGTACTTTGGAGCACACCCCATAAAGACACAAAATACTTCCACAACTGCTTCAGAAAATGGCAAGAATGTTGGGATAACTGTGTTCAAAATGAAGGGGTAGTATTTTGAGGGGAATTAATGGCAATGTATTTTTTTACAGTAAAGTTTTTAAAAAAGTTTAAACATTCAACATAGATTTTCATCATATCACTACATAATACAGATTTTTAAAGGGTATTTGTGATGTGAATAAAATCTACTATAAACCGGAGAATAGACTGCATTTTAAGGCATCTCCTTATATCTTGGGTAGTTAAGAGTCATCAAATTGAAAGCTGACCTTAAATTTCAGGTCATCCTAGGCACCAATCAATAATGTAGTATCCTCTGAACAGACATAAACAATATCAAGCTAGGGAAAATATAGGTACAGAAGGTCAGAACCAAATCATGTGGCTTCATTATTTAGATTTGAAGTACCACGATAATATAGAAGACTTACCTTGTTAAATGTACGTAAGTTTCCCAATATAACTTAATTTCAAATATAGTATCAGTAATATCATATCAGTAACCAGAGTTAATAGTGAACTCAAATTTCATCAGTTATCACTTTAATAACTGCATAATTTTAGAGAAATTTATAGCTAAAGTAAACTTGGAGATCACCTAATCTGAGTCATTAGAAAACATACCCCTGAAATGTGAAGAGGTTAAGTAAATGCCTAAAGTTACACAAGTACTGGAGACAACTATTCACTGCAGTGCACATTGAAGCAGGATAGAACTGGAAGATAGTGCCATTTCACTGGGTCAAGACTAAATGGAAAAAAAAATCATATAAGGTGCTGAAATGGTTTTCACTTCTGTAAAATACAGGCCTCTATAGGCCTGATAGGATAAAGACACTCCCCTAATTATCCATTTACTAATCAGTTCTCAGTGGATGTAGATTGTTACTGTTTTGATATTTTCTGGAAAGCAAAGGCATCCTGATACCTAAGATCAGCTCCACTATGAAGGAAGTTCAGGTAGAAGAGTAGCAGAAGTACCTAGGATTGCTGAATCTTGAAAGATATTTCTTTTCCTTATCTCACCCAAAATCTATGAAAGATGGCTACAAATAAAACAACCCACAAAATATCAACTTTACAGAGCTGATCTGTTTGCTGAAGGAGGCAGGGGAGTTTACAGAAAAACCTGTTCCATCCTGCTAATTCCTTGGAAATTCTAACAGTCTGCTCAAGAGTTTTAAAATTGTAGACCTAGTTCAAGCAGTTTATTTTTCAAATATAGACGCTGAGGCCCAGAGAGACTTGCTGATGGTCTCACCGCCAATTAGTGACACAGCTTGGACTATTACCAGAGTTTCCAGTCTCTTGATCCTGGAACTTTTCCACCACACCACACCATTAACATTGTCTTAGCAATCTGTAATAGCTAATGGGTCACATACCAATTTTTTCCTGTATAGTTTATATATACATATTTATTTTAGAGACAAAAAAGAGATTAAAAAACAATAAAAATAATACAGAATTTCAAAACAAGATCAGAAACTATCAGTGGTTATCATATTGCATATTGTTATCTTCAAAGTAGTTGCTCAGATTACCAGGTACAGGCATGCAAAATAGATCAACAATATAAGCACTAACAGTTCCTTTCAATGAACTAATAGAAATTAGTAGGATAATTATGTTAGCTATCTTGTGTATATATACATTTCTTTTCTTTCCCTTCCTTCCTTTCTCTTTTTCACCATCCCAGTTGTTCTTTCCTTTTGAGCAGTTCCTTTCCTTTTCACTATATCTACTGTACCTTTTGGATCTTATTTATTCATTCAGTTTCTTATACTAGGAGAGAATACAATGTTTACACAAGTGAGTCTGATTTATTTCACTTATGAGTATGGTTACATTTATGAAATACATAATATTAATGCTCATTAAAGGTAAACAGGAAAATAAAACTAAGCAAAAAAAAAAATTTATCATTCCCTCTACTGTTGTCAATATCTGGTATATATCCATATCATTCCAAAACTTTTCATTTGTGAAAATATACAAAAGCACATAAATTTGTCTCTAACCTATCTTCCTTTAATATTTTATAACTATCCATATTAAAATATATATGCCTACATCATTATTTTTAAATACTACATGGTATTACATCACATGAACAAATCATGCTTTATATATTCAATCTTTGTAATTATGGCTATATACTGTTCACTATATTTTCATGTTACCGCTTCTGTTATTATTTTCACTATAACCACTTTCTAGACCACTGTCAGTGAAAAATCACAAGTTTATTTCTAATATTAAATACAAAATATCAAAGTGGAAGCCATAAAGAGAATGAAATCAAAATTCACTAGCAACATAAAACTGTTATGACCATATTTCAGTTAATACTGGGTTATTTTTAAATTTTGGGCAAAAATGCTAAAGTTTAAAATAATTATTGTTAGCCGGGAGTGGTGGTGCACGCCCATAATCCCAGCACTCAGGAGGCTGAGGCAGAAGATACTAGTTCAAGGCCAGTCTGTGCTACAAAGTGAATTCAAGACCAGGCTAAGATGCTTAGTGAGACCCTGTCTCAAAAAGGCCAAAAAAAAAAATTATTGTTTTAATTTTTTATTCCTTTCATTATCTGTGAGGCTTAATATCTTTGCCTGTAATATCCTATTCTTAGGATCCTCTAATACGAATAATATAGTAAAGAATCTCTCTGGCTTAAAATTACATTAGTTCATGGTGCCACTAGAATTCAGAACACAGTTTCCATGCATACATTATGAATGAATGTTGGCAAAAATGTCTTAAAACATGGTAGCAGAAATGAAAGCAAAATCCCTGGGAACTGGAAAGGGAGCTAAAATACACAGGAACCCAGAGGTTATCACCTGCGGTAACAGCTCCTCTGAGAGAGCAGATAACCCACCCCTAAAGTAGGCTGAGCAAACTGTCTTACAATCTGATTAGCTGAGCACAGGGACATAATTCTGTGTGGAAACAGAGTGGGTCCAGCTTCAAGCTCAGTAAAGGCAAAGCACACAAAGCTGAGCTCGCAGCACCTGCAGTTCCCTGGAGAAAGACAGCCTTCGGAGATGGAGCAGCTGGGCTGCCAGCCAATTTCTAATGTGGTCATGCACGGTTCCTTTAGGCCCTTTCCAATGTATCTTTATTTTAAAGTCAAGTTCAACTGTGCCTTATTTATTTCAAAAACCAAGCTAAGTAAAAAATCCAAATGCAGGAAGTATTCATTTTATAATTTGTTCACAAAAAATTGTACTTAAATATCGAAAAAGTATTTTACATACATTTTAGGTAGTGGAGTTTCATATCTCAAGGAATTTTAATGTAAGTCTTTTGGAAAACAGTAAATTATTTTAATAATTCCATAGTTTATGTCTTATAAATACAAGTACCTTCCAACACAATATATTTCTAGAAATATGCCATAAAATGTATCATTTTAATATATAATATTTTTTACATGGAAGATGTTTTAATTAGCTGAAACATAGAAATGACCCAACAATATTAGAGAAGCAAAGATTTAGCAACTAAAATTGCTGAAGTTACTTACAAAGGCAAGCCATTTGATCTGTAAATTAAATGTAAACACACAAGCTGTACTTTATCCAAGGAGCATCTTACATGGCTTTGCTTTGGTAACAGTGCAGGTTTTATGGTTGCAGTGGATGCCACAGAGCATTACTTTAAATAATAGCTGGCTGGACCATCTCAGAAATCGAGTTTTGGGTTTGGTAGCTGATGTCAATATTGTTATTACTGAAATTTGGAATGGTACTCCAAGGGAAGGATATAAGTTTAATCTTTGATATAAAGGTTTGAAAGCACCAGTGAGGTATCACGGGAGAGACTCTGCAGTTGGTTATGAAAATGAATCTATGCTCAACAAAGGGATCTGGAGAGAGGAACCAGCCTATAATACCAACGGCCACAGAGTGGATGAAAACATTTGCAGAAAGTAGAGAGAACATGGGAAAAATTCTGGTACAATTCTTTTCATGAAATCATATAAAATTTAATTCAAATTTTGCTTCAGTGATTCTAATTTCCACAAGAAGAAAGTTTTTCTAAGAGTCTGCCTTCTTATAAATTGGTCCTATTTTTTGAAAATTCATCAATACTGAAGTGGCAATTCCACTTATTCTCTGGATCTTTTCTCTTTAAAAATCTTTATATCCAAGTAGATATTGCAAATGTAGAAAACACTTAATATTAAATATTTGATATTTAATTCTTAACAGTTGCAAAAATGAAGGCTTGGAAACTACTCAAAGAAAGTATGGAATTTTAACACTGCATTCAAAGAAATCTGGTGATTTAAAGTTCTTATAGTTAGTGAATGATAAGCAAAATATCTTGATTAGATGTGTCACAAAATGAAAAACCTAAATGGCCAGTAAGTATAAGATGCTCGCTTCATCTGGGATTAGGAAAATGCAAATTAAAACAATAATGACATACTACTACATATCAAAATAAAAACAGTTTAACTGGTAATTGTTGGCAAGGGTTGCAGAGTAACAAGATTTCTCACATATTGTAGAGATAATAGAAATGCATACATATAAAGCTATGGGCAAAAATGTTCACAGTAGGTTCATTTGCAATAATCCAAAACTGGAAGCAACTGGAGGGCTGGGGATATAGCGCACTTGCCCGGCATAAACTAGGCACTGGGTGTGATCCCTACAACAGGGAAGGGAGAAAGCAAGGGAGGCACGGAGTAGAGCAGAGGATGACTAAAATGTGACGGGGGAGGCGCAGTACTGGGGTTGGAACCCAGGGCCTTCACACTCTGCCACAGGCCCAGCTCAGTTTATATTTTGTTTGAGACAGGACCTCGCAAAGTCACCAGCTGCCCAAGCTGGACTCAAACTTGAGATCCTGCTGCCTCAGCTTCCCGCAGTGCTTGGGATTACACGCATGGTGGCTGGCCAAAATGTGGTCTCATCTTAAAATGAACTACTGTACATATTTTCTTAATTATAGCTAATACAACAAGATGGATGAATTTCAAAGATAATGTTGACTCAAAAGTGAAAAAACTTATACAACAAGGTACATACAGTGTGATAATTTTGAGATTAAAGAGGGTGGGCATGGTGGTACATGCCTGTAGTCCTAACTCTGGCAAGGCTGAGACAGAAGGATTGCTGTGAGTTTGAGGACAACCTGGGCAACCTAGTGAGTTCAGTGTCAGGCTGAACTGTATAGCAAGACCCTATCTCAAAAAAAAAAAAAGAAAAAAAACTGGTGATGAACTGAGGTAGTAATTACCTTTAGAGAATAAGATAATGACCAGAAAGGACGAAACTGAAGTTTTGAGGGGTTGTTAATATTCCAAATGTTTATCTGGACCATGAACACCCAGGTGTGATCACTTTGTGAAGTTCCCAAGCCATACGTTTATAATTTATGCATTTATTATATAGTGCTATATTTCAATTTAAAACATTCACAAAAACAAACACGAATCTAATTGTCACTGTTATGCTAAAAACCCAACAAGCTTCCCACCACCCTGAGAAGGAAATCAAAAGCCCTGCTTTTCCAGACCTCTGTGCCTGCTGGATCGATTTTGTACTTATCCTCTCATTCTTCTCCCCTGTTCACAGCTTTGCTACACAATGCCCTGTTACCTCAAATCCCGTCACACAAAGCTGTCGGGTCTCAGGAACTTTATGCTTGTAATCAACCCTCTCTACCTGGAATGCACATGCTTGAAGTTTCTATCCACAGCTGGTTAAGGGTTCTGTTTACGCCTCACTTCAGAGAAGTGACTTCTCCCACCTTCTCTAGTCTCCCTATCTCTTCATCCTACTCTATTTTTCTCACAGCACTTACCCTACCTGAAATATTCTATATTTATTACTTACTGATTTATTGTCTAGACCCCCACTTGGCCCTAGTTGAAGTGAAGGATCCCAAAGAGCGAGAGAGCTGTTTTGTTCACACTAGAACAATGGCAAAAAGCAGGTATGTGAAAAATTGTACTGGATAAATAGGAAATAAATACTTTCCTTTCCTGTAAAGGATATTTTTTACCTATAATAATCTATCCATCTATCTACTTACCTACCTATCTTTGTCCGTGTGTTTAATATTTGCCCTACTCACCATTCCATAGCCAGGCCCTACCCAGGTACTAAAAAAATATTTGTAGAAGCAAATATTGTATACACTACACCACTGGAATGCTTTTTCCCTAATTCACTATAAATATGTATTCTGACACTGAAGCTACAATCTAAACACAAAGATTACTGCCAGAATTAAGTTCCTTTGCTCTCTGGGCCCTAGATAATGTTCTCCTACCCTCACATCCCTAAGTCTGGAGTGAACATTTCAACAAAATTATTTTTACTGATTACTATGTATAATAAGCTTCACATAAATTCCCACCGACCTGTGCAGAAGCCTGACTTGCAAGGTGGCCCTCAATAGGTATCATGCACCTTGAGTCTTAAGAATGTTCTCATCTTTTCCTAACTGATAAAAATAGTTCAATTTGCCTAAATTGTTTGTGTAAATAATGTGATTAATGCTGAACTCCTGCTTTCCTTATGGGTGTCTAGAATTTTGGCATGTGCTAGGTAGGCATAAGGCATCAATGTAATCAGTCCTGACTAAAAATCTTGTCTTGAATGAGTCTCCTTTGTATACAACACTTCACATACACAGTAATAGTTTGTCGCCAGAGGAATTAGCACATCCTGTGTGACTCAACTGGGACAGGACTCCTGGAAGCTTGTGTATGGTTTCCTCTAAACTCTGTCCCATCGACTTTTTCCTTGTCACTTTGCTGATTTGCTTTGTGTTCCTTCACTGTAATAAATCATGGCTGGGGACTACTATATAGTGCATATACTGAATTGTGTAAGCATCCTAGCAAATCAATGAACTGGGCATATTTGGGGAGCGTCCCAATACATTTTCCAACTCTGATGTGAATTATAATCAATTACAAGGACAAAAAAAAAAAAAAAAGAAGACGGGAACAGTGATCCCTGCTTTCCCATATTCACGCCTATGTGTAATTCCCATCTCGCGTGTGAGCTGGATCTAACGCTTTGCTTCTAATGAAACGAATTCCATAAAAGTGGTAATACGTCACTTCCAAGGTTAGGCTCCAAAACGCTGCGACCATTATCCTACTCATACTTTCTGATTCTTCTCCCTTGCTTTTGCTTTTTATGAAACAAGTTGCCACACTGTGAGCTGCCCTCTGGAGAGACCTACAGGGACAGAAACTGAGGGCAGTCATTACCCACAGGCCAACTTAAGAGCTGACGACTTGAGTTCAACAGCCACTGTAAAACTAAGATTCACCACCAACAGTGGGGCCTGAAAGCAGATCCCTCCCCAGGCAAGTCCTGAGACTGCAGCCAGGCTGACACCTTGATCACAACCCTGAAGATGCTCCAGGCCTGAGGAACCCTGTAAGACACACCCAGATTTCTGATCTGCAGATAGCAATGTTGTTTTAGTGACTAAGCTTCAGGAGTCATCTGCTACTTAGCAACAGATAACACACCACCATGTAAAACAACTAAACATCCAGACAATACAGCATCTATGAAACAAAGGCTTCCAGACTGTGGACATCAGGCCTATGATACCAGAAAGAAAGGAAATACGCCCCAGGACCACCCTCACTTACTGCTAGAAAGGTGAAGGCCTTGGTGCAGGGAAAAGGAGCCCAGACTGGTAAATTTAAGTTCACATAGTAGTGTCCAAGAGACTAAAGAAGCGCAGAGAGAGGGAGGGGAGGGGAGGGGAGGGAAGGGGAGGGAACCAAACCTGCAGGGTCTTCCTCACCCCTGTTTCTAGTTTAGCAGTACTAATGAGCCTATGTGCAAACAGGCTTAGGAGAGGATGAGCCTCAAAGGAAGAGAGGAATCAATCCCTGAAACTCAACAGAGGGTTAAAAATTGTGTCTGTTCTTACCAATAAGCATGAGAACCTTGTTAACTTCATGGGATACCAATAAATTACTCATCAGAGTACCACTGCCTCGCTAGTGGGGCAAAATGAGAGCTACACTAAAAGTGATCTGGTCCTACCTAAAACTTAAAAATAAGGCCAAAAAAGGAGAAAGCGGGATTCTATCCCAGGAGAATGGCAAGGCCTGGCTAACATACACTGGTATTTAAGAATATGACTGAGGAATGTTCTGAGGTGGCAGAGCAAGGGGATGGGTATGATTTGAGTTTAGATGTCCCCCCACTTCCTCATGTGGTCATAGGCGGGGCTTTCTCAGAGGTGGCTGAATCTAGAGTATGTGATGCTGGGATTAAGGGTGTGTGACTGGTTTGGTACAGCACTAATCCTGGACACAATATAAGGGACAGAAAGAGGCTTGTCTTGCCCCCTTGTTGCTTTGCTATCTTTTGCCTGCCATGAACTGTTTCTCTTCTGTGATTCCTGTCGGCTGAGTCACCCTGCCTTGGAGCCAGCTGCTTATGGACTGAAACCTCTACAAACTGTGAGCCTTTGGGTGCCGGGTATTTTGTCTCAGCATCAAGAAAAGTTAACTAATAATTTGGTACCAGAGAAGTGGGGTCATTGCTGTGACTATACCTGACCATGTGGTTCAGAAGCCTTTGGAACTGGTTTATGGGAAGAGTCTGGAAAGGTTTGGACATGCTGGCTGAAAGAGCTGCCTTGGAAAGCCTTAGGCTGTTCTGTATAGGAGATTCTGGTCAGAGCTCAGAAGACTAAAAAGCTGACAGAAATCCTGCCAGTAAAGACCAAACTTGGGAGGTTTTTGCTGGGAAGAAAGATTGCATTGGCTGCTGCACTCAGACAATGTGTTATGGTTTGGCAGAAAGTTTGTCTGCATTTTGCTCATTTCCAGAGACTTTGCCTGAGGCTGAGATTAAGGGTGGTGGACTAATTAATTTTGTAGAAGAAATTTCAAGGCAGTCAAATGTTGAGGCAGTGGCATGGCTACTGCTGGGGGCTTTTAGCCAGATTTAAATTGAAAATCAAGGGCAAAGAACCCAGGAGAATGATTTAAAATGTTTTGAATTTGGCCAGAAAGGAAATTTCAGTACAGCTATGGACTGAAAAGACAGAGCAGAGATCTTGATTGCTGAGAAGGAACAGGAGAATAGAAAAGATAGACTGAAGGCATCACAAGAAGCAGCAGGACTCCAGGCTTTACAGCCTCAAAATTGCAAAAATGAAAGGGTTTGCTTTGAGAAGACAGCCTCAGAGCACCATGTTCCAGGATGGTGGTGACCTAGAGAATTTGTTCCTTGGGATTTGGTTCACAGACACTGGACCCCTACAGCCAAGAGAGAAGGAAGCCTGGCTACTGCTTCAGCTGTCAGCAGACCTTGGCATCATCCATGTGGTGCTGGTTTTAGGCACATATAGAATACGAGAGTTATGGAGTCAGGAATGATTCCTCCCAGACTTCCAAAGAAGGCCTGGAAGGGGAGGCAGTACGCACTTGAGAAGGCAGTGTTTCTGAGGCTGTGAGTGTGAAGCCAAAGGTGTAGTGCAGACTCCAGAATTTTGAAGAAACCAGGAAAGTTGACTGTCCAAGGAAAGCTGCAAGAAGTGAGCAAAGCCAGCCAAAGAAAGAAGCCACGGGAGCAACAACCACCAGAAGAGCCAAAGGGGCAGAGGCACCTAAGCCTTTTGGACTTCACAACCTGCCACAGATTGCCAAGCACACTGGAAGGAGAACTATAGGATTTAATGTTTGTCATGCCGGATTTTGGTCTTGCTTTGTTCCTATTCCTTATTATCCCCGTTTGTAATTTTTGGAATGGAAAGGTCTATCTTGCGCCACTGGATGTTGGAAGTTTTTATTTTCTTTTCATTGCAGCTAGGAGTTTGCCTTAAATCTCAGAAGGCTTTTCAGCAGTGCTGCAACTGTTAGGATTTTGGGAACTCTTAGAGATGGGCTAAATGCCTTCTGCGTAAAGGAATGTACATGAGTCTTTGGAGAGCCAGTGGCGGAATGTTATGGTTAGTGTTAGGTTGTCCCCCCAAGGCCTCATGCAGTCATAAGTGGGGCTTTTTCTGAGGTGGCCAGATCTATAGTGTGTGATGCTGAGAATAAGGGTAGGTGATTAATAAATCAGTCCACTGACTGGTTTGGCACCTGCTCTAGTCCCAATAGCCTGGATACAACATAAGGGACAGAAAAAAGCTTGCTTGTTCCTCTTGTTGCTTTGCCATCTTCTGCCCACCATGAACTGTTTCTCCTCTGTGCCATGCTGCCTTGGAGCCAGCCAATTATGGACTACAAACTGTGAGCCAAATTAACCCTCTCCCCTTTAATTTTAGGTGTTGGGTATTTTGTCTCAGCAACGAAAGAAAAATGAGTAAGACAGGGATATAATATAAAACTGAATAGAGGTTAAAAAGGAGGCACCCTACACTGACACAGACTTTAACACTAAGACAAGACTTTGGTGGAGGCCCACATACACTACTGGGATGGCTCTAGGAAGCTTGGAAAAACTGAGATCCCATATTACATAGAAATGCCAGAACTATGATGGCAGACTACCAAAGTGGCGCCTGCTTTTCTAAGATGCGGTGTGCTGTCTGTCCCCATCAGCCACCATGGAGAGTGGATGGTACTGCTACAGGTGTAGCCTTCTTAAGGAGCGATGAGGATGTTAGAACTGTAGAACAGAAAGCCAAGCAGCAGCATCTAACCTTTAGTGTCAGAGTGAAATTCAGGAATAAATATCAAAATCTGAATGGTGTCCAGGGACCTGACCTGAAAACTACAGGAGTGAACAATAAAACGTGCTGCTCCTAGGGGTAACCCACTGTCAGCCCTCACCTACCCCTGGGGAGAGTGGAGAAATGTCCCAGAAGAGGAAGATCTCATTAAGCCAAAAGAAAGCGTCCAGGGGTGGGGGCAGTGGGAGCTATTAGCTACTGGGAGATGGATGAATGGCTCCGTAAAGAGGTAAAGGAGTAAGGATGAGGTATGGAGACAACATGACAAATAAAGGGATGTTTTCCGCCAAGAAGAAAAGAAAAGTGGGGGCTCCCCTGCTTCCATTTTGTTATCTTACCTAGTTTGCTCTCGTTTTCCTATGCCATTTGTTCTTCCTCTCCCTATTCTCATCATTCCTGTTCAGTCTGCATCTTCCTGAAACTGGTCATTAATCCGGAGTACGCTTTTTTATTACATTTTCAACACAGCTTTATGAAGCCTGATGAGTTGAGCCCTGTCTTCTCCAAGTAGGAGGTGATATAGCGTGAAAATAATGTATCACATCTAGGGCTCTGGAGGAATCTTCAGTAACAAAACAAGTAAAATCTGTAGCTCCTACATTTGCTTATGTTTACACACCCTTAAAAAAATCAGACATTGCACTCTTTAATAATGTCCCTTATGAAGTTTGTGTTGAATGAATAACTGTCCCATTCACCCCCTGAAAGTCCCTATGAATGACACGCTACATAAGCAACCACATCAGTCGTGACTTAAACTTGGTATAATATACACAGCTAAAATTTCATTACTTCAACTATATAGTGATACATAAAATATACTCTGCTTTTCTAAGAATCATTTTTTGTTAGAATTGGACATAAGAAACCCCAAATATCAAAACCTGCTATGGTGGCACACGCCTGAAATCTCAGCACTCAGGAGGTGGACACAAGAGTATTGCCCCAAGTTTGAGGTCAAACTGAACTACAAAATGAGACCTTGTCTCAAAAAACTGAAGGAAACAAAAAAAGACTCTGAAAATCACCTAATCAATTTACATACACACACACACACACACATGCACACACACACACACACACAGAGATTTAAAACTTTCTCCAAATCACACAAACAAGTAGTGGCAGAGTTACTAGTATAAGACTCCAAGGCTCTCTCCACCAGACTTTTGACTTCCTAAACAAACTGGTTTCCTCACAGTTGGGTAGGAGGTAAAGTTCAAAAGTTAATATTTTTAAGTGCTTCTCCTTGTAGTCAAGTCCAACTATCAACAAGAAACCAGAACAGATGTCTGCCATTCCTCTCATCCACCTACCAGTTAGGGTTTAGACTGTCTCCTTGAAGTTTGCCTTTTCCTTCAGATTTCCATTTGTACCATGCTCATGCACTTGAACCTGATTTCATCCCTCAGCCAAAGCTCCCAGGGAGCATGCACAAGCCAAGTACAAACCTAACAGACTGTAAGCTACTAGGTCTTCCTTGCTACAGATGCAGAGGCTATGGGCTCGATAGTAATCATCAATACAAACCAGATTCTTAAGCAAATTACCTATAATTCAAATAATCGCTTTACAGAACAAAAACAATTACATATATTGTTAAACTGACATTAATGACACCACTATTTAAAACCTGAACTGTTTATGTGGGCTCAATGTTTATCATTGTATTGTGTACATAGCACATTCACTAACTCAGTGTATCTGTGTGCATATATACCACAGTAGCATACATGCCCAAGGTTTTAGTAACAGAACGGAGGAAGAACTACGCTCATTAACAAACATTACAAAAAGCAGCTAAAATTCACAGCTACTATCAGTTACTTGACTATTAGTTTTCCTGCCTTTCTTAGCTTACTCTTCAATGTTGTATCTTTTTGTTTGGTTTTGTTTTGCTGTTGTTTTTTGTTTTTTGAGACAGGGTCTCAGTATGTAGTTCAGGCTGACCTTGAACTAACTATGTAGTCCAGGTTGTCCTCAAACTCACCCAGATAGTCCTGCCTCAGCCTCCTGAGTGCTGAGATAACAGGCATGTGTCACCCTGCCCAGCTTTCAACGTTATTTTTTTTCAGTACTATAAGTCTATCATTCCAGACCTATTCCTGTTATTTTCCCTTTCACAGTCCAGTTTTCTCACCTACTCCCTAAACTGGCTGTCAATTGGGAGGAAACATAATGTGTATATATACGTATGTATAAATAACTACATATTCTAGATATATAGTTGTTACTATTCACTGCTCATTTTTCACACTATTTGTAGACGGTGATGGCTAGAGCACCATGCACCCTTCAGTCCAGGGCCAGCGCAGTGCGAGCGATGGTAGAGCAGGACTGGAGTTTGACGCCCTGGGTCAGCATCCTGCTCTGCAGCTTTTCAGCTGTGTGGCCCTGGGCAAGTGACTTCATCCTATTTCCTAAACTTCCCTGTGTCACTGTAACATGGAATGTGACAGTAATTTCTCCCTCCACAGGGCCTATGAGAGCCACAGGTTAAATATGCAAAAATGCCTGACCAACAGTAAGTACAGTACTCACTAACATCAACTATTTTTAATCTCTCGTAATAGACTGTGGCATTTTTCATCATTTTAGAAGCTTGGTATGAGGGGTTAACCATAGGGCAGAGGGGGTCTTTTCCCCCATGCTAAGGCCAATAGCTATGATCGCTAAAAATCTGAAGCTGTAGGTCAACAGTGTTCAGACGTCATCAGTGAGTACACCAAGACGGGTTCTTCCTGATACAAAGGAGACCTCTGTGTTTTAATCCCCATGTCCCCTCCTCAGGCCTGCAAAACCTACCTGCAGAAAATTAAGTGTTTCTGTTAATATGTATTTGCTGGACCCACCAGTAAGTTTTTCCAGAGCCACTTTGCGCTGATGCCACCTCCCTATCTCCATCCAATACAAGGCCATCAGTGCAGAAGTGAGCAGACAGCATAAGAAGCAGAGACAAGACTGAGGAGCACTGCCAGAGTCAGGAAGGACTGCCCTGTACGCTAAGCCAAGCTGAGAAAAGAAAGCCTTCTACAACATTATGCCTAAAAGGCAAAACCCTCAGGATTCTAGCATGAAGTCCTTCACAGGCTTCCTAACTGATTAAAATGATAATATCTAGCCCGGTGTGTCCAGCAGGTGGTGCAGGCCAGTGATCCCAGCACTGGGGACGCTGAGGCAGAAGGGTCCCTGAAAGTTAGAGGCCAGTATGGGCTACATAGTGAGTTCAAGGGCAGCCAGCCTGAACTACATAGCAAGACAGACAGACAGACAGAGGGAAAGAAAGAAAGAAAGAAAGAGAAATTTTTTTAAAAAGATAACAATTCATCACTCCCTAAATTAATAATGAAATATAAAGTTGGCTAATTGAGATTTTTCTTTATGTTCAGGTATTCTGGATTAAGTTGGGTTCTTTCTAGTGAACTGAAAATGAGAAAGGAGCATTTTAGGTAATATGGTAAGCAACAAGGTAATATTTTAACGCTTGCCTTAACTTTTAAAAGAAGATACAAAGGGAAGTGACATTTACAACAGAACGGTAAAATTCAGTACAGTATCTCCTTTCAAAAGAACCTGCAACTCTCCCTGCCCAGCTGAAGGCTGGGTTGAATGTGCAGGAGTCCCCGAGAAGCTAACTATAAAACACAGTCTGATGGTGGGGTCTGCAGCCAGCCTGCCAGTCCACAGCCTTCCTCACAGGCTCCCGTGCAGACCGCGCCAACAGCGGTAAGAATGGCCACAGGCCCCTGAATGCCGAGAGGCCACTGCCACCTCCTAGCTTACCGTCTACAGCCTCCTCTCACTGGTAAAAGCAGCAGCTCCACAAGCTACCAGCGGTCTGGTAGCAACAAGGGAGGATGAGGTGGAAGAGAAGAGAAAGGTTTCTGGGGGCAGCAATTAAATAAATAAATTCCACTAAGAACTCGGGTAGTCTATGGTTGGCTCCTCAGTATAACAATCTCCGGTGGTTTCCCATTAAAAGACCCAATCCAGGGTTCCCCTGGCTCTTCTTTCCTAAAATGCATTTCTGGGGCTGGGGATTTAGCTCAGCGGCACAGCGCCTGCCTGGCAAACGCAAGGTCGTGAGTTCGGTTCCACACAGAAACACTAGAAAAAAAGGCACCAGGAAGAACCTGGTAGTATACCAAAAAAAAAAAACTAAAGTGCATTTCTACTGGATGACCATGTCTGTTAAATAATTAAATTCCCAACCATTTTACTCTCTTCTGTCAAATGGTCTTGTCTGTCTGGACATTTTAAAACAAACCTGAACTAAACACTTCTCTAACAAGGAGACATACGGGTAAAAACCTGCAGTGAAGGAACAAGCCAAGCCAAGGTCCCGGGAAAACATTTCAAGAGGGTAAGTGCAAAGGCCCAGAGACTGAAACAAGCAGGCCAGCCTGCTAGAGAAGAATGAGGAGGGGAAAAAGTGCCTGCAGCCAGGCAACAGAGATAAGGAACAGACATGGCCTTTGGCCTAAGGCCTTCACTGTGCCTGCATGTGATACAGGCCATCTCTAGCGGAGGGCCCGAGTACAGTAACAGGTTCTTAGGAAGGAGGATAACATCATGGAGCCCAGCTTGGGCAATTTAACAACTTGGGAAGACCCTGTTCCAAAGTACAAAATAAAAAAGGACATAGCTCTGTGTGAAGTTCCTGGGTTCAGTCCTCAGTACAGCAAGTAAACAAGCAAATGGAAGGACACACTAGCTGTTAAACTGAAAAGAGACTGGAGGCTATCTATATACAGAGAGGTAACGCCAGTCTCCCGCATTTGACACATCCCAGCACTCCTTATGGGCACCCCATAAAAGCAGCTACACAGTAACGACTGTCACCTGATCTAAAAGAAAAGCAGAGCTAGCGTGTACGCTGTACCACATACACCAAACCGTAAAATCCAAATTCTGGTGTCTGACTCCATCACCACCAAACGAACCATGGACCAAGGTGGAAAAAAAGACCAACGCAGGGTCCTCTCATCCTAATGGCATGATGGGAATTAACAGTATTACAAACTACAAAATTTTTAAATTCACTCATCTTTCACAAACTCCAAGAATACTCTCTTAAGATATCCTTAATTACTGCCGAAGTATATTTTTAAAGTAATGCCTTAAAAGTACCATAACTCTGACCCAGTAATTTTACTGCTGAGACTGTATTCTGTAAAAACAATCTTAAACAGGAAACAATTTTTATCACAAAGATAGTCACCATACTATTAGTAATAGCAAAAGGTTGAAGCAACTGAAATGTTCAACACATACGTGATTAAAATATAAAGCCTTTCTAGATACATTCACAGCCACTAAAAATGATGTCTCAAAAACGGAAAAAAGTAGAGTATGAATCCAACTTGTAAAAACACAAACACACAGAAACACTAGAAAAAAAGGCACCAGGAAGAACCTGGTAGTATACATATCAAAATATGAACAGAAGTCATATTTGAATGAAATATATTTCCAAGTGATACATTTATTTACAATTTTAAAAATTAAGTTAATACCCAACTACAACACTTTCCTGCCTCCCTATAACTGTGTGCAGATACTGAGCAGATAATACAAATAACCTAGATCAAAATTCTCCCAACATGCAGCCCTCTCCTACTTCCTGTCAGCTGTCTCCTTCAGCCGGCCTCATCCATCTCTTCATTCACTCCTTTTCTTTCTCCCCCATTCGCCTTCCCTGCCTACACCATAACGCACACCCAGCAACGCACTTCAGCACTGCTTGGCTTCAAGGGTGAAACTCAAAAGGAACCAACCGCTGCCCCTAAGTGTTTCTATAAATCACATATTACGCCCTGGAAGCCCAGAGCCACATCTGAGCACCAGATGTTTTGCTTTATACATCCTACTACTTTGAAAAACTTGAACTACTCAACATTAAGACAAGTTCAGATAAAAATGCAATTGTTTAGCTTCTCTTTAAACAAAAAAATATTTGACAGCAGTAGGCAAAACATGGCAACTTAATCTCCTGGTAGCCAGAGTCTCTACCAGTTCCCATTCTTTAATTCCTGACTCTTCAATTTTCTTCATTTTTCACGCCTCCCTTTACTCTTCAACTTCCTGGCCCCCAAGGCAACGGATTTGTGACCTTCACCAAATCCTGTTAATAGCTGCACAGAAGTCATGGGAGATGTTGTCACATGCCTCTCTTACTTCATGCTACATTTTGCAAACTCTTCTGACAGATGCTGGCAACTAAGTGGCCTATTGTCGGATCTAAACCACAAGGAAGGCAGCCCAGCAGGCCTCACAAAAGCCCCAGCCGGGGCTCAACCCCAAGCACTTGCCTCTGGGTGCTTAATGGATCAACTCATCTCTAGAATCTACCGGAACTTAAATATTTCTTGAGGATTAACCAGAATGAAGAAGGTTTTAGACCTCAAACTAGAAAGTTTTCTGATGATTAGGTTAATAGGTTTAGTAATACTTGCAAAGTATTACAAAATGTGAACTTTTTTTAAAATTCCATCTTTGTTAGGCTCCTGATACCATGAATTTTAAATGTTAAGATAACTGCAATTATCTATCTTCTTTTATTCTCTTAGTGGCCATTCAAAATCCATATTTTTATGGTAATGTAAAGCCATTAAGAAGAGAACTAGAAAGTGCATCAAGAGATCAATCTTACACTGGAAGAAATATGGACTAAACGACCTTCTCCATCTCTAATTTCTCTGATCCATTAGTCTACCATGTCCAGCCTAAACCACAAAACTATTTTTTCACATAAAGAATAGGACCTACAGAAAAATATTAAAGCCCCGAAGATCCCACTTAAACATAATTCCAAGTCTCATAAACTAAGAAGTTCATGTCAGTGGAAGAACTGAGAAACAGCTTCAGGGAGAAGGAGGTATACAGTGGTGGATAGTACATTTCATTTATCACCACTGCTTCCAATATGTTAAAATCAGTTTACTTTCTAAATTTCAATCAACATAAAGTATTTGCTTTTTAATAAGAAAAATAATACCTGCAAAATGGTTCAGGACCCATAAAGTAAATAATTCATACTGATAACTAAAACAAATCATTCAAGTTCATTATATTCTGTGATAAGTCACTATGCTGAGTATATCCAATGTTATTTATGATTTACAAAACAATCTGCACCTGAAAACAATGATGACCAAGGCTGAAAGGAGAAATAAGAGTTTTAGCTTCTTAACGAAGAACACTCAAAAGCAAATAACTCATAAAAGATACAGCCAGCAAATATTCTCTATTGCAAAATGATTATTTTCTCAAAAACATGGCTGGTAACAGAAAAAGTTCACAGAAGAACTTCTATTTGGTCCCAGTGTGAGGGATACCAAGAATTGTCATTATAAATGAAAAATCAGCTGAAAAGCAACTCACTGTAAAACTTTGCCTGCCTTCTTATGAGCACAATATTAAATATCTCCAAAAATATATAGCATTTACTTTATTTTTACAAGTGTCTTGCTTTATTATGTGCTAGTTTCATTTTTAATCCATTTTCACTCCCCCCCCCATAACTCAATGCTTTACAAACTGTGTTGTCCGTGCCATTTCCTTAATTCTTCGACAGTAATTCAGATCGCAACATTTACAACATGTCAAATTAAGGAAGTATTTCAACAAATAGCAATAATCTGAAAGGTTACTTTTTTACTGCTACAAAAGACAGTATTTTCATAGCCAGCATTTTCACTTTGCTCTCTATATATTTCAACTGTTTTGAATTAAAAAGCAAAAATATATTTATCAAACAAACCTGACCACT
This sequence comes from Chinchilla lanigera, assembly GCF_000276665.1. Classification (NCBI taxonomy): domain Eukaryota; kingdom Metazoa; phylum Chordata; class Mammalia; order Rodentia; family Chinchillidae; genus Chinchilla; species Chinchilla lanigera. Next base: position 4,450,661 of record NW_004955429.1, on the reverse strand, counting down.
CCAGGCACAGTACAGATTGCACAATAAACTCCAATTGTGGTTGATCATGCAGTCGAGAAGCCTAAACTGGGCCATGACTGCTTATAGCGCAGTCTTCATCTCCTCTCTGACTCAGCTTTCACCGGTGAGCAGCGCTGCCGGAGCTCTGCAGTAATGGGAGCCGCACACCGGCTCTTCCCCTCCCTTTCCTGTCCAGGAGGCATCATCTAACTGGCAGAGCTACATCATCCTCCCAGATGCGCGTGCCTTTACATTACGGCATCATGGAGGAAAGACGGGCTTATAAAAGTCTTACTCGGTGTGTGATTTGGAAAAAGATTGTTTTTTCTTCTTTCTGAGTGTCACTGGCTAGCATGTGCTTATGCAATGAAAACATAACTTGAGAAAGCGGTGTAAGAAGCAAAGCAAGCCAGCTACATCCCACAACAAACAAACTCCAGCACAAGGCCACGGCATCCTCAATGACCCTCCCTCTGAAATGGTCCCAAGGGTGTGAAGAAGTTCTCACGCCTGTCTTAATCTCCCAGTAGCATTTCACACTACTAGCAGCTCCTTCAATGCCTCTTACCCCAAATACCGTATTATCACTCTCTCTGTTCTTTTACTATTTCTCTCCTTTGCTAGAAGTAGCGTAGCAAAGTGAGATTCAGTAAGTCACACCCCAGTTCCTCAGCTGCTACTTACTAGATGTAGGGCAAGGTGCTAATGGCTTACCCTCTCTCGGGAAAATCATTCATTAATACAAAATAAAGTAATTATCTGTGATGTGCTTCAAATATACCTAATAATTACTTTTATCAATATTCTTAAGACTGACTCTTCCTATCAAAACTAGCATTCTATCCTTGACTCACTTTCTCCTCCCTTATGCTACCTCTAACTGATGTCACCCTCCAGCTCATGATTTTAACTATGCATTACTTCCACGCCTTTATCCAATGCCACCCTTTCTCCCAAACTCCAAATGTGCGTGACTAAACTCTTGCTAAACACGTACACCTAGACACGTAACACTACATGCCTAAAACTGAACTCAGACTTCCCTCTCACCTCACCAGCCCCTGTGATCCCCTAATCTCAAGACAGCACAGCTCATCCCTTTCATCACCAAAGAGAAACCAGTCATCCTTCACTCCTTTCTTACTTCTCATCTCTGGCTAAATCCTGTCACTCCTCTGAAAACACACACTGAATTGTCCTTTCTCTACTCCTTTGCCAATGCCTAAACTCAGAACTTTCTTCTAAATATCACAGGGGCCTCTGGGTGGTCTCCCACACATCCTGTCTTGCTCCTGTTTGTAATCTTCCTTTATAGGATTAACAAAAGAATATTTTGGGCCAGGGATTTAACTCAGTGGCGCAGTGCCTGCCCAGCAAGCATGAGGTCCTGAGTTCAATTCCCAGTACGCTCCCACAAGAAAGAATATTTTAAGCCAAAAGTTAATGATATGACTACTCTATATAAATCCCTTCTGTTGCTCCTTTCTGCCTGTACAGCACTGTTTCTCAATTGTTTTCCTACTTGTTCTACAGAAGTGATGGTAAACCTTTTAGAGCTTTCAATGATATAGACAGCCTGCTGCAGTATGCGTTCCATAGGTTCGCCACCACTGTTCTACAGGATACATAAAATACATTAGTTAGATGAAAAAGGTCATCAATGGTCAAACGAATTTAAGAAAAGCTAGGCTGAACAAGGATAAATAAAAGTAAGGTTGTTCAAAGTCTAAATATGAAGATGAAACTCAAAAGTCCTCAAAATTTGGAAACAGAGGCTCCTGAAAAGCTTGTTTCTAACTACCTCTTGAAATCTTTAGGTAGTTTGTCAGCCTATCTGTCCGTTTGTCGGTTTTGTTCACTAAGGTTATGACCTTGGCCCTCTTTGCTGTATCCTCCTCTACCTCGGTGAGCCAAAGTATAACTGTAGTAGATGCTGACTTATTTGCTCTCTGCCTATCAAACCAGAAACTCCACTCCCTCTGCACCAGTGCTGGCTGATCCCTTGGCCAGCCCAGCTCTCAGTCTGGGAAGACACCCTGGCCATTCATCTCTGCACTGACCAAATGACATTTCCACCTTAGCACAAGTCAGTTGTGTCCATGCTCAATCCTCTTTTTTGTCATTTTTATTTGTGTTAGTGTAATCATGGATGGTAAGAAAACTGATGAAACCAGAGGAAAGGTGGGAACTGTTCTTAGTACAAAAACTAATTTGAGTGGTTTGAAAAGATTCAGTAAACGTTGTTGTTCTCTTTTGTATTTTTTCCTTGCCTTGGCCTGGTACTTTTTTGTCTCCAGGGAGATGTTAGAAATTCTCCCTGGAAGATGTACAGCATATTCAGAAACCTCTGCCAGGACATGGCTTTCTTCCTCCTGATTTCCTTGACTAGTCTTCCAAGGCAGATCCCTGTGCTCTATTCTAGATGAGGCCTGTCTGCTGTATGTTTTCCCAGCTCTCTTCCCTCCTGAAAGCACATTCATCGTACTTCCTATCATCTACATACACCTGCGAAGGCAGGGATCAGGCCTTGTCTGTATTTTTTTTACTGCTGTATTCTCACTGCCTAGCACTTAAAGGATGCTCACTGAATATCTGTTGAATGAGCTGATAAACGTAAGGGCGCTATTCTAAATATAACAGGAAATTTTGGCCCTAGAAGCATCAAACCTGAATTACTTTAAGATAGAATAATTTTTATTTTGAGAACAAAGGAGTCATTATTACTAGTTGTAGGCAAAACCCAAGCTGCTCCCTTCCTCAAACAACTGCTCTAAGAAGGAAGCTGCAGCTGATGGGTCTATAGCAAAACCCCCAAAGCCTTACACTCACACCAGCTATTCTATCCCCGCTCTGATTCTAAAAAATTCTGGCAGAGAAGGGTTTTAGGGATCTGATTTTCTAAAGTTCTCAGGTAATTCCAGAAGAATTTACCAGTTGATAATCAGTAAACAAAAGTTCATAGAAAAAAAATCCTTCAGAGATGAAAAGCCCAAGTGTATCAAACTTTGTAAGTCACTCTTTTTTTTTTTTTTTAACTTTTTTTTGGTACCAAGAAGCAAACTCAGGGCCTCGCACTTGCCAGGCAGGTGCTGTGGCCCCTGAGCTACACCCGCAGCCCCTTCATTGTTCCTATCCAAGTACTAACCAGGCCCGACCTTGCTTAGCTTCCAAGATTAGACGAGATCATGCGCGTTCAGGGTGATATGGCCATAGACAGCCCCTTCGTTCTTTTTTTTTTTTTTGTCTTTTCTTCCAGTACCAGGAATCGAACTCACGACCTTGCACTTGCCAGGCAGGCGCTTTGCTGTTGAGCTAAATCCCCAGCCCAGACAGCCCTTTCGTTCTTAATTATACACAGTCTAGTTTTCGTATTTTCATGGTCCCCACTGGGAACATCCCTATTTGCCTGGCAAGTGCAAGGTCCTGAGCTTATTCCAGGCTTAAAAAAAAAAACCTCTCCTAAATTCAAATTGTTCCACATGAAATATTCATGTAACTATTCACTCTTCCATATTTAACAATAAATACAGAAATCTACCCTAATTCCTTTCCCTCCCCTAGAAAAGTCAGCGCAGAGAAAAAGCAAGCCAAGATACATAAACACACACCCTCTACAAGGACAATATTTTAACAAAACAAGGGTCACCAAGTATCCCCATTCACCCCAGAGTGAAAATGGGTGGAGACAAACCACTAATACTATAGCTACAAATTCTACATAGCACCAGTATCTGCAGAGAAAAAGGCAAAGGGAAACAGGAGGCACCTCACCAAACAGATGTATGTACCTGGAACTTGTGAATGTGACCTTACTTGGGGTAAGGGTCTTTGTGGATGTAATTTAAGTTAAAGATCTCAGCGTGATATCATCCTGAATTATGAACACGTGGTGAAGCAGAGATCTGAGTTATGCTGCCACAAGCCAAGGAAAGCATGGAGCCACCAGAACTATGAGAGCATCAGCTCTGGTTGTTTCAACACGTTCACAACGATCCATAATTCATTCATCTTGTTGCCTGGTGGCTTGAACCACCAGTGGCACATGCATGACTGTCCCAGGGGTGGCTTTTTAAAATTTTTATTAGTAAAAAGATTGATTAAAGTGATTAGATCCACTTGTGTCACCCAATGGAACAGTCAGTCATGTACCACTAATGATTCAAGCCAGCAGGAATGTGCTAAGTCACCAAGTTTGTGGTAATTTATGACAGTAGGTTCACACAGCCACAGGTGCTCACCGGCTAGGGTAATATGAGAAAAACAATTTAAACCAGGATAAGTCTTCCCCACTCAAATGAATCAGAATCTATGGTAATGCCTAAAGGGAATAGAGCTGGCTAGGAATTTTGAATTCAAAACTATAAAACTGACCAGCAAACCTCCCTTCCACAAAAAAGCTACACACTAAAACAAAACTGATGAAAACAGAACTCAACCAGAGGACAACACCAATGGCAATGAAGAAAGAATAGGTCCAGATCAAAAAAAAAAGGTGGACAGAGCCAGAGTATCTTTAAAAGCTGCCATATTTTTAAACACTACAGCAAAACAACAAAAAGAAACCTTTGCAAAATTGGAAAATCTGTCTGAAGCCACATTTCTTTGTAAAAGTGAAGGAAAAGTTTGTGTAAAAATTACCAGGAGGAAAGAACTAAACTCAAACATCGTACAAAGTTATGAGGAAAAAAAAAAAAAAAAGAAAGAAACACAATAGGCCTATAGAAAGCAAATATATGTCAAAAACTACAAACTATTATTTCAAAATAAGTGACATAAAAAATACAAGCTCTAGAAGAACATAATTCACAAATACATGAAGTCAGAAATAAGCTGATGGAACTCAGAAAAAAACAAGTAAAACAAATTCTAAAATAAGAAATTAGCTAAGGGAAACACAAGAGAATGTAACAAACACTGGACAGACAAATACTGACAAATACTGCAGACAGGTCCTTTGCACCTCTAGCTTTTTCTATTGTTGAATCAAGGTCTCAAATAGGCCTTGAACTCATTCTGTAGACCAGGCTGGCCTTGAACTCAATTCTCGTCCCTCAGCGTCCTGAGGGCAGGGATTTACTGTACAGGCAGGAAGCCAGGAGGTTTTAATGTTGCAATAGTCTGTGGCAGTTAATTGTCAGCTTGAGTGGGGAACGCCCAGCTGAATACAGTTGGCACGGTTTTGGGAGTGGGAGACCCACTTTATGGAGGATTGCTCTCAGAACAAAAAAAGAATGGTATAAAAAAGAAGAACTGGGGAGAAAGGATTTCAGCTGATTTTCCTTGGAAGGACTTCAGCTGTTCTCTTCAGAGGAGTTTCTTTTCACCTTCGACTCGGGCCTCTAGCACAGTATTCCACTTCCAGCCTGGCTGCTGTGCAGCCTCTTTAGCTTCCAGCGCCGACTATTCCACCTCCCTGCAGACTCCTTGGTCTTTCGTAGCAGATCCTTCAGCCTCGTGACACGGTCTTGTTGGGAAGATTGCTGTGGGCTCCAGGCCTTCGGCTGGGTCCTTTGCACCTCTGCACAGACAGATCTTTTGCACTCTTCTACACCTGACCCTGGGGGCGGTCGCTGTAGGCCAATCTTGTAAGTTTCCATGTCCCGCATTAAATCTGATGCAAAGCACGCGCAGTCTTTCAGAAGCCTTGTCCCAGCCCTGCAAGCTCTTGTAAGCACTAATAGAGTCCCTTAAGACGAACCCCAAAGCAAGCAAAAAATACAATACATATTGAAAACTAATTCAATTATGCTTTCTTGAAATAAAAATGTTTTAAACTACATACTGAAAGGGAATATGAAAGGCACCCAAAATTATTGAGCCAGAATAACCATCACTAATACACACTCTAGCAAAACTGAATATGAAAAACAAAAAAATTTTTTAGGTATCTAAAAGAAATACTAAGTAATTTATCAGGGAAATAAACATTAAATGATCCCCAGACTTTTAAATAGTAAAAACTGAACACTATGGGCTGGGGATATGGCTCAGCAGCACAAGCGTGCCAGCCTGGCAAGCACAAGGTCTTAAGTTCAATTCCCAGTACATACGTACATACATACGTTCGCACATACATACATACATAGTAAAACTTAACACCAAAAACAAACCTGGAGCGGGTTCTTTGGTAGTGGGGGTGGGGACAGAGGACACACGGTCTCACTATGTAGTTCAGGCTGGACTGGAACTCACTATGTAGTCCAGGCTGGCCTTAAACTCTCATGATCCTCCTGTCTCAGCCTCCTGAGGGCTGGGATTACAGATGTGCACCACTACACCTGGCAGTGTCTTCAAGACATTCCAAGAAAGAAAAATATGAGCTGACTTTCATTTTAAAAAGTCACAGACAAACTCCTTGAGGAGTTCTGTACCCATACACATTCCCAAGAAATCTACCACAATAAGCTGTAGAGATCAAAATGGCTAGAGAAACATAAACATGAAAACCAAGGATGAGCATTGAATACACAGTGATTTCAGAAGTATAAGCAAATGAGTTAAAAGGGAGAGAACGTTCATGTAGTATCTATATAGTTTATAAATTAGACATACTTCACCTACGAAGAGTGAGAATGGGAAAAGCACAGCCTCGTGTTTCCAGTAATCACATTGACAAGAAGAACCACAAGTCCCACAGCACCAGATCCAGGGGATACGGTAGATGAAGACACACAATGTTTTTACTTGACAAAAACTCCTTTAAACATAAACTGTGATCTGCTTCAGGAAGTGGCAAGAATGATGGGATGAGTGTGTCTGAAGCAAGGGTGTGTTTTGAAGAGGATTAATGGCAATTTATCTTTCACTGTCACAATTTTTTAATGTAACAACTCTCTCTCTCTCTCTCTCTCTCTCTCTCTCTCTCTCTCTATATATATATATATATATATATATATATGTATGCACATATTTTTGTTTGTTTTGAGGCAGGATCTTGCTATGCAGTTCAAGCTGGCCTTGAACTTCAGTGATCTGCCGGCCTCAGCCTCCCAAGTGCTAGGATTATAGGCCTGTGCCACCACGCCTGGCTGTTTGTTTTTTTTTTAATCCCACCTCGTACTTTCTACCTCAGGTCAGAGAGGTCAGAAAATGCTAACCCAGGGGCGGGTAAAATGTGGGCTAGCCTTTGCAGGAAGAATGGGGTTTACATATATAACTAGACATGGGAAAGGCATTCCAGGCAAAGGGAACGTGAGCAGACACGAGGAGACTTCAGACTCCTCGTAAATTCAGAGGATGATGAATATACCATTTGCTGTGGGAAGATGATGTTGGAAGCAGTGTTAAGGGAAAGCATCTACGTACCTTAAACCCAGTTATAACAAGTCAGCTCTACTCCAGGCTTTCTTCAGAAAAAACATTTTCATATATGACTAATAACCACTCTGAAGAAATGACAGGCAGAAATAAGACACCCGGATGTAGATCTATGTGACCCTGCTAAGCTAATGAAGCTCTTGAATCCTATTTTCCCATTCTTTAAAATGCATACAAGAGCACATTATCTCAGGGGTTGTTGTTGAGGATTAAATGTAATAAATAAGTGTTGAGTTATGTAATGAGTTCAATGTTTTCTTTTAAACACCACAAAAGCATCTAAAATCTACTTTGTCTCAACCCATATTTCCAGGAAACAAACATTACTGATGACCACTTATGAAGAACTTAACAGTACTTTAAGGCTAAATAAATATTCAAGCTAACAAATGCCCAACAGCATATGCCCAAAGTATAACAAGAATTAAAAATATTAAAAGGTTGTTAAACAGTCAAAACTGAAGACAAATAGATACAATTATCTACTGTATGCTAGAAATCAAAGGACTAACACATTTTTCTGACATATGTTCACAGGTAAAATTAAGAATATAAACTAAATGGCTCTCTAACAACCGTATCACCCTGCACAGTGGCTTATTACTCTGACTACCAGCTACTGGGAATCTATTCGCATGATGTGCATTTTAATCATGAAAGGAAAAGGGAAAGAAAAAGCCAACTAGTATCTTACTCCTACTAAAACTTTTAGACTACCATGGTAACCAAATTTTTCTAAAAATATGCAATTAATCTAAATCTTCCAGAGCAAAAATTAAATAAATGATGCCTACAAAACCAGAATTCATTCAGATATTTTAAATGGGGGAATTCTGACCTAACTCTTTAAAAAGGAAATCTTAAAAAACAAAAACAAATACTATCTCTGGGCACAGTGGCACACACTTGTAATCCCAGCACTCAGGAGGCTAAGGCAGGAGGGTCACTGTGAGTTCTAGGCCAGCCTGGTGTACATAAGCAAGTTCAAGGACAGTCTGTACTACACAGTGAGACCTCCTCTCAAGAAAAAAGGAAAACAAACAAGCAAAAATTATCATAATTATCACTATCATTACCATTTCTCAGTGTAATCAAGCCAGTTTGTTCTTAAGAATTAATGTACTGATTCATGATTCAAGTTGATTTTTAAAAAAATACATCCAGTTTGGTACTCACTAGGTGTTAACTGGTTGACAAGGACCGGAAACAATGAATACCACATGAATTGATTTGTCTGGAAAGGGTAGCTAGTCAGGAGGCAACGGACACCAATAAGTTTTAGCTTGTACCTCCAGTATCAAACAAATGGTGGGTACCCGAAGGAAGTTTTTATGTCAAAATGCAGAGTACCACATTTGACGGGTCAAACAGCAAGCTGTGACCGTATAATATTAAATGTCCAGCAATAGTATACCAGTCGCACTAAACCCAAATACATATAAACTTTTATAACCTAATAACCTATCACATATGTAATTTTCAATTATTTTTTAGTTTACTTATTTTTCTATGTGACTTACAATTAAGGAAATAAGAGAAATTCTAAAAACTTTTCTCTAGAGAAAATTAAAACTGTTACAAATTATGCCAAGCTATTTAGGAGAATAAGAGAAAATGCATAGTAAGTATACACTTGGATATACTTTTTTAAAGAGAAAATGGATAGTAAAATTTTAAGAGAAAATGGATAATAAGTAGATACAAATTAAGTTCAAGGCTTAAGATTAGTTCAGTTGGGCCCGGGCTATAGCTTAGTGGCACAACCACCTGCCTGGCAAACAGAAGGTTCTGAGTTTGATTCCTGGTACCAAAAAAAAAAAAAAAATTAGTCCAACTTTCTGAAAGCTATAGTAACTCTCTCCCTAACTATTCTTTTTTAATTTTAAAATGAGATATCAAGATAGAAAAAGAAGCGAAAAGTATTTTGAGTTCCTTATGTTTAGAAAAATACACAAGGAGGTAAGGGGACAGATATAATACTTCAGTACTGGATGAGGCATTTAATACTTTATCTGACAGTTTAGTTTTATCTTTCAACTTCACAAAATTTTCAGTTTTTTCACGTTTTGCAGTTTTAATTTCATCTTTTGTATGTTTTCCTTGAGGAATACTTGAGTATGCCCAGGGATGGAGCTTCACAAGTCCCTGTACCTAAGTCAGTCACACCCACATGAGATACAGAGCACTCCACCGGCCTCAGCAAGCCGCCTGCAGTCCCTCCCAGCCAGTCCCTCCCTTTCCTCCCACAGAGGCAATCACTGTTCTGGTTTCCATCATTATACATAAATTCTACCTGTTCTGCAAAGCTTTATGAATGAAATCACGTGTACCTTTTTGTCTGCCTTCCTTTGTTCAGCATGGTTTTGATATTCATTCACAGTGATGTATGACTACACAGTCTACTGATTTTTATTATTGAAAAATATCCTACTACGTGAATATGCCAATTTTTGTTTTAATCCATCTTCCTATTAATGGACATCTGAGTTGTTTTCAATTTAGGGCTATCATGAGCAAACCTTATGATCACTCCTGTATAAATCTTCTGTGTGGACATGTGTTTTATTTCTCTTGGGATACTATCTAGGAACAGAAATTCTGGGTCATAAAGTAGATATATGGTGAAATTTATAGGAAACTGTCAAAGGTTTTTTAAAGTACTATATCATTTTAAACTCCTGTCAGCAATATATCAAAAGTTTCAGCTGTTCCATGTCCACACTAAAATTTGGTATCACCATTTTTTCATTTTTACATCAATTTTGCTGAGATTTAAGCAATAAAACATACACACTTTAAACATACAGGTCAATGAATTCTGAAAAATGTATACATATAATCAACAGCACCGCCCGATCAAGAAACAGCAGTTCTACCACCTTTCCTTCATGCCTCTGTGCAATCACAGCCTTCCCCAACCCCAGACAACTACTAATCTGCTTTCTATCACTACAGATTACTTCACTCAGTTCTAGAATTTTATACATAACAGACCTTTTCACGCCTGGTTTCTTTTACTCAATGTTTTTGAGATTCATCCATATTGTTTCTTTGAGACAGGGTCTCTCCCTGTTGCCTTGAACTAGCCACGTACTCCACGCTGGCTTGAACTCACACACCTCCTACCTCAGTCTGGCCTCCAGAATGTTGGCTATAGGCATGCGCCATCACACTGAACTAGTTCATTCTATTCCTGGTCAGTGAGTGGACTCAATTACATGGATAAACTCTAATGTATCTGATTGTTAGTGGTAGACATTCAGGCTGTTATATACCTAGGGACGTTAGCTATTTGTTATGAACAAATACGAAGTATCTAATAGTGGGGCACACAGTAAATGTAGGCTTGACTCTGAGAAACTGCCAGAATGTTTTCCTACATGGCTGTGTCATCCCACAACCTTGGCACAATGTATGGAGTTTGGTTATTCCACATCCCCACCAACACTTGGTATTCTTATTCTTTTGAATTCCACCTTTTCTACAGGGGGTAGTCCGTTGTTGTTTTACTTTGCATTTCCCCCTAATTACTGATGCTGTTGGACATATTTCTGTGTGCTTATTTGCCATTCATTATGTATCTTCTTTCACGGAGTTCAACTTCTGCTCACTTAAAACACTGGATTGTTTTCTTATTACTGAATCTTAAGAGATTCTTATACTTGGATATTCTGGAAGTAAGCCAATCTGTGGCTCGCTTGACTTTTCATTCTCTTAACGGTGTTTTACGAAAAGTGGGGTTTTTAAAATTTTGATGACATCTAATTTATCCTTTTTTCCTGGGTCATGTTTTTTGTGTCTTAGAAATCTTTGTTTTCACCGAAGCCATGCATATTTCTGTTTCTCACTGGAAGTTTTATAGTCAGCTTTTACATTTATGTGCAACTTACTTTGGGTTAACTTTGCTGTGTGACATAACATAAGGTGGAAGTGCATTTTTTTCTATGAATATCCACTTGTTCTATACCACCTGCTGAAAATATTACACTTTCCCAATGATACAGTATATATATATATATATATATATATCTCCCAACTCTGTTGTCTCCATTTTCCTGTATGTTAATCATTATGCCAATTGTATACTGTTCTATTTTTGTGGCTTTTAGTAATAACAAAATGGTACTGAAGTCCTCCAACTTCATTCTTTTTCAAAATTATTGTCTTCTCTATGTCCTTTCCACATAGATTTTAGAACATTTGCCTATATTTACAAGAAGTTTGTTGGAATTTCAATTGGGATTGAGTTGACTCTAAAGAAGCAATTTGTGGCGAAGTCTCAATTTGGATCCTCTTTAAAATATTAGAGTAGGGGCTGGGGATTTAGCTCAGCGGCAAAAGTGCCTGCTTGGCAAGTGCAAGGTCGTGAGTTCGGTTCCCGGTACCGGAGAAAAAACAAAAAAATAAAATAAAATAAAATAAAATAAAATATTAGAGTAATAATGCTACTTTCAATCTTACTTTCCAATTGCTTGCTACCGGAATATAGAAATATAACGTATTACATAGTAATCTTGCATCTCTCATCACTGAAAATCTCACTTACTAGTGCTAGGTTTTTTTTTAAAGATTCCTTACAATTTTCTATGTGCACAATCATGTCTGCAAAGTGATTTTTTTCCTTTCTTATTTACTTTCTCCAGTATGATACTGAAATGTTGACAGTAGACATCCTTGCCTGTTTCTGATTTTTGTAGAGAAATGTTTAACATTTTATCAGAAAGTATTATCTCTCTAGGTTTTTAATAGATCTTTTTCAAACTGAGAAAATTTCATTCCCAGTTTTCTGAGAGGTTTTATGATCAATGACTTTCACATTTTAGGCAGATGCTTTTTCTGCATCTCCTAAGAGATAATTATATGAACTCTCTCCTTTATTCAGTTACTATGGCAAATGACATTGAATTTTTAATGATATACTCATTTTTCATTATTGGGATAAATCCAATTTAGGAATAACAAATCATCTTTTTCAATATATTGCTAGATTTGATTTGCTAAACTTTTCTTAAAGATTGTTACATCTTCAGGGATGGGGATATAGCTCAGTGGCATAAGTGCCTGCCTGGCAAGTGCAAGCTCCTGAGTTCAATTCCCAGTACCAAAAAAAAAAAAAAAAAAAAAAGATTTTTACATCTTCAAACATGAAATTTATTGCTCTACATTCCTTCTCTGATAATGTTCTTTTCTGATTGTTACCAAGCTTGTAGCTTGTACTGGCCTCACAAAAGAACAGAAGTGTTCCCCTTGCCTCTTTTCTGGGTTTGTACAGAAATGGTATCACTTTTTCCTTAGCTACATAATAAGATATACCAGCTGGACCTAAAGTCTTCTTTTAAATTTCAAACGCAGTTTCTTTAATACAAATGGCATAACTCAGGTTTTTTTTCTTGTGTCAGTTTAGGAAATTTGTATCTCACAAAGTATAGCTTTTTCACCTAAGTTGTCAAACTCACAGGCATGAAGTTGTTCACTACACTCCCTCTTTGTCCTTTCAATGTCTATAGATCCTCGGTGATGCCCCTGTTTTCCTCCTGATAGTGGTATTTTGTATTTTGCAATTTAGTTCACATCATCAACTGATGTCTAAAGTTCAAAATTTCCTTAAGAAACTCAGATCTTAAGATTAGCTTAAGACCTTAACCTAATCTACAGCCAATTCAAAGCCAGTTAACCCAACTAGAAGAGACATACTTTTCCTGTCAAAAATATGCCAGACACTCTACATTCCTTCTCTTATAATGTCCTTTTCTGATGGTCACTAAACTTGTAGCTTGTACTGGCCTCACAAAAAAAGCTTGCAGCTTGTACTGTCCTCACTGAGGAGGTTGAGGCAGGAGGATCAGTTAAATGTAGGAATTCAAACCAGCCTGGGCAACAGAGCAAGACCCTGTCTCCTAAAAACAAGGACAAAATACTTCACACCAGTCTAGAGAAATCAAGTAGCATCACCTTCTAAGCCATGTACCTTCCCGTATCACTGTGCTCCTCAGTGTACACATATACGCTATGCCTTTAAATATCTGCCTACCTTTTCCCCAGTAATCCCAGGTGATCCAAATACAATGTATAAATAAAGTGAAAGTCAAAGTTAAAAACAAAGATTACGCTGGTCAAATAAAAGACAGTTGAGAGTGAAACAGCAATCAAGGATTAAAGAAGGAAAAATGATTCTTCTTCCACATTCCTCTCCTGAACTGTAGACTCTGTACCACTGCATGTTCAATGCAACTCCAATTGCCATAACGCACTGTTCTGTCATAGCTTCAGCTAGAGATTCTCATTTGGCTCATATCATGGTAACTCCAAAGTGGTACCTAGTCTCTGCAGAGACGACCCCTGTGATATCTACAGTGTAACTGTTCCTACGAATGGTGAATGGTTCAACTACACGTGTTACATATGGCATCATTGGTGCTTGTAGGCAGCAAAGACCCACAAAGGTCAGAAATAGCAGCAGCTAAAATTTTAGAACCCTGAACTATCTTGGCATTAAAGATTTACTTTAGGCCTATTTGTCCATCAAGAGATGAATGGATAAAGAAAACAAGACACGGTCATGCAGTAGAGTACTACTCTGCTATAAAGGAGGATAAATTTAAGTTATTTATAAGAAAATGGATGCACCTTGAGACTGTACTGTTTAGGGAAATACACCAGACACACAAACTTAAGTATTGCATGGTTTCTCTTATATGAGAAACCCAAAGTATAAAATAAATAAAGGACAATAAGAAACAGGGAGATACACCTTTTGCAAATGGGAAGGGCAGCAAGAGGGAGGAGGTAGGAAGAGGAAGGGAAGTAAAAGGAATTAAGAGGTGTGCACAGGCACCAACTCTGCACAATGAATGTGATCATTATGTACTGCAAATAGGTGCTAACAGAATAGGAAGTTTAAAAAATTAACAGTATACAAAGCTACCCCCCCCCCCGACTTCTGTTTAAACAGCTTCATTTCAAAGTCAACTGAAAAGTTACGTTTTTCTGTTCACTCTCAGCAGCACTGCCCAGAAGAAAAGCAAAAGAAAAATCTGCTCATTACTACCATTCCTTCTTCTATCAATGCATTTCTACCTACGTTTTACTATCTCTCGGCAGAGCTGAAAGTCTTGTGCCCAAATTAAGCTTCACTTCCGAGAAGATACGTATCCTTCTCTATGCCATCAAGCCAAAGACATCAGTTTTCTTTAAAGTTTCCCTTAATCCTTGGAGTTCAACTTGCTCTCCTTTGAGAAGCCTATCAACCTTCACTACATTTTGTTCATTGGTTAACTGGTCTCACTCTACAAGATCCTCTTTACACCTGTGGCTTTACATCCTCTCTATCATTTTCATGAACTTCAACAAACCCCACTGCTTTGCAGCACTGGCAACTGGACACTGCAGTTGGTCTGCATTATATCTGCTTCATGTTATCCATGCATGTTTCATCAATCAGACTGAAAGACAAGGGCCTCAATGGACAATGACAGAATAACTTCTGCTGTTCAATTAGAAATCATCAGTAATGACATAAAAATAGATCTGATCACAAATACAGGAATTCTACTTTGACCTTTTAACTATCACTGGCTTATAGCCATTTAAAATTTCCCTTCATATTTTTACCTCTTTTCTTTACAGTGACTTCAGTTTACTTATAATAACTTCAGAGTCAGAGTACCATAAGAATTTACACCTTAGAAGGATCTGTGAATGACATCTAGTTTCTTGTTCTCTAACTTGGCTGAACACTAAATTTATCAGAAGACCTGCTCAGAAGTTAAGATTTTGGAAGGTCACTCAGAGATGCTGATTTATCAAATCAGTAATGGGACCAAAAATCAAAATTTTTAATTTGTCCAAGTGACTCTAATGATCGCCACATTTGCCTGATTTAAATGCTTACCAAAGAATCCCCTCTAGAAAATCTCTAAATGAAGGCCATCCTTCCTCTGACAAGAACACATTCAAGTTCAGTTAATGTCTCACGAAAAAAAAAAATTATTCTACTACACTAAATAAATTGGCCCATCTACATATCCACTGATCCTAGTTCTACCCCACATAATCACATGAAATAAATCTAATCTCTCTTCTATACTTCAGCCTTTGAAAACAGCTTTGCACAGTGCATTGTAGAATTTTTATTTATTAGGAAGATGCTGAGCATTAAGGCTGTCTAGATACCTCAAGGTTTTTTTTTAAATGCCCATTAATCACAAAATCATAGCAGCTAAGTCATACCCAGATCATCCTTAGCTAGCCTGCACCCAGAAGAAACATCAAAATGCAATCACAAATCCAGCTTTGGATCTGCTGCATTTAAGGGTATTCTCTACATTATTAGTAGGAAGAAACAGAGATGGTTTTAAGAAGGTAAGTTTTTTTTAAACTGTATTAAAGATTAGGGTAGTAAGCAAAAAGGAGAACAAAGAAGTGGAAAATTATAAGAAGCTCTGCATACGTGGCACTAGTCTTACTACAACAGATGTCTATTTGGAACAGAGGTAAGCAACAGGGGAAAAAGGCAATAAGTAACCAATTTTGAATCAAAAATATACCCAGTATCAAAGGAGACTTAACAACAGTAAGTCACTAGGGAAAAGTTATCTTCAACTTGCCTTTTTTAAATAATAATAAATGAAATTTGCTCTGATCTGTCTTGCTTTTCCAAACACTGATGAATATTCACAAATATTAAATTAGGGTTCTAAGCTGTTCTTTAATGTATAACTCCGTGCTGTGGAATTTACTGCATATTAATAGATAACTGTTAGGAAGAGACAAGTTTCTATCACGTCAAATTGTTTAAAACTTTGATACCCTACATATGTTTTTCAGATTATTTTAAAACCACAAAATATCATCTTCCAGATTTTATTGTGAAATAAACCCTTTGCACAATACTCAAATTTATGAGACTATGGCAACTTCAACTGTAAAACAATTTTAGTGAAAGCAATCCAAAATGGAGCTTTTGAATGAAGATGTCTTTATACTTTAAACGAATGGAATATATGGAAGGCTTATAATACTTTAACATTAATTCCTCAAAGTCAATTAGAATTAGATAACTACTAGGATGTACAATAACCTTTCATTTTAGTAATCTAATCACATCAACCAGAAAGAAAAACAAGTGCCTACCATATGGTCCTTCTGTAACAGAAAATAACTGCATTCAATAACAGCATCTGTGCATCTTATCAACACTAGTACTACCCATACTTAAATCAGCACATTGTTAAATATAATAAGATGACAAGTCCCTTCACAAAGCAAAGAACAAAAGAAGCTGAACGTTGCTTTTGTGCTACATTACTTAACTTCATAGTAACTAAAGAAGTGAACATGAACTCAAGGCACAGTGGACTTCAAGAAAATGCTAAATCTAGAAAAAGTGAAAGCTAAGAAACACATAATGTGTGGACAATTTTCCCTTAGATCTGGGTCCTCGTTTTTGTTGATGGCTGTTATCTATGATAGGTCCAACTCAATACATTCAAATCCAGACTTCTGCAAAATTCCACCTAAAGATACCTATTGCTGCTACTGCTACTATCCTCGGTTCAGGAAGCTTCCCTCTAACTTGCAGCATAAGCCTTGTGGCACGCAGCAGTACATAATCTGACATTTAGATTCAGGTATGTAAAAAAATACATACTTAAAATTAAATACCCACTTTATATTATACTAGAACTAGCTTAGAATGAATTCTAGACCTCCAAAGAAGAAAACATGCCTCTTAAAAGCTATTTAAGCAATGTAGGTTTGCTAGGAAGCAGCTTTTCACAAGACTGACAACATATACCCTATTTTAAAAATCTAGGTTGGAGGTATAGATCACTGGTAGAGCGCTTGCCTAGAATGTGAAAAGGCCCTGAGTTCTAGCCTAGAAACAGCTGCTTTTTATTGGAGTTTTGGAATTAAAAAGAAAATAATTCAAAAACTGAAAATATTCAATCTCAATATTCTCATCATCCAGAATTAACAACTGTTACAATTTTGTCTATGTTGCCATTTTTGAACTGATTATAAAATATTTATGACATTAATAAAAATATACAAGGTAATAAAAATATGTAAGCAATTGTCATATACTGAAATTCATTTTAAGAAATGAAAACATTAGTAATACAGACATATGTTTACAGTGTTTTCTCTCTACCAGTTTGATTACACTTCTACTAGTCTATTATAGTCTTACCTCCCTGCAAATTACTTCAAACATTATGTACTGTCTTGGCGACTATTTTGGTAACCAGCTTCTCAAGATAAGAAAGACATAGGCTGGCCGTGGTGGTTCACACCTATAATCCCAGCACTCGGGAGGCTAGGGCAGGAGGATCCCTGAGAGTTGTGTACTTCCTAGCAAGACTCTGTCTTAAAACAAAAAAAAGGCACAGAGAAAAAAAAAAGGCCTCAAAAAGTTTTAACAGTGCTTGCTTCGGCAGCAGATATACTAAAAAGTTTTAACAGCAGTTGTAATGGAAATGGACAGACTTTAAAGTGGACAGGAAGTCTAAGGAAAGACATGTACATATCCCAAATATTTTGCATAATATAAAGTAATTGTTCACAAATTACATGTCTAAATACAAATTCAATATCATTCTAGAATTTTTTCTAGTCTATGTTTATTTTTAAAATGTATTTATTAGGGGCCTAGTATATCTTAGGCACTCTTCTGGGCACAAGACATAGTAGATTGATCAAAAAATATGGTGATTTAAAAAATTACACTGAGAGACACCTTGCCTTTAATCCTCCCCAAAATATTCCTCTTCTCACTTCAAAACACTTACCCTATCATTCTTGTCACTTTTGGAAGCCGATCTGGAAATCTCGGGTGTCTTTAAATTGCACTGTCCTGGCTACCTTGATATCCTCAATTGATTCAAAACGTTCATTTTTCGTGACTTTGGGGAAGAGCTGAAAGTCACATGGTGCCAGGTCCAGTAAATAAAGTGGATGAGAATGCACTGGATGCTTTTGACAGAAATTGCTAAATGTTTTTAATTGACTGAGGACATCCAGGGAGCCACAGCAGTGCAACTAATGACACTCATGAAAGAGGACTTGCATCAGGCGGGGTGGCGCACGCCTGTAATCTCAGCACTC
>NW_004955429.1:4426194-4432097 GCF_000276665.1 Chinchilla lanigera | reverse complement strand
CAAAACCAGCCTGAACTGCATAGTGAGACCTTGTCTGAAGAAAAAAAGGACTTGCAGAACTGCTTCAGAAACTGGCAAGAACAATCGGATAAGGGAGCTGGCAAAGACAGTATTTTGAGGAGGATTAATAGTGTGTCTTTATTGTAATACATTTTTATCTAAACATACCATATTTTTTGATCAGTCCTTATAAAACAAGAACAGAACTCTATACCCTTAACATTTATATCCTATACGCATTACCTGTCTCAAATAAGCAAACCCATATGAATAAGTAGGTCAGGTAGTATTGAGTGATAAAGCAGGGAAGGGCAAAACATGAGCAGCAGGAGAAGGGCATTCACTAAGCAGAATGGATGGCAAAGCTTCATTCAGAAGGTGGCCTCTAAGTAAAACCCAGGAGACAAGAAGGTGAGCCTTGCACAGATTTGGAGAGAGCGTTCTGAAAGGGCTCAGCAAAGGGGAAGTCTCTGCCTGCACCCCTTGGTGTTCACGCAGAAGAGCACAAGTCCACAATGGCCAGTAGGGCCTAAGGGTGGAGAGTAACAGGAAGTAAAGTCAGGAAGGCGGGGAGGTAGGTTTCAAGGACTTGGCAAGTCATCTTTAGAACTCTGTCCTTTAATCTTCAGAGAAACAAGACACCAAGAGAAGAATCTGAGCAAAGGAATGGTCTGTTCCGAGTACCGTGTGCACACTGGACTCTGGGATGGCAAGGACTTGAGGCTGAGGGACCAGTCAACTGGATCTGCATATGGCACTGTGGAAACACACATGTTTTCTGCTCTTGCAGGGACTGCAATCCAAGGTGCATGGAGATAAAAGCACTTAGGAGCACGGTTCCCAATAAAGTCAGGATGTTTTAGGATAATATGCTAGGGAAAGTCAAGGAAGACATTCATGAGGAAGTGATATAGAAGAAAAAACCAGAATGGTAAGTTAAAACCAGCCATGGGAGAGGAAGGTCAGAGAGGAAAGAAAGAACAGAAAGAAGAGTAAAGAAAGCATTTAGGAGGACCTAAAGTTGAGATGTCGCCAAGTCCCCTGACCTGACCCGAAAGGAGTTCAGTATATGAAGTAGAGAAAGTAGGTAACAGGTGAGATAAGAGAAGGGAGGCCCAGATGGCTGATGTCCTTCCAAGGAGTTTGAACTTTATTTCAAAGGCAACAGAAACCCAAAACTGTTCTCCATGGGAGAATGTGGTGACGAGCTTTCTATTTCAGGAGGATCGCTCTGATTATGGGAGGTAGCCCAGCTGTGCAAGGGGACGGGGTGGGTCGCTGGGCTGCCTTATAGGATGCCTGTTACCATGGTTCACCAGCAGGCTGCAGCTGAACTAAACTCTGATAAGACAGCAGGGACTTGGAACACAAATTCAGCAGGACCTTGGACATGAGCAGCTAGAAAGGAGACTCAGGATGATGACCTAGTTTCTCACCCGGACATGTAAGGAGACAGTGGCACTACTCACTGAAGGGGCACAGCTGGCAGGGAAGGTTTGGTAGCAGGGGTGGAATCTGGTCTGCAGTGCCTGTGGGCCGTCCCAAAACACTGCTCAGGAAATGGACTATACAAGTCTACAGATCAGCCATACAGTCTGGGAGACAGTCATAGACTGGGCACTACCAACACACAGAATAATGCCGCAGGGAAGACTAAAATACAACAACAGAGTGAGAAAAAGGAATGCAAAGGGCTTGGCTCTGCTTGAAACCAACATTAAACAAGCAAGTAGCGGAGGAAGATCTCCCAAAAAGGAGGGGAAGACAGATGGAGGGACAGAGGAAGAAAGGCAGATAGACTGGGGGGAGCATCTGAGAATGAACAAGGGAGTCTGGGACAAAAGCAAAATGTAGAATGTCCCAGAAAGTCACCAAAGGATAATCTCATCCTAAGTGAAGAAAAACACAAAAATGAAATAAGCTAATGGACAACAGTAACTAAGTTTTAAAAGCAATATAAACAGTGAAGGTATAAATATTATGGACTGCAGATGAAAAGTGAAATCAACAATAAAAATAGAAAATATCAGGTAATCTCAAAAGCTGAAGCCAAGTTTTCGCGTCTTTTGTTTTAAAAAACACAGTGGGTTGAACCTTGAGGAATGAGACTATGATATGGAAGGCGTAATCACACCACAGAAGGGTCAAAGGAAGAGTCTGCCTAAAGTGATTTTGTAAGCACAGTTATTCAAGGTATGCTGTTAGCATACCTCACAGATTAGACTACACACACACTCAGGAACAGTTATGTGGCGCAGAGTGAAAACAATTTTTAAAGAGACCCTATCTTTAGATGTATAAAGTATATAAATCTGTGTGAACACCATCCGTGCCATCTTCACTGGATAATACCAAGACACATGGTACTCAACTATTCCAATTCCTTATTTGATTTTTTTTTTTTTTTTTTTTTTGAGGACAGGGTCTCACTATGTAGTTCAGGCTGGCCTTGGACTCACTATGTGGCCCAGGCTAGCCTTGAACTAACTCACAGCAATCCTCCTGCCTCAGCCTCTTGCCTCAGCCTCCCAAGCGCCACCATGCCAGGCTTTACAATTCCTTATTTGAAAAGTGCCATTATGAATCTTTTATTATATTTCAAGGGGGTCAGATCTACATATCAACACAATTAAATGATAATACTTCGGATGAACCAGAAATTTCTGTTTGTTTTCAACAAAGTAACAGGCTTTACCATAGGTAGAGGTAATTACCTCATTAGGTAAGGCATGACACAGAGACGCCCCATTAACTTACCACAATGATTTCTCTGTCCCATAAAGTCACGTTTTTGGCCAATTAATAGCATTACTATTAAGTCATGTGTTTGTCTCTTGGTTAAAAACATATACATTTATTATTCAAACACATTCAGGAATGTAACTATTTGTTTTTAAATTTTTTAAAAGAATGACTGTATCACAGAATGTAATACTTCCAATAAAACCAAGCACAAATATTAAAGGCAGTGTTCAATGACCTAAGTGTCAGCGCTAAGTATTTCAGTGGCTACTCCCTTTCCTTTACAATATTCACAGTATGTGATGCACATCAGAGGCACCAAGTGGAGATAAATCCTCATCACAAGTAAACAGAGGCCATAATTGTACAAGTAGCCCTCACTCCCTACCAGCTTTTAAAACGTTTTTGGAGAGCATACAACCCCTTTATTTCCATTTCCACAAATAAGCCAAGCAAAATAAACAGCCAAATAATATTACAGTTTAATATCAAATTGAAGTAGTGCTTATACTCTTTAAATGAGCAAAGTAAGGCAATACTGTTACTTCCTTCTGAAACTAGAAACAAAATAGCCAAGCTAGCAGTAAGGTCCAAGTGAGAACAAATTTCACAGCCCTGAAAAAAATACAAAACTGTCACTGTTAATAAAAGCCAAGTGTGCAACTAACGGGAAGCAGTACTTCCTAGGCCCAGCCAAGGACAGGAGATGTCTAAATTCTAAGTTTGGGGGCATCCTTTCAATGACAAAAAAAAAAAAAAAATCAAATAAACATTAGTTTTTGCTAATATAATGCAAATAGCATGCTAATTAAAGTATTTACAAGACAAGGACAAAGAAAGCTTTCGGACTACAGTACACATTATTATGTAACTGCAATACACATTAAGCAATCACCAGGTTGTAGGTAGGCCTTCCAGAAGGAGTCATTATGGTTTACCTCGATCAGAGGACTGCGGTGTTCTATGTAATCACCGTTTCACCTGCAAGCAGGTGTTTACAGATGTCGAAAAGGCAAGTACTGATTCTAAATGTGAACTTCCAGTTCTGCCTGATGAAAGGTTGGTAACAGCACGCCGCACATCCCAGGGCTGCCTATACTACTTTCCCTTCCAATGTGAAGCAAGCTGCACAAACCAAGTTTCTCTGCATGCTTTGTGGGCCAAAATGTAACTTCTGATTCATTTTTACTAAAGTGCCCAAACTGATGCACTTGGAACTACACTTGTGTCAAGGACAAAAAATTTAACAGAAGACGCCAAAGAAGCAGTGAGATAGTGAAGGCTCACTCGCGGATATGACTGCAATCTTGGACATTTCAGGAAAAACCTGGGCGTCTCAAAAATAAAGTTTGAAAGATAATGACATTCAGTACCTTTAACAAACAAACTACAGAAGCCACAGCCAACAAAGTAAGCACACAATGTATTCACTATAGAAATAAACTCCAAACGCAAGAAGGAAAAAGGAAAGATATGAGAAGCCAGCAGGGTTTGTGGGTGCCACAAATCAGTGGATTTTCTATGATTCCGGTTCTGGCTGCTCAAAACAAAATTCAAAAAGCCTGGAGTACAATTTTCTGGGCCTTTCTCAAGATAGTAGGCTGAAGAGCAACGCAAGCCACCTGACTCCCCTGAGCAGTCTGCAGAAGTTCTGAACGGTGAAAGGAAAGGCATTTTAAAAAGCACAGTAAAGGCAGGAGGTTGTTCTGGGAGCTAGAATTGTAATTGCACTGTAAGACATTTTCCAAAGATGGGCCTAAATAGTCCCTCGGGGGCTGGGGAACATTCTTTCCTTAAAAAAAATAAAATAAAAAAGGCAGAGATCTGTACCAAGAGCAACCAGAAGCAGGCCCTCGCTCGCCTGCCCATCGGTGAGAGATCGTTCCAGGGTCAGCAAGCAGACCAGCTGAGCTCTCCATCTTGCGGGGCAGAGCCTGGATACATACACACACACCATGTACAATGACACTCCCCGATACTTAAGGATGGGGACTGAAGAAAAATGGTTATCCGAGCTCCTTGGAAGCAAACGTGGACTTTATCTCATTTTTGATCACTCAGGTGCTCCCACCAACCAGCTCCAAGACCCTCGTGAGGCCGAGTGGCAGCCGATCGGCCACTCGCAGGGCACTCAAAGACACAAGCCACCGCCCCTCTGGCTTACCTCACAGGCGGGGACCCCGCTGGCCTTGAGCTTGTCACCATCTCCGTCAGGCAGACCAGTCCGACGTGTGGCCATCATTTCATTCCAAATTGCAAAGATGGGACAAATCCTTTGGCGTCCACATTGGGGGTGGGGAGGAAATGCCACCACACACCAAAAAGGGAATTATTCCACACCAGGCTCCGAAAAGGTGCAGGGCTGGTGAAATACACAGCGTGCCAGGAATAAAGGTCTGTTTGTTTATTTCCGGAAGCCCCTTCAAACGCCCACTTCAATTGACTTCACCCTCCTCCTCCATTTCTACAGGCTTTAAAAACAAAGGCGACAGATCTCCTCCTGAGCTCGGGTCCAGGCCGACTGCAGAAGTGGTCCCCTTGCACGCAGCGCTACTCCCGAGGCCGAGAGGAATCCCAGTGGGTGGCTCCAGCGTCAGCCCCCGAAGCGATCGTCCTAGAACAGGGAGAAGTTAAAGGGCAGGAACTTTCTCCAGGCGCCGATCTTCAGGCTTGCCACATGTCGACGCCAAGTTCGCGCGTCCGACACTCGGAAGCACAACTGGGGGGGTTAGAGGGAGCGCCACAGCTGAAATAAGCGACAGTCTTCCCATGCAACAAATTAAAAATAAGGGGCGGGGGCCTGTAAATCCGGGAGGAGAGAGAACTGCCCTGTGGTAGTGTCAAACACACCCGGCTGGCCGCGCAGCCCTCCAGAAAAAAACATTCCCTGCCCAAGTGCACGCACTCTTTTCACCAAAGCCTCTCCGGGGCAGCGAGCGCAGGGGAACGAGGTCGCTCCCCGCCTCACCCGGACACGTACACTTGAGGAAGTGCTCGCCCGCCGGGATAAATGGGATCGATACCTCGGACGCCTCCGCGCTCCCGTCCACCTCCCCCAAAACAAACAAAAAGCCGGCGGGGCCGGTGGGCTCGCGGCGTCCCAGGGGGTGCCCCGAGACGCGGCCGGGCCGGCGACCCAGCAGGCGGAGGTGGCGCTCGCC
>NW_004955429.1:4398826-4425204 GCF_000276665.1 Chinchilla lanigera | reverse complement strand
CGCCGGGCCGGGCCGGGGCCCCGCTCCGGCGCCCGCGACCGCCAAGTGACAGGAACGCCTGGCTCGGCGGGCGCGGAGCTGCTTCCCGGGGGCGGATTTCTCGCTTCTTCCTCTGGATCCACCTCCTCCCACTCCACCTCCTTCCCCTCCCCTCCCCAGGGGAGGCTCCGGGCGGAATATTTTCTGTCTTGGATAATACGGTCCCCGGAGCCGACCCTGCCGAAGGGGATCAGCCTAAAGGGCGGGAGCCAGCTGGCTCGCCAGCCACCGCCCCAGCGCAACCCGGGACCCCGGCCCTCGCCCCTCAGCGCCCAAAGCAGGCGCACAAAACCCTCCCGCCCTCTGCCATCGCCGGGGCGCCAAGCAGCAGCGGCCGGGAGGGAGGCGTCTGCCGGGGAGAGACCTGGTATCGGGGCGCAAGGCAGGCGGGGACACGGCCGTAGCTAGCTGAGTGTAATGGGGGGACCGGAGAGCCCAGACGGCAGGGTCGCGCGGCTGGAGTGTGGCCTCTTTGGCTGCGGGAGGAGCCCGAAGCGGTGTGGGACTTCCAGATAAGGGAGTGTCCTCCCACGCCCTGCAGCAAAGTATCTTCCTGGGGTGGGAGAGAGGGGCTGGCGGAGAAGCCTTGTTCATTCAGTTGTTGTTTTTTTTTTTTTTTTTAATTTGCAGAGCCACTGAACGAGTGCGGCGAGGCTGGCAGACCCGAGGGGTGGTAGCTGCGCGGCTCCGCGCTCCGAGCCCAGCGACTCCAGGGACAGAGCGTAGCCGCCCGCCGCCGCTCCCCAGCCAGAGCCCGGGCCTGCTCCAGACCCCGGGCGACTGGCCCCGCCCCGCCGTGCCTCACAACATCTCCCGCTGCAAATAGCCCAATCGGGAGCCGCGGGGCGAAAATATGAGCCAATCAGGAGCTGCTGACTCAGGCTTCTCTCCACCCCCTTGCCCCGCCTCCAGGGGAAAAGCCCCTGCCCTCCGCCCGCATTCCCACCCCGCCACCCTCAGGGAGGCGGCTCTCCGGGCTCCGGTAGCCCTCTGTAGCCGCGACGTTTGTCACTTGTCACCCGCATCCTTTCCCCCTCCCATACAGACCCTTTTTCCCTCTCCCAGCCTTCTGGCGCTGTTGAGGGTCATTTCTAACCCACTTGGGCTGGGGACTGCCAGCTCGCTATTGTGTGCAAGCAGCTGCCACCAACCATCCTAAGGGAAAAAAAGAGAAACAAAACCCAGAAGTTGCGTGCCGTCCTACCTTTCCCTTCTTTCTTACTACGCTATCTTTTATAGACTCGCAGACGCCTCTCGCTCGCTTCCCGCCCACCGCCTAGAGTCTTGTTTCTTGATGAGGAAAACACCAAAATTCTTTTCTAGGAACCGAGTACCTGTTTCTCAGTGTTTAGAGCTTCTTTAGCGTGGAAGGCGCCAAGCGGAGCACCTAGTTCTCACTTCAAGGGAAGATGTTCACTAGGTCCTTTTTATGTGGCTATGAGATATGCATGTTCCTCACAAGCCCTGACCAAACCAGTCGGCCAATAACCAAAAATGGGGTGGGGGGATAAAACACAGAGGACCTGCCAGTGCGTTGGTAATTTACTGAATAACATGTGCAGTTCTAGACATTGCTGGCTAAATTAGCAAACTGAATAGAAGGGCAATAGACATGCAAGTAGCTTAACTCCAGCCAGCTTTGGAGAATATTTGTGGAAAGCACAACACCACTCTAGGAGCCAGTGTGCATGCCTGGAATAAACTGAGGGTCAAACCAGCAAGAATATTGGGGGTAACGTTTCTGAAATAGGGTTTTTTGTAAATGTTCATTTTGAAAAAGATTTTGTTTAGTACAAGAGAATAAAACATCAGCCATGGAAGGAGCTGTGAAAGGGGAATAAAATGCAATTTAGGAATTATGGGGAAATAGCAAAACCTAGAAAGGCAACATTTCTATAAGAGGCTATAAACTGCGTGGATCAAGGTTACAGTCAAGTTTCAGCACATGCCCTGTTACTTAGGCCAAATTACTTACTTTTATAAGTACTAGAGCTACCAAGTACTGACAGTGATTGCCTTGTAGATAGTACTGGCTCCTGCCAGGTGATCCTCCAGTCCTTACTTCTTAGGCGTACCATGTAGTAGAGCCAGTACTCAAGCCCAGGGGATTGGGCTACAGAATCCATTCTTTTGTCTAAACACAGTACTACTCCTAGCGTGGTCTTAATAATAATAATAGCAATACAGGAGTATAAGTTAAGGTTAACTTACTAGGGAGTAATTTTTTTATGTTCTATAAATACCAATTTAATTTTATCTCTGGAATAGGTATGATCATATTGCAAAATTTAAGAATGTTTGAGCTGGGTGTGGTGGCTCATGCTAGTAATCTCAGTACTCAGGACGCTGAGGCAGGAAGATTACTGTGAGTTTCAGGCCAGCCTGGGCTGCATAGTGAGTTCAAGACTGGCCTGAACTACATAGACCCTGCCTCAAAAAGCAAAAAATGAATGTTTGAGAACCATTATGATAAGTTAGTATGGTTTAAGTCTTTTGTGTGTTAGGCTATCTAGACAGAGAAGTGCAAAGAGCATGTTACTAAGATTTGGGAAACTGGTCCTGGTCCCCCACTGTGTCCTCAAGTGACTGCACCTTCTCTCTCTTGCTGAACCGGTGAAAGCATCAGTTGGGGGTAATAGATGTAAAAGAGCTTTAAGAATACAAAAACATTATTTTTATTATTAGTATGTTATCAAGTTATCAAATATCATTTATTAAACTATTAAATTATTAGGAAGAAGGAACTTGTCCTATTTTACCAGCGGGAACTGTAGCTTTTATAACATTTTATTAGGAACACATTAATCCAGATAAAAGGCCTATTCCTTTCTGAAGCATGAGCAATAATATTATTTTAATGACTATTGGAACTCTCATTTAGAATCGGAATAAGCCAAAGCGAGTAGGGCGCCCTCTAGTCAACCAGAAAGTGGCGGCCACCAGCCGCCCTTTACCCATTCCAAAGGCCAACTCAGGAGGCAAGCCCTTGGAATTCTCAGCTGCCCATCCTGGGCGTTTTACTCATTGACACCTCCACCAGAGGGAGGACAAGGGAAAGGAAAAGGAATCAAACTTAAAGCCTATGGCTACCTGTTAACAGCTTCAGTGAGAGATTTGGTGGAGCAAGGGTTTAGGCTCATTGTAACAGAGGAGATTAGAGCTAGCCATGGGTTTCATGGTTGTTACCTTGACAGTTTTCTTTATCCCAAATATCATGGTTAAGCAAGAGCTCACAGTAATTCTAGCTTTGTTTACCTCGAAAGCCTGATATTTTTCTCCTCAGAGCATAGATAATAAATGCAATTTCCTATCATCTAATTTCTGTTTTGGAGTATCCCTTGAAATAGTCTCAGAAATTACCATAGGTATATTAATAACAACAACCAGACCAACTTGTACAGTATAATGCTTGCAATGCAAGCAGGACATTTTTAAAGATGGTAATTATATCCTCAAAACACAAGTTTTGCCTTTGTTAATGAAAATACTGTTTTGGAGAACCATTATCAAGAAAAAAAAATGTCACGGCCAAAAATAGAATCACAGTGTCCCAGACCCCAGTCTGAGGTCATTCTGTGATAATCTATGGATGGTTTCTACTCTGAATATAGAAGCTGGCAAGTCTAAGAGGCACAAGTGTTTGCCAGTGAATTCCACAAGTGAAATTTGCAATTTGGGATGAAGCATTTGTGAAACTATGTGCCTGAGGTATTTAAGACCAATGGTCTTCAGAGGAGCAAGCATTTCCTTGGCTTTAGAAAAGCATTATGGACTGTATTTTTCATCCTTGAAATTCCAAAACTAGATGCATTATCTACTGATATTTTGTCAAAAGCATTTTCAAGTTGAACTGAATAACTACAATAACCCTACCTCACTTGCAAGACATTGAGCTATTTTTCCCGAGATGGGAAGGATTCTCCATGATAAACAAGTTCCAAGATTCTTTTCCCCTCCTCACCTCTTTTGAACAAATAATGTAAATTATTTACTCACCTAATACTCTGCATTTGCAAAATATATTACTATACCTATTCAAAAGATTATTACCACTGATTATTAATTTCTAAACTTGAGTAATGACACTTTATTTATTAAATACAGTGCCTTAGAAAGTGCCACACACAATAAATATTTTTGAATAATGTCTTTTTTTGTTTGTTTGTTTTTTTCACTGGTACCGGGAATCATACTCACGACCTTGCACTTGCCAGGCAGGTACTGTGCTGCTGAGCTAAATACCCAGCCCCTTGAATAATTTCTTTGTTCTTAGCTTATTATGATCTTTTTTTACCCTGGAACTAGAATGTTAGTATTTATTTTTGGTTTTGATTTGTTTATTTATTGGATGCCATTAGAGTTACTTGATCATAAACCATCATATTATTACTTAACTGAATATTATCTCCTTTTCTGTCTAGATTATAAATTACTCTAAGGCAGATTCTTGGGGCTTTTACTTCTTTTCAGAGCCCCATAATAGCTACCATGCCTTTTACACATAAAAATCACCTCAAAGTTATTTGAAAAATAAATGATATTTGTGACACTGTAATTATTTATTACTTGCCAGGCTGGGGATTGAACCCAGGGCCTCACATATGTAAGGCAAGTGCTCCACCACTGAGCTACACTCAGCCCCTGTGTCATTTTTCTTTTTCTTGTGTTACTGAGGATAGAACCCATGGCTTCATACATGCTGCTCGAGCATTCTACTACTGAGCTACATCCCCGACCTTTTTTATTTTGAGACAGGACCTCATTAAGTTGCCTAGCTGGCCTCAAACTCCATCCTCCTGCCTCTGTTTCCCAAGTAGCTAGGATTATAGGTACGTACCATAGTATTGGCTTCTCCAATGTCACTGTTATTGATAAATATTTATACCTCAAGAAGTTCCTGGATGACCAATACTTACTCAGGTTACAAGAGAATATATGCATGTCCCTATGTGAATATGCCTGAACAGAATGTTTAAGTTATAAGAAGGAACCATGAAGAAAACATTGGGTATGCACTTTAATCTCCAGAAATGCCATGTAGTATCTCCTTGCTTATATCTGGTGACAGAGCTGGTGTTTTGGCCATAACACCACCCTTAAAATTAATATCACTTGCCCAGCATGGTGGTGCACACCTATAAACCCCGCACAAGGGAGGTAGAGGCAGGAGGAGCACCATGAGTTCGAGGCCAGCCTGGGGTATATAGTGAGACCCTGTCTCAAAAAAACAAACAAACAAAACAAAACAAAACAAAACGTAAAAAGTAATATCACTTAGATTTTTGAAGTAATTATAAAATTTTGGCCCATGTTTTTGTTTTTGTTTTTTGTCTTTTTGAGACAGGTCTCTCTATGCAACTCAGGCTGACCTTGAGCTCACTTTGTAGCCCAAGCTGGTCTCAAACTTGCAACGATCCTCCTGCCTCAGCCTCCCAAATGTTGAGTTTACAGGTGTGTGCCACCACTCCCCACTGGCCCATGGTTTGTCTGTAATTGTATATTCAATACTTTCTTTTGAATTCAAATTATTTTTAACATTAGAATCTCTATAACCTAAAACCTATTGGTATAATGGTTATATTCATCACTACAGAGCTTATTTCTATGTGTTGGGGAAAAAATAATGCTACACCACTCATGTACAATTTTTTATTTTATCTTGAGAATCGTGACTTTCATCCATAAATATTCTAATTTTTGTTAAAAATATGGGACCAGTTTTTAAAATGTTTCCACCCACCTAACTAAATATGAACTGGAACATCCTGTGAAAATACTGTGCAATCTGGGTAAAAAACACACATATTACAACTGGGGAACTGAAGTATGTTTTTGTCATTTTGGAATAGAATGCTAAATGCCAACCATTCTAATTAGGAAACTATGCTAGCAGTTGATTTTTAATATTAAAAGTCCAATCCAGAGTACCCAAATCTTTTTCATCATAATTTTTTAAAATACAAAAACAAACCCAGTCTTCTCTTTCATCTTTGCTAGGCAGAAGTAGGAAAGCCATCTCCAGACGCCTCTATTCCATGAGTCAGTGAACTCGGGTATCTCAGCATTCCCTAGCACATGGATCACATTCCTCTGTCCCTGTAACTGCCTACATTTTTTACTAATCCAAGAGCCAACTAACCAAGGGTTGTTCAGATAGGAAAAGACTGCAGGATGATATGTAGTGAATCACACTTGCTCTTAAGAAAAATAGATGCAGGTTGTATGACTTATCCCCTAAAAGATTATTTCAGTTATATTTTAATTTGTAAAAACTGTAACATAAACCAGGTCTGGTGGCACAATCCTGAATTACAGTCTTCTAGGCAGCTGAAGAATCACAAAGTTTGAACCCAAAAGAGACAACTTAATGATTTAGCAAGACCCTGTCTCAAAATAAAAAAGGCCCTTACTTAAAGGCTTACTGAAACAAACAAACTAATAAAATCCCACGACCTGAGAAAAGTAATAAACATTCTGCAAGGGCCCAATCTTGTTACATTTTATAGACCCATGCTCTTGCCTTCTTCCAGTTTCTCTCTATAGCATCTCACTGACTGAAGCTAACAGGAACCCTGAAGCACTCAAAAATAATTCATTCACTCTAGGTTTTTAA
The DNA here is from genome assembly GCF_000276665.1 of Chinchilla lanigera. Lineage (NCBI taxonomy): Eukaryota > Metazoa > Chordata > Mammalia > Rodentia > Chinchillidae > Chinchilla > Chinchilla lanigera. The sequence goes on along the minus strand of NW_004955429.1, from coordinate 4,418,552 downwards.
AAAATGTTTAAATAGAAAACATAGTTAATAAAATCTTGATCAAAAAATAAATGGGCAAGTTCATGAGTTCGATTCCCGGTACTGGAGACAGACAAACAAACAAAAAAATTTACAAAAAATAAATGGAAAGAGCTAGGTATAGTGGCACACACCCGTAATCCCAGCTACTTGGGAGGCTAAGGCAGGAGGATCACAACTTTGAAAGTACCCTGAACGACTTAGAGAGACTTTTATCAAAATAAAGATTAAAAAGGACTGGGGATATATCTTAGTGGTAGACGACTTCACTAACATGTGCAAGACATTGGATGGGACCCCACACACAAAAAAAAAAAGAAGGAGGAGGAGCAGGAGCAGAAAAGTGGGAGGAAAAAGGTGGAGGAAGATAGAGGAAGAAGGAAAAGAAATAGACTGGTAGAAATGTCTTACACTGTGGAGACAACATATGATATAAAGCAGTGAGGCGGGAGACTAGAGTGTGGCTGGGGAAGAAGGTGTGACCTCTTGATTAAAAATTCCAGGACACAAGTGCAGAACTGTTCCCAAAGCCCTGCATGTTGACTTCTTGTGCAAGAACCTGAGCAGATTTGGGATAGGGTAGTTGAGACCTGACCTCAGCCTGAGGACCAGGCGATGGAGACCACTATGAAGCATCCCTGAGCAGGACTTAAATTAACCAATTGGCTTTTCATGTTTACCTGTGAGTCTGTCCAAGGCCTAGGCTCCTTGTCTGGAGATGGGCAGTGGACTCATAGTAAGTGAACCTCTGTGAGTCACGGATCCCTACTAAGGTCTGTAATGGCAGATGAAGCCAGAAAGCCTTAAAAGATAGGACAAGATCACAGCCAAGGACGCCTGGATCCAACCTCAACTAGATAAAGACTGTACCCTCAGGCATCTCACTCCTGGGTGTATTAACTTAATACCTTACTTGGAGAAGTCTTTGAGCGGTTCTGCCCTCTTGAGTATTCCCCTCCCTTCTTCTGATAACTAAGTGAATATGGCCCCCGAGAGAAAGTCTTGGTCTTAGCCCTGAGAGAAGCTTGAATTCTGTGAAAGGACTTTGATCCTCCTGGAGCCCTGAAATCATTCCATTGGCCTCTTTTATTTAACCTTTGCTGTACACTCTTTTGGGAGATTGTAGACCTAATCTGCCCACAATAACTAAGGGATATTATTAACCCAATAACTGGGTGTTACGAAAAGGACCTTCTACACTGAACTCACTACTGTATTCTTTTGCAGAGTGGCAGCCTCTTTCTCTCCCTGTGGAGTCTACTTCTCTTACTACTTTCACTTGGCTCAAACTTGCTCTGCAGAAAGTGTTTCTTTTCCTACCTTTAATAAATGCAAAACCCTGCTGGTGTTTGCACTCATCTTGACCAATTCTCCTGTGCTAAGGATGAAAAGAACCTACAAAGTACATCTAGAAGGAGACTCCAGCACCTCAAAAACCAGTAACAGTAGTATTTATTTACTTATTTGTTTATTTATTTTGTGATTCTAGGGACTGAACCCAGAACTTTTGCATGAAGCTGTATCCCTAGCCTTTTTATTTGTTTTTTTGTTAGATTTTTTTTACTGTATTTTGAGACCCAGTCTCTCTAAGGGTCTTAATTACCCAGGCTGGGCTTGAACTTTTGGTCCTATTGCCTCAGCTTCCTAGAGTTTTGGGATTATAAGTGTGAGCCACCATTGCTAATATTTAAATAGCACAGCACACTATTAGCATATAAAAGCATCCCTTACTCTTTGTGGAGGGATTGGTTCCAGGACCTTTTCCCTCCTGTGGATACTAAAATCCATGGATGCTCAAGTCTTTCATATAAAATGATATAGTATGCACATTCTCTAGTATACGTTAAATGCGCACCCTCTAGTATATTTTTGGCTGGCTCCAAAGTAGGGTGGCATGGCAGACAGGTATTGCAGAGGAGAAACAGTTCATGGTGGGCAAAAGGTAGCAAAACAAGCAAAGGACCACCAGAGCTCTTTCTATCCCTTATATTTTATCCAGCCTACTTAGGGTGGGGAGCACTCACACCCTTAATCCTAGTGCCCTTGATCCTGGTACTTCACCATGAACCAATTCCAGTGTCTCACACTCTAGATCCAGCCACCTCTGAAAAAGCCCCACCTATGACTGCATGAGGCTTTAAGGGGGAGTCTAGACACAAGCAACAATAATCTACTAAAAAGGAAAAGAAGCAAATTCTACTAATCTGAGGTTTCAGAATCTCCCCAAAGCAGAACCAGCACCTTGTAAAGGTTAGGCTGGAACCCTGGACAGAGCATGAGTCCATGTGGGTAGCATCCCTAGGGATACCCAAGTTCAGTGGACCACGAGTGCTCCGGCTGCCTGATTCAGCGAGCTGTCTTTTCAATTTCTACACTGGCTTGACTGGCATAATCCAAAAAGGAACCCTCATATCCATTCCATTCTTCTGGAGCTCTTTGGTAACACTTAACACTTCAGTGGGATGGCTTCCACATAGAGCATTATGGAATTGCTTCAAGTAATTGCAAAGATACAGGATCGAATTACTCTGTAATACTCAGACCCATTTTATCTACACATTCAGTGGATCTATAAATCTCCCCCTTGGATTCATCATAGTATCTGTATTGGAAGTTTTGACCCCAGTGGCAGAAACCAGAAGAAATCACAGATTACTAGGATCCATAAGATATTTACTGCAGAGTTTTCTGAGTTTCTATTCTTTTGACTCACTTAGAACTCCAACAGGAATAATGGTAAACTCATTCTTTTTTTTTTTTTTTTTTGGTACTGGGACTCGAACTCATGACCTCAGGCTTGCCAGGCAAGTGCTTATGCCGCTGAGCTGTATCTCCAGCCCAGTAAACTCATTCTTACAGCGCTCCATGGCTTTAGCCGTATAAGGCAAATGCACTTCAGTACTGTGTTCATCATTATCTTCTGCAGAGGCACATTCAAACATTCTCTGTAAATCTTTTGCTTACTATGAAGGTCACTCAAATGTGTCTTACCTATACTGCACTAGAAAGTAGGTATGGAAAGAGGAACATGTGATGGAAAGACCCAAGGATGAGAATTCTCTGGGTAATAGATGGGTTGATTTGTTTGTAAGAAGCACAAGACCCCACAGTGTGTACATCTTGCATAGGTACAATGATGGTTCCAGCAGGTCTTTTTGTAGACTGAACCTGAGAAAGTCAATTTTCTAACTGTGCATTTAGCTGCAGGCCTAAAGTATGCACCAGCTCCTGGTGTGACCCCGGCAGACCACTAGGTTGGACTTTGGTGCTGGCGCTGCCTGTGATACACAATATGATAAGTGAGGAGGAGGAGATGGGTGGGGGACCCAGGAGCAGCTCCACCAGGGGACCACCACCAGCCAAGCCCAAGAACAGGCGCTCCTCAGGCTTTGATAATTCCTATTCTCATTATCTTTCCTTTGTTAAATTTCTGACATTTGGGGTTTAATCACCTATATAATGCAAGAGTTGTTTAGGAGACGATATGTACATTTCCAAGGGGTTGGGGGTTCTGCTTCTACTTTTATCAACTACTTCTAGTTCTATGTGGTAAAATATTTCATACAATTTCTGCTTACAGAATGTATTGAACTTTTTATATGGCTTGATACATTGTCAATTCTTAAAACTCTTTCATGGAAATGCCAGGCATGGTGGCACACATCTGTAATTCTAGCACTTGGGAGGCTGAGGCAGGAGGATCATTGCAAGTTTGAAACCAGCTTGGGCTACAAAGTGAGCTCAAGGCCAGCCTGAACTGCATAGTGAGACCCTGTCTCAAAAAGACTGAAAAAAAAACCTGAAAAACACAAAAAAACTCTTTCATGGAAGCCTGGATAGAAGGTAGTCCTATTTTTGAAGGAAGACTTTAGTAGATTATTATTTCAAACTTGTTAATTATGTTATTTATGTCATCAGCATTTTTATTTTTCTATCTGCTTTACCTGACAAAAGAAGACCTAAAGAAAGGCATTTTAAACTTGCCATTTTAAAATAAAAGTAATGCTTTCTCATAAATAATTAAACCTCCAAATGATTGTCATTGCTCTTCTTCCATTCTCTTCCCCTTCGTCAGTTCCATAGCTCAAAGACAAATGTTATTAGTAATCCCTGGTTTTAGTATGTGTTATGGAAATAAAGGGATTATAGTATATTATGAATCAAATATATTATATACAAATTACAAAATATGCATCTGATTTACAACTTTTCTTCCTTCCTTCCTTCCTTCCTTCCTTCCTTTCTTTCTTTCTTTCTTTCTTTCTCATCTTTTTGAGACTGGGTCTTGCTATGTAGTTCAGGCTGGCCTTGAACTCACTTTGTAGTCCAGGCTGGCTTTCAACTTGCAATGATCCTCCTGCCTCAGCCTCCCGTTTTCTGGGATTATAGGTGTGTGCCACCATATCCGGCTTGATTTATACTTTTAAATTTTAGTTTTAAATAATTAAAATGTTGTAGCTGTAATCTCACTCCATTTTTTCTTCCTTGCTTCCTCCTGAAATTGATCTATATCATCCTATGATTTTTATACTTTAATACATACATAGTCTTTATAAAAATATGTTAATATATGGATACATGTATTTCTATATGCATTATCAAGCTGCTCACCCTGACCTTTACTTTTTCACTCAGCATCGTTCTTTTGCTACATGTTGATATATTTATTCACGTTAACTGCTAAACAAACTTGTGTTGGGTAAATGCAACTGATTGTATCCACTTATATACAGAAGTACAGCTTAATTCTATATTCCTAGAAGGAAATAATTTATACACATCAGCTTGTAGACAGAAGGAATCATTTTTCTTGATAGACACCCAGGCATAGAATATTTTAATAGTAGGATATGGAAATCTTCAACTTTTTTGGCTATTATACTTAAAGATGTGCTTTGCAAAGTGGTTATTCATGCACTTTTCAACACATGCTTTATTAGGTGTCTAGTATATGTTAGGATCTGTTCCAGGCACTTGGGATATAATAATAAATGAAAGAGATTTATTTCCTGTTTTTCTGAAGTTTACATTCTAGGCTGGGAAAATAGGCAGTTTAAAAAATATAAAACACCAAGTAGCAGTAAGTGCTTTGAAAATTAAAGTAAGGGGTGGGGGCGTGTTACGGTTTGAATCTTAAAAGTTCCCCTAAGGTCCACATGCTGAAGGCTTGGCTGTCAGGCTGTGGTGCAGCTGGGAGGTGGTGGAACTTTGGAGGTGACACCAGGTGGGAGGAAGTTAGGGCACAGCCTGGAAGAGGGTCCTAGGGTGCTTGCTCTCTCCTTTCTCCTCCCCTTCCAAGCCATCGTGTCGAGTCATCTCTACCACGTGCTCCCTGCGGTGACACATGGTGCCCACAGGACCAGAGCAGCAGGACCAAGGGACCATGGATGGAAACTGCTAAAATCATGAGCCGAAATAAAGCCTTTGCTCCTTTAAGTTGACTATTTTAAGTATTTGTTACAGTTACTGAAAATTAACACAGGTAGAGAGAGAACTGGGTGGGGAGTGCAAAGGATGTACACCGTTCTATTTTAAGTAGGGTGGTCAGGGAAGATCTGTTTGATAATGTGAGGGCTAAGTAAAATCCCGAGGAAACGAAGGCAGCCCAGGTGGGGATGTGGGGAAGCTTTCTAGCTGCGGGAACAGCAGGTGTAAACAGCAGGTGAGCTGCAGGTGTGTGTGTGTGTGTGTGTGTGGAAGTGGGGAACTAGGCTTGGGGGTACTTGAGGGACAGAGCAGCAGATGGTGTACCCCAGAGGTGGACCAATAGGAGCATATCAACTATTGTAAGGACCTTGGCTTTTAACTGAGTAAAATAGGAGACCATTACAGGGTTGTAAACAAAGAAGTGACACCATCCACTTAAGATCCTGAACACATTTCCCTGGCTCCTGTGTGGACAGTAGGCACTAGTGCAGCAAGGGCAGAAGCCAGAGGACTAATGGAAGGCTGTCATTTTAATCCAGGTGATAGATGGCTTGGTTTTAGGTGATATCTGTGGAGCTGACCGTCCTGACTATGTATAACTTGATATTAGAAAGCTGACAGAGTTGACTGATGTGGTGCTGCCGACCGACCGTGAGCAGAAGAGGAGTCAAGCCTACCTCAAGATTTTTGGTTTTGAGCAACTAGATAAATAGAATGGTCACCTAATGTCCAGATAAGTGCAGTTTAAATTTTAGACTCCGTAATGGATGTAGAGGTGGAGATAGCAGTCATTTCACATTTTACAGATAGTCTACAACTTGGGGTCAGAACTAATAGGCAGCAGTTACTGTTTTTATACATTTCTATTTCCCACTGGCAATGGGGTCAGAGCTTTCTATCCCTGAAGCACGTGAGAGCTTCTGTTTTCACCAGCACCTCAGTACTTGATGTCATCAGATTTATTTTTGCTGGTCGGATGGGTTGCAAGTGGTCTTGTCACTTTAATCTGTATTGTCATAATTCCAGAGACACTAAGCATCTTTATTCTGTTTATTGGATAGATTTTTTTTTTCTTTTGTGGATTGCTTATTTATCTTCTCTGAAGAGGCTCCTAATAAATCTGGGGTTATATTGGCTGCATATATCTTCTGATATTCTGTGGCGGGTTTTCACTTCACTTCTAATTATTTAGTCACTCAACCATTATATAAGGCAGCTTAAATCACATAAGAATATTATTTCCATAATCCAGCGATGAGAACAGTTAAAGCTTTCCTCACTTCTCTTCTTCTCCCCTTCCCATTTGTATGCTCATTTTTGTTGACGCTTATTGCAGTGTTTTTATCTTCCCTGACAGTGCTTTTCTGTCAAGATTTGTAACATTTACCTCCTGTATTATTACAATAATAATCACAATTGTTTCAATTTCACTACCTCTCTTTTTATACTTATTTTGAATCACCTCAGTAGATTATTCTTTCATATATCATTGTTTGGGAGAAAGGTAAACATTTGGAATGTTTAAATATTTCTGAATTGTTAAATATTTGGAAATATCTTTCAGCTGCTTTTAAATAAAAATGGCAAAGCCAGGCATGGTGGTTCTAACTGTAACCCCAGCACTGGGGAGGCTGAGGCAGAAGGGTCACCCCAAGTTTGAGGCCATACTGACTTGAGCCTGAACTTCATAGCGAGACTCTGTCTCAAAAAAAAAAAAAAAAAAAAAAAAAAAATAGCATGGCAACATGTTTTGATCTCTCTCTCTCTTTCTTCCTTTAAAACTCTGTTTATATCAATTAATTCTATGAAGAAGTCTGAGGTCAGCAATGTCTTCCTTCCTGTCCAGGGGTCAGATGGAATGTACTGTACATCAGGCTTCCCCTGCTGTATGGTGTCTGTTAAAACTACGCGACTTTCCCACTACAGTGCTAATGCAATGACAACACGTGAATGTAAATAAAACTTTATTTACAAAAGTGGCAGACAAGATTTTGTCTGTGTGTGGGAGTTTGCCAATCCCTGTTTTAGGTGGTTCATTCTGATTTGCTTGTGGGATCTCTTTCCTTATGTCTCAAGTTTAATCGCTTCCACAATGTAATTATTCTCTTATAACATGGTAAATCGTTATAGTCCTTGAAACTGCAAGAAAGTTTTCACACAACATTTAGGATATGTTCTTACATTTTTTTCAGGTGAAAGAGTAAATAAAATCCAAAAGGTACAATAGATATTGTGAAAGGGAAAGAAATTGCTTAAAAGGAAGGAACAACTGGGATGAGGGAAAAGAGAAAAGAAAGAAGGAAGGGAAAAAATATATATGTATATACAAGGACAGCTGGGGTAATGGTACTGCTGGTGTCTGTTGGTTTATTGAAAGCAACAGTTAATGCTTAAATTTTTTTGACCAATTTTGCATGCTGATATCTGGTAATCTGAACAACTAATTTGAAGACAAGATGCAACATAACAACTACTGTTGAATTCCTACCATCTTGTTTAGTGAAGCTCAGTATCATTTCAAATGTTTTTTATTATTTTTTTATTCACTTTAATTGTTTGATCCACCTTGCATCCTTACATCTGGTAATCTGAGCAACTTCATTGAAGATATTGATATGATATGTAATATAACAATCATTGTTAATTTCCTATCTTGTTTTGAAATTCTGTATTGGTTCATTGTTTTTGTGTTGTTTTGTTTTTGTCTTTGTTGTTGTTTTTTGTAGTTGCTTTGTCTTTTTGAGACAGGGTCTTGCTATGCAGTTCAGGCTGGCCTTGAGCTCACTTTGTAGCCCAGGCTGGTCTTGAACTCCACAATGATCCTCCTGCCTCAGCCTCCTGGGTGCTGGGATTATAGGTGTGCGCCACCATGCCCAGTTATTGTTATTTTGTTATTTTTTTCTCTTTAAAAAAAAAAAAACGTTTAGGCCAAAGGCTAAATTCCTGTACCAGATACCTTTTAAGTATCACAGTACTTATACAAAGAAGTAGGCAGTCAGATTTGGTGATGCAAGCCTGTAATCCCAGCAAAAGGGCTGAGAATTCAGGGCCGGCCCAGTTAGGGTGAGACCCAGATTTAAAGACAACAACAACAAAACATCTGTAAAACCCCAGCCCCAAACAAACAAAAATGAATAGCCATGTGGAATGTTTTGTCTTTCTCAGATAACTGCCCAAAGGTAGGCCATTTAGTCCTGCTACGATGGTTCTATTTTCTTCCACAGCTTCATTGCTGGGTGAAAGGAAGATTTTTATTTTTATTTTTTGATTGTTTGTTTCTTGAGGTAAGATCTTGCTGGTGGAACTCACTATGTAGCCCAGGCTGGCCTCAAACACACAGTGATCCTCCTGCCTCAGCCTACTGAGTGCTGGGATTATAGGTGTGTACCACCATACTTGTCTAGATATTCTTACTGCAAGATTCCCAGAGGGGTGACCAAATTTAGGACTCCCAGTTCAAATTGAGCTTTACAGAAACAAATTTTTAATATGTCTGAATTATTGCATGAGACATACTAAAAATTACTTGTTGGGAGACATACTACAAATTAATTTGTTGTTTCTCTGAGATTCAATTTGTTGTTTTAAATTAAGTTTTTTAGTACATTTTAGTATGTATACTGATTATATTCATTATAGGGAGAATTATACCCGTATAAGATACAACTTAATTCTCTGTTTTCCCCATCCTCCTCCTCTCCCTTCATTTACAAAAACCTTGTTTCCATTTTTTCTTTCTTTCCTCATCATTTTTTTCTTTTCCCTTCCTTTCCTCTCCCCCCTCCCTAATTCCCCTTCCCATTTGAACATTTTCTTCTCATCTCTGAAATTCAGCTTGAACTGGGCCCTCTTTATTTTTATTTGCTGAGCCTGGCAACCTTATCTGCTACTGTGAAGTGGGAAGAAGGTTCTGAGAAGACACAGACCAAATCCTTTTAAGGAAAACCTTGGGAGCTACCCACAGTCATTCCTGGCCTCCAACTTAGTCATACAGCCACACCTAGTTAGAGAGATGGCTGGGAAATAAAGCTCGCTTGCTAATCCAGCGCGCAGATAAAATGCTCTTAGTATAAAAGGGAAACAGATGTGCAGGACACAGCAGTCTGACACATTTTATCTTTCAAAATTATTTCTAAACACTTTGTCAGAGACCTCAATTTCTCTGCATCAGATTTTGTTGTTTTCCATATTTTTCATCTCGGGTCTGCATTTTTTCAAAATTTATTTTTGTTTTACTGAGATAGGGTCTTGCTATGTGACCTCAAATGCACCACAATCCTCCTGCCTCAGCCTTTTGAGTGCTAGGATTACAGGCATGTGCCACCATGCTCAGTTTATTCATTTTAATCTCTTCTCTTTTTCCTTTGTATTTGACTTTGAATGGTCTGTCATCCATGGCACTGTTTTCTGATAGATTTTTTTTTTTTTCAAACCAGAAATAGAAATCAGGACCTTGAGCTTGCCACCACTGTGGAAGTCAGTGTGGAGATTCCTCAAAAAACTAGGATTAGAGGTCCCTTTCGACCCAGCTATTCCCCTTTTGGGTATCTCCCTAAAAGAATTAAAGTGGTATAAGCGCACCCATGTTTATAGCAGCACAATTGGTCATAGCTAAATCTTGGAAACAACCCAAATGCCCATCAACTGAGGAATGGATAAAAAAGATGTGATCTTTTTATACAATGGAGTACTACTCAGCCATAAAGAAGGATAAACTTGAGACATTTATAGGTAAATTGATCCAATTTGAGACTATACTCATAAGTGAAATAAATCAGACTCACATGTGTAAACATCATATTTCCTCTTTTGTGTGAGAAACTGAAAGAGTAAATAAGGACCAAAATATACAATAAATATTGTGAAATGGGAAGAAATTATTCAAAAGGACAGAGGAACTAGGGTAGGGGAAAGAGAAAAGGAAAAAAATGCAAGATAGTTATACTACTAATCTCTCTTAGTTCATTAAAAAGAAAAGCTTGTGCTAATATCATTTGGAGAATTTTTATACCCATATCTTGTACCCTGAGTAACTACTTTGAAGATAATAATATGCAATGTATTAACTATTGTTATTCTCCTATTATTTTGTTATGAAATTTTGTTTCATTTTTTCCATAAAATACAAAAATTCTGGTATTACAACAGATAAACTATGCACCTAGAACATCCGATAGAAATAAATGGCAAACTATTTGTAATCAAGAGGTTCAGAAAGAAAAACAGTTGTAAAATGTGTTAAAAAATAATATCATTATTTTAGATTGCCAAGTAGGGACATAGATGATTAAATTAAATATGATTGAACCATAGAATGCAACACTCTGAGTATGTTTTTAAAAACATGGACAACCTCGGTTCCCGGTACCGGAGAAAAACCAAAAAACCAAAAAAAAAAAAAAAAAAGCAACAACAACAAAAAAAACATGGACAACCATATGCATCTTTATGTAAATATATCTGTGTCGGTTAGGATAGGCTATGTATAAGCTTGGTAACAAACACCTCCCACCCCAATTTCAAAGGTTTCTTTCTTACACAGTTTGCATATTCACCTCTGTACATCATCTTAACTTTAGAACTCAATCCAATGGAACAGTCTCTTTCTAAGTTTGTGCTGGTCTCATGGAAGAGAGGGTAAAGAGAGATAGAAAAACAGTACAAGCCAGTTTATAAAGCTTTTGCTTGCAAATGATACCTATTGCTGCTCGCATTTCATTGGTAAGAGCTAGTCATGTGGTCATATCTGAGGCCAACAATATGGAATTTGAAAAGATTTTCATTTTCATTGATACGTGTTTGCAGACATAATGATTATATTCATTGTGGGGAATTGGTACACGTATATATAAAACATTTTTTTTTATGGTGCCGGGGATCCAACCCAGGGCCTTGTGCATACAAGGCAAGAGCTCTACCACTGAGCCACACCCCAGGCATATAAAACATAGCTATTTTTCCTTCCTCTTACCATCCTCTCCCTCCTGCCCCCCTCCATCTCTTCATCCCTTCTTTTTTTTTCTCCTTAAATTATTTGTACTTTGGATTTCTCACGAGAGAAATTTAAGTAAGTTAAATAAATCAGACACATAAATTGTGTGCCTGATTTATTTCACTTACTGTCATGGTATCAAAGTGCATCCATTTTCATACAAATGACTTGTTTATCCTTCTTTCTGATAGAGTAGTACTACATTGTATATAAACACCACATTTTCTTTATCCACTCATCTCCTGATGGATATATAGGCTGTTTCCAAGATTTAGCTAGTATGAGTTGTACTGCTCCTGTATGAACCAGGGTATAAACATATCACTGTAATATGATGTCTTTAACTCTTTCAGGAAGATACCTGCAAGGGGCATAACAGAGTCAAATGGAATTTTTAGTTTTTGGAGGAATCTCCATACTGATTTCTATAATGGTTGCACTGGTTTACATCCCACCAATAGTGCACAAAATTTCCCTTTCCCCTACACCCTCACCAGCATTTTTTATTATTGGATTTCTTGATAATAGCCATTTTTTCTGGAGAAAGGTAAAATTTCAGTGTTGTTTCAGTTTGCACTTCTCTAACGGTCAGAGATGTTGAGCATTTTTTCATGTGTTTAGAGGTCATTTGTACTTCTTCTGAGACGTGTCTATTCATTTCGGTTGTCCTTTTTTTTTTTTTTTTGTCTTTTTGAGACAGGGTCTCACAATGCAGTTCAGGCTGGACTTGGGCTCACTTTTCACCCAGGCTGGCCTTGAACTCACAATGATCTTCTTGCCTCAGCCTCCTGAGTGCTGGGATTACAGGTGTGAGCCACCATGCCTGGCTAGCTGTCCTTATTTTGATTGGGTTCTTAAATTTTTGTTTTTAGTTCTTCATATAATTAGTCCTCTATCTGAGAAGTAGCATACAAGCCTTTTTTCTTTACTCTGTTCACTGTTTCTTTATTAAAACTTTGATGTATTTTTAATGTAATATAATTTGATATAATTCCATTTGTTGACATTTACTGTTATTTCTTGTCTATTCAGAACATCTTTGAATGTGTTTATGTCTTCAAGAGTGTTATCTGTTTTATCTTCCATCAGTTTCAATGCTTTTGTTTTAATATCTAGGTCTTTAATCCAAAATGATTTTATTTTAGTACACAGTAAGAGATATGGGCCTGGATTCAATATTTTAACATAGGTAACCAGTTTTCCTAGCAGCATAGATAACCAGTTAACCAAGGAAAGAGGGTATCTTTCCTCCAGCATGATTTTGTTCCCTTTGTCAAAGATCATATGAATGTACCTGGGGTTGTTTCTGCATCCTTTACTCTGAGCGTATATTCTTTATGCATAATTCCAAACAGGTAAAACACTGAGAGTAGGAGAAACTGTTTCAAGAGAATTAAGGTATTCTTTTTGTGTGATGTTTTTTGTGAAACCCCACATTGTCCTCAGGAAGAGAGCTTTGCATAATGAGTTATACTTTCCATAGAGATAAAAATCTTCCTTATTCATGTATGATATCAAAATACCAAAACCAGAGAAAGACATCCAAAAAAGAGAACTATAGGCCAATTTCCCTAATGAACATAGATGCAAAAATCCTCAATGAAATACTACCAAACAGAATGCAGCAAATTATCAAGAAGATTATAGACCATGACCAAGTGGGATTCATCCCAGGAATGCAGGAATGGTTCAATATATGCAAATCAATAAATGTAATATACCAACAAAGCCAAAAACAAGAATCACATGATCATCTCAATAGATGCAGAAAAAGGTTTTGATAAAATCCAACACTCATTTGTGGTAAAAACCCTATAGAAAATTAGAATAGATGGTCTTTACCTCAATTTGATAAAGGCCATCTATGACAAACCAACAGCTATAATCATACTAAATGGACAAAAACTGAAAGCTTTCACTCTAAAATCAGAACTGAGACAAGGGTATCCACTATCACCACTCCTATTCAAATAGTTATGGAAACATTAGCCAGAGCAATTAGACAATAGAGAGAAATAAAAGAATAAGAATAGGAAAGGAAGAAGTTATACTATCATTATTTGCAGATAGCATGATACTTTACATAGAAGACCCCAAAACTCCACCAAAAGACTTCTAGACTTAATAACCAAATTCAGTGGTGTAGCTGGATACAAAGTCAACATTCAAAAAGCAGTAGCCTTCCTGTACACAAACAACAAACTCACTGACAGAGAAATTAGGAAAACTACTCCTTTCACAATAGCATTCAAAAAATGAAATACTTAGAAATCAATCTAACAGAGGAAATAAAAGATCTATACATGGAAAATTACACTACTCTGAAAAAAGATCAAAGAGGATATCAGACAATGGAAAGATACCTTGCTCATGGATAGGAAGAACAAACATTGTGAAAATGGCCATACTCCCAAAATTGTTGTACAGATTTAATGAAATCCTGATCAAAATACCATTAGCAGATGTCACATATCTAGAGAAGACATTCCTAAAATTAGTTTAGAAATGGAAGAGACCTAAAAATAACAAAAACAAACCTGGTCAACAAAGGCAAGGTAGGAAGCATCACAGTCCCTGACTTGAAATTATATTACAAAACTACTGTGATAAAATCAGCATGGTACTGGCAAAACACAAAACAAATGAACAAACAAACCAAAAACAGATCTGAGAATCAATGGAATAGATTAGAAGATGTAGAAACATCTACAAACACATTGAATCACCTTATCTTTGGCAAAGGTGCCAAACATGTTCACTGGAAGAAAGATAGCCTCTTTAATAAATAGTGCTGGAAAAACTGGCTTTCCACATGATGAAGACTAAAACTAGACCAGTGTCTATCACCATGCACTAAACTAAAGTAAAAATGTATCAAAGATCTAAATATTAAGACAGAAACACTAAATCTACTGGAAGAGAAGGTAGGTAGAAACACATAGGGGTAAATAGGAAGTTCATGAACGAAAGTCAAACTGCACAAGAAGTACTTCAAAGAATGAATCACTGTGATCTCACCTTATTAAAAAGTTTTTGTACATCAAAAGAAATAACCAACAAAGTGAAAAGACACCCCACAGAGTGGCAAAAATTTTAGCCAACTGTCCCTTAGACAAAGGACTTCTACTTAGAACATATAAAGAATTGAAAAAAATCAAGCCCCCCAAATTCAAAGACCCAGTTCAAAAATGGACATCTGAGATGAATATGCACATCTCAGATGAAGAATATGGCAAATAAATACATTAAAAATGTTCAATATCATTGGTCGTTCGAGAAATGTGAATTAAAACAACACAGGGATTCCATCTCACCCCAGAAAGAATGACCATCATCAAGAAATCAACCAACAACAAATGCTGAAAGGGCTGTGGGGAAAAAGGAATCCTTCTCCACTGTTGGTGGGAATGTAGACTGGTCAACCACTGTGGAAATCAGTGTGGAGAGTCCTCAAAAAAACTAGGATTAGAGATCCTATTTGACCCAGCTATTCCCCTCCTGGGTATCATCCTGGAAGAAATAAAATGATCATACCACAGCGATATATGTACATCCATGTTTATAGCATCACAGTTTGGCAACCTAGGGCTAAATCTGGCCCATCATTTGTTTTTACCAATAAAGTTTTATTGGTAAACAGCTATGCCCATTTGTTTCTGCATTGCCTATAGTTATTTTCATCCTACTGTGGCAGCGTTGAGTAATTCCAACAGAACTTACCAAGCCTGAAATATTTGTTTTCTGGCCTTTTGCAGAAAAAAGTTTGCTGATCTCGAAATGTCAGCATTTCTGAGGAGAAGAGTGTACATAATCAAGATTACTCTTGAAAATCTTTTAGAGGGTAAGAGGAATATATTGTCACCCAATAGCCCCAGTGTTTCCTCCAATTATAGAAGATGCCATTATTTCTTCAACAGAATGTTAGGTAAAATAGTTGGCCTATATTCAAGGACCATGTTATATGAAATATGCCTATACTTAATAGTAAGTTACCCTTAGCACAGAGATGAGGAGCTTGGGGAAATGCTACTGATGAAGGGAATATAGACTCATGTCTCCATTCTCATATTCACTTTATTTTTTAAAATTTTTTTGTTTTTTTTCCAGTACCAGGAATTGAACTCATGACCTTGCACTTGCCAGGCAGGCGCTGTGCAGCTGAGCTAAATCCCCAGCCCCTCATTTTCACTTTAGATTGACAGCTTTTGATAAGAAAGTAGCTGGGTGTGGTGGTGCACCCCTGAAATCCCAGCACTCAGGAGGCTGAGGTAGGAGGATTCTTGTGAGTTTGAGGCCAGCCTGGGTTACAAAGTGAACTTAAGGCAGTCTGAACACCATAGCAAGACCCTGTCTCAAAAAGAACAAAACAAACAAACAAACAAAAAAGAAAGCGGGCAATGCCACAGGTACTATACAATTTGTTATTCCTCTCTATTTTTAAAGAAAGGGTGCAGAGCGGAATTTAAATCAGTTAAATGCATGCATACTGCATCTCCATTCTGGGAAAAGCACAGTCCAGTGAAAGTTTTGGGTGCTGAGGGTTGCCCTGGTTGAGGGAGGAAGTCATCTCAGTGGGAGCGAAAGATTTTCCAGTAGTATAAAGAATTGGAGAAAGACCTTTCTGCATAGAAAACTAGGAAGGTGAAACTTGAGAAAAAGTAAATAGGCTAGGAAATGGGTTATGCCAGTGGAGGATCTTGTGAGAAGTGTTTATTTTCCCTTTGGCTTAGATTTTGAGAATAGCCATAGTTTGCCTGCTGTTTAGAATTCATTGGCCACCAATATAATTCTCTTGAGTTAAACACAACCCTTCAGTATGTCTCAGGATGGGATACTGTGGAGAACCAAAGGATGAGGTAGTAAATAAGTGGTCATTTATCTTTCCTCAAATCACACCTCTGCCTGAAATGGCAGTTGTATAAGTCAGCTTTCTCATGGCTGAGACAAACTATCCGACACCCACAACGGAAAGAAGGAAGTGCATTACCAGGCTTATGGTTTAACAGGCTTAAGTTCATGGTCTGCTGGCTTCATAGCAGAGACATCAGGCTGAAGGGCTTGGTGGAGCACAGCTGCTCACTGGCAGGGAAGCAGAGCACAGAGGAAGAGCACCAAGGAGCGATGTGCCTTCCAAAGACATTCCCCAGCCCTTGGGCTGAGGATTTAGCTCAGTGGCACAGCACCTGCCTGGCAAGCACAAGGTCATGAGTTTGATTCCCGGTACCAGAAAAAAAAATGTTCAAAGACATCTCCAGTGACCTTCGCCCTCAAACTGGCCCAACCCTCTAAGAGCAGGTTCAGCTACTGGCATCAGGGGATAAACGCACTGATTAGCGTAGAGTACCTCTGCAAGTCTCTGACTACAGTCAGCTTGACAGTTAATATTCACTGGCACAGCAGTACACACTGTAATCAGCAAAGGCTGGTACTTCCAAGATTTTCAGCAGCAATCAGCTACAAATTGAGCAGAAGCTTAAGAGGAAAGCACGAAGCTATAGCCCACCATTTATTTTTGTAAAGAAAATTTTTTCTGTATTATTGGAGCACAGTCATTCCCACTTGTTTATAAATAGTCTGTAGCTGCTTTTAAGATAAGAGAGTCGCAGCTATACGGCTGCATGACTCAAGAACAAACCTGAGCTTAATTTGCTATTTCTATTTCCCCACATCTACTTAAGGGAAAGGTGACTGATTCCTTTGTTTGTTTGTGTTTTGAGACAGGGTCTCACTATGCAATCGAGGCTGGCTTTGAACTCGTGGAGATCTTTCTGCCTCAGCCTCCCGAGTGCTGGGATTACAGGTGGGCATCACCATGCCCAACCTAAGGTGAATAACTCTTGAAAGGGATGGAGGATAGGAGAGTTCTGGGAAAAGGGCGAACAGGTGAGCTTCATAAACATTGGAATGCTTTACAATGGGTCGTTTTTGATGTACACCTGCCTAGCACAGGTAACTTGTCATCAGCTTTTCTTTCTCATTTGGAAGGAAGTTTTACCTGAAAGGAAGAGGTGCTGTCCAAGGGACCCGCAGCCTGTGCCACGTAAGCTCAGCCACACTGAGTTTAGATGTGGGTACTCCTGCTCCAGCCATGCAGTATATCCCAGCTTCATTTGTGCTTTGGTCAATCTACAACTTGGTACTTGTTAGAACCTCCAGTTTGTTTGTGGATGTCTAGGCTGTGAAATCCATATGACTAATTTAAAACTGGGCTATCTGTTGGGCCAGTGGTGTACATCTGTAGTCCTACCTCCTGGGGAAGCTGAGGCAGGATGATCTCTTTAGCCCAAGAGCACTAGACTAGCATGGACAACATATCAGAACCATGTCTCAAGATAAATACATAAATAAAATAAATTAAAAAATAAAATTAGGCCACCTTGTCACTGAAGAGAAGGACTTAGAACCTTGACACAAACCTGATTTAGAATTCTAATTACATTTTTGAAAATGTAGATTCATCATACTAGGAACTGAATTGATAAAAATGACAAATTAAATAGCACCTGACTTTGATCAAATGTATAATTTTATGATTCTCAGCCAAGGCTGCACATTCTAATCTCCTGGGGTTTTTATAAAACTCCTGGTACTCAGGCCCCCATGGACACAGATCCATTCAGGCTCCCAAGGGGCAGGCTCAGGGTGGGGATTTAAAGAATTCCTTCCCAGTGATCCAGTTCTGGAGCTCAGGTTGGGGACCGCATGCTGCAGAGAGGTAGGTAGTGGAAAAGCAAACAGTTACCTCACAGAAGCCATCAGAAATTAGACATTTCAAAAACATGAAAAGCTTTGAATCTTTCTTTCTCCTGTTCTAGAGCAGAAGGCACTTTAGGAGTTCTTATTTAGTCCAGAAAAGCGAGCTGCTCCGTTTAGACCTCACCGAGGCGCGTGTGGGCGACTTCACCGTGAAATCACTTTCGCCATCTGGCAGTGTAGCGGGGAGTTATTCTGGTTTTGTAGAAAACGAAAGAAATGGGAGGAAGCAGGAAGTAAAACTCATCCAAATAGCTCTGACTTTGCTGAATGATGCAAGATTTTACCCCTTCTCTCTTATTTCTGTGGAACGTATTTCTAAAGCTAAGCTTTTATTGCATTACGAATTTTATACCAAGAAATAAGTAAACTAACATTTCAAAGCCTTTACTAAAAAACGTTTGCTCAATATCTAATTTTCACAGGGAAGAATGTACAAGTCCAATCGATGGACGCTTGGAATCAACACTCAAGCAATATGAAAGCTGAAACAAAAATGTATGTGTAACTTGTGTGAGCAGGGCAGCTGGGAGAATTACCCAGGTGAGATAAAGGGAAGTGAAGGGAAATACGGGATTTTGAATTAACCCTACAGAGCCCAGTACATCCTAAATCCTGTGCCTGCTGTTTTATTAGCTGCCATTAGATAAAGACCATTGCTTCCAGTTACAGCAATCTGAGCAACCCTGAGCATGCCCAGCTTTCAAAGCTAAATTTTTGTATTTTGCAAACATTATCCCTCTCTCCTTCTCCACCTTTCTCTCTCCTTCTCTCACCCCCTTGTTTACAGCAATATATACAAATAATTGCTAATCAAAGTCTGTCTTCACACTCTTTAGGATGGCTACTAGCAACAAACAAACCACAACACAGAAAGTGACAGGTGTTGGCAAGGATGTGGAGGAACTGGAGCTGTCATGAACTACTGGGAATGTACAGTGGCTCAATGTTGGAGAAAATGCTTGGAGGTTCCTCAAAAAGCTAAAATTAGGGCTGAGGATGTAGCTCAATGCCTGCACACTTACCTGGCAAGCACGAAGACTTGGATTCAATATTCAGAACTGAGAAAAGAGTGAAAAAATTAAAAATAGAGTTACCGTGTGATCTACCAGTCCCACTCTTGGCTGTACAGCTAAAGAACCGAAAACAGGGACTTGAACAGATGTTTGAACACTCATTCACAGAAACATTATTCACAAGACCTAAAAGATGAAAACAGCCCACATACCCATTGATGGACCAAAGGGCAAAAATATTTTTTTTGAGACACACAAAGAGAAATCTTATTAATCTTTTAAAAATGAAGAAAGCCCAGCATGGAGGTGCACACCTCTAATCCCAGCACTTGGGAGGCTGAGGCAGCAGGATTGCCACAAGTTTGAGGCCTGGACTGTATAGTAAGACCCACAGGCCACATAGGAGGAAGAGGAGGAGGAGGAAGAAAAAGAAGAAGAAGAAGAAGAAGAAGAAGAAGAAGAAGAAGAAGAAGAAGAAGAAGAAGAAGAAGGAGGAGGAGGAGGAGGAGGAGGAGGAGGA
>NW_004955429.1:4390258-4397696 GCF_000276665.1 Chinchilla lanigera | reverse complement strand
TTTTTTTTTGAGACAGGGTCTCATGATGTAGTTCAGGCTGGCCTTGAATTCTTTGTAACCCAGGCTGGCCTCAGGAATGTGGTGATCCTCTTGCCTCAGCCTCATAAGTGCTGAGACTACAGGCATGTGCCACCACATTTGGCAAACACTGTTATATTTACTTTATGGATTTTAAAGTTATTATTATTATTTTGTCTTTTTGAGACAGGATTTATCTATGCAGTTCAGGCTGGCCTTGAACTGACTTTGTAGCCCAGGCTGGCCTCAAACTCACAATGATCCTCCTGCCTCAACCTCCCAAGTGCTGGGATTAAAGGCATGTGCCACCATGCCTAGCAGGGATTATGTTTTTCACTCAGAATCATTCTCTAGAGATCAGCCAGGTTTCTGTAACTATCAGTAGTTTGTTCCTTTTTTATTGCTGAGGAATATTCCATGCCATGGATGTACCTATTCATCCATTTACCCATTGAAGGACATCTGGTTCCCAGTTTTAGGGTGTTATAAATAAAGCTCTACAAAACACTGTGTGCAGATTTTCTCAACAACATATATTTTCAGTTTTCTGGAATAAATCCTCATGGGTGTACTTGCTGGCTCATATGGTACTTACAGGTTTTTGGTACCGGGAATCGAACTCAGGACTTCACACTTGCCAGGCAGGCACTGTGCCACTGTGCTATATCCCCACCCCTCACTACAGGTTTTAAAAGAGAGTGCCAAAGTGTTTTTGAGAATGACTGTACACTTTTATATTCCCCCCAGCAGTGTGTGTGAGTGATCCAGTTTCTCTGCATCCCTGCTAGAATTTAACATTACTATTATTTTTTATTGCAGCATTCTGATAAGCATATAGTGATGTCACATTGTGTTTTAATTATAGCTATTGATGTAGAACCCTCTTTTCATGTGCTTTCCTTATGTTTTTATATATAATAGCTAGAATTTTAAATTTTATTTGGAAGCAAAAGAGAAAAGGACCACATAAACTTTTAGGGTGTATTAAATTATACTGGTTAGGAGTTCAAATTCTGCTCTCACCTGGCAAAGGTCAAAATGCTAGCACAAACCAGGTTTCCAAATGTTCTCCTTTTCTGTACAGCCATCTGTTCTCATTTCGTGAAATGTTTAACAGAGCTTAAAATTAGGCAAGGAAAGTAAGTCTGAATCACATCCACATTCACTGTCAGGAAAGTATAAACAAACTGTGATGAATGGGATTAGATGCTCAGCAGAGGGGTTAAGATTGATCTTACATCCTTGAATATTTTTTGAAAAATTTTAGCACAGCACAATGCAAAAACAATTTTTAAAATTTTTAGTGCATCAGTACAAGAAGCATATAATGTTTGATTCATGGAGAACATTTATTATTCCTATTAATTATGGAGGAAATATTGAAAGCTGAGTATTAGGATCTATCTGAATACAGAAATAAGTGACAGTGACAGATTTTGTATTTTTTCAGAGACTATATTTTCTTTGTATCTCTTAACAACAAGCTATTAGGCTGAGTGAGTCACAAGTGAAAGAAGGAAAAATCTTGGCTCTTATTGCAATAGAATACTGAACACATGCTATCTCTAATTCATTTAATCCATTCGAGCTGTGCTTGAAGTACCTAATAGATGTTGATATTAAAAGGACTATAGGTTTCTTTGATGAGAAAGAAGAAAAGCTTAGAAATGAGTTAATGAAGGAAAAAGAATCAAGCACAGAAAACAACATGAAAGGCTTCAGAGATCCTTCGGTTCATGAGCATGATGATTGGGTGTTCATGCCATCTGCATGAGATGTGCCTCCCTCAAACCTTGTTATGATGTTGGCACATTACCTGTCTGACATGAAAAAAAAATGAAAGGCTTCAGAGTTATAATATTTATAATATACAGGAAGAGCATTCCTGGTGTATTGCATAGGCAGGGAATCACCACACACACAGCACATGGCAGAAGCAACCAGGGCAACAGGTGAGTTTTCCTCTGAGGCGACCATGGATCTTGAACTTAGGCAATCTTTGGGCTCTCCTGTCCTTGAGACTTTTTGAATTTATATTCACAAGTGCTAGCATGTAGTTCTAATATAAACATCTGCTAATTTTTATTTAACGTCTAACATAAAATGTCATGTGGTATCACAGCATTATGGCCCAGGCACAGCTATATATCAAAGGAATGGAAAACACAATTGTTATCTGTCATGCTCATTTGGGAAGGGATTTACATGATCTTAATTTTTGGCAAATGGTCAAAGTCTGCTTTTGTGAGCTACATGGAGTAGTTCATGACACTCAGATGGCATAGAATATAATCCCTTAGTCCTTTGGCATGTCTGCTTGTCATTATAATTACCTTTAAACATGAACTATAATAATAAATGAAATTATAGCATTTTTTTATATAGGAAAGCTTTTAAAATTATAATTCATTAGGGCTGACTTCTTCAAGGAACAAGCTCTAGCTTTTGAAACAAGTCATATTTAAAAGTAGGCACATTGCCAGTGGGGTAATGTTGCACAAAAATAGAGTAAAAACAATGACAGGTTAATGGCATTGGATCTAGGAAATAAAACCACTGAAAGTTCCTTCTCTGCCTCATAAACACATGGGTTTGAAGAAATCGACAGAAACTTTAGAATATGGCTCTGCAGTTCCTATAAGGGACCAACGGAGCATCTTGAGACTAACACAAGGGCCCCATTCCACAGAGAATGATTTATGACATCCATAAGAGGGTCAGGGAGAGGAAGAGGAAAAACTTTTTTTTTTGAGTAAACGAATTTTACAAAATTATAAAGTCAGAATTGATATTGAATTGTTTCACAAAATGCAACAGTCCACCTTACACTCAATCTTGGCTCCTAGAAAGTGAGGACTCCCAAACAAAGGTTTGCTGTTTGTTTTCCTGAGATAAAGTCTCACTTTGTAGCCCAAACTGGCCTCAAACTCGAAACCCTTTTGCCTCAGCCTCCCAAGCAGTAGGATTACAGTCATGTACCACTGTACTTAGCTCTACAATGAAGCTCTTTTTTTATTGGTACATTTTAGATATATATAATGATCACAAGGAATATATATTATATAGATACATATAATTCATCACAAGGAATTTGTATCTTTTCATGATATACCTTGTTTCTTCTTTTATCCCCTCCCCAACTCCCTTACACCCCTCTTCCCCTTCTTATTTAAGAAAGTTTTATTTCCGAGCCGGGCGTGGTGGCACACACCTGTAATCCCAGCACTCAGGAGGCTGAGGCAGGAGGATCTTTGTGAGTTCAAGGACAGCCTGGGCTACAAAGTGAGCTCAAGGCCAGCCTGAACTGCATAGAAAGACCCTGTCTCAAAAAAAAAAAAAAAAAAAAAAAAAAAGAAGGTTTTGTTTTTACCTTTTCCTTTTATTGTCTTTTTTTCTTGTTCCTTCCTTCTTTTCCCTCTCTCCCCTCCCTTTGCCCCTTCCCATTTGAACATTTTCTTCCTGTTTCCCAATATCTATTATACATTTTGGTCCTTATTTACACTTTTGATTTCTCACACCACAGAAACAATGTGGTATTTAAACTTTTGTGTCCAATTTATCTTACTTAAAAGTATACTCTTGAGGTGCATCCATTTAGCTAGGAATGTCTCAAGCTTATCCTTCTTTATGGCTGAGTAGTACTCTGTTGTATAAAAAAAATTACATCTTTATCCATTCACCATTGATGGCTTTTGGGTTATTTCTAAGACTTGGCTATTATAAACTGTGCCACTATAAACATGCCACTTGGGTATGCATATATCACTATAGTATTATGTTTTTAATTCTTTCATGAAGATACCTAGAAGGGGAATAGTTGGGTCAAATGGGATCTTTAGTCCCAGTTTTTTGAGGATCTCCACGCTAATTTCCACAGTGGTTGCACCAGTCTACACTCCAACCAACCGTGGAGAAGTGTTCCTTTTACCCCCACAGCCTCTCCGGCATTGGTTATTGGTTGATTTCTTGATAATAGCCATTTTTTCTGGAGTGAGATGAAATCTCAGTGTTGTTTTAATTTGCATCTTTCAAATGATCAGTGATGTTGAACATTTTTTCATAAATTTATTTGTCGTTTCTCCTTTATCTAAGAAGTGTCTATTCATAGTTTTACTCTTTACATTTCAGATGCCCATTTTTAGATTGGGCCTTTAAAGGGGGAGGGGTCTGATTGTTTTTAGTTCTTTATATATTCTAGATATTAGTCCTTTGAAGAACAGCTGGCAAAATGTTTTTCTCACACTGTGGGTTGTCTCTTCATTCTGTTTGTGGTTTCTTTTTCTGAGCAAAAGCTTTTCAATAAGATGAGATCCCAGTTGTTGATTTTTTGTGAGTTCCTGAATGATCAGCATTTTGTTTATGAAGTCTTTGCCTACATCTGTGTCTTTAAGAGTTCTAGCTACTTTCCCTTGCAGCAGATTTAATGTTTCTGTCTTGATATTTGGTCTTTGATCCATTTCAACTTTAGTTTAGTGCCTGGTGAGAGATGTGGATCTAGTTTTCCTCTTTGGCATATGGAAAGCCAGTTTTTACAGCACCATTTGTTAAAGAGGATGTCTTTCTTCCAGTGAACGTGTTTGGCACCTTTGTTAAAGATAAGATGGCTGAGTGTGTCT
This sequence comes from Chinchilla lanigera, assembly GCF_000276665.1. Lineage (NCBI taxonomy): Eukaryota > Metazoa > Chordata > Mammalia > Rodentia > Chinchillidae > Chinchilla > Chinchilla lanigera. The sequence continues at coordinate 4,393,062 of NW_004955429.1, read as the reverse complement.
GGAGTCGTTTCTGCATCTTCTAATCTGTTCCATTGATCCTTGGGTCTGTTTTTGGCCAGTACCGTGCTGTTTTTTTCACAGTATACTAAACCCGAATAATTTACCAGCAACTGCAGTCAGCTATGTGCACTGCTCTGTTCCGCTGGCGTGTTTCCTCTGAGGTCACCAGTAGTCACCATGCACCTGCAGGTTCAAGCCGCCGCTCCCCCGCAGTGAGTCGGGCTCAGGTAGAGCGTGTCACTCGCCCCCTCCTCCTTCTGCGTTGAGGCCTCTCTCTTCACTCTTCTTGTGGGCTTCAGTTCTCACTTCTGATCCTTGCTGGGTCCTGGGGACCCACTTCCCGCCTCATTCTCTTCCTCACCTTGCTGTGTTCCAGTGTCTGGATACCAAATCTTGGAGAGGCTGTTTCTCCACTGCTCACCACTCCACCATCTTCCCAGAAGTCTGGACTGGGCATTTTGTTCTGTAGATCTATTTCTGTTGAGATAACAGAAATATGCTGTCTTGATTATGCGAGTTTTATAGCGAGTCTTAGAATGAGATAGTGGCAGTACTTCTATTTTGTTGTTCCCTTTCAAGATCCCTCTGAAGGAGCTGGGTGTGGTGTTCCATGTCAGTAATCCCACCACTTTCGGGAGGCCGAGGCAGGAGGATCACCTGGAGTTTGACACTGGGGTGGACCACACAGTGAGTTCAAGGCCAGCCTGAACTACATAGAGAGGCCCTGTCTCAATAAATAAATAAATAAAAACATAAATAAAATTGCTTTGACTATCCTAGATTATTTTCATTTGCACATATACTTTTTTTCACATATACACTTTAGTATTCATTTATTAATTTCTTTTTCTTTTGAGAGTAGGAAGAATTTATTAAGAGAAAGAAAGCTTCTGTCTAAGAGAAACAGAAAGGGGCCTGGGAAATGGGTTACCCACTGACCTTGCTTCTCAGGGGTGTTTTATTGAGCAACGCCAGGAGGTGAGGTAGGTGCAAGGTGGGACAGAACTATAATTAACTAATAAGATTACAAGTATAGTCGCTTTGGTCATATTGATCCAATGGGAAATCACAAGGTGGGTGTGAGGTGGGACAGAACTATGCTGAACCAATAAGATTACAACAAGCATAGTAGCTTAGGTAATTTTTTTTTTTTTCTGGTACTGGGAATTGAACTCAGGACCTTGCATTTGCCAGGCAGGTGCTGTGCCGCTGGCTAAATCCCCAGCCCCCAAGCTTAGGTAATGTTGATTGACTGGGGATCAAATGGGGAAGCCGGTCACACAGCAAGTCACGGATTTACCCTGGAGTAGTCATTCCAGTTTTCCCTTTTCTTCATGTCAGGTTTCTTAGTAGCCTAGATGGACCTCACCTTTTCTTTTCATTAATTTCTCTGCAATACCAGTAAAACTGCTCTTGATAAAAATAACAAAGGTCTTTTAATTACCAAGAAAGAAGCTTAATGAGAGAGAAAGCTAAGAAGACAGGCAGAGGGCAAAAGACTATGACCTTTTGTAAGTGCCACACTAAAGGGTTTAGTTTATGTGTGTTAAACAGTTCAGTGCTTTAATGGTTTTGGAGCATGAGATTAGAGGAGTGATGTGACAGGGGGCTCTTCAGGGTGACAAGTCCTGTGCAGTGTGGTGGGGGCGCGGCTGCTGCTGCTGCTGCGGACTTGGGTATGGAGCAGAAAGTAGAGTCCAGACACTGCAGGCCAGGTTGCAGCCAGAGCTGGACAGTGGGATGGAAGAGACAGATCCCCTAGACAGTTTCCAAAACCATCTGACTGGTGAGCCCACTGTTCGCACTACAGCAATTGTGGGAGGAGAGTGTTAGCTATGTTGATTTTCAAACTTGCTAGACTTCAGGGTCTACCAGGCAATGGGAGAGCTGAGTCTGGATGACAGAAGAAGATCAGGATTGGAATAGAATATTTACCCTGCACTCTGCATTAGGATGCATGTATTAAAACAAGCCTCCTTTTAGTGATATTTTTCTGGTTTGATCCTAGGCTGTTCTTCTTTGATTAATCATTTCAAAGAATCCCATTAAAATTTTAATTGAAATCATATTAAATGGATGAACTCATTAGGAAATAATTCATTTTTAGGATTCATAAGGGTGAAAATAATAAATAAGGATAGGATATTTTGGTCTTTTACCCATGAACATAGATTTTCCTCTCCAGCTGTTTGTCTTCTTTGTCTAGCCACATTGAATTTTTATACTTTTTTTCATGTTGTTTCTATTTTTTAGTAAGCTTATTCCTAGGTGTTTTATAATTGATAGTTTTGTATTAGAACTTTTGCCTGTATGTTGTCAAACTGTTACCAGATATATAGGAGCACATTCTTTGTAAACGTTTGTGTTGTATATCTCGAATTCTCATTAGCGTTGTTAGTTTCTCTTTCTCAGCTTGTTTCTCCTCTCGTCTGCTATTTTGTGTCTATTTCTTTTGTTCCCTTATTTCATGATTAGAACACCCAGGGTAATTCTGGATGGATTGCTGCAGGCAGAGACATGGATATGAAATTTTCTTAACCCTTGCATATTCAGGAAAGTGATTGTTTTCTTCACAAATGAAAAATACTTTTAACTGCTTTTATTTCTTTGATGTTTTTATTTTGCCCACTTTGCTTTTCAAATCATTGCAAAAAAACTCCTGTTGTGTCTTCTCTGTATCATTTTCTTTCCTCTTCTGTCTTCCTGCTCTAATCCACTGAGACAGCGCTTTCTAGTGCGTCAACAAGATTTCTGAAACGCTTCAGAATTTGGTGAGCTTTTCTTTTCTGTAGTATTACACTACA
>NW_004955429.1:4302385-4389935 GCF_000276665.1 Chinchilla lanigera | reverse complement strand
AGGTTATATGTATGTATGTATGAAGTTATATGTATGTATGTATGCATCTATCTCATTATATGTATGTATTTATCTGGTTATATGTATGTATGTATGTATCTGGATATAGGTATGTATATATGTTTCTGGTTATATATGTATGTATGTATGTATCTGGTTATATGTGTGTATGTATGTATCTGGTTATATGTATGTATGCATCTGGTTATTTGTATGTATGTATGTATCTGGTTATATGTATATGTGTATGTATATATCTGGTTATATACATGCATGTATCTGGTTATACGTGTGTATGTGTGTGGTTATGTGCAGCATGCATGCACATACCTGGTTATATGTATGTATGTATCTTGTTATATGCATGCATGCATGTATGTATCTGCTTATATGCATATATTTGTGTACCTGGTTATATTTATGTATGTGTGCATCTGGTTACATGTTTATAGGTCTGAGATCAACAAGCCAGAGAAACAGGGGAGCTGATGGTACAGTCTTTGTCCCAAGGCCAGCAGGCTTGAGACCCAGAAGAGCTGATGTTTCAGTTCAAGGGCAGAGGATGATAAAACCAGTGTCCCCATTCAAATGCAATCAGGCAGAAGGAGTCCCCTCTTACCCAAGCCTGCTGGCCTTGGGAATAGAACTGTACCATCAGCTCTCCTGTTTCTCTGGCTTGTTGACCTCAGACCTTGGAACTCAATCTATAATAGCTTGTGCCAATTCCTTACAATAAATCCCTCTCTTTCTCTTTCTCTCTTTCTCTCTCTGTATGTATAATCTATCTATCTATCTATCTATCTATCTATCTATCTATCTATCTGTCTACCTGCCTACCTATCTATCAATTAGCCCAGGCTAGCCTTGAACTCATGGCAATCCTCCTGCCTCAGCCTCCTGAGTGCTGGGAGTATAGATGTGTGCCACCATGGCTGGTGTGTGCTTTGAAGCAATGTATGGGTGATTTTTGTAAGTTCTGTAATGAGCAGAACTCAGGTCATATTTGTTGGCAGTTATTTCCAGATCCTGGGACGGTGTCTGGCATAGAACAAGTGCTTAATATTTCTCGTTAATATTTATCTAGTATACTTTTTATTTAGTGAAGGAGCACCCAGGATTCTGATATGCATATAAGTTGCCTATGTCATAATTTTCCTTATGATAATTTTTCTTCCTTTTTTCTGTAGTTTTATAGATATTTTAATGGACAGTTGGGAGAAATTATATATTTTAAACCAGAAGCCATTTTGATGAAGTTTAAACAATATTGCATCAAAGCTTAGGAATGGCTCTAGTAAAGGTCACTAATACCTCACATTTTATAAGTTAAATTAGATTATTAACACACAGGAGTCAGAAATATCAAAGAAGACTATGATTTTGTGACCCTGCGTGAATAATTGCTCAGGATCCATTTCATCATCTGCATTATGAAGAAAATTAGAGCCATTCCTATGTTTACTATGTGTATAATGTGGTAGTGAGGACTAACAGAAGTACGTATGCACACAAAACTCTCTTGCAAACAGTAAATTATACATACATATGTCTATATCTATGTCTATATACCTGTATCTATGTGTCAGATGCTGTGGTTGCTATCATCATTTTCTGTCTTGTCTGCTAATAGATATAACACCTTTTGGTGACTCACACTGAGCACATATCGCATTCTGTCATTTCCAGAAGCAACAGTACAGTATTGTAGTCAGTTACGCTACCAGATTCAAGGGGCGTGACCTCATCGGCAGGGAGAGAGTTACTGTCAGGGAAATCTTGCTGTTGGATCCGGGACAAACCATGAAATAGTTGCATAAGTGTTTGTGAGCTATGAGCTGTTGTTCTGCAGGTGCTTTGCTATGTTGACACAGCTCATGTTTGCTCTGTTTGATTTATTGCTCTTCCTTTTGGAGGAAATCATAGAGAAAGCAAGACTCTTACCACAAAATGGAAACAGTTTATCTATTTAGTGATTGAACTCCTCAGGAAAGAATTAAGAAATCAGTAAGAGATGCATGAATAAATATAAAAAAATCCACCTTCAAAGCATACTTAGAAAAAACAAGGGAGCTAGAGTAGAGAGACATTTGCTAGGTAAACACTGGCGTTCCTGAAAGTGCAGAGGGAAAAATATAAGGTGGTGCAATTAATTTGTTTTTTTTTTTTGTTTTATTTCTTTGAGACAGGGTCTTGCTATGTAAGTTCAGTTCATGCTGAACTTGCTATCCAGTTCATGCTGGCCTTGAACTCACTATGTAGCCCAGGTTGGCCTCAAACTTATGGTGATCCTTCTGCCTCAGCCTACCAAGTGCTGGGATTACAGGTGGACACCACCACACCTGGCTGTTCAATTCACTTAAAGGAAGTAAATAATTGTTAAAGTTCAGACTTGCTCACAACTCCCTGGGAGAAAAAGAGTTGTAAAACACAATCCCAGCCCTTATGGAGATTAGAGTTCAGAGCTGAAAAGAGAAACTAGAACTCTTACTGATTTCTTAATTCTTTCCTGAGGAGAAAGTGGAAGCAGACTGTAATAAAATGGCAATAGACCTCATGATACCCACATTCTATCTTATGATTATCATTTATAGTAACACATCATACTTCTCCAGTGATCTATTTTATCATAAGCATGCATAGAAGTCTGGTTCTCAGAGATAGTACTTGTGAATCCCGTGAACACATTTTTAGAGAATAATATATAGCCGTCTGGAAAGAAATCAAGGTTTTGGAAAATGTAAGCAGCTTCTGTCCAGCTGCCTGTCCCATGCCTTGGTGGCCACTGAAAAGACTGAACATATAGGAAACAGTCTTCTTTCTAATATGAAAGGCATATTTGTGTCCCGTGGAATGAGAGGTATGCGTGGTATGAGAATAGACCCAAGGTCATTGCAGGGCTCCCAGTTGTAACGCATATTTTGTGAGTTATGTTTTTCCACATGGGCCACAGCTTGTCTGTTCCTCGCATCCATTCCTTGGATTGGATGATTCCTGGAATGCTTAATTTTGTCAGGGGGAGGGTACTGGGAATCGAACTCAGGACCTTGTACTCGCCAGGCAGGCGCTGTGCCGTTGAGCTATATCCCCAGCCCTGGAATGCTTAATTAATCTTGCAATTTTTATTTGTTCTTTCTTTTCATTATTCTCTATTATTATCACTGTGAAATTTCATCTCATTCTTGAGTCCATTTGATGCCACTCTACCTTTCCATAGCATTTATTTTATATTTCCTTGGTCTTTACACATGGTTAAACAATTTAAAAATTTTTAGAAAAATCTTTAACTCTTACATGAAATAAAGGCTTAGACATATATCCAATTTTTATGAGCACCTACCTTTTAAGTCTGAATGGATGACATGCATTTAATGTTTTCTAGAGTAGAAGTATCCAACTTAAAAAAATTTAAAATACTTGTGTACATTACAAACAAGATATACAAACTATCAGTTATCCTCTATCACTTGATAAGATTAATATTATCTCACTTTTGAAGTAAGATGTATGTAGACTAAAATGTGGAAATGTGGAGTATATAGTTTGATAAGTTTTGATAAATACATTAACCTATGAAACCACCATCATAATGAAGACTAACATTTGTATCAGTCCAGAAAGTTTTCTTTTCTTTTTTTTTTTTTTTGGTCTTTTTGAGACAGGGTCTTACTATAAAGTGCAGGCTGCCCTTGAGCTCACTTTGTCACCCAGACTGCTTTTGAACTCACGACGATCCTCCTGCCTCAGCCTCCTGAGTGCTGGGATTCCAGGCATGTGCCACTACGCCTGGCTAGAAAGTTTTCTCAAGCCTTTTTACAGTTAATTCTCAGCATCCATGGGGAACAACTGCCCTGATATCTATCACTGTGGGCTAGTTTGGCCTGTTCTTGAACTTAATATATGGACAGACATACTTTGACACTTTGGTGACTGTTTTCTTTCATTTAATATATTAATTTTTGAGATTGTGTGTATTAATAGTTCTTTTGTTTTTTTTTATTGCTGAATAATTTTCCACTATAGGCATATACCATTATATGTCCTTACATTAAATGCTGATAGATATTTTGTTTGTTTTCTATTGTGGGTTATTATAGCCAAATACTAATAAACACATTCTTATGAATGCAGTCTGTGAATCTATTTTAGCCTATGTATATGTTTAGTTTTATTTTAAAATTTACATTTTTTACAAGGTGTTATATTATTTTACACTCCTGGGAGTGTTCTACTGGGTCTACATTCTCACCAACATTTGCTCTTGTTAGTCTTTTAACTTTAATCATTCTGATTTTAGCTTGCATTTCCTTGATAACTAATAATATTGCTCATGTTTGTGTGATATTATTTACCTTTCTTGAATCTTCCTTGTGAAGTGTCTGTTCAAGGTTTTCGCTGATTTTATAAAATGAGTTATCTTTAATATTTACTTGTTTTTTTCTTTAGATATATTATTTTAGTCAAAAGTCATTTTTACATGTTTTCTACACATATGTATTTTGTATACATGCAATATGCATGTATGTATATATATATTTGTTGTATATGTGTCATGCATGAGATATGATTTCAAAAACATGATGAGTGTCACTGGCGAGCATCATCCAGTGAGAAGGCAGGGGTCTTCCACATGAGAAAAGGTGTGTTGAACCCTAGTAACAGCACATGACAAATTTGAATTTCTTTGGTACAATCTGTCAGTTGTGAGCTACCATTGAGAGAAGGTGTGTTTTAAAGTGAATCAGAACTCACAGCTCAAGCACAACATATTAACATGAAATTTTGTTTTAAGCTGCAAAAATGTGCTAAAGAAACATGTGACATGTTAAAAGTGGTTGATGATGATGTCGCAGTGGCCATGAAGAAAGTGTACGAGTGAGTCTAGTGATTTTGTAATGGTTGCCGGTTGGCTGCAGACAGAAGAGTGTGAGATGCCTTTCAACATAGAAGCCCATGGGCATGCCAACAGACTGAGTGAAACAATTCTACCGAACAGGTGGCTGTCTAGCAGGGAAACTTCTGAGGACGTGGACATCTCTTGTGGTTCAGTTCTAAGCATTTTAACTAACAATTTAAACATGAAGCCTGTGAGTGTGAAATTTGTTCCTTGCACTTTGACTGTCAGACAAAAACAACAGCGTTTGTCCATTTCATTGGAGTTTCAAGCCCATACTGCTTCCTGTTCTAGCTTTTTAAGAAACCTCATCTCTAGGAAGGAAATTTGAGTTTATGATTATGATCCTGAGACCAAAGTTTAGAGCTTTCAAGCGAAGTCACCCATTTCTCTATCCTTGAAAAAGCACGTCAATCAAGATCCAACATCAGGGTGACATCGATTGTGTCTTTTGATCTTAATGGAATTGTGCGAGCTGAGTTGGTACCCAGGAACACTCTGGTCAACTCTGAATAGTACAAGGGCTTATTAGCGTGTTCAAGAAGTGACGTGGGTAGAAAACAGCCTAAAAAAATGGGCAAATGGTTTCATTCCCAATCATGACAACTCTTTGTAACATAGATTGCTTCTCGCACAACAATCTCTGTCCAGTAAAAACACTGTGTCTTCATTTACTTTATTCACTGAATTTAGCAACTTCTAGCTCTTCTACAAAGTCAACACCACCATGGAAGGTAAGTATTTTGAATCAGTTCAGGACACGGAGGCAGCTATTACAGCGAAACGAAAGACACTTTTGAAAGAGTGTTTTCAGAATTGCTCCCAAAAGTGTCAAGAAGTACATTCAAATCAGGAAGAGTATTCTGAAGGGAATTACAATAATGTCAGTGTGTCTCTTACTGTAATAAATTTTTCAAATTTAAACACTCAGTGCATTTGTTGACCACACTACATATGCTGTGCTTATATGTCTATATTTTTCCTATTCTGTGACTTCTGTTTATATCTTCTAAATGTTTTTGTGTGTGCAACATAGGGATTGAAACCAAGGGCTTCACACGGAGCTACATTCCCAGTAATGACCCTCCCTCCCCTTTTAAATTTTGATACAGGATCTCACTAAGTTACTAAGTCACCAAAGCTGGGCTGGAACTTGCTATCCTCCTGCTTCAGCCTCCCTGAGTGCCGGGAGCTACTTTTTTTGGTAAATGTAGTGTTTAAATTTTTGAAGTCCAGTTATTCTCCTGTACAGCATTTTCTTCTGTAAGCTTTTAGTTGTAGCTTTGTGTTTAACTCTACCATCCAAGTTTAATGAATTTTTGTGTGTGTGTGTGTTGCTAAAAGTAGCAAAGTTACATTTTCTTTCTACATGCATATCTAGACATTGCAGAGGCATTGGTTGAGAAGACTTTCTTTTCTCCACAAAATTATACTGGGGATTTTGTGCAAATTAATTTATTGTATGCTTTGGGGCTGATTTCTGGTCTCTGTTGTGTCTTACAAATCCCATGGGGTTTTCTACACAGACTATCATGTCACCTGTGAAGGAAGCCAGCTTCATGTGTTTCTTTCCCGTCTGAATGCCTTTTTATCCCCTGATGTGTGTTATAAAATTCAGTAGAGGACTGAGTAACATGGATTTTTCAAGCAAATATCTGTTTTTCTCACTAATTTTATAAGCAAATTAAACATGCTCTATATTTGTTTAGATTTGACTTTTGTTAAATATTCATATATGTTTTTACTTACTTTTTCTCATTAAGGAGTTTCTGGTGTTATATGAAAGTTATACAACAATATTTAAGATCAGTAATATTTTATGAGTATATGATAACATCCTAAGACCCAGAACAGTGTGTTTGTCTTCTCTGGCTTGTCACACTTGTCCTGAAATGCACAGATTTGCAGCAAGGGGTGCGGAGCAGATTCAGGGGGTCTGTCTTGCTGATCTGCAGTTTTTTCCTTGAGAAGGAATGGTGTTGGGAGAGTTGAGCTGATAGTCTTGGCTGCTGTCATAAATGGAGAGCTTAGTTGGGACAATATGTACTATTGCCGTCTGCTAAATCTTCCAGAACTAATAAACACACAAACAAGCAAAATTATAATGTCTTGCTTGTAGAATCTGTTGTTGAAATCTCTGAGTAGAATATTAAGTCTACTGACTAATGGTCTTTTCTACATAGAAAGAACTGATCCCATCATAAACAAGGGTCATTAAAATGTTTTCTGTTAGTCTGAAGGGGCTGGTTCATTAGTTCAGAGAGAACTGCAGTTTTTATCCTGGAACTCCTAGTGTTTAGACCTCAAAAAGACAGCTGGGGCCCGTGAGATAGCTCAGCAGCACATGTGCCTGCCTGGCAAGCACAAGGTCCTGAGTTTGATTCCCGGTACCAAAAAAAAGACAGCCGGCACTTTGGAGAAGAGACACTCCTCATTATGCAGTTAGTGAAGGTGAACATGTGTGCTACATGTGTGTGTCAGTTGTCTCCTGCTCCAAGCACAGTGTGAACACCAAAGTGTTGGGTGGTTTGGTTCTTCCTTGAGAGATTGTTCTGTGATCACCATTCACTGGGATTAAATTTTATTTCGTAAATTGATACCATTTTCAGAAGAAAACAAGGACACTTTTAGGAGCATTTCCATGGATATTCCATTTTCCCTCTCCAAAAAGTAATGAGACAAGACTAACGGGCTCTGTTCCATTTTGGTCAAATTGCAAATATGTGACATTTTAGGAATTGTGGGCTGCTTTAGTCTTCACACCCATTTAATCACAGTTTGGTGACTGGGGTTTGATGGAATAAAGTAGGCTGTAGATTCAGTGCAGTTCGGGTTTCTGGGATTTTTGTAGCAACTATGGTTTCAGAGGAGAATGGGAAAAATAAACACAGCAACTCAAAGGCCAGCTGACCGAAAACTGGCCTGGGCATTCTGAACTCATCACCATGACTTTTACATATTTTTTCTTTCTAAATTGTAAACAGACTTGTATGGATTCCTCCTTTGTATATTTATATTTGAAGCAGAACCAGGTTGGGGGTATTTCCCATGGGGTATAAATTTATGTAACCTTTAACATTTTTTAATATAAGACCCAGATTTCATATTTATTAAAACTTAGACCAAAGACCTGAAGGAAGTGTATTTATTCACCACTGACACTATTTCCTTCTCATTTAAGTGAAATTGGATATAAATATTCTTTACCCTAAGTGGTATACTCTTGTCCAGAGTGTCAAAGAGCTTTAAAAAATGTAAATATCAACCCATAGGCTCAAATGTGGTGGTTACTAATTTGACTTACCTGGTAGCTATCAGAGGGAAATGTACAGTATAAAAGCCTCACTAGCGGAGATTATCTGAATTGCCAAGTTTACACAGAGGCATTGCAATGGCAAGCAGAAGCACCAAAATGATACCTAGGATTGGGAGGCAGATTTATTTACATCGACAGACACCGATGAGGATTCTTCCCTGAATATCAGGACTTGATCTCTGGTGCTCTAGTGCTTATATTGGATAAGCAGGCAGGAAGTACAGAGGCAGAATGGCTTGTCAAGTGCGGATTGGTTTATACAATGTACATCACAGTGACCAGCTGTTTCTAAGACACAGGATCAACTGGAACTGGAACAGGAACTACCACCTGGCAACTAAGAAACTGAAGTATACTGGCTGGGGTGGTGGTGGTGTTGATGTTGCATTTCCTGTTACAGCATGACATCAGAGTTACCCCCTCACTGGGCCTCTTATCTGTGGGTTGAGGCAAAGCCCTTGAGATTAAATTTCTATTACTGTAGTGAATCTAATAATTTTAAACTTATGATAAATTTTAAACTTATATTTACCTCTGTGTGTGTGTGTGTGTGTGTGTGCCTGTAACCTACATTCAAAATGTTATGGACTTTGATTGTGTAGGAGTCAAATAAAATAGTTTGGGGGAACCATTGTGATATTGTGAAAAGCGTGTTTTGAGATATTTACAAACTTAACTCAGGCTCTGCTAGTATTTGAGTTCCTTGACATCCAACATGGCATTTTAATATATTCCCAGGCTTTGTTCAGGAAGAAACAGTAAAAATCAAGGGTACGGTGGATATTTTTAGGATGCCCAATAATAAATTCTATCTTCCCTTCTTCTGCTTAAAGCATGCTGAGATTTGGGGGGAGGAGTCTCTGTACCCCTATTGTAAAGTAGCCATGAAATCATACTAATTACTGTGAGACTGACCCAGGCATAGGCTTGGTTGGCTTAAGCCAATCAGAATATCTGGTCTTGTTGGCCACTCTCTAATGTGTGTCAATGAGATTGACAGAAGCTTCTGAGAATAATGCTTCTTCACTCCTCTAACTGCCTGTAAAGGAGATTCTTCTTCTCCTACCCAGGCTGGGTGAATGGAGGACCACTATAGCCATATAGCCATTGTCGTCACCACGAGAAGACTAGACCTTAGACAGAGCTGAGGCACTGCGAGTGGGAATGGGGAGGAGAAGACAAAAGTGAGAGATAAGCACATAGCAGGAGTGGGAACCCATATGGTCTCAATATCCTTTGGGTCAAGGCCTAGACCATCCAGTTAAGCAAGCCAATAAATCCCCTACCTTTTTATTCTTCAGTTAATCCTATTTCGCCAAGTTACTTCCATTTGTGACCAAAGGCATCGTGTTACAAAAGGGTTGCATTAGAATGTAATCACCATAGACACACTGTCTAATAGGAATTTCTCTGGTAATGGAAATTGTCTCTCTCAGGACCATCCTGAGTAGAAACCATTAGCCACATGTTGCCACTGAGTCCTGGGTTGTGGAAAGTGATGGAAGGAGTATGTTTTTAACTTAATTTGATGAATTAAAATTTAAATAGCCACATATAGCCATGGCTACTTTACTGAATGATGCATCACAAAGTGGTCTTTAAGGTCTCTAATAGTTCTACCTGATAAGATTTTATGAATAGCTGGGGATATAGCTCAGCTGCATAGCGTTTGCCTGGCAAGGGTGAAGTCCTGAGTTTGATTTCCCTTATCAAAAAAAAAAAAAAGATTTTATGAATATACTTCATTGCACAGCCGTGCATGGATCCATATGCCATCTAAACTAAAATTTGTGGCCAACACATAAGAAGCAGGTTTCCAATAAGAACGGGGACACCACATGTATGTTTTCATTCTAAACTATCATGGCGTTATTTTCTAAGCAGATGATAAAAGAGCAATATTGTATTCATTATTCCTTTCCACAGTAAGCATTTTCTAGCTGGTAAGACTCAGGTACATAAAATAAAATAAAATCACTAATGATAATTTGAAGATGATGTGAGATTATGTAAATACTCAACATAGAATTTTTAAAAATGTGTTTTAGTGCGTGATTGCAGTACATGATTACATTCGTACTAGGGAGTTGGTGTATGCACAAAACACATTGTAATTCTTTTTTTATTACCTTCCCCTTCCTGTCCTCTCCTCCATTTGTTGGTCCCTTTCTTTATACAAAAGATCTATCTCCCTGTTTTCTGTTATCTATTTTTATTTTACTCTTTAATGCATTTATCATTTATCATATCAGAGAAACTTGGCAATGTTTGAGCTTGTGTGTCTGACTTACTGCACTGTGGTCTCAAGGTCCACCTATTTTCCTACCAATAACTCAACTCTATCCTTCTCTATGGCAGAGTAGTACTTCACTGTGTATAAACACCACATTTTCTTTATTCTGTCATCTGTTGATGGTCATATAGGCTGCTTCCAAGATTTGGCTATTATGAGCTGTGGTGCTAGAAACACAGGTACGCATGTGTCACTGTAATACGATGTCTTTTTTTTTTTTTTGAGACCAGGTCTTACAATGTCTTCTAGGCTGGCTTTGAACTTATGGTGATCCTCCTTAGCATCAGCCTCCTAAGTGCTGGGATTATGTGTGTGCTGCCATTCTCAACCTGTAATATGATATCTTTAAGTCTTTTGGTAGAAATATAGAAGTGGAATAGCTGGGTCAAATGGAATTTCTAGTTCCACAGTAGGTGCACCAGTCTACACTCCTGCTAACAGTGCAGAAGAGTTCCTTTTTCTCCTGCAGCCCTGCCAGCATTTGCTATTATTTGAGTTCTTGATGACAGCTATTATTTCTAGAGTGAGATGGAATCTCACTGTTGTCTTAATTTCGCTAGTGGCCAGAGATGTTGATCATTTTTTCATGTGTTTATTGGCCATTTGTACGTCTTCTGAGACATGTCTATTCATTTCAGTAACTTGTTTTTGGTACAGTCTTTTATCTTGGGGATCTGATTTTTCTTTTGAGAGCTCTTTGTATATTCGAGGTGTTAGTCTTCTGTCTGAGTGAGGTATGGCTGGAAAAATTTCTCCCATTCTGTAGGTTATCTCTTCATTGTGTTGATTGTTTCCTTTGCTAGGCAGGGCTTTTTAATTTGCCTTAATCCCATTTGTTGATTCTTCATATGATTTCTTGTGCAGTTTGGGTCCTGTTCAAAAATCCTTGTCTATACTTCATTTTTAAGAGTTTTACCTACTTTATCTTCCAGAAGATTCAGTGATTCTGTTTTAGTATTTAGAGTTTTGATCCATTTTTATTTTAGTTTAATACATGGTAGGAGATGTGCATCTCAGTTCAATCTTTTGCATATATATATTCTGTTCCAAGTACATTTTTGAAAGAGGCTATCTTTTCTCTAGGCTATGTTTTTAGCCTCTTATCAAAGGTCAGATAGCTGAATGTACCTGGGATTGCTTTTGCATCCTCTGTTCTGTTCCACTTATCCAAATGTCTGTAGTATTTCTGCCAGTACCATACTGTTTTATCACTGTAGTTTTGCAGTATAACTTGAAGTCCCAGGTTGTGATGGCTCTTGCTTTGTTCTTGTTGCCCAGAATTGCTTTTGATATTTTTGGTCTCTTTGGTTCCATATGAATTTTAGGATTATTTTCTCTAGTTTTGTGAGGAATGATATTTATATTTTGATTAGGATTGTTTTAAATCTGTATATCAGTTTTGGAAGTCGAGCCATTTTTACTAGGTTGGTTCTGCCTACCCAAGAACAGGATATTTTTCCACTTTTCTGATGTCTTCTTTAATCTCCTTTTTCAGAGTAATGTAGGTTTTGTTGCAGAGGTCTTCTACTTCCTTGTTTAGGTTAATTCTTAAGTATTTAATTTTTTGATGCTATTATGAATGGTATTATTTCTGTAATTTTTTCTCAGTGAGTTTATTATTGATACACAGTAACACTATTGATTTTTATGTGTTTATTTCTGTATCCTGATACACTACTGAATTTGGTTATTATTTCTGGGAGTCTTTTGGTGAAATTTTTTAAGTCTTCTATGTAGAGGATAATGTCATCTACAAATAAAAATAATTTGACTTCTTCTTTTCCTATGCATATCTCTTCCATTTCTTTCTCTTGCCTGATTGCTCCAGCTAATTATTCAACCTCTACTGAATAGGAATGTTGCTAGTGGACATTTTTGTTCTGTTTTGTTTTTTTCCCCTGGTTTCAGAGAGAACACTTTCAGTCTTTACTCATTTAATATGATGTTGACAGTAAGATTTGTCACAAATGGCTGTTATCAGATTGAGCTACAGTCCTTCTATACCCATTTCCTTCAGGATTTTTATCCTGACTAGATGTTGGATTTTGTCAAAGGTTTGTTCTGATCTATTGAGATGCTCATGTGATTTCACCCTTGCTTCTGATATATAGTGCATTAACATTTATTGATTTGAGTATGTTGAGCCATCCTTGCATTCCTAAGATGAAGCATCTTTGATCCTTTTGATGATTTGTTACATTCCATTTGCCAGTACCTTGCTGAGGATTTTCTTGTCTATTCAACATAGAATTTTGGACACAGCAAATTTTCAATGAATGTTAGTTTAACCTGATCCTACTATTGCTACTTAAGACCAACATGAATGAACAAAAACTGCCTACCTTTCAGTAGCTGTGTACCTCTGACTATATATGCTAGTGATAGATTATTGAGATATGGAATATTAAAGTTGGGATACAGTTATAGAACAAGAAATCCAACAAAATATAATTGCAGAGAGATAAATTAAGTCTCTTTCATCAAAGTGATCAGGAAATTAGTATAAGAGAGAAAATAGAAATAAGACCTCTTGCTTTAAAATTCAAGACACTGTATACTCCTTTACAATGCTTTTCATTTTGTTGTGCTTTTACCCCCAGATCTTTCAAACTTTCTGGCATTCTTTATTCAGTTTAGAAAGCAGGTCATCTGGGTGTGCTGGTGGACACCTGTAATCCCAGCACTCAGCAGGCTGAGGCACAAGGATTAGTGTGAGTTTGAAGTGAGTCTGGGCTAGGTGAGTTCAAGGCCACCCTGAACTACATAGTGAGACCCCGTCTCAAAAACAAACAAACAGCGATAACGAAAACAGGTCAATACTGGTAACTTACAGGAAACTCTAAGAAAACTCCATTTGTCTTCTAGGCTGTTTTACAGCAATAGGATAATCTTCTCAAGACCACATTGTTGGCTCTAGTTTCACTCTCTAGGAAGTGAAGGGAAAACTTTGGCTATCGTGTTAATTAAATGTCTGAGTTATAGCTTTTTCTAAAAGGTTTCACAAATTAAAACACTTATTTTGATCTTGTTCTCTATTTCCTTTGAAGAAAATTTTGTAGCAGGGAAAAACCTTTTTTTTTTTTCTTGAGTTTATAGTACTGAATTATTATGGTCAAAGGTAGAATCATAGAAATTCCTTATGGGGGTCACAGATTTTTCTATTTCTCTCTCTTATCCATGGACTATCATTATGATTTTCAAAAATGGTGCACGGAATGCCTAAAACATGCATCCCTACTGACTCAGTCTTGAGTAGTTCATCTTTGGGTCAGGATGATGGGACACCAGCCCACTTCCAATTTGTCACTAAATACATAGAGACCTTTCGTCCCACATCTACAAGTAGTCTGGGAGTTTCAAAGTCACCTCAATCCTTTTTCACAGAACATTGAAAGAATAGACTGTCAGGAGAGTGGGGTTTGTAACTGAATCATCCTATTGCAATGATTACTAGACTAAATTTCCTATTCTACTGTGATGGTCAGTTCCCATTTGAGTTAATTTTGCATTATGTTGCTTCAACATGAGTCTATTTAAAGTATTTTTTCAACTACTGCAGGAAATTAAATTTGCAATTAGAAATACCTGATTGACAAAAACTTTTTGTCTTACTATATCAGCTATTCTAAGAGACTCTCTTCAACTACGTAAAGGAGTTCCTGTACTTCCATACTCTTTTTATTTATTTTTTTTTTTTTTTTGTCTTTTTTGACACAGGGTCTCACTATGCAGTTCATTCTGGCCTAGAGCTCACTTTGTAGCCCAGGTTGGACTTGAACTCACAATGATCCTCCTGCTTCAGCCTCCCAAGTGCTGGGATTACAAGCATGTGCCGCCATGCCTGGCTCATACTCCTTTTAAAAAAGACACACCAGCAGTCAATTTTTTTCCACAGCTGTGAGAGAGAGAAGAATGCATTACTAGGTCTGCCTCATTTCTTCTCTATTCCTAAGATGGTTTAGGAGGTCATACATTTTCTCCAATAAATATTATTATAAATGATTCTATTTCTAAGATAACTCATCAAAAAAGAATTTCAACTACTTTAGGAGTTACCTTGGCTTTCAGTGGTTAGGATGGGACTAACAACAGATTTCAGAATTATTTCTAGAGAATGTCACCCAAGTTGTGAAAAGTAGGAGATATATCTTTAGAACATACTCCATGTGGAAACTGGGGCTTCCTATCTTTAAGCAGCTTTAAGATCTGAGTGATTTTTTTTGCAGTATAATTTAAATTATGGGCAGCTGTACAGAAAAAGCTTACTGATTAGAAATATTAAAAGTAGCTGGGTGTGGTGGTGCATGCCTGTAATCCCAGCTCTCAGGAGACTGAGGCAGGAGGATTGTTGCAAGTTTGAGACCATCCTGGGCTATAAAGTAAGCTCAAGTCCAGCCTGAACTGCATAGTGAGACCTTGTCTCAAAAAAAAATTAAAAAAAAAACTAAAAATAAAAATATTAAAAGTATGTTACATAAAACTCTCAAAATTCAAAATATTAATGGAAATGAAAGACTGTCAGGCATATTCAAGAAGACATTCTGATGCTGGTAGCCAAAAGTAGTATTGGAGAAATAAACATTATAGTTGATATATACATACACAAGATGCAATGAGTTGAGGTTAATCAAATCCATTGCACTTTTTCACTTTGAAAGCACTGAGAGATCCAGTAGTGAGTCATAATTGTTATTTCCAAACTAGATCAATTTTGAAGGAAACCTATTCCTGAGACTAGCTGATAAATGTCATTTGTAATGGGAAACATTTGCTTTCTGGCTAGTTTAGTGCATTTAGGTAGACAGTAATGAGTTGCAGCTGAAGGGTGGAGATCCTTTAAAAAGAAGTATATTTTTTCTTTGCCAAATATAATGAAAAAAGTATGAGTTCCAATTACTCCGCTATTGATAGTCATTCAAGAAAGATTCTTACAATGTAGCTGTTTCACAGGAAAAAGAAAGCCACTGGAAAATAGGAAAGATTTATTAGAGCTCCATAAGCAGCATGGAGCCATCAGAAGATTTAACTATAAAAACAAAGATACAAATTAAAACAAAGAATAAGCCCGGCATGGTGGCCCAGGTCTGTAATCCCAGCAATGAGGAGGCTGAGACAGAAGGATCATTGAATGTTCGAGACCAGCCTAGGCTACAAAGTGGGCTCAAGGCCAGCCTGAACTGCATAGTGAGACCCTGTCTCAAAAAGATAAATAAATAAATAAATAAAACAAAGAGTAATTATAAATCAAAGAATAAGAAAGTGTTTGATAAACCACATATTAGGATGGACTAGATAATGCTTTACTTATTGATAAATCCCAAATGTCAGGGCCTAAGATAACAAAGATTTATTTTTCACTGTGTTACATGTCCAGCATAGTTGTACAAGAAAGCTGTCTCACGCTTGCTAGTGGCAGTTCCCTAATCAACACGGGAGGTGGGAGGAACACTACCGTACCCAGCACTGGCGTGAAATGTCTTCCCCTAGAACAACCACACAGTACTTGCTGTTGTATTTCATTGACCAAAGCAAGTCACGTAGCCATGATTAACTTTATTTTAAAAAAAACTATTAGTGTGCATTTTTTCACAGACTAATGGTTTTCATTTTGGCATATTTGTACTTCACATAACATACTTTCATCCTTTCACCCTCTGCTAATCCCTTTTTTTCCTTTTATCTCCCCCCACCATTTCTTTCTTTTCTAATTAGTCTTCTCTCTACTTTGGCCATGATCAGCTTTCACAGTTTAGAGTCCAATTCTATCATATTCCTGGAGAGAGAGACATATAGGAATATCTGAATAAGCAACATATCTATGATGTCTTATCACATTTGACCAAAGCAAAAATAGATGAATGACCACGAGTACAAAGATGGACCACGAGAACAATTAAAAACAACAACTGCAAAGCCTTTGTAAACTGTAAAAGAAACTTTTAAAATTTACTGTTAATCAATACATTAGGGGCTGGGGATTTAGCTCAGCGGCACAGCGCCTGCCTGGCAAGCACAAGGTCATGAGTTCAATTTCCGGTACTGGAAACAAACAAACAAACAACAACAAAAAAATCAATACATTAACAGTAGAGTATAAAGAAAGAATTGCTTAGGTTGAACAGTAAGACACAAGTTATCCTGGAAAATAGTGCAGACATAAATTTCAGGTGAAACTTTACCAGTCTGACACTGTATTTTCTGAATTTGTACTGAAAAAGTAAAAAACATTCTTAATCAGTTTTATTAGCAAGCACGGGTTTTGTTACTAGACTTCAACCTCTTATTTTTGTAAAACAGGGAAAGCTCTCCATGCCTGTTGGACTCAGAAATAAAATCTTGTGTAGCATCACAGCATAGGAAAACAGAATCTAGTAGAGCTGAGCTCTGCAGCTGGAACTGGGATTGGAGGACCAAGGACCCCACAGCCATCTGAGACCCTGGAATGCCCTCAATTACAGTTTCAAAAAACACTTTTCATAACAAAACGATAGGAATTAACAGTGGTTGTTTTTTTTTTTTTTTTGGTTTTTCTCCGGTACCGGGAACCAAACTCACGACCTTGCGCTTGCCAGGCAGGCGCTTTGCCGCTGAGCTAAATCCCCAGCCCCTAACAGTGGTTGTTATATTGCATATTGTTATCTCATTGAGGTTGCTCAGATTACCAGATGTACCTGTATCATTTTTACTGTTTTTGCTTTGCTTTGTTTTTGTCTATGTTGTTGATATATTGCTATTGTTCTTTTTAAATTATTATTCTCTTTAAAATAAAATAAAAAGAGTGGAATATTGTACTTGATAGTAAAAAAAAAAAAAAAAGTACTTCTCAGTGGAGAAAAGTTGTCTGATTGTTGAGCAATGGGAGTTTGGGTTTTGAAAAGCCAAGAGTTAGAAATATGATAATAAGGGTTCTCAGTTCACTTCTGTGCTAATCTAGTTCATGTTAAAGAAGTAGTGCAATATTTATTCTCTAAATTGATTATTGTAATTCAAGTGATATCATTAGCTTCTGTCTGTGGTTGTGCCGAGGAGACAGTACTGTGTGCATACGACTCAAACAGAGTTTCACAAAAGGAAAGTTGCCCTTACTATACACAGTCAACTCTAGTATAATCTGTTGGATTCTGTGCTGTTTAGTAAGAATGTTGATTTCAACCTACAAAATTGTTTTGTGACCTACCACAGGATCACTACTGTAGCTTGAAAATCAGTGGCCTGAGAGACATTTATAGTTGGCGTAGGAGAGAGGTCTAGCCAGTTAAGTCTTTCTGCAGGTGGTGTTTTTAGGAAATTGCTTGAGCACCGATCAGGTCTGCAGGTGACATGAGCCTGAATGATGTAGCCAACATGGCCTTGCTATGCTTCAGTAGTAAGCCCAGGAAAACAAGCTGAAGTTTAAAGGAGCTACATGAATAAACCAACACCTGTGTCTAAAAGATGTAAACTATGGATACTAATCAAGGAAATATTTAAAATTTCATTTTTTGTGGAGAGAGATATGGCTTAAAGGTAGACTATATAGAAAGTATTTCAGGACTTCACTATAGGCACAGTGTGAATCATCAGTGTTAAGTTTTGCCAAAATAATCTGGTAAAACTGAGTTGAAAAACAATCAGACAAAGAGTTTCTCTGTAGCCAGAGCTTATCTGGAGTTTTATGTTCAGGTCTTGGGACCATATTTTAATGGGAAGATGGTGGAAAATGAGAACAAATTCAGTAAGGATGGTGGAGAAGAATCACATCGCATGAGGAATAGTTGAAGGATCGCAAGATGCAGAACTTGAAAATATAAATCTAAAGAAATAGCAGTTTTCAAGGATCAGTGTAACACTTTGGTCTACTACAAAATGTATGAAAGAAATATTATATTTCTTTACACTCGGAGAGACAAACCATTCATTAATTCAACAAACGTGCTGAGGACTCCCATGTATCTATTAGGCCAGAGGTTCTGGAAGTACAGAGCAATGAAAGCTTTCCTTGCCCTAAGGAGTATAGTTTAGTAAGAGAGTATAGTTTAGTAAGTGAGGAGGTCTAGCCTTCTGAAATTTGTATGATTTGTGGTAGCACTGTGCCCTTGATGTATGTCTTGTTCAGATTTCCTTTGCTATGACAAAAAATACCAGGGGTAAGTCAGACTAAAAGAGAAAAGTTTTCTTTTGTCTCACAGTGTTGGATGTTTCCGTCCATGGTCATTTGGCTTGGTTACTTTTAGGCCTGCGATGAAACAGCGTGCCATGATAGAATACTGTTCTCATGGTGGGAGGGAAGCAAAGAGAGAGTGTTGGCTTTCGTACCTTCCCCAAGCACATTAAGCTGTGGATCATAATTGGATTAATCCATTCCTGAGATCAGAGCCCTTGTGATCCAGTCACCTCCCAAAGGATTTGCTCTGAACATTGCTGTCTCAGGGACTCAGCCTTCAACACGAGATTTTGGGAGGAACATTTAAGACCCAAACCACAAGTGTGTTACCTTTCACGTGGGACTGTTGTGCTCTCCTGACTTATGGTCTGTCTGCTCTGGGTGATCGAGTCACCAGCTGGTGAAAGTCTTTCAAAAGCCACTAGCTGTATTTAAAATAAAATCTAAAATCCAAATGGAACCCAAGTTTCATTTTCAAAATCTTTCCATACTTTCACCAATGTCTCCTTCCATTTTCCCAATACCTAAAACACCTTCTCATTCTCCATTAAATTTGGTTCTCTACCTGCCATCACTCCCTGCTCCCCGAGGCCATGTTGCGTGAGCCCTTCCTCTGGCTCCCACGGCACCCAGTGGCACAGGAACTGTCTCATCATTTATCCTGAGCACCAGCATCGCAGGTGGCAGTCAGTCACAGCGAGTGTTAACTGTATCAATGAATGAATGGTGCAGGATGGCTCTGGTAGTTCCAGTGGCACCAACAGTCTCTAAAGACTAAAATGTCATTTGGCTTCAAATTTTGGGTAATGAGTCTAAATAGGAAAAGTGAGCCAGGCCCTTAGAATTCCATTTCTTGTAAGCTCAAGACCACTATTGGCTACTAGGCAAGAAAGATCATAAACAATCTTGTAACGATGGAAGGGGTCCCCACACTTGCATCACAGAGATGGAAGCAGAGGAGATGGTGACTGCTGACAGTCACCCTCAGAGGTTATCTCCACTTGTTGTGCTGTAAGTTGTCCTTGCATGGCAAGGGATACCCAGCATTTGTCTCCCGTATGAAGGCTGGCGCGGTGCGGCCCGTGTGCCAGGGCAATAGAACAATCTCACATGAAGGGCAGCACGTTGTCAGTGGGCTGTGCCAGCCCTGGGAAACAGTGCTGCCTTTGAGAGACACAAAGAGCCACTGTCCTTGCCTCTCTCTTTCCCCTCCAAAAACTGTTAGAGTCTAAAACTTGCTGTGGAGATCACACAGGTCCCTGGAAGACTGAGCAGAGGGCTCCAGTCACTTTACCTGGAGAACTGCAGCCACAACCAGCCCATGGGGCACAGCCCACAAGATTAGGGCAGTCAAGTCTCCTTTTTTCCTGGAGTATAATCTGAAAGAAAAATAAGCTCCATGGAAGACAGAATGTCCTGCTTTTCTTTTTTCTTTCGTTTAGCATCTCTCTGTTCCGGACTGTTCTATCCTCATCAACAAAGTGAATCAGGTCCTGTACACCGGGTTGTGAGCTTCTTAATGTTTATTTGCACACTAGTGTTTTTGGCTGTTTCCACTAGGTCCACTTAATATGAAAGCCCTAGGAATTATTCATGCAGAGATCAGTGACCATTCGTAAGGGGAGTTCCATGCCATGGAGGAAGACGGACTGGCCAACCACTAA
Organism: Chinchilla lanigera; assembly: GCF_000276665.1. Lineage (NCBI taxonomy): Eukaryota > Metazoa > Chordata > Mammalia > Rodentia > Chinchillidae > Chinchilla > Chinchilla lanigera. The sequence continues at coordinate 4,369,628 of NW_004955429.1, read as the reverse complement.
GATCTCTTCCTGCCTCTGTAATTAGGAGGTTGGGAGAGGAAGCATGTGATTCATTCAAGCCTTTGGTCACCTGATGACCACATTCATACCTCAGTGGCTTAAATGTGCACCACAGTGCCGCGGATTCAGGTGCAGAGTGCCCTGGTTATTAGGAGAAGAGACTGAAGGGTCAGGGATACTGTTAGGAAGGTTGACTTAACAAACCTAAACTGGGCACTTCCCATCTATCAGGCAGTGGCCAGAACCACAAAGATGAAGCTCAGACTGCTTTCAGGTGAGCAGTGTACGCAGGCCGTTCCTCTGTGGTGGAACCAGCACCACAGGCCTTATGTGCTCTGCGGGTAGCTCAGAGAAGGAGGGGATAGCATGAAAGACTCATTGAAGAGGGTGATAAGTCAGCTGCTGTTTGAGAGTGAATTACAAATGAAGGAGGTTGGGAGGAGGGCATGGGAGGGCCAGGTATGGAATAGCTGGACGGAAGCAGCAAACAACAGAGCGTGATCGTGGCAGATTCTGTGACGTGCAGTAACTCCTTGGCATGGATGCCTTGGAGGGCCCATGTGAAAACAGAACAGGAGGAAAGCTAGAGAATCACCTGCCTAGACTATGAAGAGACTTCTTGCCATGGAACAAGGACTGTTTCTTTTTTTTTTTTCCGGTACTGGGAATCAAACTCATGACCTTGCACTTGCCAGGCAGGCGCTGTGGAACAAGGACTGTTCCCTGGGAGCTGACCTGGGGACCTCAGGGAAGGTGACAGACCAGGGCACTGGGCTGCCCAGCCTCATAGAGGGTTCCCTTGTCCCAACTGTGGCAGGAGAGTGGTGAAATGCCCACGGGGGCCAGAGCAATGGACATCCCGATGACAGATGATTCCGCCACCCTTCATTTCAGCTATGCCCGGAACCATCAGCCCAGCCCCCTGCGTCCTTGAGTTCTGTGTCAACCAACTGTGAATTAAAACTACTTTTTTTAAATTCTGAAAATGGGTAGAGTTGTTTTTTGTCAATATTCTCCATGAAATACAGTATGACAACTATTTCAGCAATATTTACATTTTATTAGGTATGATAAGTAACATAGAGGTGACTGGACGTATGTGGGATGATGTATGTAGGTTATATCAAACACTGCACCATTTTATATAAGGATTTACATGAAATCCTTTCATATTAGGATTTTGGTATCCACAGGGAGTTCTGGAATCAATTTCTGGTGGACAACAAGTGCTGATTTACTATATAAGACCCTGGAGTTATATCTGGAGATATAGGTCAGACCAGTCCAAGTAGGTCTGAAATTAACTCAGAGGTAACCCAGAGGGTTACGGTTGAGAGAATTTGTGATTTTTAACAAAATTATATGTATATAAATTTATATATGTATACATGTGATATTCTTTTACATCAGAATTTGTGTATTGAAATTTTTTTTTTTGTCTTCTTGAGACAGGGTCTTACTATGCAGTTCAGGCTGACCTGAAGCTCACTTTGTAGTCCAGGCTGGCCTTGAACTGGCAATGAGCCTCCTGGCTCAATTCCCAGTGCTGGAATTGCAGGCATGTGTCACCACACCTGGTTGGTATAGAAATTTATACCTGTTAAATGTATCATCTTACTTAGGCCTGACAAAACCTTGTATATGAAGTATTATTTTCTCCATTAGTAATTAAATATAAAAACCACATAAAGAATAAGGAAATAACAAAGAACTATTTTCATTAAAATATCTCATTTTGGCTGGGCAGATGGTCTATGCCTATAATCCCAACACTCTTGGAGGCTGAGGCAGGAAGATGGCAAGTTTAAGCTAACCTGGGTAATTGAGCTAGACTCTGTCTGCAAATAAAATAAATAAATGCATAAAAAGAGCTGAAGATATAGCTTAGTGTGAAGGACCTGGCTTCAGTTTCCCATACTGCAAAACAAACAAACCGAAACAGAACAAAACTCATTTTACAAGTGAGACAAGGAAGGTTTTAGAAAATCGAAGTGGAGTTTTGGGCTTATATGTGAAGCCAGGCTCAAAGGTTGAGGATAACAAATTTTCTTTTTTTTCAGCGCTGGGAATAGGTGCTGTACTGCCATGCTACTTCCTTAGCCCAGCCCACTTTATACTTTTTAGCTTTAACTCTTTCTTGGTTTCCTCTTTCATGAGGCAGGCACACTTAAAAAGCAATTTCCTGGAGAGGCTCTACCCCTGGGTTACACCCATAGACAAATATTGCTTGTTGCTTTTTTTTTTTTTTTAATATGAAAACAGGTCTTGATCTGTTGCCCAGGTTGACCCTAAAGCCCTGGGCTCAAGCAATCCTCCTGCATCAGCTTCCCATGTGGCTGGGGCTACAGCTGCCTGAAATTTTAACTGTAGCCTAAGATGAAATGAACACAGAGGTCACAGAAGTCTTTGTCTGAGTCTAACAAGGTCACCCGCTTCCTGACATTTCTTCTGTCCCAAGGTGCCATAAGAGGTACAGCAAATAAAAAGGGAGATGGAACCTTCTGGAAAGACTGCTACTGCTGCTGCGGTAAGGTGGGGACCCAAGGGCACTGCCTAGGAAGGCTGCCAGCCAGACCCACCAGCTGTGACAGCACAAAGAGCAACCTGTGCCCAGGGGCATCCAGGTTGGAGGCAGATGTGCTCATGCTGTTAGAAACCGCCTTTGACCATAAGGAAGAGATCACTTTTTTGTGTGTGATATTGGGAGAGGAAGCCAAGTCCTTCACACCAAGCTACTCCTATTCCCTGCTTCATTTTATTTACTTTATTTAATTTTTTTTGAGATTGTGTTTCACTAAGTTGTCCAGGCAGGATTTGAACTTGCCATCCTCCTGCTTCAGCCTCCCAGAGTGCTGGGATCTCATGAATCACCACCACACCCAGCTACAAAATATTGTTTCTAAAAGCACAGTTGGTGCCAGAAAGTCTCCCTGTGTAATCTGATTTAAGTGTCGCGAGAACTGTGTGACAGAGCCGCTCTTCCTACTTCTCAGAAGAAGACGCTGGAGGTCAAGGAGGCTCAGCTCTGGCCAAGGTCAGAGAAGAGAAATTTGAAGGGTTCTGATTCAAAACTAGGTCTTTCCTGACCCCACCCCCACACTCCTCCTCCTGTCTATACCACCTGCCCTTCAGGGTTTTTTCATTTGTAAAGAGGCTAGCAAAGTCCTCCTTACCTGCAGCAGCAGAACAGAGGGAGCAGATGCAGGGATGTTTTGAAACAAACAAAAAAGTGAAACACACAGGTGAAGAGTTCTTGTGGGTAAAAAGAAACAACGGGCTTAGGTTCTGCCTCTCTGAGCAGCGCCCGCTCAGGCCTCACACTTAAGGTCAGCACACAGAGCACTAGGAGAGCCCTGCTTTAATACCTCGTTTACTGGTAGTTTATTCTACTAAAGGATTTATTGTTACTTTGATGAACGGACGAGGGAAAAAGAGAAGCATTTTGATTCTGATATTAATACAGGAGAGGCGGGGAGAGGAGAAAACATGCTGCACTTCACAGTGACTGTTTTTATGGGGGGAAAAATCCTTGGTGAGCTAATCCTGAATGTTCCAAACGGTTCCTTTGTTGTCCAGCTGCTGCCTTTGAATCCGGTGTTTGTGTCACTCACAATTGCCACGGAAGTGTTTAATTTCATTTATTTATTATTCATATCCCTCCAACTTCCAACGATCAATGCCAGCCATGGAAGCGAAGCTTTTTAAATTTTCACACACTAGATTCTTATCTCCACTCCTTGGTTTTGCTGGTTTTGCTGATATGGCGGTTTAAAAACCATGGAGCTAAAACAACCACCAGTCAAGGCGGGAGGCTGCAGCAGTTGCCACTAAAATTCAAATATTTGGATTTGACGAAGAGATCGAATGCCAAAGACACGCTGAGCTGCTACCGACGAGCTCAGACACAAGCTTCCCAATCTGATTCTCTCCGATTGCCGCAGAGATGCTCTGCTGATTGAATCTCTTTCATCGGCTTTACTTCTTCCAAAACCACATTATTTTGAAGCCATGCAAGGGCCTGGTAGCCTGAAGAGCAGTCTGCGGCTGGGACCGGAGATCCCTGAGGATTCTTTGTTTGGTCAGCAGAGGATTCGCTCGGTGGCCAGCTGAAGGCCTTTTCTTTGTGTCGTGATTGACAGACATGAATTAAATATCACCCCACTGGGCTCTCTGATTGGTGAATGATGACGCATTACAAGAATGTCTTGGGAAAATGGCATTTCACGACAGAGGGGGACAAGACCAGAAAGGCAGGGCTTTTTCAGCTCACTCTGAACTTGACAATAGAGCAGAGACCTTGATTCTGGGCTTTTGTTTTTGTGTTTTTGGCTGGCTGTCCCTTGTTCAGGTCTGGAAGGGGATCATCCTGCCTGGATGGCCCAAGGCAGTGGTGGTGAAGCTATGGCACACATGCCACCGCCGCCGGCTGTTTGTTGTTATTGAAAGCTCTAAAAGGATCGCCATCACTGGCCTAAGAGAAGAGAAAAGGGTGAGGCCGAAGGAAATAAAAAGCGGAGAAAGAGGAAAAGGTTATTTCTTTATAAAAGACTGATATTCCTGCAGATGTACTTTCAGAGATCTGTTTAAAATGGGCCTGGATTTGTCCCTGAAGCTTTCTCCCTGCTTCTCAATTTATCAGCAAAGCAATTAATACTCCTTAGGGCAGCACCATGTGCTGCAGAGACTTTGCTGTCAGCCGGCTCTTCACAGCCCCGGGTGGAAACAGCTCTGCACACACACAGCACACTGCCTTTGAACAGACAAAAAGCGGGGTAGGAAAATACAGAGCGAAATGGGCAGCACAGAAGGCATCCTAAACTCTAGGTGATGCAGCAGGAATGTGGCCTGGTAGGGGAGGGGGAGGAAACGGGAACCAGTGCCTCTGGGACATGAATGCATCACCCAGTCTAAGCCAGGGAGAGGTCTGGTAAGTGCAAAGTGAGGTGACTGAATTGACTTCACTCATGACCCTCTCAGACAGAAAGAGGCGCCCAGAGCACGGTGGTACACTTGTAATCCCAGCTACTAGAGAGACTGGGGCAGGAGGATCACTTGAGCTTAGGAGTCTAAGGCCAGCTTGGGCAACATGGTGAGGTCTTATCTCTTAAGAAGAAGAAAGAGACAGAGACAGAGACAGAGAGAGAGAGGAAGGAAGAAAAGAAGTAAGGAAGGAAGGAGGGAGGGAAGGAAGGAACAAAGCATGAAACAGAAAGGAGGTCTGTAATGGAAGCCCTCACAATGGTTGGCAGCCACATACTAAGTCTTGGTAATATTTTGTGAATGGCGTCTCTGATGCATCTAACGTCTATCCCAATGAAAGAGGACTTGGTTCTTGGGTTTGCCAGGCAGGTTCACCATCACTAATATGGGCAGAACAGATCCTTAGGGACACATCTCTCACCCAGCTTTTAATAAATATTGAAGTTTTGTCACTGAGTTGGGCTCAAAGAGTCCTTCTATAAGAAGAAAGGAGAAGTATGTCCAAGTTGGCTGGATTTCGGGCAGGAAAATGGTAACCTTAACTCGCACAGCATTTGCCTAGCCTGGAGAGCTTTTGCCCAGGCTGTAGAGACGGCACCAGCATTAGGTCACAGCATGAGGAATAGGCTCAGAACCCTCAACTCAGGCAGCGGGCGCAGGTGAGCAGGTGAGAATTGGGTGATGTGTGCCTAGGAAACAGCAGGACCCGCCAGCCAGGAAGATCAGCCATGGGCAAGCCGGGCACGGAGGGAGCAACAAGCTGAGAAGCACCCTGCGGGCAATGGCTCAGGAATCGGGGGAAAGCTTGGAAAACTCTTCAACATCCTGGCAGAAAATCTGGGTGACTGGTAGAGCTCCTAGGTCCAAAAGCATGCTTGAGCGAGTAAGTTCTTCAGCCTCAAGCTATAACATTCCCTGAAGAAGCAAGCATGAACCTCGACATGGTCAGGTAGAGAGGAGATGTGACCCCTAGCTCCTGTGGGGTCACAGGGGGTGATGGTGATGGGACCCAGCAGATGTGTAGGAGTGCAAACTCTGGCACTAACTTCCTAGTCAGTGTGGCGAACCTCCAGCACACCTGCCGCAGCCTGGTGTTTGCACCACTGAAAGCTCAGAAATGTTCGCCGTCCCTGGCCTACATTCTCTGACTGCTGGTGATGGTATCTTTCTTCCGGGATTAAAGTGGAGAGTTTTCATGTTCATGCAAGTTGCAGTCTAGGTGAGATCTTATTTAAAGAGTGCAGGATCTGAACAAACTGCTGGAGAGAGTAGTAAATAAGTGCCCGGGAGTGGAGCACAGACGCAGCAATGCCAGCTCCAGAGAGCCTTCCTCCACTGGCAGGAAGCGTGCACAATAACAAATATGCTTTCTTAGCAGATCGACAGCTTGCTGAGTTGCGACATGGCGCAGCCCCCACTCTCCTCACCATATTGTTTTTCTCTCCTAAAGCACATTGTGTTGCTAAGAAAGTTTATTAGCTGTGTGTCTCTTCAATTCCCTCATGAATTCAAACGGTTCAGTCCTGATGTCTTGGATGTAATTTCCGTCTCTAAATGTCACTGGAGGGACTGGGTTTGTTCATTTCTAAGAGAAGTGGGTTGGGCAGTGATTGAGTATCTTTGTTTGCTTGGGCTTGTTCCAGCCCTCGGTGTAGTGGTGTTCGGAGCTCGGGCCTTTGGGAGATGTGATGCTTTGGATGCAGTTTGAGTGCGTCTCCTGGTGGTCCGTGTGGTGACAAAGTGGTTCTCAGAGTGGCGATGTTAGGAAGTGGTGGGTGCTTTGGGAGCTGTGGCCCAGCAGAAGGTCTGTAGGTCACTGGAGGAGAGCCCATAGCTAGGGTTAAGGTAGTTTTGGGGGTCCCTGAGCTAGTTTTCAGGAGTGTTGTTCTCCTTCCTTGGATTCCTATTTGGTGCTGTGATCTCACCCACTTGCATGTGCTCTTGCCCTTGTTGTTCCATCTGCCATGAGAGCCCAGCCAGCCTTGGTACCATGCCCTCAAGCAATCCCAGCACTATGAGAGGCTTAGGCAGGAGGATCATAAGTCTCAGCCCTGCCTGGCCAACTTAGCAACTTAGTGAGACCCTGTCTCAAAATAAAAAATAAAGAGAACTTGTGATATAGGTCACTGAGGAGGTCCTGGGTTCAATCCCTGGTACTGAAAACAAATAACTTGTCTGGTCTCTGGTGTTTCATTACAGCAATGAAAAATGGACTAATACAAGAGATGATTAGGTCATAAAGATGGAGCCTTCAAAAGTATTAGAGCCCTCATACAAGAGACCCAGAGAGCACCTCTCCTCTTCTGTCACGTGATGGTGCAGGAAGCAGTGCCACCTGTGAATGAGGAGGTGTGTCCTCATTTGGACACTGAGCCTGGCTGCACCTTGACCTGGCACTTTTCAGCTTCTAGAACTATGAAAAATAAATTTCCCATGTTTCCAAGCACTGGGTCTAGGCTATTTTACTATACCAGTTCCAATAGACTGTAACACTTAACTGCTTCTTTATTTTTATTTATTTAGAGACAGAGTCTTGCTATATATCCCGGGCTGGCCTCAAACTCACCACAATCCTTCTCCCTCAGCCTTCTGAGTGCTGGGATTACAGGTGTGCATCATCATACCTTGCTAATTGCCTCTTCAATAATCTTATCTCCAAATATACATTCTGAGGTATTGAGAGTTAGAACTTCAGCATGAAAATTTGGGGAGGAGAACCCAATTTGTCCTATGTCATGTTGTCATGCCACAGGCCAGCATCCCTGAAGACCTTAGTGATAGCATTGAGTTGGGGGTCTATGGTGGGCTAGACTTCATATGGTGGGCTAGACTGTGGTGGGCTAGACTTCATATAAAAACAGAACACTTATGCACCTATGATGAGTCAGTTTTCACTTCAGCAACCACAGGCCCATTTATTATCCTAGCTGCATCACTGTCATATCAATAGCAATGCACCTTAGTTGGCTGAATGAAGAAATCTTCTTAAAAAGACACACTTGTTTGTGAAGAGGATTTTACATTTGAGACTGCCTCATATCGAGTGAGCAGTAGGCAGTCTCTGGTGGACTGTAAAGAATCATAAATAATTTAAATCAGATAATCCTTATCAACATCAACTAATAGAGTGCTCTTTATGACACAGGTACTTTGGTTTGCTCAAGTCTTTTGGCTTGTTTGCCAGTTTTGAAACTCCAACTCCAGAGGCTGAGGTTACCTGCCGTGAATTTGAGATTTTCTCCTACGGATGGAATGAGCAACATTGGAGGGAGCACCTCCTTCAGCCCAAGCTTCTGTGATACATGGAACATTGGCAGGGATGGGGATGGGGGCTTTCATTTCAAGCCAGTGCAGACTACAGTGACACAAGCCTCCCAGAGAGCAAATGCAATGGCCCATCTCACACACGCAAGTCTGTGAGAAGGCAAGGCCCTGAGTGGGATGTGAGTCTCCCCCTGAGGATTCTGGGCTTCATCCCTGGGCTATGAGCCCTAAAGTCAAGCTCCTGCCCTGGGAACATCATTTTTCCTTGGCTAATATTTTGTCATTGTCACAGTAACCATGAGATGGTCTTCTGTTATGAGGATGTCTAAGTTGACATTGTACTTGGAAAAAAATTCAGGGTTGAGGGTCAGACCCAGAAAAAGAGATGGAAAGTTAAAGTCTCTAATACCTAAAGGCCAAGGATGGGATGATTTTTTTATTGTGGTAAAATATGCATATCCAATCCAGTGGTACCTTGTTGTGCAACGATCATCTCCATCCATCTGTAGAAACTTTTCTTCTTCCACAAACTCTGTACCCATTAAGCACGATTTTCCCATTCCTGCAGTCACGTATCCCCAAGCAGCCACTTGTTCTCCTTCCTGTCTATGAATTTGACTAGCCTAACTACTGCATCTGAGTGGAAACATCTAATCTGTGTCCTTCTGTGACTGGCTTATTTCCCTTAGCATAATGTCTTCATGGTTCATAATGTCTTGGTTGGAGCATCGCTCTGAATTTCCATCTTTTCTAAGACTGAACAGTATTCCTCAGCTCGTGTGCACTACATCGTCTACGCATTCATTCATCAGTGGGCAGTCTTGGGACTCTCACCTCCTGGCTGTTGTCAATAATCCCGCTGTGAATGTAGATGTACACATGTTTGTTCAAGTTGTTACAATAAGAATGGGACTGCTGAGTGGGCTGATACTTCAAGCCTGGCCTTCCAACCCATGTGCAAGCCCAGAAGAGAATGGTAAGAACCAGAGGACACACACTAATCCCTGGAATGGAAGAGCAACCAGTTAAGTATTTAATTTTTTTTTTGGTACCAGGAATCGAACTCAGGACCTTGCACTTACCAGGCAGGTGCTTATGCCACTGAGCAACCTCCCTGGCCCAAGGTGCAACCAGGACAGAAACCTGGGCAAACGAGGATTCCAGTCCAGGGAAGCAATAGGAATTCCGTCCCCAGCATTCTGAATATTGTTTAGCAGGAAGCATTTCTGCATGGCTCTATATCTGCTCTGTTCTACCATCTGTACCACTTTCTACAGGGGAGTTTATTTATACCGTAGCTTGCACTTTCTCTAAAACTGTAAACTTCCCCAGGGCAGTGACTCTGCTTTATCCATTTTGGAAGCTCCTAGAGCACCTAGTCCAGTCTCTGGAGCAGAGATTGTGGTCAATAAATATTTATTAGGTAGATGAACCTAATTTTAAACATTAGAGAAACAGTCCTGTTTACTCATTTCCTGGAGTTCTTCAAGGAAAGCACACACTCATGTCAGTTTAGCTGTTATTAATAGCAGCTGAGTAACGAGAGGAAGTAATAATACCGTTGGGGGAAAATTAGGCAAAACATCTGAAACGCACAGTTCCAGGCCAGCTATAAGTAGACTACATCCTCCATATGGGGGATACTCTAGAAAGAGTCAGGGGAAAGGTGAGTAGAAGAATAAAGATGCTGGAAGCTGTCAGGTGAGAAAGAGCTGAAAGAACTAATTGTTTAGCTTGGAGACAGGGTGAAAGGCATTGTAAGGGCAAATATTTGAAAAGGTTTCTTGTAGAGCAGGCAGCAGAGTTGGTTTTGCCTGAGAGGTAGGTCCAAGACCAATGGGTTTAAGAGCAAGGACACAAGTTTCAATGTAAGACAGAACTGTTAGCGTTTTAAATTTGATCTTCCCAACAATGGAGTAGGCTGATAAGATAGTGAGCTCCTTGTGGACACAGAGACAGCCAGGAATGCAGCACAAAAGGAAATACACACTGGATCCCATAAATTCTTCTTTGGACCATCATAGTTTTTTATTTCTAAGCCTTTAATTGCCCTTTCAAAAATGTTCTGTTCATTTGAAAGGATGAAATATCTTCTCTTATCTGTGTGAGGATATTAACCCTGTGCTCTTAGAAAAAAGAACTCCTGCTTATTGAGTTTGGAATCAGTCTTCAGGATATTAGTTTTTCTTAAATGATTTACCCTTCTTAGCTGTGAGCTCATATTCTTGCTGAAGCCTCTTGTAGCCTGTCTGTGATTTTTTTTCTCTGCTTTCTCTAGCATCTTCAAGCAGGGATGGGAGGCTGACAGGTGGGGTGAGGCAGGAGTTAAGTCTTCTGGGCGTGAGGATCCCTATCATTCCCACCTGTTTCCAAGACATTCTTTTTTAAGCTTACATTCCTCACTTCTCCCTGAGGGTAGACACCTCTACTTGAAAAGCCAGGCTCGAAACTTGTCTACCTGATGTTCCTAGTGAACTTTTGGAACCAGTCAAGCCCAGTTTTGTCTCTAGGTTCCCTTCCTGTGCCCCAGCTTGGCTTTGGAGGCTCAGAGATTCTAGATTTCCTCCTTCTACAACAGCCTTTTGCTTTTTGAAAAAATAGCTTCCTCTATAGACCCAATCCCTCCTGCTTTCTCTTATTTAGGAATTCCTTCTTTCTGGTTCACCCCAGCATACCCTTTCCTGTTCCCTAGTTATATAATGGATTTATTATTTTAAACATGTAATTGCTTTTCTGTCATTTTTAGGCATCTGGGCTTGGTTAACCATCTTAATCCAATATCCTGTCTCTTCCAATTCTAAATGTTATAAATCCAAAAGAAAAAGTAAACAGAAAACATACAGTCATTATAAAAAAAAAAAACTCCTTTTAAAGCTGTGTTTCTTTCCTAATTATAACAATAATAGCACAAAGATGAAATCCAAGCTTATTCACAGTACCCACATCCATCACCATCAGCAATTACTGACAACATTTTGGAATATGTAAAATACACATCTATATATACATGCATATAGATTTCTATAACTTATTATAAACATGTTTATATAGCATGCTACTGTTATATAGATAGGTACATGGAATGAGAATAAACTCTTCCAAATTAATGAGTATGCCTTGAGCTCTCTCCTAAACTGATGTGATTATTGTAGCAATCAAGCCAAACATACACTGCTGATTATCTTTTTTCTTCTTTGAACACTTTTTGTTTTTTTCCATTTTCCTCTGTGTTGTCTTGTAATTCATCCTTACTCCCTTGTGTGGCAAATCACAAGAGGCTGGTTTCTCAGACGTTCTTATTTCATTTACTGTGTGCTGTGACCCCTCCAAGGCATAACAAACACGTAAACGAGGCACCCGGCTCTGTGGAGGCCTGGAATAACACGTCCATACTGCCTTTTAGAGTGAATTAGTTTTAATTTTTGTCAAAGTAATCCTTGAACAAATTTTCCTAACTCTAGTAGTAATACCATGATGCTTTTTTAAGAGCAGGCGCCTAGCATAATATCAAGTGCACCTGTAGTCCCAGCTGCTTGGAAGGCTGATGTAGGAGAATACTTGAGCCCAGGCATTCGAGGCCAGCCTGGGCAACATAGGAAGAGTCCATCACACAAAAAATAAATATAAAAATTTTTAAAGTAGAAAATGACTTCCCAGCACTAGTCCTGCTCTTAAAGATCTATATCAACAAGGTTTCCTATGGCCTTTTCTTCCACAATTCTAAATAATGTGTTTATCATACCTGCATTGCTGGGCTTCATTTTGAAATGTAGTCATCTGTTATCATAGATGAGGACCTGGCTATGCACAGCTCGGCTTTCTCTACTTCTCGTTTTTCTTCGTTTATATCATAACTTTTGGATAAATCAATATGCAGAGTTTACAATATGATGACCATGTAAACTATTATTTTTTGGCTGAGGGAAGTAGAACACGATCATGTGTCTTTCCTTATTCAAATTTTAAAGATGTTCTTGGAGTTATTAATGCTTCAATATCTTTTCCTAATTTGTGCCATCTGTCGTTTCAATACAGCAATAGCTCTTCAGTGTGCACCCGATTCTGTTTTCTGCGTACTGGGGCGCATTGGGTTTGTTTGTTTGGTTTCATTTTTATTTTGCTCTGGGAGATTTTCTCCAAGGACGCTTCCTTCCTCATAGCTCCACCTGGACTGGTTGCTTCCTATGGTCGCCTCCTACACAGCTGTCATCCTGTTGTGTGTTCCAATGGCTGTAATTTCTGTCTCTTGGTTTTTCTCTCTTATTTTTCCAAAGAACATTTTGTCATTTTTTTCTGGAAAAAAAATGTAGGAAAAGTAAGGCATTTGAGGATTTAAATATCTCAAAAAGTTCTTTTGAACCAGGCGTGGCATTGCATGCCTATAATCCTAGCACTCTGAAGGCTGAGGCAGGAGGATTGTTGGGAGTTCAAGGCCAGCCTGGGCTACAAAGTGAATTCAAGGCCAGCCTAGACTGCATAATGAGACCCGGTCTCAAAAAGTAAAAAGAGAAGTCTTTCATTATATTTTACACTTGGTCAATAATTTTGCTGGATATAGACGTCTAGGTTTTAAAAAAAGTTCTCAGATTTTTTCTGAAGATCACAAAAATGATACATTGACCTATAACTTCTATTATTTTTATGAAAAAAAAATTCAATGCCATTTGATTCTTGATACTTTTCATGTAAATTTTTCTTTTCTCTTGACATTTTTAAGATCTCTTTTTTTTTTTTATATGGTGAGATTTCTCAAGGATGTGTATGGTTTTGGTTTTCTGTGGTAGGTACTCAATCTTTTTATGATGATTTTTTTATTTTTTTGTATCTCTTTGAGACAGGGGTTCATTGTGCAGTTCCGTCTGGCTTTGAACTTGCTTTGTAGTCCAGGCTGGCCTCAGACTCACAGTGAGCCTCCTGCCCCAGCCTCCCCAGTGCTGGGAAGATAGGCATGCACCACCATACCAGGCAACATATTCTTTTAAACCTAGAGTCTCAGATTGAAATAACTTCTTGTGTGGGTGGGTGGGCCGGTAGGTATGTGGGGTACATAGCTTGTCTGGCTACATGGGGAGAAATGGAGAGCCTTCATGGTGTATGTAGGCTGTCAGCCAATGTGGCAGCTCTCCTTGTCTATGCGAGTTCTGCTCCAAGATTTCCATGGACCCTGAAGCTATGGATAGTATCTAATCCTATATATATCTTTCCTATGGTACATACATAGCTCTGATAAAGTGTAACTTATAAATTAGACAGAAACAACAATAACTAATAATAAAATACAGCAATATTCTCTAGTAATAGTTATTTTAAACTTATGAATTGTTATTATTTCTAGAGTTTTCCACTTAATCCTGCTATTTTCTGACCACAGAGTGACTGCAATAACTGAAACCATAGAAAGTGGAATGGTGGATAAGATGGGGGGGCGACCATATCTATCTCTTCAGTTCACATCTCACAGAACCTTCCGTTTCACTTGGCGATTCCAGAGCCTGGGCTTTCCAGGGATCTGGGCGTGGCAGGTGTGGCAAAGTGACTCCCTTTTCCTTATTCCTCTCTGCAGGGGCTTGGATGGTCGGCTTCTTCATTCTTCATACTGTCTTATCCCCTGCCCCCCTTTTGTTTTGCTTTTCTACAAATCATTCACTTGATCTTTTAACTTCTCTTTCTTTCTTTTTGCTTTTTGAGACAGGATCTTGCTATGCAGCTCAGGCTGACCTTGAACTCACTAGGTATCCCAGACTGGCCTCGCAGCAATCCTCCTGCCTCAGCTTCCCAAGTGTTGGGATTACAGGCATGTAACACGACACCCAGCTTCTCATTTTTTAAATTCCTGGCAATGCCAGGTGTGGTGGCACACGCCTGTAATCCCAGCACTCAGGAGGCTGAGGCAGGGGGATCGTTGCAAGTTCGAGACCAGCCTGAGCTACAAAGTAAGCTCAAGGTGAGTCTGAACTTCATAGCAAGTCCCTGTCCCAAAAAGACAAAAATAAATACATAAATAAATAAAATAAATTCCTGACATATTAATGGATTTATTCAGCTCGTGTTACACCTATCACATTTACCTGGGTGGCTAAAGTGCTTTCTGGGTGAGACTCTGAAGCCAGAAATGACCATAGTTTACTGCCTATGGAATTGATGGAATGTGTTTCACAACATAACACAGGACAGACATGCATGGTTTCTCTTTTCTTTATAAACTTTTGTTTCCTAGGAGCAAAGATGCAGGTGACATCAGTTGACTCGCCTTTCTTTCTCTCTGGCCAGAGGTCCTGTCTGCTCTTACTTTGCCAACCCTTTCCTCGGTTGCAAACAATTCGAGGATCTGTTGTTTCCCATTCCCAGGCTGACCCAGGCACACAGAGCTGGGAGTTGTTCTGGATGCTGGTCAAAAACTGAGACAGGAGATTGTAACCACATGTTATATCATCTTCAGGATACCAGACCTGGAGTTTCTTTCTTTTCTCTTCCTTTTTGACACTTTCAGCAAAGGCAAGAAGAGAATAAAATCCTTGCCACCACAAGCTGAGCTGTTTCTCCGCTGACGCTTTTGTCATTCTTTCTGTAATGAATATCCTTCTAATTAACAGTGATCTCTCATGAAGAGCCCAGGCACCTAGATCTGAATCCTGCCCACCCCTGTGAGCCATATCACCTTGTGCAAGAGCTGAATCTCTCCTGCCTCAGTTTCCTCACCTGTAAGACAGGGATACAGTGGAAATGGGCTCCTGGAGTACTTTGAGAAAATAAAGTTAGAATAACACCTCATCTCCTTTAGGTAATACGCGTGTGCTGATAGTATGGCTGATGTTATTTCAAATAACAGGATGTTGGGGGTATTACTTTGCTTTTCAAGAGCTCATGAGAGGAAAACCAAAAATAGAATGGTCTGGAGGGGCAGCTGTTGATCAAATACAAGACATGGGGCTAATTCCTTAGCAATGGGGCCTAAAATGTAAAATGACAGAGAAAGATTCCTTTCTAGACAGGTGTGGTGGCATATGCCTCTAATCCCAGCATTTTTGGAGGCTGAGGCAGGAGGAGCACAAGTTAAAGCCTAGCCCTGGGAATTCAGTGACTTAGGGAAACCCTGTCTCAAAATAAGAAATAAAAAAGGGGTGAGGAAGTAGCTCAGTGCAAGGGCCCCCGGTTGAACCTCCGGTTCTGCAAAACAAAACAAACTTGCCCTATCTCTTTTTTATATTAGTTGTCAGTATTTCCAAGGTGAAAGTTCAAGTTTGCCTAGTAACACTCACTCCACACACGAATACTAGTGTCGAGGGGATGCTTCGTGTGCCCACGTGACGTTCCTGCATCTCCTCTCCTATTTTCACGAGGAAGTCTTCCTTCTCATCTGGCTCCTTTTCTCTAAACAGGGCATAATCAGCCTCCCGATCGAACGGGAGGTGTTGCTGCAGTATTCTGCACACTGAGTGCCAGCCCAGCGCTGCGGGAATGCAGGGGCTGGTGGGGTAGAGCTAACACCCACTCAGAGCCCAGCAAGCGTTAACCTTGTCTTCCTTCCTGAAGCACAAACTGTGTTGTGCTGGAAAGAGTCCAGGATCCTGCATCTGCCTGAGTCTGTCTGATCTGAGTTCCACTTGGACCCCTGATTTGATTCAATTTTTTTTGTTTGTTTGTTTTTTCCAGTATCGGGAATCGAACTCAGGACCTCGTGCTTGCCAGGCAAGCGCTGTGCCACTGAGCTAAATCCCCAGCCCCCTTGATTCAGTTTCTCATAGCTATAGCAACTGTGTTCTCTTCTCTTAAAAAATGAGTGCAACTCCGTGTTGTCATGTGAATGAATGAGTTAGCACAGGTAGACGTGGTTTGGCGTATCCTAGAACTCCTTTTATTCCTCTCCTTTGCTCCTTTTCCCATGAAACATGATCACCAGTCCTCAAATACATCTTCTAGCTTCTCCCCGCAACATGGGGCCTGGTCCCAGACAACCCCACGATGTGCAGCCCCGTGGAGATCATTCTGCATGATGCGCACTTGAGTAGGCTCTGCGGAAGTTGTGTCTTTCAGGGGTATCCTGAATTATCTCTGATAAGGGCTTGCTGTGCTCAGTAATTGAGTCATGTGTACCTAATGAATCTAACAGGATTTGTTAAGCCTTTGCCAGGATCCTGTATAGTTCAGAGGGCATGAAGAAAGAAGAAAGGAGCTTATAATTTTACAAACAACTAGATAATATAGAATGATGCTGTGGGTCAGTCTGGGAATGTATTGAGTTCAGAAGAGAGACCTAGCTGTGATGACCTTGTTTACCCACCTGTGCAGACAACCCTGGGGGTTTATCTTTTCCAGAGCTAACTGGGGTTGGGGAGCCATGTGCCCATGTAGGCTGGGGTCTGGGGACTTTTGAGAATGTGTGCCCATACTGACTTGTTTTTAGGAGCAAAGCTGCTTTTGAATCTCTACATTAGTTCTGCTATTTTCTCATATTCTTCATATTTCTCATATTCTCTCAATAGGAGCATGCTTGTGAATACAGTGAACTCTTTTAGAATGTACTCTATTCCAGACTCAATTGCCTACCCATTTTTTTTTTTTTTTTTTTTTTTTTTGTCTTTTGAAACAGGGTCTTGTATGCAGTTCAGATTGGGCCTGAGCTCATTTTGTGGTCTAGGCTGGTCTAGAACTCATGATGATCCTCTTACTTCAGTCTCCCGGGTGCTGGGATTACAGGCACGTGCCATCACACCCAGATTTTCCTACTCATTTTTAATTTTGGCAATTTTCTAGAAGTAGGTCTTCACTTTTGTAGCATGAAGTCATTCTTAGAGCATGGATTCCCTTCCTGCCTGCCCCACCCTACTGTATTTTGCTTAGAGAGGAGGAGAGACTTGTTTCAGGCATCTAGTAAATAATTTGCTGTATCCATATTACTTATTTATATAACCTCAAACCATCTAAAAATATAACTGAAACCAGCTATGTAATACCCTTCAACTAAGGTTAGAGTTATTGGAACTAGAAGTTGATTATCAGTAAAGGCCTCTTCTTTCCCCCCTCTGCTTGTATAAGAATTGGAAGATAAGCTTTGCCATGCTGGATAATATACTTTTGCTTTCCTTACTACCTGTACCTTGCATCCTGTTTTGACCCACATTAATACTACTATACTTCTCCTTAGTTTGATGCAGCAGTCTTTCATTCTGGAAAATTCCTACTTTGTGTCTTACTAGGCAAACTCATGTAGAAAAGCAATACTTTCTTGGTTCTGGCTTTCCCATTCTATTAAAGTACATCTGGAACTCTTGAAAGTCAGTGCCAATGTTTTTTTTGAAAGGTGCCTAGGTGGTGTGTCACATGGGGTTACAAAAAGGCTTTTCAAGTGTTGGCTGTTTGTTTTCTCCCCTATTTGGTTCCCTTAGAGGATGTCACCATGGAAGTTGCAGCAAAGCAAGTATCAAGCTAAGTATCAGCAGAGCAAGTATTGAGCAAAATACTGGTACTTGGTCAAGATTATTCTCATGAGCTGCTGCCAACTGCTGTTGAAGCCACTGGCAACCGCTGAAGACATTGTTTCTCCAGGACTGTTGTGCCTGATGTTGGTGTATCACTGCCAAAACTATGCTAAGACAGCAAATGCCACTCTGCTGCGTCCATCAAAGGGTTGCTGTCCACAGATATTGCACAAGAGCTGCATGTATGAAGGGGTGTGTTCTACTGTTATTAGATTTTGAGAGCATATAGATTCTTTTCAGGGATCCTGTCCAGGTTTATGGTGTCCTGAACAAAGAATTGGATAAAGAGACATGAAGAAAGGTAGCAAAGATCTACATTTATTTAAGGTGGAAAAGAAAAATATTCTGCAGAGTGACACCAAGCTAGAAGCTCACAGTGGCCTAAGGTTAGTTGTGGGGGTCTTTCTTACCTCATTTTTCAGACTAGATCTAGCTTGTCTTACCAAAAATCTGCTTGATTTCACACTAAAATAATTAAAGATAACAATTTCTGATTGGTTCCCGGAGCAGGGATTGGAAATTGTGTTCTGCTTATATATTCTGCCTCTCTGTTATGGACAGATCAGATCGACTTGTCCAGCCAGTTTGCCCCACCCTAATCTCCTGCCTCCTTACCATTTTTTTATGGGGCAGCCTTCCCCAGAGTGAGTACTGGCCTGGAGGCTACAAATGCCAATGCTTTGTAATGTTTCCTGGAACAGCAATCTTATGAAGGTCCATGACTCCTTAGGCAGACATAGTGTAAGAGAAGCAGGGATAAGCTTTTCTGAACTTTGCACGCACTTACATTTCTAGCCTGAAGTAGTGTTGTTTTATGCTCTCAAAGTCTCACAGAAAGTTTTGTGTGCTAATAGTGCTTCCCATTTTTACTTGCCCCCTTCCTCCCTCCCCTCAGTAAGGTTCTGATGCTTGTTCACTGGAGATGAAATGTCCATGTTCCAGACCCAGTGCTATTTGTTCCTATCACATTGAACATGATGTTGAACCAAACTGTTGAGTAATTTCCCAGAAAAGCTACAGTCCCTCAAAACATGAGTCTATCTCTAATCCTACTTCCAAATTCCAGCCATAAACACTGTAAACCTACTTTGCTGCAGAGAGGTATGACACTATGATTAATAAAGGATTTTTAAGAACAAAAATAAGAACAATGGACAAAATTATTAGGAAAAATATTATGTTGAGAAGTAGAATGTTTATAAATTTAAAAAGAATAAAAACGGATATGTCATTTCCAAATATTAAGCAACAGTTTTCATATACATTTTAGTGGGTGAAAATGGATATTAAATTGTCCAGATATTTAGATTCCATCAGACATATCTGAAAATGTCATGCAATTTTAGTTTCAAATATTCACATTTACTACCTGCTAGAAATTGCAACTTTAGCACTACTTAAACTTATATTAAAATTTGTTGAATGCTGCTTAAAACAGGTGAGATAGTACAGTTTTTTAGATTTTTTTTTTTTTTAGGGTTGCTCAGAGAAACTATGAACAATATTTTGAGGATCTCCATTTCAGAGAGTTTTGCAAATAGGTTCTGCACTTGATCTTAGCCAAAAGGCTGAGAAGCAATTGCAAGTCGGCTCTGAACACTGACTAATTTCTATGAATTTGTTTCATGTGTTGTCCATCTACATTTTGTTATAAATTCATTTAACTTTTTTCCCCCACTGGAAATCCTGAAAGCCAATAATTATGTTAGTGAGGTAAGTTAATTTAGCTCACCTTCCTTCCCTTAGTGCAGTGCTGATCTACTGCTGCCTAGAACACTGGAGAGCAAAGAGAATTCAGAGTCCTAGCTCAAGGAGCACATTCTGCAGGGAACCACCTTAACACTTATATTTTAAAACTGACTGTGTTCTCATTCTCCATTACCTTCTGTTCTGTTCTTTAATGTTAAAAAAGTGGCAAAACCTAAAATTACTTGGCCAGGAGGATGAGTGGGAAGGGAACATAATTAGCCTTTACGTGAAGTTATTTTTATTGCCACTTTAGCCTTCAAATATCAGCTGAGAGGGAAGAGTTGAGAGTATAACTGGAAACTTGATTATCAAGAGAACTCTTTCCTAATTGGAAAAAGAGTAATGGTCCCAGGAAAAAGTGGCTCACAGGGACACGCTTTTCCTGAACATCTTTATACTCCCTTGGTTGCAAGAAAAAGAGCATTCAGAGTCTGGAAATGAAGAAAAGATAGGTACTTCCTTCGGCAAGGGAATTGCAGAGAATTAGGGTCCTTTGACCACAGGTCAAAGATTACATTCTTTTGTTAGGGTAGTTACATCAGTAGAAGGTCAACTGACGCCAGTGGCAGAGAAAATGGAGCAGAGGGTTTTAATGCCAAAGCTGCTGCATAGAAGTTGAGCATAAGCCCCAGAAGGCTTTACAGTCTGAAGTAAACATTGGAGTGAATTAAGTTCATTTCCTCCTCTGTCCTGGTAATGAACACCAGAGCCCCATTTAACAGCAAAAACTAGAAATCTAGTCAGGAAAACTTACATCTACATATTTGTACTTCAGTCCTGTTCTGAAGTTACCTACTTTAAAGCTTATCGGCAAATACTGATAAATTTTTTATTATATGTTTATCCTGACAAGTATATAAAGTTTTTTCCCCAGCACCGGGGATTGAACTCAGGGCTTTCTCACTGGTGTACATTCCCAGCCCTTTATTTATTTTAAATTTTGAGAGAGAGAAACCACTTAGTCCCAGAGATGGTGGTACTGACCCTGCTTTGTATTTTAAACTCTATCGCCTTAGGAAAAAGCCACATCTAGCCACAGGGGCATTGCCATTCCCTGCTCTGGGTCAGAAAGTTGTGAATGAAGATTTTTTGTACAGATTGGAAATTGTCGCTCTCAAAGCCTCACCTCTGAATAGCCCAGGGCCACATACATCAAAGAGGGCCTCTATTTGCTTGTTTTTCTTGGCCAAGTGGGAGAGGAATGTTGGAGAGTGCGGGACATTCCCAGAGAAAAGCGGAGCCCTGACTTTGCATGTTGTTGCAATTGCTTTCTGAGTGAATTCCTCGGCTGATAAACTGGCTCCGGCACAACTGTTCACAGCTGCATGTAGGATGTTGCAGGGGGCACAATGGCTGCTGTGTGTGCCGGAGTACAAACAGTCCCACACAGGCGCGGGCTTGGGAAACAATGGGCAACAAAGAGCCTTCTACACAATGCACTCATTTCCTGTAATAACACAGGGCTTCATGAGGCCCTGTGGGCCAGTTCTACCTGAGGAAGGGACCCTTCCATGGGATTCCATCGTTTCAGAAGCCTGCTGCTCGTTACGAATGAAAGACACACACAGAGAAGTAAAATAACAAGTGATTGGTTCTTTTTTGACTCCTGCAGAGCAAGATTTAATGAAAGCTATGTTTTCTATGCCCAGATAAAACAGTGTGGTATAAATATCGTAGACATGTTAAAAGCTATTTCAATTTTGAATCTTTCTGACACTAAATGCTCATGATTCACCATCACTGCTAAAACAATGCTAGCTTGAGGCAGCTCAGGCTTCTCTGCTACTCAGTGAGCTGCTGACTCTCACTTGAGCTCATTTCCCTGCCCTGGCTGATCTTCTGTCCTCATGTGAGGAAAAGCCCTTTTGAGAAATAGTTTAAGAGATGCTCCCCAATAGCATAAGAATGCTAACGAGAATAGCTAAAGTCTAATAAATACTTGCTGTATAACTTCAAGTCCTAATGATAGAAATCCTTACAAGAATTCTATGAGGTAAGTCCCATGACTGCTCCCTGAGATTAGCTGAGGTAGCAGGAGCTCAAAGAAACTTGCCCAACATATTAGTCAGCTTTCCTGTTGCTGGGATATAATATCCCACACCCACAATTTAAGCGAGGACAGGTCTATTTTGGCTCATGGCTTCAAGGGGTGCAGTCCATGCTTAGCTGTCTCTTAAGCCTAAGACATTATGATAGAAGAGTGTAGAGGAACAGGAACGTTTGGGTCATGGCAGCCAGGAAGAAGAGCAGGAACAGAGTGGCAGAGAAGGGGTGAAGGACCAGATATAGATCCCAAGGTCACACCTCCATGACCCACCCAGATATACTTGGAAATGTGCTTTACAACCCCCTTAGTGGCTGCCAAGCCAATCAAGTTAATACAATCAGGGTTAACTACAGACCACCCAAGCACACACCTATTGAGCCTTGTTAAATATACACTCAGGGCTTCCCAAGAAGGCACATGGCTAATTAGCATTGCACCCACCAGCACAGGTGACTACCACACTCCACCTCCATCATGAAGTAGCACTTATAACTCTCCCATTGGCAGGCCCTTGAGAGGGCTTCTAGGGTAGGAAGCATTCTGGGAAGATGCAATGAATGCATAGGAAAGAAGCTTCTGATGGTTCTTGCTCAGCACTTGGTGTTGTTTTGAGTGCTGCTTTGAGAAGGGAATGCATCTGGAGTTGCCATTCTAACAAGACTTCTCACTCCTAGGGGTGACAGACACACAAGGAGACTCTCTGAGGCTCTGCTCAGAGAGCCACACTGTGTGCACTCAGGGTGTTGCTGATGGACCAGGTCATCTCAGCTGCTGTCATGGGTGCCAGTTCATCTCCTGAGCCTACACTGAGCAGAGAATGTTCAAGATGTTGGGTGTCTGTGAGGAGGAGAGGACAGGCTGGAGGGAAGACTGCAGAAATAGAAACGGCATCTACACATGGTACTTCACAACTTGAGGTGCTGTTAGAGGTCATTTAGCCCCCTCCTTGCATTGTAATTGAGAAGCTGAGGAGCAGGAAGTGAAGCAGCTCAGCTAATACCAATCCAGGTGTTCAAGACAGACCCAGGATTAAAAATCAAGGTCTCCTTTCTGCATCTATCTAATAGAACAATCCCAGTTAGTGCCATTTTCTGTGTAAAGACTGAAAACTAAAGACTGTCCCTGCAAGGGAATGATGAGAAAGAAATATAAGATATTTTTCTTCCCATCCTGAGGCTTACCATTTCCCCAAAGACACACAAATTTAAACTTTTAACTCATGAAGCCAACATATCTATAAGAAGAAGGAAAACCTGCCTCCAGGGTTAGTTGGGTGGGATGGAGGTAAACCCAGAGGGAGCTAGATAAAAGGAGTATGAATCAGGAGCAAGAAAGCAAAAGACATTCAGTGGGAAAACATCACTTTTGCCAAAGGAAAAAGCAACCACGAGTGAGAGCTATTGTCTTGGTTACTTTTCTCTCATTGCTGACACAAAATACCCAATGCCCAAAATTAAGGAAGGAAATGTTTATTTAGCTCACAATTTGTGAAGGTTTCAGTCCATGATCAGCTAGCTCCAAAGGAGAGTGGTATGGCAGTGGGGCAACAGTTCATGGCAGTGGAAGATAGCAAGAGGATCAAAAAGAAGGAGTAAGCCTCTTTCCCTCCCTTGTATTGTATATAGGCTACCTGCCCTAGGGCAGGTGCAACACTCACACCCATCATCCCAGCACTGGTTCATGAATTAATCACAAACTCTGGAAGTCTGCCCCCACGACTGTATGAAGCTTTGAGGGGACATATAGACACAAACCATAACAGCTATGATCATAAGCAGCAAATAGGTTTGTTTGGCCAGGCCAGAGCCTATGTATCAACAAGTAAAGAAAAATGCGTTCATGAGGAGAAACCAACTTTTAAGACATTCCTGTCATAGCTCAAAGCAGCTAACTTTCTGACATCTGAGATCCTAAAGAATCTGCCCTGGCTTCATAGCTAAAGGACAAAACCAGCTACAGGCAAACAATGAAATTACTTAGATGGCTTCCCAGCAGATCACATTTGCAGCCATTAATGATCACAGTGTTGATAAATGAGCTCCATAAATCTGTGCAGAATGGTGATGGAGCTTCTTGTTATAGTCTAGGGATGAGGCTCGGCTCCAGGGACATGATGAACATGCCCCAGGCATGTGTTTTTACACAAGTGCATTTAGTCATAATTATTACGGGAGAAAATACACCCTCTTTATGTCATTGAAAAGTAAAATGGCCTAGAAATTCCCAGAAGCAGCAAATGATCGATATCTGTTTCATGGATTTTTTTGAGGGGTCTTTCTTGAGACAGGGTCTCACTATGCAGTTCAGGCTGGCCTTGAGCTCACTTTGTAGCCCAGGCTGGTCTCAAACTTGCAATGATCCTCCTGCCTCAGCCTCCCCAGTGCCTGGATTACAAATACCACACCCAGCTTTTTGTTTCATGGATTTTAAATGCTTGAATGAAGTCATGGGCTTATTCTACCTGGTCACTGATCCAAGTAGAGAAATATTTAATTCTGTCTCTGCTCTGCTGTCCATATGAGCTGCTTTATCATCACTTAAGTATTGCTAGCCCCCTTTCTGTTGCTGTGACAAAATACCTGAGAACATCCACTGAAATGGAAGAGAAGAGTATTTGGGCATGTGATCTCAGAGGTTTCAGGCCACATTCACTGGGTCCTGTTGCCTTTGGGCCTGTGGAGACACAGTCCATCATGGCAGGTGTGCGTGGCAGTGGAGGCTCTCACTTCATGGGGACCGCAAAGCAAGAAAAGAGAGAGAGAGGAAGAAGCCTATTTCCCAGTATCCTCCTCCAACGGCACATCCATGACCTTCCTTCCTGTAGGCCCCACCTGTTTCTTTTCTGTCTTTGTTTCTTTCTTTCATACGTGTTTGCAGTACAAAATGACTACATTTATCTTGGAGAGTTTGCACATGCATGTAACACATCTTAATCCTTTTTTTGGTCCCCTTTCTCTCCTGTTGCTACTATCTCCCTCCAACACTTGTTTCTCTTCCTATTTGCAAAAGCTCTATTACCATTCTTTTCTTCTTTTATCCATCCCCTTTACCTTCATCTCTCCCTATCCCTCCACCTCTTGATCCTCTTCCTGTTTGAAAGATTTCCCTACTTCTTATCTTTTACTTTCTTCCTTATCTGTATTTTGGGTTTCTAATATAAGAAAAACCATAAAATACTTGGGTGTCTTATTTATTTCACTTAACATTAGGGTCTCAACATCCGTTTACCTACAAATGCCTTGAGTTTGTCCTTCCTGATGGCAGAGTAGTATTCTAACACATATAAATATCACATTTTCTTTATCCATTCATCTGTTGATGGACATATAGGCTGTTTGAAAGACTTAGCTGTTATAAATTGTGCTGCTATGAACATGAATATGTATGTAACAGTGTAATACAGTGACTTTAACTCTTTCAGGAGTATACCTAGGAGGGGAATAGCAGTGTCAAATGGAATTTAGTTTCTGAGGAGTCTCCATACTGATCTCCATAGTGGTTGTTCTAGTTTGCATTCCAACCAACAATGCAGCAATGTTCCTTTTTCCCTCCAGTGTTGCCCACATTTGTTATTTGACTTTTTAAATGATAGCTATTCTACCTGGAGTAAGATGGAATCTCAGTGTTATTTTAAATTGCGTTTCTCCAAAGGCCAGAGATTTGAACATTTTTTCACGTTTTTATTGCAAGCCTCACCTCTAAAACTTTGCACCACTTCCTAATCATGCCCTGGGCCAGTGACAAAGACCTTTTTCTTTTCTTGTCTTTTTTTCTTGTTTGAGACAGGGTCTCACTATGCAGTTCAGGATGGCCTTGAGCTCACTTTGTAGCTAGGCTGGCCTCAGACTTGCAACAATCCTCCTACCTCAGCCTCTAAAGTGCTGGGATTACAGGTGTGCACCCCCATGCCTGGCCCCTACTTTGTCATGAACCTTGTTTTCTTCCACTGTCAGCTTGGCTGGCCCGTGGGAAGCAAGGGATGGCTTAGGTTGAGGAGACACTATGAATCTTGTTCTGTCAGCACCAACGACATAGCCCAAGGAACATTCAGGCTGCTGTCAGCTGGAGGGGTTGGAAGCAGTGCAGAGCTGAGCTCCTTTGGCCTCTTTTCCTTCTCTGATAGATCTCTGCGGCAGTGTGCATGGTACAGGCTTGTGTTAACGTGGGGGGAGGTGGTCATAGTTCTACAAACCATTGCTTTCTGGGACCTCCTGGAGATTTGTGTATGCAGAGTTCTTGATCCTAAAAGGATTATGGGAAGAGAAGAGGAAGAGAAGAGGAAGAAAGAAGAGAGCATTTGGGAATAGTGGCTTCTCCTTCAGAGGAAGAAGGGGTAGTGAGGGTTAGAGTTAACCCCAACTTGAGAGAGCTGAAGGACTCAAACCATCCAGCCATGGACATTCTACCTGCAAATTTCTCTACCAAGACCTAGCCGACTTGCACATCAGTCTGAGAAAAATGTAGTCCCTACAGTGCACAAAGGTTTCTGAACAATTTGCAGACCAGAACCAGAAGGCTCTGCACAAGCAGGGAGAGCGCGCAGGGAGGGCCAGAGGGAAGTGTGTGTGAGGTAGTGAACAAAGCACCAGTTTTGACTTCAGAAAGGTATTTCACTTACTAAGGCTTTAATGTATTAATCTAGAAAATGCAGGACATCAGAGCAGGCTCTGGAGGAAGACAGGTTAAAATTTGCATCCCTTTCTAGCAATGTGACCCTGAAAAACCACTTTACATCCTCCAAAGCTTATTTGCTCTTGTGTAAAATGAGAGTATATGATGGTTCTCTACCTCAAAGAGCCATAAGAATTAAATATAATAGCAGATGTGAAATGTCTAAGACAGTGTCTAGCACATGGTGTTCAATCGCTGTCAGCAACTTGTATTAAAAAGAGTTGAAAAACGCATGCCAAGCACTTAGCACACTGCCTGACACAGAGTGGGCCACTGATGAGTGGTGGCTGTGCAACTCTGAGCAGCCCAGGAAGCATTTGTTGAACAAGTGCCCAAAGGAGGGATGTGTCTGTTCATCTCTGACCCTCTGGCACGTCACTATATTCATTTCCTATTTCTTTGCTATAACACATTACCACACACTCAGTGACTTAGAACAAGTCATACTTACTATGTTATAGTTCTGGGAGTCAGAAATCCCAAATAGCTTTCATTAGGCAAAAATCGAGACATCAGGAGAATCACATTCTTGTTAGAAGCTCAGGGGGAGACTGTCTCCCAGACTTCTCCAGTTGCTGGAGACCTCTCGGATTTCTTGTGCACGTCTTCTCTCCCAGCTTCAAAGCCTGTAGTGCTCCATCTATGACTGACCGCTCTTCATTATCTTTTTCCTGCTCTGATTTTTCACTGACCCACCTCCCACTTATAAGAACCACTGTGGTGATACTGAGCCCATCCGGATGACCCAGGACAATCTCCCCACCTCAGGGGCCTTCATTTAGTGACATCTGCCAGCCACGAACAGCAATATATTCACAGAGTCTTGAGATGGTTGTGTGGACATCTCGGGGGCATTATCCTGCTAGCCACACCAGGACTGCATGGACAGCATGCTGCCCATGGACAACGCCCTGAGAAGCCTCTTCTCTGCCTGCGACCTTGCCCAGCGTGTCTTACAGCAAACATCTCTGTCCTGACCTTCCGTCAGTTCAAAGGACATGTGACTTTGCAATGGGCTTTTCCAAAAGCTAGCTATTTAAGGGTGTCTTGCTTACTTTTTTTCTCATTGCTAAGACAAAATACTTGACCCCTAGAATTAAGGAAGGAAAGGTTTATTTAGCTCACAATTTGTGGAGGTTTCAGTCCTCACTGGCCTGGCTCCAAGGCAGAGTGGCACATGGCAAACGGCAACAGTTCATGGTGGCGGAATGCAGCAAAAGCAGCAAGAGCAGAAAGGGAGGAGCAGCAGCAGAGAGCAAGCCTCTTTCCTTCCCTTATATTGTATGCAGGTTGTCCCCCCAACCCCAGGACAGGTGTAGCACTCACACCCATAACCCCAGCATTGGACCGTGAGTCAATCAAAAACTCTAGAAGCTAGCCCCATGATTGCATGAGGCTTTGAGGGAACATCTAGACACAAACCATAACAAAGAGCCTCGCCTCAGAGAACACAGCCCTTTTTGCTGAAGGTAATCATCTCAGGCTATTGCTGTTTCTGTCCCTAGTTAATTAAAAGCATTTGAGGTGTGCAACTGCCAACGGTTTACCTTTCTTATAGTAACTAATTATGCACTGTAGCTGCATGGTGAGGAGGCTTGTCTGTCTCTCCTGGGTTTCCAGATGCATAGAACAAGACAGAGAGAGGGTCCACTGGGACACAGAATGAGAGCTCAGTGTCATCAAAGCCAGAATTACTTGACTTCTTAGTACTGGTTCCATCTTCATTCCTTTGCATTGCAAAAGAAGGACCGAATTTGTTGTCTTCATTTTTGACAGTACAATGTGGAGTCATGGTAAGATTAAACTTCTCTTTGTCTCCTGTCTGTGGGCACAATTTCTTTTGGTGCCTGACTTGAAGGCTACTATAAAAATAATGTTTGCTGGGTGTTGTGGTGCGTGCCTGTAATCCCAGCACTCAGGAGGCTGAGGCAGGAGGATCCCCATGAGTTTGAGGACAGGCTGAACTACATAGAGAGACACTGTCTGAAAAGAAAAAAAGAGAATGATTATGAACTTGTGACACTAAACTAGCAGGGACACAACACCTCTTTAGTGGCTCTTCTTAGGGTGGAAATGATTTCCCACTTCATTTTGGCTGATTAAACACTGGAACTTCTTTTAAAAGCTTTAAGACTATAATCAGTTCAAAGATGGTTACCAAAACAATTACACTTTCTAAAAAAGGGCATCTGTTCAAATTAAAACAGTTCCAAACTCCTTTAACCATAGTTTGGCTTATAATATAACTTCAGAAACTTAAGATTTTGTATCCTCATTAACAAAATCAAGGGTCAGGTGTGTGTTACCTGGAAGGGTAGCCAGCTTTCTATAACAGCAGCAGACGACTGAGAGAACCTGTTTATCAAGGGGAGAAGTGTATACTGGGCCATAGCTTTGGAGTTTGCAGTCCATGGTGAGGCAGATCCGTTGCTTCTGCTCTTATGGCGGGCAGCATATCGCGGTGGAAGCAGTTGGTAGAACAGGTTGCTCACCTTGTGGCAGCCAGGAAGAAAATCCAGAGAGGACAGAGCCCAAGGTTCCACAGCCCCTTTGAAGGTGTGCCCCTCCGGACCTCAGACTTCCCTCTGCCTCCTGCTTCTCTGCCCTTTTATTTTTCAGCCTCACTAGGGGTTGAACCCAGGGCCTTTGCACTGAGCTATATCCCCGCCCTTTTTTATGTATTTGTTTTGAGACAGAGTCTTGCTAAGTCACTAAATTACAGTCCCTATTTGCTCTTAAGGACTATGAAATAAACTTCTTTCCTCTGTTAGCTTTTATACTTGAGGAAGCAAACGTGCAGTTGAGTGGCTCTGAGGTTGCTGAGGCTGAGAAGAGAATGCCTTGGTTTGAGTAGCACAGGGGAGAGATGGGCTTTCACCTTGGAGCTGAAGGGATGACCCGTCTTCTATCAGTGTAACGGTCAGGCCTGGGCTTGAGCAGCAGTGTGCTGGAAATACCACGGGAAGCCATGGACTGAGCCTGCGGCTGCGAGGTAAGCTCTGGTCCGAGTCAGGTGAGCACAGAGGAATCTCTGTGGCCCAAGGCAAAGTGGGCTGGAACCAGCCTAGCAGTCAGGACCTCCCTCAGCCCCTGAGGCTCCAGCAATCTGCAGGCCACTCTGGAGTTCTTCAAAGCCTGCAGTAGCCTGTCCTGTGGGCTGGACACGTGACTCAGCTGCTCAGAGGTGTGAGCATTCAGGCCAGCACACATCCCTTTCAAGCAAGCTTCTATAGCACCTCTGTGTACATTTGGGAACATTGCAAACTTGCAAGATTGCTGGTTTATTTCCATAAATGAGACAGAAGTCTGTATAATTTTTAATAACATATCTAGCATTGAGTTGCTGGTTAAGATCCTCATTTGATTTAAACATAGTAATTGTTGGGAACTTGCACTGATTTTTAAAGGGCCCAGATGTAGGACACTAAAGGACTGAACGTTAAAGATCGGATTGTAAAGGGCAAATGCTGAGTATCTATTAAATAATGTATATTTGTCGAATGAATAGACCGGAATGACACAAACAGAACATCTGTGCTTTTTGGAACTCTAAGAGATTCCTGTAACTTTATATTTTAGTAGGTCTACCTAAATCCAAGGAGACCAGGAACTGATACATAGTGAAATATTTTGCATACTTGGGCGGTGAAAAAACTGTTCATCCTCTTCTTCACAAAAATAGAACTGAGGGCCAGGGTGTCGCTTATGAACATGCATATGTCAGCATTTTGGGTTTGAGCCCCAGCACACACGCAAAGAGTCAGACTTGGGAAAAGATCTGAAGAAGGTAGCTAGTAGAGTGAGCATAGAAAAATCTCCATAAAAGTCATTTTCAGTCCTCCTGACCCTCATCTTCTCAGATTCCAGGGTGGAAAGAGATTTATTCAGCTGCCTAAAATCTCTGAGTACCAGTAGCGGGTTAGGAAATGAGCTAAATGTCAGATTTCTAAATGCTGCATATGGCAGCATCTGAAACAGAGATCTGAGTCAGCTGGACTCTGCCTTGAACACCTACACAGCAGAAATGGACCACAGCTCAAGAGAGAAGAGAGAGAATCTAGGATGCTCAAAGACACTTCAGGGTCTGCACCATGCACCAGTCCCTTTTTCCAAATCCTTTTCCCTTTATCTAAAAAAGAATCTCCCATCCCTTTTGACGAATCAGCCTTCTTTAGGTCAGTGTAGCTATGAGTCAATTGCAGTTTTTAATAGCTTTTAAAGAAATACATTGCTTAAGTCTTTCAAATTTCATTTCTAAACCTTCTCCTTCTTGAACACTGGAAATTTCTAAAATCTGATCAAATTTTGTTTTTTTTTTTTGGTTTTTCTCCGGTACCAGGAACCGAACTCACGACCTTGAGCTTGCCAGGCAAGCGCTTTTGCCGCTGAGCTAAATCCCCAGCCCCCTGATCAAATTTTGAGAGACTAAATTAGTCAACATCGTGCTGGCTCTGGCAGCATGCATGCTAAATTAGTTAACATCTCTGAGACTCAGAAAAGGAAAAGTGCATGTGTTATTTTTAGGGCACTCTGAGACAACACAGGTTTCTATTCCCTTCTCACCACAATGGGGAAATTTAAAGTAAAACAAACTTTGAGAATTAGAAACCTTTCAGAGGAAATATTTATTTATAATTGTGATAGCAAACACTTAACCAGATCTACCTGTATTTAAGTGTATGTATAATTTAGCCACGTCAAGTACTCTCACATACGGGTTCTATTGAACTTTTTCATTTTATATGATAGAAACTCTAAAGCTGGATGTGGTGTTGCAGGCCTGTAATCCTAGCACTCGGGAGGCTGAGGCAGGAAGATCGTTGCAAGTTTCAGGCTGAGTTCAAGCCCAGCCTGAACTGTACAGTGAGACCCTGTCTCAAAAAGACAAAAAAAATTTTTTTGAAACTCTCTATCCATTAAGCAGTAGCTCTCCATTCTCCCTCTTGGACCCCAGCCTTAGCAACCACCATCCTACTTTTTGCATCTGTGAGTTTCACTACACGTGGTATAAGTTTACATATATCACAGCAGTGGTGTGCATGCAGCATTTCTCTTCTGATGACTGGCTCATTTAGCTTAGCATGATACCTTCCCGCTTTGTCCTGCGCTGTAGCACCTTCACAAGATTTCCCTCCCCTTTCTAAAAACTAGTGCTGGGGCCTTGACCAGGCTGAGGGCACAATGAGCTGTATCCTCCCACCCTGCTTTTCCTTCCTTTTTAAGGCTGAATAATATTCTATTGTATATGCATACCACATTTTGTTTATTCATTCATCTCTCAATGGGCAGTTGAACTGTTTCTGCCTCTTGGCTTTTATGAATAGCTTCTGCTGTGAACATAGATGTACAAGAAAACAGTGATTTTTGCCGAGTGTGGTGGTGCACACCTCTAATCCCAGCACTCTGGAGGCTGAGCCAGGAGGATCGTTGAGTTTGAGATCAGCCTGGGCTACAAAGTGAGCTTAAGCCTATCCTGAACTGCATAGCAAGACCCTGTCTCAAAAAGACAAAAAAGAAAGAAAGAAAGAAAGAAAATAGTAATCTTTAAACTGAGGCACTGTGTTTTGCAGAGCAGAATGAATGCATTTAAGGTCCTACCTAGGGGTCGGTGTGGGGGAGGGGAGATATTGGTGACATTTTGCAAAAATCATCACCATTTGAAAGTATGGCAAGACCTCCAAGAATTTTTTGCTGGAGGCATCTCAAGTGTATATGCTAGCTTCCCTTCAAAACAAATGATTTTAAACCAAATTGTTTTCCTTTTGGACTTGTTGGCAGAGTTTTGTCTCTAATGAATCATTCTAGAATAAATCCTAAAAGATGATGTAAAATATTCTAAACCACCAAATATTCAAGGGACCCATTTATTAGGAGTCTTAAATAGTTCCATGTAAAGATAAGCACGAAGCAGATTTTGTTAAACATCCTATTTATAATAAAATTAATTGACTAATTAATTGATAAATCAACGTATATTAGATTTCAACATCTTTTTATAAAGTTGTTTTGATGCTTTTAGGTATCTGGAACCCAATTTGATTATAGTATATTTTTTACTTCTGGGTGTTTAGGAGCTGGAAAAGCCAACAAATGCAGATAAGTTGCTTAAACCAGTAATTCCTTTTTGAACTGAAGAAAATAGAACATTTTAAAAGGATCTTTAGAGCCCGGCATGGTGGCACACACCTGTAATCCCAGCACTTGGGAGGCTGAGGCAGGGGGATTGTTGCGAGTTTGAGACCAGCGTGGGCTACAAAGTGAGCTCAAGGCCAGCCTGAACTGCAAAGAGAGACACTGTCTCAAAATAAAATAAAATAAAATAAAATAAATAAAAAGATCTTCAAGTGCATGTAATTTCTTTGCAGACAATAGGCCTATTTTCCTTCTCTCATTTCAAAAAAATAGTAAGAGACTCAAGTAAAGCAAGAATATTTTAAAAAGTCCAGAAATATGTTTCAAGACCCTGTGTAGTGTGAATATCATGCATAGTTTATCTTTGAGGAGCTATGAGTCAGAAGGACTGTGAAAAACATCTGGATAGAAAAACATAATTTATCTAGAGATACATTTTGTAAAATATGATCCTTATCTTCTTTTTAGTGATTATCAAAAAGATCACAGAGATTTCATAACATAAATTCCTCTAAAAGAAATACTGCCTTGTGTGTGAAGTGTATAAATGACACCGCTACCTTGTTTTTTAAAAATTCATTTCCAATTATTTCTAGTTTTGTTTTTCTCAAGGTTGGATCAACTCAGGACAGATTAACAGAAGAGGCTTAGGAATTGATCACTGTAAAAGTTAACAATACAATATTTGGCCAAGTTCAGGCATGTGCTAATCTTTAGGGAAAGAAATTAAGGTGACAGTGTTAGACTACACGGAGGCAGCAATAACTCAGAGAGACGTGGAAGCCTGCCAATTGCAGAAACATGTTGTCCAGGAAAAATCACTGATTGTAAAGAACATCCTCTCTCCTTATATAAGCTACCAGATGTGGTTGAACTGAATCTAAAAAAGAAAAAGCTTATGAGTCATAGGGTGCAACTATAGTTGAGCAAAGTTTAGAAGGTCTGTTTTTTTGTTTGCTTGTTTGTTTTTTTGTTTTTTTCCGGTACCAGGGATCAAACTCACGACCTTGCGCTTGCTGGGCAGGCGCTGTACCACTGCGCTAAGCCCCCATCCCCTAGAGGGTCTGTTAATTGGAACATGTTGTAGTTCCTGTGGTAAACAATGTTACAAAATGAGAAAATGTAAAGTAGATGCCAAACCAGATTTTAAGTATTCAAAATACCACTGAAGCTATAAATCTGAATATTGAAAATAGGTGCTATGTAAGTGAACAACGTTTACATACATGATGAGTGATATAAAAAATAGTGGGTGGTATAAAAAGATACAAATGTCTTGGGAGGTAGTAAGCTTTTTTTTTTTGGTACTGGGGATGAAACCCAGGACCTTTGCACTAACTTTTTCTCCTCTTTCCTTTTTCTTTTTAATTTTGACACAAGGTCTTGCTAAATTGCTACCGTGACCAGGCTTGGCTGGAACTTGTACCTCACTCTCCCAGGGTGTTAGGATTATAGTTGGGTGCCATCAACTTTTGAGAGTACCAAGGATAACTTTATTAAGTGGACATGGACATGGCAAAATTCACTAAAAAGAGTGTTTTAAACATGAGAGAAAAACCCCTTTGAAATTTGCCCAATCAGAAAATTTTAATAGCTTAAGGGCTTTGATTGGTCTAAATAGTCTGTGACGGCTCCCTCGAGTACACTGGTACCTTGGTTCAAAAACTCTTTTGTTTAGAGACAATTTGATTTGCAAACAGAAGCATTTGGTGAAATTGTGTTTTTGTTTATAAACTCTACATCAGGTAACAAGCATGACCATGGTCATCTTTTCCACACAGACCCCAAATTGTAGAACAAATTAAATTCCTGCACCGAGGTACCACCACACGCAATGCACATTTTAGAGACTCTATCTTCTTTATTTATGGTGCTGGGGATCCAACACAGGGCTTCACGTATGCTAGGCAAGTGCTCTACCACTGAGTTATACCCCCAGACCCATGTTTTATTTTAAAATGTTGTGGTTTAGTGTTCTAGTGTTTGACCAGACAAGAAATGAGAAAAATGTCCTTCTTGTATCAAATAGATACCAGTTATAGCTTCTCTCCACTGGAGATCATAAATCCTTGAACTTGATTCTGGAGAGTGGAGGAGCCCCTCACCTCCTGAAATTTGAATTTAACCCTGATCACCCCAAGTTACAAATGTCTTTACTGTTTTTTTAGAAGGTCAGATAATTCTGACAAAGAACTTCAACATGAGTGATTTGATTTTTTTACCCTGATCTATTGGGGTCTAGTGTAGTAGTTTAGTCTGAAATAATGGCCTCCTATAATTTTTATTTAATAATTTTCTCTTTGTCTCTCTGTCTGTCTGTCTCTTCCCTTTCCTTCCCTTCTCTTCTCTTCTTCTCTTCTCTTCTCTTCTCTTCTCTTCTCTTCTCTTCTCTTCTCTTCTCTTCTCTTCTCTTCTCTTCTTTCTCTTCTTTCTCTTCTCTCCTCTCCTCTTCTCTCTTCTTCTCTTCTTCTCTTTTCTTCTCTCTCTCCTATTCAGTATGACTGATTTTGTCAATTGTATTAGTCTTTGCAATGAATAGGTTTTCGTATCTATTGATATTTTTCACTATTACTTTTGATTTGATCATTAATTTCTGATGCTATTTCCTCTCTTCTATACACTCTACAGTTAATTTGCTTCTCTTTTTCTAGTACTTAAGGTGAAAACCAAAGTTACTGATTTAAAGGTGTTGTTGGTTTCTAACGTGGGTGTGCTACGATTTATATATCTGGATGTCACCCAAGCCTCACACACTGGTAGGTGGAACTTTGGGAGATGACTGGATCATGGGGGCATGATGCTTATCAGGGGATTGGTCCACTGATGAGTTTATAGCTAAAGGTGATGTTGGGAGGTGAAGCCTGGTTGGAGGAGATGGGTCACTGGGGGCGTGGCCTGGAAGGGTTTATCTGTTCCTTCCTTTTCCCTGGATTTCCCTCTCTCCTTCCCACTACCATCCCATGAGCTGTTTCTCCCTTTCCATGTGGTCCTGCCTTGGAGCCAGCAAACTGTGGGCTGAAACCTCTACAAACTGTGAGCCAGAATAACCCTTTCCTCCTTAGAGCTGTAGGTATTGGTATTCTGTCTGTCTTAGCAACAAGAAAAGTAATTAAGGCAAGGTGTTAGTTCTGTAAAAATTCCCTAAGCATTATTTTAGCTGCATCTACAAATTTTAATGTTATGGTTTCATTTTCATTTGATTCAAAATAATTTCTTCTCTGTTTGCTCTTATTTGACCAAGAATTTATTTAGAACTGTGACTTAGTTTCTTAATTTGTGACTTTTCAAAGCTAGATCTTTTACTGATTTTTAATTTTATTCCTGTTGGCCAAAAAACATAGTTGGTATCACTTAAACTTTCAAATTTTTTGACACTTCTTTTAATAATAAAATATGCACATCTTGTTAAATTCCATGATCCCTTTAAAAGAATGCGTGTTATGTCATTTTTGGTAGTGTTTGGTGTAAGGATCAAAACAAGTGGAGGGCTGGGCGTGGTGGTGCATGCTTGTAGTCCCAGCACTTGGGAGGCTGGGGCAGGAGGATTGTTGTGAGTTCGAGACCAGCCTGGGCTACAAAGTGAGCTCAAGGCCAGCTTGAACTGCATAGGGAGACCCTGTCTCAAAAAGATTTTTAAAAAATGCAAAACAAGTGGTGGGCTGGGTATAGTGCTACACACCTGTAATGTTAGTGATTGGGAGGCTGAAGCAAGAGGATTCCAAG
The DNA here is from genome assembly GCF_000276665.1 of Chinchilla lanigera. Taxonomy (NCBI): domain Eukaryota; kingdom Metazoa; phylum Chordata; class Mammalia; order Rodentia; family Chinchillidae; genus Chinchilla; species Chinchilla lanigera. Next base: position 4,333,583 of record NW_004955429.1, on the reverse strand, counting down.
TTTGAGGCAGCCTGGGGTACATGGCAAGACCTGTCTCAAAAACAGACAAAAATAGCAGTGAAAAAAAGAGTTGACCTATAGTATTGTGCAAATTATTCTATCCTGGCTGGCTTTAGTCTGACTTCTCCTATCAGTCACTGAAAAGATGTTGAAATCAGTGACTATAATTGTACTTTGTTTCTCCTTGGAGTTCTCGTTTTTTTTTTTTTGATTCATGTGTTTTGAGATACTATTTTTATGGGCAAGACGTTTAAGACTTACGCACACTTGATAAATTGCCTTATCACCATGTCTTTATCACTGTTAATATTCTCCACTCAGAAGTCTACTTTGTGTGATACTGATACAATCACTATAGCCTTCTCTTGACTAGTATCTGCGTGGTATGTCTTTTTCATCTCTAACTTTTCTGTAGTTTATGTTTAAAGTCTGTTTTTGACACACAGAATTGAGCTGAGTGTTCTTCATGCCTTACAAATGAGGCTTTTACTTTTTTGATTTACTTATTTTGTGTTTTTGAGCCAAGGTCTCCCTAAGCAGTTCAGGCTGGACATGAGCTCACTTTGTAACCCAGACTGGTCTCAGACTCTCAGTGATCCTCCTGCCTCAGCCTTCCCGAGTGCTGGGATTACATGCATGTGCGACCTCAAATGAGGTGTTTAAATGAGACTGATAAATCACTAACCCAGACAGGAGTTCCAGTGTTCCACAATTTGGCAGAACTATTTATGGACCCCAGGAAAGCATTTTACTTATCTTTACTGTAGACTGTAAAAGTGCAGATGAAGGTGTGCCTCCCCGTGGCACTGTGTCTGCCAAACCGGAAACTGAATCTCCTCGTGCAGGAGTTCCTATAAAGTTTAGTGTGCGCCCCCGCTCCACCTCTCCAGAGCCAGAGCTCCAGCGTTCTAATCACTAGGTATTTCTGGTGGCCAACTCCACTCTAAGGGTATCCTATGTCCCACCCAAGTCACTTGTCACTTCATTAGCATAGGAGCACTTCATGAGTAACAAAAGACACTCCTATCATGCAGGAAATTCCAAGAATTTTAAGAGCTGTATCAAGAAATGGGGACAAAGGCCAAATATGTATCCTATTGCACCACACCATCCCTTCTTATCTTCACCTGATTGTCAGTACGAGTCTGTGCACACTTTCTGCAGTATGTTTGGACTTTAGTCCTGTGTGAGTACTGACTCAGCAGTCCAACAGCACTGGTTCAATTTCTGGTTCTGAACAATGCATGTGACCTTGGATAAGTGACTCAGTTTTTCTGATGTGCATTTATCTCTAAAATGGAGAGGCCAAATCCTACCTCAGCATTCTGTGCTGAGTATTAAATTATGCCGGGCATGATGGCACATGCCTGAAATCCCAGCACTCTGGAGGCTTAGGCAGAACAATTGCCATGAGTTCAAGACCAGGCTGGGCTACATAGTGAGTGCAAGGCCAGCCTGAACTATGTAGTGAGACTCTGTCTCAAAAAAAAAAAACAAAAACAAAAACAAAAACAAAAAAATTTAAATTAAGAGATACTTGAAGGCTTTTTTTTTTGAAGGTTTTTATATGTGCATGGTACCTAGTGGCTGTGGTAAAACTGCTCATAAAATGTCAACCAGCCCAAGGGCCTCGGCTTGAATTATCTGCAGTGTATTGTCTTATACTCATGACAATCTCAGTTGTCAATGGATTTGTGCAGTCACTCAAGACCTGAGCAGTGTGAGTCATTTTCTCAGCTATTGATGAATATTCTTCAGATGTAGAACAAAAAGCCTTGTTAAAATAAAGATAAGACCAATTACATCTATTTCTTTTTTCTTCCAACTATCCCTCAGTCTTAGGAGATTAGATAATTTAGAGCAGTTTTATTATAAAACTGTGTTAGCCAGTGAGCTGTTATTGCAAAAATTTTAATTAATTGATTTGTTGATTACTGTTTTTATGAAGTGTTTATAATATAATCTTAATAATGTAGTCATATATATAGTACAACTAGTTATTGTAGTTTTTTAAGGAACCCTATACTGGATTAGTTTCTTGGTCAAACTTGTATAATCTCTTCATATAAAAATAGAACTATTTTTACAATTTCAGTATGAATTCATATTTATAGAATTCTTGGCAAGCAAAAATTACTTTACCATATTTTTTATCCTGCAAACTTAAGCAGCTTAATAGAAATAAAACTTTTTTCAAAGTCTTTATAATTTATTACAAATATTATCAGTAGGTAAATATTTATTTGTCTTTCTAATCAAAGTATGCATACTGTCTGGTATTCTTGTTGTCTTATATTTTCTTACCTAAGTTTAGATAGTTCTCTAATTCTTTTTTTTCTTCCTTTCTTTTATATTTTCTAATGCTTAACAATCTACATAAGCAAGTATGTTTTCAATCATACATCATGTTCACTAAGTAATCATCTCCTTCACCCATTTTAATAGGAAATGAGCAGGGCACATAACATCTCTGTAGGTGACTGTATTTTCTGAAGATGGCCACAAAATTTATCTCATCACTCTTGATTTTCTTATGAGATGAGGTTGCTATTCTTCCATAAAATGGTGGAAGTAAGTCTATGTTCTCTTTCCTTATACCTGCTTTAACTAACAAAGTGCAGTAGATATGGGCCCGCCATGTCAGAGGCAATGTGGTACACCTTCTCCTCTCTTTCTATGTGCCTTTGGAACCCATCTAACCACCATGAAGTGAGGAAGTCTAGACCATGTAGTGAGTCCATACGAAGAGTCCAACTGACAGGTTCTACTAAGACTCTTGCTGGCAGCCAATATCAACCTGGATGTGGGCACAAACAAGCCTTCCCATCAGAGCTATCCACAGAATGCCATCTAATCATGAAAATGGCCTGAGTCTACCCTATCCAATATGGCAACACACCACCAGGAGGTTATAATTATAATACACCTAGTGTGAATGAGAAGGTGAAGTTTCAATTTTATTTAATGTTAATTTAAATAACCATATGTGTCTGTCTAACAGTTGCCCCCTTGAACAATTTAGCTTTAGAGGGTTATTACCATGGGTGACGGGTTCCTCTTGGATGGTTTCCCAGGTTCTTGTACGTGATGAACAAAGAATCGGATATGGCACACAATGGTAAGGAAAAAGCAGTAAAGTTTTAATCAGGCAAAGGTATGCACAGAGTAAGCAGGCTCGTGCTGGTGGAAAGGAAAATGGTATGAATACTGAATACTTTGAACTTAAGAATTAAAAATGTTGCCAGGTGTGGTGGTGCATGCCTATAATCCCAGCACTCAGGAGGCTGAGACAGGAGGATTGCCACAAGTTCAAGGGCAGCCTAGGTGGGCTACATAGTGAGTTCAAGGATAGCCTAAATTACATAGTAAAACCTTCTCTCAGAAATGAAAATAAATTAAAAATGTTGTGTGGGGTCTAAGATGCCTCTCACTGGGGCTTCCAGAGCATGACTGACAATGAGATCGATAGAGTACTGAGTCCTGTCAGTTGTGTCTACTGCACATGACCTTTCCCATAATCCACTCTGTTATAATGGGATGTCTGAGGTGCAACCCATATGCACACATCTTTAATGAATTCCAAGTGAAGAAAGGTTACTTTGGGTCACGCCAGTAGGTCTGGTACTCAGTTTGGGATTTCAAAATCTTCTAAGGTGGGCCCAGGGGGTCTTTGCTTTTTATCTTTGCCTCTGGGAAGTGTGGTTTGTAGGAAAAGGGTGTGTGTGTGTGTGTGTGTGTGTGTGTGTGTGTGTGTGTGTATTGGCCTTGGGCGTTGGGCAGGTTGGGGGAGTGGAGTGGCCCCATAGCCCCAGTTGGAGTAACTAGAGTAGGGTTGAAGCCCTCAGCCTCTGACTCTCTCAGCTGAAGCACCAGCTATCACAGAGCAGAAACACCCTTGAATTATGACAAGTAATACATAATGATTGTCAGTTATTGATTGTCAAAGCAATCAATAATAAATGCGTTTTTGTTTTTGTTTTTTGTTCTTCTCTCCAATAAACAGAAAGGCACAAGTGCCCTCCTTTTTAAGGTGCTGGGCACTGAACTCAGGACCTGCTGGCATGACCCCAAGAAACCTTTCTTCTCTTGGAATTCATGAAGGGTGTGTGCCTATGGGCTGCATCTCATACATCCCTCTACCAGGGAGCTCTGCCGCAGCCCTGCTGCCCTCTTTTGAAAAGCTGTCTAGCAGTGCTTAGCTGCTTCCTCCTCGGCAGGCCGCTTGAGCGGCCGGCAGTCTACACTCATCTTCCATCCTCGAAGCTGAGTCACTGCTCAGCACCCGTTACTCTGGTCATAAATGAGGTCACAGGAACATTAGTGCAGGCTGATTTCTCCCACTTGGAAAATGTTGGATTTCAGCACCCCACCCTGTCCTCGTGTTCTCCTCTAGCTATTTCTAAGGCAAATCTGTTCTGGCAGAAAAAAGGCACCCATTCCTGGCTGGGAAATTGCAAATATCAACCAGTGAAACAGAAAAAGAAATCCTCCTTCTATTCTGAGTAGATGAGAAAAAGACACCCTTTAAAAAAAGGAAAAGAGAAAAGAAATGTCTCCAAGGCGCTGATGTTCTCGGGCAAGGTCTGCGGCAGGGCACGGGTGCCCGCCCGCATCTGGCGGCCTCATGCAGGGCACCAGCAGAGCACACACAGCAGCCGTGCTTCTGCGCTGCTCTGAGCTTTGTCCCAGGTCTCGATCCACTACATCTTACGTGGTGCTCTGGGGTCCTTGTGAGTGTACGAAGCCTGTTAAACCCTGGGGTATGGATGCTCTTTCCAGCCCCATGTTCTCCCTAGACTTCAGAGCCCTGGGAACCTTACCAGGGATCTGCTGTCCCGCCCTTTCCTGCCCCTAAGCGTTGCCACATTACTCAGTGAATGTAGAGAAGGGCTGTCAGCTCCGCCCTGCAGTATAAAGGCCACCAAGCAGACAGCTCTGTGGACTGAAGTCTTTGTCATCTCCTCTGTAGCGGCCCACAGCAATGACAGGGTCTGACTAGGCCATGGAACCATGCAGCCCTCCCCACGAACACCAGCTTCTTATCTCTTTAGACCTTCCGCAGCAGGGCATGCAGTCCCCTCCCTCTCTCCCCGGAACCAGCCTTCCCACAAGTCCTCCAGTGTCATCTAGGGATCCAAAGGAGCTTCATGACAGCAAAGTAAGTCAAACTCTCAAACGCTGTTTACCCGGATTAGCCAGACAACTGGGTGGAGTGTGGCTTAGGGTGTCAGTTTCCTAAAATGGACTACTTCTATGACAAAAGGGAGGAAATATTTCCACATATCAGGTCTCCGGAAGTAGGATAAATTACTTTCTTTCTCCAGTGGGAAATCACATGTTTATCCCTCAAGAGGCTGAGCAAATGCCTGACTTGATCTGAAATGCTGTTTTTTGTAGTCTCAAAAGAGCTGACACACAGCAAACCATGTTGTGTTCAAAGATAGCCAAAGAATGCCCAAGATCCCCATTGGGATTTTGCTATTTGATGTTCACGTTGTGGATACATCAACCTATGGTAGATCCTAGTTCAAGGAAGAAAGGGCCAATTTCCAATGAGGGTTTCACTTATTTGGAAAATCCCGATGTACTACTAATGATAATAACTGAAACCACATTTCCCAATTCTGTCTCTTTGTCTCACACACACACACACACACACACAGACACACACAGACACACACACTCCCTGCTAATCACCTTAGAACACTAAATAAACAGATTTGTTGTTAATTAGGTAATAAACTTTTATAATTTTAGTATTAGACTAAGGTTTTGCAAGAGAAAAGACAATACTGTTTTTCCCAAGATGACTTCTTAGATCACTGTCAAAATATTGTCTAATAGAGAAAAAATTGCAGGAATGATTCAACTTCTCATGTATTTAACGTTTTTCTTTTTCAGCCTTAACTATACAAGTCCCCAAAATCTTGTGAAGTAGATCAGTTTCCTTCCTAATCTGAATAAACTATCCTCAAAAATGTTACAGATGTTTACTAAAATTCAAGAAAATATACTTTAAGGATGACTTGAATTTAAAATAAAATGTGTGCTTGGTTTTCTGTAGGTCTTCTGATATAAACGTGGCATTGCAAAAAATTATATTTGGATGATTAATTTTGTTATCTCAAGCAGTTAGCTAGTTATGTATAATTATTAATTCTGTAAATAGGGTATTATGTTGTAGAACAAAGCTAGAAGGGATTCCCTTTGCTGATTTTCCCCCTTGAGATACATGGGTGTGGCTTATTTTCTTTTCTGATCAGACCAAAGATAAATAGAAAAATCTTCCTTACAACTAAAATTCCTTGTTCTTAACAACAAGGTTAAGGGGGAGGGACATGAGAGCAGCAGATATAGCCTAGCTTAATTGTTTACTTATATTACTACATACACTGGATTTAGCACAAGTAAAGGTACAGAACAGGCATATACCCTTATTTACTTAAACTAGTGGCTCCTGAACATTGTAATGACTGCAGGTGTATTAAAAATATGAAAGTAGAAGAAAAACAGTAAGCAGTTATGAAACAATATTTCTGGTTTTTTAATTAAAGGATGGCACAGCCTCACAGTAATACACCATGCACAGTTTAAAATCAAACAAAGATTGCTTACCAGTAGTTATTTACTTTGCATTTGTCTGATTTAGGAAGTGAGAAAAAAAAGCCAACTCTATTGACACTCAAGTTTAGTTTCAATTAAAATCCCCATAAATTAGAAAATGTCTCATACAACGGTGATAAAAAAGTGCTATTTGGAAAACTTAGGTAAGTATGCTTATTTCCTGCAACACCTCAGATTGTGTGCTCAGTCTTGTAAGGACACTTCATGAAATAATTTGAAGCCTGTGTTCATGTTTTGGACAGGGCTCAGCTGTGTCTTGTCCTTTAATGCAAATAGGAGGAAAAATATATATATGCGCTTAGTCTCGAGCACTGAAAACATTCCCTGTCTTGATTCCACCATTTGCTCATGTCCCACACGAATAAAAGGACACAGCGCAGGAACCAGGGCCTTTCTGCCATTGTCTTTTCTAATTAAAATTCCAAGTATTAAACACAGTTGACTACGTCCATGCATCCGTGACATGCCATCACCACACGCCGGAAACCCAGATCAGGAGCGCTAGGCAAGGGCTCACTCGTAGCATCATTAAGATTCATTGTCCCCTGCACTGCTGAAAGGCTTTGTCAAAGCAGATAATAACGTCCTGTCAGGAATGTGCAAACAGAAATGTATGTTAAGTTGTCCTTTCCCTCCTTTTTTTTTTTTTTTTTTTTACTATGGGAACTTAGTTGCATTCCTAGTTTACAGGCTCAGATATTATGTTAAAAGGTTTCCACTTTCTTAATAGTGTAAAATGTTCCAAAAATAGGGTATTAAAGAAGGTTAGGTGAAAAATATTTGAGTAACTAGGTGGGGATAGTCCTGAGAGTAGTAATCAAGCATAATGACTATCAAAACAAAAGAAGGTGCAGCTTAGGAGTGCGAAGGTGGGTAGAACCCTGAGTCAGAAGGTGGAGTGTTTAATCTGGAACAAGACAAACAAAAGCACTGCTTTCTTTTCCTTACAAACCTTTGGTACCCTTTATATTATAATCTCAGGAAACAAAGTGCTCTTAAAACATTTCTTTTTTATCCGCAAGAGACAGACTTTCTATTCTGGCTTCCTGCATGTAGTAGTAGCTGTGATGTTATTTGGGCATCTGACGGTGAGCATTTGCTTGTTTAGACTGGGTATTTTCCTTTACCGTGTTCGCTGATGGCACATATGTGCTGAAACAAAAGATTTAAATGCATCAGTTTCTTAACAAAATACAAAGCACAGAAAACGTGAGGCAGTAATAACAGAATGCCATGCTGTAAGTGATTACTGTTAATTCAGATATATATATAGGTGCCTTTATACAAAAGTCTCCTTGCCTTTTTTTTTTTTTTTTTTTGCCAGGTTCTCAGTATGTAGTCCAGGTTGGCCTTGAGCTCATTCTGTAGTTCAGGTTGGCCTCGAACTTGTGGCAGCCCTCCTGCTTCTGCTGGGATGACAGGCATGCACTACCACATCTGGCTCAAGGCTCTTTGTTATTTTGGTTTTGAGATCTGTTCTGAATCTAGTTTCCCAGCCGCCCCAAAACCAGAATTGCTGAGGGTACCATATGTTTACCTCTGGTGGGGAAAGAAGTCTACTGGTAAAATGATCATTGCTTGGGGAAATAGAGAAATAACAGTGGGAAATAAAGTGTGGACTCCTACTGGGCCACTTTGGGTAACAAGAAATATGTCAGGAATATTTTTATTGCAAGCAACAGAAATGGAGTCAGGCTGATATAGGCAGAAAGGAGGATTCTTGGTAGGATACAAGAGTAACTCACAGAACCCAAGGATGACGTAAATAATGAGATAACTGGAAGGCAGGAACAGGATGGCCTCGACCCAAGGTGCTTGTGGAAGCTTTCTGGGGCCCTGCTTTGTATCAGTGTCCATCCCACAGCCCTTGGTCTCTGTGACTTTTGATTTAAGTTTCCAATTTCTGGCCAGGAGTCATGGTGCATGCCTGTAATCCCAACATTTGGGAGGCTGAGGAAGGAGAATCATGAGTTCCCCATCAGGCTGAGCTACATGGTGAGTTCCAGGTCAGCCTGGACTGCACAGTAAGACTCTGCCTAAAAGTTTCTAATTTTTAAGAGGAAGACACTGGTCAGTCTATGTTAGTCACATGTCTACCTGTGGATCAGGGTGACAAAGCTGGGGATCCACATAAGGGTCAGGGTTCCGTGTCTGTGTGTTGACTGTTTCCCCGAACGGGGAATAGTTATGAACTGCATGCCATTGTAATTGGAACCTGTTCGATGTCAAGCACTGACATGAACCCATTTATAGAACATTGGCTATTTATTATGATTGTGTTAGGTTTCTGGTGCAGAAAAAGAAACAGAGAAAAGGAAAGCCTTTACTCTGGACAAGTTGAGGTGAGGACAACATGCGATACCGAACTTCTCTGGGGCTAAACAAAGGGAGCTGGGGTTTATAAAGACTCTGGTTAGCAGGTAGCACTTAAGGGGCGGGCTTAGCGATGTATCAGGAGCTGATTGGGGGTTTCTTCACATGCGCGGGAAGGGCAAGAGGAAGCTGTACTCGGTTCGGGCTGAGGGGAGAAGAAAGTGGGGGATGGTCATTGAGAAGATAAGCTGTTGTTTTGGGTTTCAGCTGTGTTAGGCCACCACCACCATAATAATTCAGTTATTCATACCCAGGCAGGAACCTATCAGATTGGCTGGGAAGAGTCAGTGACTACGGAGAAAAATCTGCATGGAGCTATCATTGTTTCTTCATCCTAATACCTACTTTGCAGAATGGTTGTGGGAGTTCACTGGGAGTGTGGACACAGTGCCCAATATGTGCCTGACGCAGAAGACACCCATAAAAACAGCCACCATCAGTAATAGTTCAATAATTTGTCCAACTGATGTCACTGTTGTGTTTTTATGAAAATGGGATTAGGGTTTTGCATGCAAGACTTATATTCAGAGCTCTGAAGTATTCATTATAATCTAAGGCATATCCCACCACAAATAAGTTTGGAATCTCAAATCCAGCATCTTAGCAAAGAGAAAGAAAGAAAGAAAAAATAGAGTACATTAAGACTAATACTACCATAGGCTTTTCTTGGTATTCAAACTGTAAGGACTTTTCATTTAGGTAGAAGGAAGTAAGAAAAATGGTATGAAATGCACAAGATAGACCCAGTAGGACTAGGCCAGAATGACTACTGGGATAGACAAGGAAAACAAGCAGACATACATAGGAATAACTGGACTCCTCACAGAGTTGAGAAAGAGCTCAGGAGGCCCAGTGGATAACAAGAAGTGTGCATGAGTTAGTCATGTGGCCTTGTTGTTCCAAGGCAAGCAGAATATCATGACATAAAGCCAAAGGGAACACTCAAAAAAGCACAAAGGGCAGATCAAACAGACAGCATTAGAGGACTGCATCCTACGAATACGTGCGAGACTGCTGCAGCCAGGAAGCAGTTCTTCACTGCTTCAGTCTTCCCAGCTGGGTACAGGGCTGGAAAGCAAAACCTGGGAGACAAATGAAAGAAAAGGGCATTGTTTAGCTGGGGTATAAGAATACGAAGTGTTATTTTAAGGCTGGACTTGGAACCCACAATGCAGAGGACATTAATTAGCTCTTTATCTCTATTGAGAGCAGAAGGAGAGCAAGTGAATTTAAATGTAGCACAAGGTACTTCGCAAAAGAAGACTTTATTGGAAGGAAGATGACATTTTATAGATGAGGATCCTGAGAATCAGGGAGCAGTTCTCCTTCAGACATCCTGTGACAGAGTAAGTGTGCCATGATCTAGTGATTTTTGAGCTATTTTCAGGTTTTAGAATTTCATGTTTGTTTATTTCAGCCCCATAGGGGAGATGAGCTTGCTTGCTTTCACGGAGCTGTCCATCTTTTAGCCCGTGGGCTTGGAGGATGAGCAGTTTTGTCCACGGTGACTGTGTCTCAGATTTCCATCCTTGTGACCAGAGTACTCTCACATGGAGAAACCAACAGATTCGTCCTTACAGAACGTGCTAGGCGTGAAGGATCGGTTTTCTAAAGGATTGCGTTGTGGGAGTACTGGTCAGAAAACCTGCTTGATTCCTCCAAACTGCAGACTTTCTTGAGAAAGCATAATCAAAGAGGAGACACAGGAGCAGAAGAAAAGACCTCAGAGTTTATGTTTAGCATAAGAGAAAGTACCAATGATGAGAAAGGGACTAAAAGTGCAAAGCTTCATAAATCTAGAGAGAAAAAAGAAACAGATTCTGGGCCAGCTAAAAGAATATGCATAAATCCCAGGAAACCCCAGTTGTAACGATAGTGGCTTTACTATGAGCAGTGCAATCTGTGCAATAGGTGTGGCAGCCCAGAGCAGGAAAATTAGAGCCCAGAGACAGTTTAGGAAGCGAAATCTTGGGATGTCAGGAATATAGGAAGGACGATGGGTCAGTAGGACAGTCAGAAATGTGAATGACCCCTCACTCATTGGTAAATAAGTGCAACTCCTACACTTACACTTGCAGTTGATTTTATCAGATAGACTGCCTGGATTTGATCCTGCCTGGCCCTATAGTACGGCTATGACCCTGGCTATCTAATGTGGTTGTCTTCTATTTCTTATTCTATTAAGTAGGCATAACAATAGCAGCTACATTTAGAGATCTCTTGTGAGGATGAAATGAGTTAATCTCTTGTTGCTCCCAGAATAATACCTGGCACATCATGCTAGTGTAAAGTATTACCACTCTTATTATTTTATTTGTTATGGTGCTGGGGATCAAACCCAGTGCGTCCCACAGTAAGCAAGTGCTCTACCACCAAGCTACAGTCCTTGCCCCAGCTGCTACTGTTTTATTTGTTTTTGTTGTAAGTGACACAAGAAACTTGTAATGAATTGGACATGTTTGAAGTGAATGTTTTTCAATTTCAGTTAAAACCTTATCTGTTTAGTGAGTATCTTATACTATTTCCTTACAGCATTTCTGTTTAGTAACCTAACATAACCTTGACACCTATCTTTGATTTCCGAAGCCAATAACCAACAGGAACACACTATTGGGTCCTTCCGCCCACAACTGACACCGTCTAGACTCTATACCTAGCAGAGGAATGAGACTTGTTTTCAGAATAGTGAGTCACTGGCACATGACCCGTCCATACTGTGCCTGTCTCTAATGTTTGTTCAGCTTGATTATGAGAACTGTAGCCAAATTATCTCCGGAGCTTTAGAGCAAATGTAAGTTATAAAAATCAAGCTGAAGTCTGCCTTATGCAAGAAAAAGAATTGGCTCTAGTGTTAGAAAAATAAATAATCTGGCTGCTTGTTTATTGCTTCTGACATTAGAACTAAGCCCATTGCAGGGAGGCATGGGAAAGTGCTCTAGATGAGGAATTCCCTGCAGAACATGGGAGGAGGGTATCGCTGTTTGTTGCCTGTGTTTCTGGATGTCAGATTGGAGGTGACTGTGAGAAGCCTTGCTGTGCCTTAAGACTCAGGCTTGCTCAGTCTCCATTACGCATTGTGTGGTAACAGGTCCTGAAGGCACCTTCTACACCTTCACAGCGCCTTCTATACCTTCACAGCACCTCTGTGATTGTTGGGAAAGGGGCCAGGCAGGGACCATGCGTGTCTGAATCAGGCCAGCATGGTAAGTCTTCCGCTACCCCGAAATGGGTCAGCTGGAGCTCTTTAGAGTTAAAGTCTGCATAAAACCAGACAATAGTAGCTATCACACTGGACAGAAGTCTCTGATCCATGCATGCTACAGGGTTGAAGGCCCTTAATTTTAACAGAGATGATGAGGAGTTTGCAGGACTATAGCCCTACACAGCTTCCACTACCCAGGGAAATCAATAAACCCTTAAGCACAAAGCAAAACACCAGCCCAAAAAACAAAAACAAAAAAACCCACTTACAGTCAGGTCTAAAGCCATCACTTCTTGAGATTCTCTTTACCAACAAACTGTCAATAAAAAAATGGGGATAGCTTTAGTCCTTGCCATCAGTTTAATTACAAGTAGAATTAAACATTGCTGAGGTGCGTGGTTTTTCCCTTGAGCAGGTAGAGCGCTGTCACATCCCTTTGTAACTCCTGCCCTTGGTGCTGTGCCACTGCATCTAGATGAAAGGAAGGGAGCTGAGCAACTGCGCAGGGGCTCATCCAGCTGCTCCGTCAGACAGACAGCTCATAGCCAGGGGGGGCTAAGAAATAGGCAGACACTCCCCCTCCCTGTCCTCTCTGGGGCTAGCAGTCAAAGGGCTATTTTCCCCCAGGGGAAAGGCTCAGTGGTTGCAATAGACGATACTGTCTGGGAAGAGCCTTTTGGGTTAGGATCCCCCTGTACTCGTGGGGAAGAACAGAACTCACCATGCTATGTATGAATGTCCCTCTTCCCTGGCTGCCTTCATCATGTTGGGCTTATATTCCTCTACGCTGCTGAGCAGGGCTTTCACGGTCTTCCCAGTCCCAACAAGATCCTTTGCAAAAGTACAGACAGGTTCAGCAAAACATATCTGAGCAGCATAGTAACATTTTCACCCTTGTGAAATAATGGACCCTTGTTAATAATGGACCCTAATTACAGATGGCATCTCACTGGGGTCAAAGTGAGCAGCACAGCCAGTTCTATTTTCTTATGTGCTCTGCAGGAGGCTTGTTTGGGGGGAATATACCGGTGAATATTTTTTTCCTGCATCTTGGAGCTGTGTGGCAGGGCTAATTCAGCCTTTCGAGAGCATGTGGGGCTCCTTCTCCTTGAGTACACTGGGACTCGTGCATGCACATTCAGGGATAAAATTTGGCCCTGAGGTTATGTAACACAATATGAGATGCATGAATTTTCATGGATATGGGACGGACATCTGCATACAGTGAATGGATAAACACCTCCCCCTGGTACTCCCCACTCAATAGGGGATTCGATGGCTGGGAAGTGAGATGTGTCTGGGCAGCAGCTGGTAAAAACCCATGAGTTCTAGGGGTCCGAGACTGCTGTGAACTCAGGCTCCCCTCCACTGACGAGCTGCGGCTCAATTAGAGTAGAATGGGCTGCCGCAATTCATTGTCTGTGGGACAGAAATCAGCTGTCAGGAGCTGATTATCAACACAAGAGGTCTGAATTTAGCTTGTATAGGGCAATTCGTTTGGCTGGAGGGTCTGCTTCATGGGTTATGTGGACTGTGGCTACACCAGGCACACAGAGGCAGTTGTGGAACAAAAGCCCAAGAATGGCTCCTCTGAAATTTCCCCAGCTGCTAAGACAGACCTGCTCCTGAACGAAAGGTGGCTGCTTGCTGCGTCAGTGCACAAGGCTCATGCCATGTGGCTTGCTCTTTTTTCTTTTACTTTTTTTAAACAGGAAAAAAAAAATGATACAGTTCCCTTAGATTGCCATTTGAAAAAAAAATGATTGTAATTATGATTTTGATATGGGAAGTACTTGAGATTTAAAGTCAGCAAAATCCTTAGCAAAGATATTGAATTTAGGGCAAGGACAGCTCTAACCTTGGCTTTTACTGTTAAATAAAACGGGCTCTTGTGGCTAGTTTACTCTTTGTAGTTGTCTAATTCACATTTCAGTAAAGAACTGTAGGTGTTAGAACCAGTTAAGCCGCTTGTGAAACTGGACGTAAGCCAGGATAGAGTATCACACACCTATTGTTACAAAGCTTGGATACTATATTATTTGAGGCCCGGGATTATAGTTAGCTCCTATTCAATCAGTTTGGAGAGCAAGGCACACAGTGGGAACTCAATAAATCCTTGGCCAATTTGACAACAAGTTCTACATTTTAAAACTCACTGTTAGATTCTTTCAGCTTCCAAATATGGAAAAGGGAAAGCCAGCTTCCCTCCACAATGAGGACACTCTGAAAGAAACAAAACCTATATTGTAGAGTATGATGAAAATCTGGCTCACACAATAATACACATTTTGTTTATAGTTAGGATTTCACGGTTTTCTTATTCGGTGCTGCCCCATCCATCTAATCTAAATGACTGGAGGTTAATCTAGGTATTCCAGATTCATTTTGAAAGCCTTTGTGGAACTACTTGGAATTGCAACTTTAGTATCTACATTCATGTGAGGAGCAGACTGTATTTCCTGCCTGAAGAATCACCCATTAAGTCATTCCACCCTGATAATTCTGGCATTCGCCTGCGCTCAGTGGTTCTTTGGGGTGCAAAAGTTCACTAAGAATTCACGAGGAACACAAGCCATCAAAAACTATACCACCAAGGGAGACGGTGGTCTGTAGATGAATCATGTATTTTTTTGGTACCAGGAATTGAACGCAAGAACTTGTGCTTCCAGGCTGGCCCTTGTGGCCCCTGAGCTACATCCCTCTTCCCTGGATCATGTATTCTGCTGTGATGTATTCCCTGTTCCCAGGTAGCCACCCAAAGCACTGGGGATTCAGTATTTATTCCTAGGTTTTCAATCTGAGGCAAGGGTGGGCTAGAGAAAGAGCTAGGAGGGGCCCAGCGTCAGTGAGATGGTTAGGTCCCGCACACACTTGAAAGACATTGCTCTTCTTCTCCCCTTAGCACACTGGTTATGTTTCATGTTAATTTCTTGTTCAATATCTGTCTTCTCCGCTAGCTTTTAAATTGAAGGAGTAGGGATCAGGTTTGTTTTGCTTACCATTGCATTCCAAGAATGTTTGCATGTAGATGCTCAATAATTTGTTGAATGAAGGAATAATGATTGATTAAGGTTAGTAATTAGTTAAAGTCCACCAATTAATTGGATTCATAGTAACATCTATTTATTTTTTTGGTCTTTTTTGAGGCAGGGTCTTGCTATGCAGTTCAGGCTGGGCTTGAGCTCACTTTGTAGCCCAGGCTGGTCTCGAACTTGCAACAATCCCCTGCCTCAGCCTCCTGAGTGTTATGCACCAGCGTGCCTGGCCTATATAGTAACATCTTAATGCTATCCCACCAAATTAAAATAAGATGGTGTTAACATGTCATTCTGATTAACTAAAGAATGAGAGTATTCCCTCAAAGTAATAAACTTTATCTCTCTTTAGATGATCTTTAATTTATCTGTGTGACTTTTATAATGCTTTAAAAATTGGATGAAATCTTATAGATAGATATCTTACTTATGTCTAATGCAAAAAAGACTTAATTAATAAAAATGCTAACCAATTCCTCCCCAGCCAACCAACAACCCTGCTAAATGTGTACCATGTCAAACACATAAACACATTCTTCCACAGAAATCCCCCACTTGGCCTGGCATATAGCTCAGTGGCACAGCTCCTTCCTGGCAAGTGTGAGGTCCTAAGTTCAATTCCTAGTACCAAAAAAAAAAAAAAAAGAGAGAAAAAAAAAGAAAAAACACAATGCCCCCCTTGAAGCATTTTTCTCTCAGATGTGATGCTTTTATTCCTTAAATCCATTCAACATTTTATCATAAAGCTATGTTTATATGGTCTACTTCTGAAGGAGGTGATGTCATCGTATTCGCTAAGAATCACACTGAGCAAGGAAGCCCCTTGGTATTTTGGACACTTGGCTATGGGTGTAAGCATCAATCCATAGCAGTTAGTTGGTACGTGCGTTCTTAGTTTCACTAAGACTGACCAGCCAGGCCTCTTAGCCAAGTAGAATAACTGGAGAATGTTATGATTCATGTAATGTCCTCATTCATGATTTTTGTTTCAATTTTATGAAGAAAAACATTTCTAAAATACGTTAGTCTGCATTCTTGTCTAAGGACAGTGCACTGCAAATGATTAAATCTGATTTTTTGTTTTCATCCTTCAAAACTTTGCAAAACAGAGTCATCTTTGAAAAAATTAGTTACAACTCTCAGAAATAATGGTGGGTGGTAAGTGGGATTTGGATGTGTACTGATCCTGAGGTTTAATGTAAAAATGACTCAAATATGTTTGAGAATTGAAAGGTTGTAAAGAAAAACACCCCCTTCCCATTTGATCTGTTCTCACCCCAGTTTTGCTCCCGAGAGGCAAGCCCTTTTAACTCTTTTAGCTGTTTTTCTGGTTATTTCCATACTTCTAAAAAAAATTTAGCTGGGTGTGGTAGTGCACACCTGTAATCCCAGCAGTTGGGAGGCTGAGTCAGGAAGATCGCTGTGAGTTCAAGGCCAGGCTGGGCTACAAAGTGAGTTCAAGGCCAGCCTGAACTCCATATGGAAACCCTGTCTCAAAACAAACAAACAAAAAAAATTAACAGTGAATTAAATTAATGTTTTGTATAGCTAGCTATTTGTTTTGAAACATATTTAAGTCATTTATTGATTTTTCAGGTTGCGTGTTCTTAGAAAGGGGGTTTCAATTATGAATGTATACTTTTATTTTAGAAAAACATATTTTATTATATGTATATACTTATTAAAGACAATACTTTTCAAAAGTTATTTATTTATTTATTTATTTATTTATTTATTATGTTTTTGGGGTAGGGTCTTGCTATGCAGTTCAGGCTGGCCTTGAGCTCACTCTGTAGCCCAGGCTGGGCAACGATGCTCCTGCCTCAGCCTCCCGAGTGCTAGGATCACAGGTGTGCATCATCACACCCGGCCAATACTTTCTGTAATATATAAATACAAAAGAATTAAAGAATGTTTGGAAGCAAAATCTAAGGATCCACTAACATTTTTGGGAGGACGGTGGGGATTGTACCCAGGGCTTCATGCGTGCTAGGCAGGTGCTCTGCTACTGAACTACTCTCCCTACCCCTAAGATTTTCTAAGTTTCTGATGCATTTAGTTATTGAAAGATTTTTAAAAATTGTATGTGCCTTAAAATACAGATATCATATTACGCATAGCTAAAGCATTATCACATCTAAGGAAAATGACAATGTCTTAGTATCACCTAAAGTCTACTGTGTATACTCAGATTTCCCCAGGTGCCCTTACATGAGCTTTATAATTTGTCCCATCCGTGACCACACACTGGCTCCACTCCGCTAAGGTTCCAATGTGCTGCTCAAAGGTCCTGTGTGGGAAACTCAGTCCTCAAAGTGACAGTGTTGAAAGGGGGAGCTAAGTAGGTCTCGAGGGCTCTGCCTTTGGGAACTGATTATCCTCCCTATGAGCAGAAGGGGTCCACATAAAAGCAAATTAGGTCCCTTTTGTCTTCACACTCTTGCCTCACCTTGGACTTGAGAGGATGAGGCCCAGAGGCCCAAGAGGAGAGAGGACACAAGCGTCCCAACTCTGGCAGCATGTTCACTTGTGTCCAAGGGAGCGACTGCCCTTAATGTACGAAGATTAGATCCAGGAGTCATGGAGACCGGCATGTAGTAGGTGTTCAAGAAGTGCCTGTGGGCTGAATTAACAACGCTGACTTCTTTCTTTCCCTTCCTCTAACTCATTACACCGGTGATACATCACCTCCGCCTTTCCTTAACGATCTGCACCTTTACCAAGCTGTAGTTAATGTCTGTTTGCTTTTTAATTCTGCACCGAGCAACCCTCTAAAATTCTCTTTTTTTTCTTTTTTGAGTGGGCAACCTTGGGACTTTTTTAGAACACGCTGTGCTGTGGAAACACTTCCCATCTGATAACTGCTCACTGGATCTGAGATGTGTGCCGGTTGCTGTCTTAGTCGTCTCGTTGCACCTAGCTCACTTCCTCCCAGAGAGCCAGCAAAATCTGCAGCCCGGGGCTGCGGGCGAAAACTCCATGGGGACTTTCTAGAGCATGTTCTTTCTTTGCTCTTGCACAATTCTAATCAAAGCTAATCACACCTAGTTTCCTAGTGAAAAAGAAAGCAAGAAAAAAGCCAGGAAGAAGAAAAGGATCATACGAATCTCAGTGATTTTCTTAAATAGGCTGTTCCCACTTTGAATCTTTTAAAGCACAAAATGGTTAGTACACCTCCCTGCCTAAACTGCGGCGCCCTGGTTCCGTGGCCATGGTCACTCCAAGCAGGAGGACAGCCTCCCAGACGACGAGCTGTGTGGTGCGCGCCCAGCACGAGCAGAAGTGTGAATGCAAACCCCACGGAGAAAGGAATGAACTTCAGCCTTTCATTTTATGTGATAATTCACAAAATTGCCAGAATCGTCAGTCAGTGGGCATTTCCACGATTGTTCTCAGCCCTGTCAGATGCAATAAAAAGGAGTGATTTAAACAGTTAAGGCAGCCAAGGGAGAACTTTTGGCAGGTTCTGATGCTTCATGCTGGCGTTTGACTAGGGACTTATTTGAGGGTGGGTTGCGGGGGAGCGGTGAGGTGGTGGGGGTGTCTCCTGAAATCCCGCACTCACCCTGCACATCTGTGTTTCCTCGCTGCCGGATTCGGGCCCGTTTCCGTGCACTTGGTTTTATTCCACCCTTTCAGAAGTTTCTATTGAACATGAATAAAATCTTCTTGCTCTAATGGATACACACATTTTGTGAAGTGCCAGGCTTAAATCAACTTTGAAAAAAAACCACCCCGAGAGCACGTTGCGCAGACAGTTTAAACACACAGGGTAAAATGCTTTTAGCAGTGCGAGCCGGGAGCCATTGAACTTAGTTGTCGAGGGTTCCCTTTATCCCACAGCAATGACCTAGTTAAGAGCCATGACTCAGCCAGCTCCGCTGAAAGCAAAAGAAGAAAGGAAAGGAAGGAAGAAAGAAAAGAAAAAAGAACAGAAAAGGAAGAAGGAGAAAGGTACCCACAAGCCTCCTTTTTCTTTTTCTGGGGTTTTTGAGACAGAGCCTCCTTATGGAGTCTTGGCTGGCTTTGAACTCACTGTAGCCCAGGCTGGCTACCCCATCGTGCGACCTCTCTGCCTCCGCCTCCTGAGGGCTGTGAATATAGATGTGCAGCACCATCCGTGCCCAATTTATACTCTCCTTTCTCTCTCTCTTTTTCTTCTTCTTCTTCTTTTTTCCTTTTGTTATGAGAGCTGGAACTGAGGGCCTCTGCAGTGAGATACACCCGCTGCCTTTTTAAATTTTTAAATTTGAGACAGGGCCTCATCAAGTCCTTAAGTTGTCTACACTGGGTTTGAACATGCAGTCCTCTGGCCCTCAGCCTCCCAGCATGATGGGATTATAGGCATGCACTACTGTGCCTGGCCCTTTTTTCAGATTTTTAAGGCCCCGGGAAAGAGGCTTGCCGTGGGAAGACATTTGGTGTGCTGCTTTGGGCGCTGAGCATTTAAGGAGAGCAAGTTTCGGTCAGAGTTGTGATGTAATAAATGCAATTTAAATGTAAATTTAAGCTTCTGGTGAATGGTGTGATGATGATCAGAGATGGGAGAAGCAATACAATGCCCTTGAGCAAGCCTTCCATCTGGTGCGGCTGCTCATGGCACTTTCTGATTTTCTTCTCCAGTCCTTCTAACTAGAACACACTGATTATCGAGTGCTTTTTCCTCTTACAGTTTGCCTAGGTGGCGTATGTTCTGCACGATGGAGCGATTCCGAGATGCCTCTGAGGTTGCATTTTAAACCCCCGAATCTCTTTCTTGGGAATGGAGCAGGCCACATGGACATCTTCGTCTTAACCAAAGGTTAAGTGACCTTCCCAAGCTCTGCCCTCCAGCCTGCAACATGTAGCTCCACATCCTTCCCCTTGCGTCTCTTGCAAACCTCTGCCCCTGCAGACAGCTGTCCCACCTCAAAGCTTTTGTCCTCCAGCCCTGACCTCACTCAGCTGTCCATGTGTCCTTTGTCCTGACCTCTTACTTTCACTTAACTTTTTTCTCTTTTTAAAATTTAATTTAATTTAATTTTTGTCTTTTTTGAGACAGGGTCTCAGTATGCAGTTCAGGCTGAACATGAGCTTACTGCAGCCCAAGCTGGCCTCAAACTCACAACAATCCTCCTGTCTCAGCCTCCCGAGTGCTGGGATTACAGGTATGCACCACCACGCCGGGCTCTCTTTTTTTATTTTAAAGAAAAGAAAAATAAACAATAAAAACAATGGTGTAAAATTTCAAAGCAAGATTGTGGGAGAGTAACAATGGTTAGTACATTGTGTATGGTTATCTTCAAAGTAGTTACTCAGGTTACAAGATACAGGCATGAAAAATTGATCAAGCGATATAGGCATAGACCTTTCTTTTCAATGAGTTAATAGCAATTAGTAGTATAACTATCTTGTGTGTATATATATACATATATATATATTTTTTCCTCTTCCTTCTTTTCTCCTTTCCCCCATTCTTTTTTGTTTTTTGGTTTTTCTCCGGTACCGGGAACCAAACTCACGACCTTGCACATGCCAGGCAGGTGCTTTTGCCGCTGAGCTAAATTCCCAGCCCTTTCCCCATTCTTGTTTCTCTTTCCTTTTGAGCATTTGTTTTACATTTCATAGTATCTATTGTACATTTTGGGTCTTATTTGCTCTTTCAGCTTCTTACACTAGGGAGACAATATGATGTTTACACATATGAGACTGATTTATTTCCCTTATGAGTATGGCCTCAAGTTGCATCTCAAATTTATCCTTCTTTATAGCTGAGTAGTACTCCACCATATTAAAAATACCACATCTTTTTTATCTATTCCTTAGTTTATGGGCATTTGGGTTGTTTCCAAGATTTTGCTATGACAAACTGTGCTGCTATAAACATGGGTGCACATATATCACTGTGGTATGATGTTCTACTGTTGGTGGCAATGTAGACTGGTGCAACCACTTTGAAAATCAGTCTGTAGATTCCTCAAAAAACTAGGATTAGAGGTGCCATTAGACCCAGCTATTCCCTTTCTGGGTATTTTCCTAGAAGAATTAAGATCATCACTTAACTTTTCCTATCCTTCAAGCCATTCCTCATGGAGCAACCAAAATATTCTTCTTACAGTACAAATTGCATCTCACCACTTGCCGACAGAAAACTTGCCATTTGGCTTAAATTTACCTTTGGCTTAAATTTTACCTTCTGCCGTGTCCTCTTGTTCCCCAATTTTTTTTTTTTTTTTTGTACAGAAATCTAACTCAGGACCTTGCGCTTGCCAGACAGGTACCTGTGCAGCTGAGCTATATCCCCAGCCCTTGTTCCCAAATTAATTGAAAACCTCTTTCTGATTTGTATGGAAGAGGACCATACACTTACTAGTCACCAATACTGATTCCAACCTATTAGGGTCCAGCCCTTTGCACAGTGTTGGAGATAGGACAGGGAACAAGACAGGCCCAGTTCATGCTGACTTTCTGGTTGGGTAACAGAGTTTTTTAAAGCCCCAAAGTAAACACTACAAATAGTAGAGTAGACTGTAATGGAAACAGGGTACACACATAACTTGGCTGAGGGGAAGAATGTGGATTTATTTTCGGTAGCATCTCAGGGGAGTATTCCCATATGGAGGAGACATTTAGGCTGGAACTTGAAGGATAAGAGCAAAGAAGATTCCAGGGAGATGCCACAGCTTGCCCAGGTCTTAACAGGAAGGTGCTTAGCCAGCATGGTTAGGTCACTGTGGGGGAGGATATTGGGGATGTGTGATTGGGAAGCAGGCAGGTCACACAGGTCTTATAGGTTGCAGTGAGGAATTCGGACCATATTCGCAGAGCTCTGGGAGTAAGGTTTCCAGGTAAAGATACAGAACATCCAGTGACATCTGAATTTTAGGCAAACAAATAATTTTTTGGTATTAGTGTCCCAAATCTTACATGCACTATATGACACATGCATGGGCTATACTTATACTAAAATTTTATTCATTATTTAAAATTCAAATTTAGCTGGGCATCTTGGTTTTTTTTTTTGGTTATTTTTGTTTGTTGTTATTGAGTTTGACAACCCTAAATTAGAGACCACTGGACCGTTTTCAGCTAGCAAGTGATGTGATCCAATTTCTATTTTCAAAAGATCCCTTTGGCAGCTTTGTGGTGAATGTTTTGGAGGACCGTGAAAATTAAATGAAGATAAAAGTTCAGGGACGCTCATTAGGTTATCAGAGCAGGTCAGAAGAGGGCCTCACCCAAGAGACCAGGGCCTCCCAAACCTTGATGTGCTCATGAATCATCTAGGGATCTCCTTGAAATGAAGACTTTATTTCAGTAGATCTGGGCTAGGATCTGTGATTCTACATTTCTAACACCCCCCCCCAGGGGACACTGACCTTGCTGGTTCTTAGATCAAATGTTTGCAAGCTATGGCTCATGGGTCAAATTTGTCCTGTTATCTCTTTCTATAAATAAAGTTTTATTGGAACACAGCTATTTCTGTTTGTCTTCACATTATCTGTGACCGGTTTATGTTATAACATAAGAGTTGAGTAACTGCAAGAGACTGTCAGGCCACAGAGTCTAAAATATTCACTATCTGGTCCTTTAGAAGGAAAGTTTGCTGACTGTCAAGCTAGACCACAATTTGAGCAGCAAGGTTCAAGACCTAGGGGGAATAGTAAGGGAGAGAAACAGATAGATTTCACATGTGTTTGAAAGCATATGGTGTAGCCTGCCCTGGCTGATCCAATCATTGCTTCTGATAGAGTGAGGGACCCTGAACTGCAGAGTCCTTAACTCAAGTTAGTGTGACAGCTGAGAACCTGGCTAGTTAGTATTGGTTCATCTTAGAAATATTTACTGGTACGTCCTAAGCCCAAGGATTCTACTTGGCATGTGTTGAAACATATATGGAAATGCATCTGTGTGCACACAGAGTGTAAAGATACACTTAAAAAGAACCTTGGAACCTGGAGGAAATAATTTTGTTATGCTGGAAAGAAGCTAGAGCCATGTCCTTCTTGTTTGTACTACTGGCTGGCTGTCCATCTCTTCTCCCTAAATTTCTACAGCCCCTATGTTTTCATGGGGCGGGGGCATTCTTTGCGGTAATTATGGAGGAGATGCTGAAGTAGAGAGCTATCTTCTGTTCACTCCAGTCCTAAGAAGAAGCCATCCTGTCTACCACCTCCTCACTAGCTTTTCACCACTGTGACCAAAATACCAGACATGCATGACTTAAGGGTGGAGAGGTTTATTTTGCTCATGGTTCCAGAGATTTCCATCCATGGCTGGGGGGCTCCAAGCTGGAAACACAATGGGAGAACATGGTAAAGGAGAGCTGCTTGCCTTGAGGTAGCCAGGAAGCAGAGAGAGAGGGAAAGATCTAGCAAGGTGAAGGGTCTGGGGCCAAGAGGTATCTTCAAAGGTGAACTCTCTTCTGTAACAGCCCACTCAGCCACAAACTCATCAATACATTAACTCACTGATGACACTGGTGCCTTCTTGATCCAGTCACCTACCTATGCCTTCCCTCTGAACACTGCCGTTAATGCATTAGTCTTTGGGGGGGCACTCCACCTTTGAACCAGCTTTTAAAGAAAGGGAAAATCCAGTGTTTAGCTATGAGGGAAATCCCTTTACAACAAACCACAAGATGATTTTATTACCAAGGAGAAAGGAAGCACAGTTCTATGGTACAATTTTTTATCTTGTCATTCATTTGGGAATTTTAGCACTGTCACTTCGACAGATGGCATAGCCAAAGCACAAGGCAAGATATTTCCCTTTTATAATAAACCTATCAGGCAACATCATGCAGAGAAGTACCAGAATGACACCTTTAAAGACCACTTCAGGATAGTATAAGTTTATGAATTTCGGGAAATCGCTCTGAGTATTTTAGTTTCTAGAATGTTATTGTATGCACTGGTGTAGTAACATCGAATAACGGCCCAGGGGTGCATTTATAGACACAAGTTAATTTCAATTGCTCTGAAGCAGAATTTACTACTCAGTGGAAATTTAGTACTTGGAACCCACTGCGTTATCTTCAGAGTCCGGGAAAGCAGGGTGTTCTGCGGTTAGAATCCTTGCGGCTCTGTAGCATTCCCAATATTACGATACATGCTTTTATTAAATGTGGCTGCTATTCTTTTTCCTCATCCGGGAATTGCATAACAATAACAACCGCAAGTGTGAGAGATTAAGCTTGTGTAATAGCTGGTCCATTTTACTTAGCAGCCTGAGGCTGTACAGGGATAATGAATGCAAGCTTGGTGAGTACAGGTGAACCAAAACGAATTCTGCATTGCTCTGCTGCTTCGTTCACAGAGAATTTACATTTCAAATGACATTCCGAAAGGATCCTCTGCTTTACGAAACAACCCTGCCTTCCAATTTAAGTATTTATGACAGAAGCTGAATAGTCTTTCCACTTTCTAATTAGGAATTGGTGAGTTTGGAGCTTCCAGTTAAAATTGGAGGTGTTTCCCCCATCATCTAATAGGTTACGTTCTTTTTAATAAGGAAAAAAAGGCAAGGGGCTAAAAATGTGCTCTCAGGAAACTCTTTTGTGTCTCTTCTTCCCTCCCTTGGTTCTGTACATTTCAACAAACCTGTTTAAATGTCGCACTACAGTGCCTAGGTGCAGAGGCACAGATGAGAGATACAAAGCAGACAAAGGAGAAAGCGTCCTTTTCAGCCGGTGCTCTGAAAGGGTGAAGAGAAAGGGACGGAGCAAGGAGGGCCAGGGGCTTTGTTTTCTGAAATAAGACTGGAACTGAAAGCTTGGAGAAGGATTTTGTCTGCATCATGCCCTGGATGCATTCTAAAAGGAGTGTTTTAGAAAGGAAAGGAAAATCATTAAAAGGACTCGCACATCCATTTGCATGAATTAGCAAACCTGGGAGAATGTCTGCGATGTATTGCATGTGTAATACCGAAATGAAGGTCACGGATGTCCCCAGACATCAGTGCAGACTGTGCAGTTACATTAACAAACCTGGCCAGCCAGTACTGAAAGATCCTCGCCTCCTGTGATCTGCGTCTTGTCCATGGACTGATCATTCTACAGAAAAGGAGGAAAAAAAGAAGAAAAGGAAGATGATGTTTTACTGCATCAGAAAACCTTTAAAGCACATTTTCCTATCTACAGTACTCAGTCAGTGGAGAGGTTGTGCCTTACAAATGTAGCACAAATTGTCTTACAGACTCATGGTTGCCTATGGTTACCAAGAGCTGCTCGCCAGCACTGCCCTTGAGACAAAGCTTTCTAATGACTGGCAGGGAGACGGTGAAGAAGGGGGATGGAGGGGTGGAGAGAGGACAAATAAACAAAACTTTGAGGCAAAACACCATGGAGAGTGCCAAAACCTATCTCGAAGCAGGCAGAACTGAAGAGCCACACCCTCAACTTCTTGAAGGTGGGGGTAGGGGAGCCGTGGGTGTGGCCAAGCATCTGTCTGCTCTGCCTGCCAGCCCCAGTGACCAGCCTGCAGTGGAGAGCAAGAGAGCAGCCTCGGGAGACCAAGGCTGCTCCTCCTGCCACAGGAGATCTACCCACTAGGTGATGGCAGGGACCTGGGATCAGAACATATTGCACTTAGAACTTCTCACTGAATGACCAAGCCTCAGGACGTTCCTGCAGGTCCAGGACTAGGAGAATCACAACCATACTTAGAAGACTTTAATTCCAATTTTCTTCAGGTTTGTGACTGCTCACTTTTGCAATGTTATGCATAGGACCTTACCCCATCCTATTAAAATCTCACAAAAGAAATACACAAAGAAAAAAACAATGGATTGTTACAGAGTGAAGATCACAGTGATGTCACGGAGGCCAAGCAGGAAACCAAGCGCTGACAACACGTCTTCTGCCTCGTCACAGATGCACACTGTTAGAGGAACCAAAGCAGAGACACTCAGGCCACTGGCTTCATGACCAAGCAAGAAAGCGGTGTTGCAATGCCTTGATCCGGAGATAACCTCAGGGAGGAGAAGACAATACAGACATCACATGCTCTGCATCCTGAACCAGGAAATCTAAGGGACAGCTGTTCATTTCACCAGCTCAGCACTCTTGTTACTTGTCCTAGCCAGGAGGCTGAGACTCTTCTTGGGGGAGCCTGGGGGAGTCTGTTCTTAAGGGCTCCAGAGGGCCAGGCTGCCCCAGGGCAGGTCAAGCAGCTCCCCAAGGAGGCTACATCCAGCCTTAGCCTTCTCACAACTCAGGTCAGGTCCCCCTTGAACTAGGAATTTTCTTAGACTATTTTGAAATGGATTCTGTCCCTTGCAACTGAGAATCTCCATCTAACAGATAGTCACTTTGTCAGGGAACTGGTTTGGTTAGGCAGGAAGGGAAAAAGTAGACAAACTACTAATTTGACAGTTTTGCCACTGAAGCACCTTTTGTCTTTTTAGCTGCCCGATCCAATGTAAAAAAATAAAAAGCATCTTTTTTTTTTTAATAAAAAGCATCTTAATTTAAAAAATTATTTTTGCAGTATTGGGGATTGAACCCAGGGCCTTTACATTGAGCTATAGGCCTAATCCTTTCTAATTTTATTTTGAGACAGTGTTTCAGTAAGTTGCTAAGTTGCCTAGGGTGGGAACAAACTCATGATCCTCCTGCCTCAGCCTCCTTAGAGTGCTGGAATTCTGCATGTGCACCATGATGTCTGGCTACCTCAAAATGTTTTTACTTGCACTTGCTGAAGCATTCTCACCTTTCTGTGGAGGGAGGACCTTTACATTGAGCTATAGGCCTAATCCTTTCTAATTTTATTTTGAGACAGTGTTTCAGTAAGTTGCTAAGTTGCCTAGGGTGGGAACAAACTCATGATCCTCCTGCCTCAGCCTCCTTAGAGTGCTGGAATTCTGCATGTGCACCATGATGTCTGGCTATCTTAAAATGTTTTTACTTGCACTTGCTGAAGCATTCTCACCTTTCTGTGGTGGGAGGCAATGACAGAGAGTTGCCCTGTAGTTCATCCTGAAAATGGCTCATCACGTTAGAAAAACTAATCATCTTCTTATGAGAACTAATCCAAAAGGAGAAAAAAAAAAAATCACAGAGTATCCAAAATTCACTGATCCTTGGCTATGTTTTGTTTTTGAGACAAGGCCACCCTATATAGCCCAGGCTGGCCCTAAACTAACTATGCAGCACAGGCTGGCCTTGAATTTGTGGTGATCTTCCTGCCTCAGCCTCCCAGGTGATGGGATTACAGGTGTACACTACCACTCCAGGATCTTTGGCTGTTTTTGTACAGGTGAAAGCAATCATATGTTCAAAGACAGCCATGACGCTGGTTAAGAACTTGTCAAAAATGTCAAAAGAGAGTTAGAAGTACTGAGATACAGGGCTGAACATGGACAGAATATTTACATATTAGATTCAGCAATGTTGTTACCAGTGTTAGGAAAAATAAAATTTCATTCTCCCCAGGGACTGGGGTAACAAGAATTGGATATAACTACTAAACCACAAAGTTTAATGCAACCAATGAGATTTATACTCTGCCAGATCAGAGTAAATGTCACAGTCACCCCACTGTCGTCACTGAATGTTTATGTCCATTATCATTTGTCAAAAACAAACAAACAAACAAACAAAAGCATAGACCATCAGGAAGCTAAGTAACGCACTCAAAGATACACAGCTCTGTGTGCTGCCAAGCAAGCCTCATTTAGGAAGGCCTTTCTCAGGCCAAGTTTATAAACATGTTTTTCATATTAGATCTGTCCTTAACCCATCTGGAATTCATATCTTCCAAGCATGTATCCAGTCAATTATCCCCAATAAGCATTTATTAAATTGCTTATTATTTTCCCTACTAGTGTGAAATATCATTTTTATCATATCTTTCATTCTCATATGTATCAGTTTCTATATTCTTCCAGTCTCACATTAGAACTGACATGTCAAATTAATTAATCCAACCAGTCAGTTAAATATAAATAGAAAATAACACTTTAACTTGTTTATTTGGGTATTCAAATCATATTGTTATAATTATCATAGCTCTTTAGCATGATTTAATATCTGATAGGGTAAGTACTCACATTTTTGCTCTTGTTATATTGCCTTGGGTCCTTTTGTACACTTCCCTTCCAGTCCGGTGGGCTGTTTGTAAGATTGAATGAATACATGTAGAACATGTAGAACTGAGCATGGCACTCAGTTGACACTCAATATGTCAGATACTCAGTGCTCTGACTTGGAACCTAGATAGCCCCCAAGGGCGCATATGTTAAAGTTTGGTTGATCCCAGCTTGATGCTCCTGGGAGGTGGGCAGTGGACTCATTGAGAGGCGGAGCCTAGAGAGAGGTCCTCAGGTCATTGGACCTGAGGTCATTGGCCTTGAGTGGAAGGGTGGTGCACCAGATCCTTCATCTTTCTGTCTCTGACTTCCTGGCCATAAGGTGATTGTTTTTTTTCTGCCACTTGCTTCTGCCATGCTGTGCTGCCTCACCAGGCACAAAAGCAACAGGGCTGATCAATTACGAACTGAAACCTTCCAGACTGTGAGTTGGAACAAACCTTTTCTCTTTAGAAGTCAGTGATTTCAGCTATTTGTTATAATGATGGAAAGCTGAGGAACACTTAGGGTAAATATGAAAAGTTTCTTTGTCTTCTTCCTTACCTCCTCTCCAAGGAAATGGTCACACTTCTCCACTCCCATTCTGGAGTCTGGAACACTTCTGGTTTAATGACTTCTTTGTTTCTTCCTGAGAGTGAATCATATTTCATTGTACATGTGTACCATTTTTTTTTTTTAACCATTCATTGTTTGAAAGATATTTGGGTTGTTTCTACCTCTGACCTATTGTTAATAATGCTCTTATGAACATTGGTGTATAACCTAACAAGTTTTGATGTGTTATATTTTCACTATCATTATGTCCAAAATGTTACATAATTTCTATTGTGATTTCTACTTTAGTTCATAGGTGGCTTAGAATTATATTGTTTAGCATTCATACATTTTGGATTTTCTGTATCTTTCTGACACTTATTGCTGATTTAATTATGCCTAATCACAGAGCATATGGAATGATTTCAATCCTCTGAAAACTGTTGAGAGTTGCTGCAAACTAATATATGATCTTTATTTTTTTAATTGTTTTTTTTTTCTCTTTCCCTTTTCTGGTTTTTTGACACAGCCTCAATATGCAGCTTAGGCTGGCTTTGAACTCACTATGTACATAGCCCAGGCTGCCCTCAAACACATGGTGATCCTCCTGCCTTAGCCTCCTAAGTGCTAGGATTTTAGGCATGCACCACCACACTTGCTTTATCTGTGTTTCATTTTATAACAAAGTCTCACTATGTAGCCTAGGCTGGCCTTGAATTCAGCCACCTGAGTACTGTGATTACAGGTGTGTGCCACCACACTGCATTTTGTTTGGTCTGTTTATTATAAATATTCTCTGTGTATTTAACAGACTGTTTACTATGTCTTTTTTGTTTTGTTTTGTTTTTTTTTCCAGTACTGGGAGTCAAACTTATGACCTTGTGCTTGCCAGGCAAGCACTGTGCCACTGAGCTAAATCCCCAGCCCCTATGTCATTTTTTTGATGGAGTATTTTATATGTATCAGCTATATCAAGTGTGATACTTGAGTTGTTTATATGTCCGCTTGTTCTATTATTAATTATGATTATAGATTTAAAAAACAAACAAAGAGTCTCTGCCATTGGTGCACCCATGCCAGACAGGAGTTCCTTACTCAGTAG
Organism: Chinchilla lanigera; assembly: GCF_000276665.1. NCBI lineage: Eukaryota > Metazoa > Chordata > Mammalia > Rodentia > Chinchillidae > Chinchilla > Chinchilla lanigera. The sequence continues at coordinate 4,303,645 of NW_004955429.1, read as the reverse complement.
GTCTGGGAACTGCTCTCACAGGGGTTCACATGTGGGCCCTCTCTGCACATGCCCTGTGCCAAGTGAGCAGGCACTCCAAGAGCTGCTGATACCACAGTTCGAGTCTGTGCTTTACTTGCACCCTGACTTCCTGGAGGGCACAGACATGGACAGTCTGTGTTTGCTGTTGGTGCGGCCGGCATCTGGCTCCTGTACATGTCCTGAACTGACTGGAGACACAGAACCAGGTGGTCCACAAACTGTTGACCCTGCAGTTTGTGTCTGGGTTTTGCCTATACCCTGAACTGCCTGGGGACACAGGTCCACTGGGCAGAGATTGTCACACAAGTGCAACCCGAGTCTGGGCTGTATACATGCCCTGAACTGCAAGGGGATGCTAGATTAGATGGTTTGCCATCAGCTGACACCAATGCCTGCGTCTCAGACCTGGGATAACTAAATACACTTCAGCAACTGCCGTAAAACTCCAGACTAAGTAGTGCATCTCAGTGGACACTGAGGGGAAACCTGACCAACAGGAAAACTAGGGACACTAGTGGCCTTTGCTGTGCAGCCATTGAAGAGGGAAACTGACCTTTCTGCATCTGGTATCAAACATGACAAGATGAAGGATTAAAACACAATCTCAGAACTCCACCCTACTCAGAACAAGTCCAGGAGACATAGACATAGGAGAACTTGGTAAACATATGCCTGAAATTGCTGAAATGATTGCAATGGAAGTAAAGAAACAACCCCATCATCTCATAGAAGAGATGAGATCAGAAATAATCTCACAGGCAAAAAAATGAAATGACAATAATAACGAAAGAACTGCTCAAAAGGTCTGAAGAAGAAACATAAGAAAATAGAAGAACAAAGGCAATGGATGGAAACGTTAAATGACAAATATGGAAAGGGCTTAGAATGCATGAACCAGATTCAAAGAGACTTCCAGGAAATCAAAGCTTCCACTGAAAGCTGACAGAACTGCTTGAATGAAGCTGAAGATAGAATTTCAGATTTTGGAGACAGCACGGCAGTTAGTGACCATGAAAGAAAGGATCTCTTACAATCAAGAAGGATCCAGGAAGAATCAATTCAACAGCTGCAAGATGAGGCAAAGAGGAATAATGTATGACTAATAGGAGTCAATGAAACAGCAGGAGGCAACACAACTGACATAAAAAGAATATTTGCGGAAATAACAGCAGAAAATTTCCCAAGTATGGAAACAGAACCTGATATACAGGTAAAGGAGGCATATAGAACTCCAATCAA
>NW_004955429.1:4275884-4298246 GCF_000276665.1 Chinchilla lanigera | reverse complement strand
TTAACATAGTTGAACTACTGTCTTCTATTTCTTTGCTGAAAGAAACAGTTAATGAGTCCTTGATTGATCAATATTGCATGTCTCTATTTGTTTTCCTGAGAAACCACTTTGAAGATATCAATATGTAATACAACAAGCATTGTTAATTTCCTACCACTTCGTTTGTAACTCTGTATTGTTTGTATTGTTGTTTTGCTATTTTGTAAATGGTTGTCTGTTTGTTAATGTTTTCCTTCTTTTATTTTTTAAAAAAAAAAAACAAAAAAAATAAGTCTTTTGTCTAGTACTGCGATAGGATAGGGAATTTAAGAGATGCAAATCCTCTGTTCCTAGGTTTTCAGCCAATCTTGCTCTTTCTACTGCACACCGTCCTTACTCCACCTTCTAATAACTGAGTGACTCTGCTCCAAACATTTCAGGAATTCTGTGATGGAAACGCACTACTTGTCACTGACATTTTCCCTGGAGGTGGTCACACAGAATTTCTCTTTTCTGCTCAGGCAGTGGCCTTTGCCAATCAGTGCTACTTGCTAAGCAAGGCTGACATCTCTTATCCACGAAAGTTCTCTCTGTCTCTGTCTCTTTTTCTTTTTCTCTCTCTTTCTTTACTCTCATCTCTGCAGGGTCTCAGGAGGGAGTGGAGTCACTTGTGTGGATCCAACCTGTTGTGTTTAACCATGATCTATTTCTAATTGTTCAAAGCCATTGTGTGTTCATAGGACTTATGTTTGTTTTAAACATCATGGGCTTTGATTTGATATTTTATTTGGTATTATTCATCAATCTTAATGAGTAACTATGAACCATAGTTTTCTTTTGCTTTCTCAGTGGATTTTTAAACTGAAATTGTGCTGGTCTCATATATGTTGGTTTTTTTTTTTTGTCATTTTATTATCCTATGCTTTAAAAGCATTTGAAACTAAATTGATTTATCATTTTCACAAAGGTTCACTGAGGCTCAGAATAAGCACCATTTAATCTCCAATTACACATGAGGAAACCAAGAGATAGTGATAGGTTATGAAACCTCCCTAATGTGGCACTGATAGTACAAGAGTACAGATTTGCCTAGATCCATGCTATTACGGTGTCCCACATATTCCTAGAAGAAAGTACATAGTGAATATATCTTTGAGAATAACATGGAGAAGGAAAGAAGGCACAAAAGGCTAGAAAGTCAACATCTGTAGAAATGCTGACGGTAGAGGATGTGTAGAGATATTAAAGGAAATCTGAGACATTTAGTTCAGGCATCCTTGGAAGAAATATTTCAGAAACTGCTAGTTTAGGTGACCCAGTCTCCAGGTACTACATACAGCACACCCAAAGAGCCCAGCAGGCAAGACAATTCCTCACATAGAGAATTTGGGCTACTTAGATAACACTTGGGGCAAAAAAAGCAAGCTGAGGAAGAGTAACTATTGTGAACATCCTGGCCTCTTGTGGAACCAGAAGAAGAAAACTAAAGAAAAAATAAATGAAAGAACCACTCTCTATGTCACTCACTTCCAAAGTCAGAGAGACTTGCTTCAAAATCTGTATGTGCAAAAGCATTCTCAAAAGCCTCACCTGCACAGGTGCTTTAACTTTACCTCTCTTTTCCTCTGTTCCCTCCTCTCAGTGAATCTCTACCAAATAAACAGGGATATAAGAGCAAAATGCAACTGTTTCATTATAAGAAATTTTAATAATCAAACTGGAAAGCTTCTAATTAAAATGCTACAAATAGCTTGAAATTATTATTTTTTAAACACTCAGAACATTTAATACCAAGCCAGATGACGACAGAGGGATTGGGTCCAATATCCCCAAAGATGAGCTTCTCTAAGGGGTGGTTGATATAGGACATGACTCTTTTAGTTTTGGTTTTTCTTTTTTTTTTGTTTGGTACCGGAAATAAAACTTAGGACCTTGGGCTTGCCAGGCAGGAGCTTGTGCCATTGAGCTATATCCCTGGCCCCAGGACACAACTCTTAATTGGGCCCCTCTTAGCCTTTTATTAAGCCAGTGCTCCTCATCTTTTTTGGCACCGGGGACTGGTTGGGTAGAGGGTATTTAGTTTCCTTTTTTAACTAATGTTTTTGTGATTTATGATGATTACGTTCCCCAGCACTAGCATCACCGTCTCAGCTCCACCTCCTATCAGCAGGCATGAGATTCTCATAAGGATCCCTTGAATGCACAGTCAGAGTAGGGTTCAGCTCCTATGGGGATCTAATGCTGCTGCTGACCTGATCTGAGTGGAGCTCAGGGGATATGTGAGCTATAAGGAGTGGCTGTGAGTACAGACGAAGCGTCACTTGCTTGACTCCTGCTGCATGGCTAGGTTCCTAGCAGGCCAGAGATGGGTACCAGTTGAGAATCCCTGCTGTAAGCCATTGGGGTGGCAATTCCCAGAGCAGAAGGCAATGCATAGAGAAACTGGGGTGCTTGTGTCTGTCTCTTGTATCACAGGAGCATTTCTAATTGTGCCTTGCTTCAACCAGAGCAGCTCCACTTGGCTCTATTGTATTTATTGGATTCAAAGGAAAACACTGAGGGAGTTCTGCTGCTAAAATACAAGACAGTAAAATGTAAAACTATCATGTTCATATTTGCCTTCCCTTAGACATGGATTTATTTTCTTTTTGATTTTCTCTTCTTTTAAATAGCTTTCTGCTTCTGTTATGGTTTGGGGCTTATTGTAAGGGGAACAGTATAATACAGGACACATATTTTATAAGATTATTTATAATACTCACCCAAAGAATCATATACATAACAGTGCAGGAAATCTGTCCACACACGAAAGACTAGAGAAGCCAGCCGAGGGTCTGGATTGCACAGCAATGTCCTGTATGAGTCCAGCTGAAGACCTAGAGCCCATAACAATGCCTCCCACAAATCCAACTGGAGGCCTAGAGCCCACGACAATGTCTCATGCAGGCCTGTTTCAAAGATCTGTGCTGGGAAGGTTCAAAGTTCAATGGTGGAAGCTAGAGAGTCCGTGCCAGCGAGATAAAGGATCTGTACTAGCAGGCTGAGGGATCTGCACTGGAGCCAGGAAGCAATGCTCAAAATAAGAACCAGAGCTCCCCCCAAAAGTACCACAGCCATCCTCAGCAACAGTGAGGTCCCAAGCTCCTCCAATGATCAGGAAAGCTGAGTTTCCATCAGGAAAGCCAGTGTGATAAGCTTCTCCAGGAGACTGAGCTGTGTACCTTCCTCCTCTCTGGAGCCAGGAAGCAATGCTCAAAAGTGAGGACCAGAGCTCGCATAAAGTAAACCAAAGTCATTCTCAGTGACAACAAGGTCCCAAGCTCCTTGGACAATGGGGAGAGCCCAGTTCATCAGGAAAGCCAGCAGGACAAGGTCCTCCAAGAGAACCAACAGCTCCTTGCAGTTTCTAACAGTACCCAACAGTCTCTCTCAGCTCCCAACAGCCTCGCTACTTCTTCCTCTCCAGTTCTGCTTCTTATGCTGCTGGCAACAATCCTCTGGTGGGCCTCCCCCACCCAGCACCACATTTATTAAGTTCAGCTGGGTGTTACAAGTTGATCACCAGTTGTCAATCCACCACGGCTTCCAAGGTCAGTTTTTGTCTAGAAACTCATTCTTGTCGTACTGGGGCTGTCATAAGAAAGGAGAACATGGAGCCCAAGGGAATAGGCAGCTGGAGTCCACACACTACCTGGGTTCCACTCACAGCTCCCGCTTTTATTAGGTACTTGACCTTGGGAGAGTGCCTTCATCTCACAGTGCTTCAGTTTCCTTCTGTATAAAAAGAATGGCTAGGTGTGGTGGCGCACGCCTGTAATCCCAACACTGGGGAGGCTGAGGCAGGAGAACTGTTGCAAGTTCAAGGCCAGTGTGGGCTACAAAGTGAGATCACAGCCTGAACTGCGTAGTGAGACCCTGTCTTTAAAAAAAAAAGAGTGGGTTAATGCAAAATTGGTCAAAAAAATTAAAAAGAGCAAAAAAATTTTAAGCATTAACTGTTTCTTTTAACAGAGCAGTAAAAATCAGCAGTACAGTTATCCCAGCTATCCTGTGTATATACATATATATTTTGTGTCTTTCCTTCCTTCTTTCTATCTGGTAATCTGAACTACTTATTTGAAGACAACAATATGCAATATAACAACCATTGTTGAATTCCTATCATCTTGTTTAGTGAAATTCTGTATCATTTCTAATTTTTTAAAAATTAGTTTTTATTCTCTCTCTCTTTTTTTAAAGAGTGGATTCTTAGCTCCTACCACATAGGATTAGTGGAAGGACTGAGTGAATTGATGGGCACAGACACTTAGAAACTTACCTTTCATGTCATAATTACCAGTACATGAAGTAAGCTGACTTCTTGCCATGTACTTTCAGTCTTAAGAAGCAAGCACGCTTTGTTTCTTAACATTGGCTTAGTGACTTGCTGTTTGTTCACTTTACTCAGCACACTGTGCCTACGTGTAAGCCATGCGCTCTGCGGTTTGGGTTCACTGCAGCTGACTGCACCCCAGGAGACACTTAGTGAAAGACTGATGTGATTCTAGGGCTGCTCCATCTCATGGATGCCTCCTAGTTTGAAATCAGCCCGTCTGTGTGATTCTTTGGGGTTTCTCTTTGACCTCTGAGTTGCCAGGCTGTGGTGACTGATGCATTTAAGTGGACACTTGGTGGGCACAATTTCCCATCATCCCACTGTGCTGTTTTTATCAATAGACAAGCCAGCTGGAGATCACATTCTGACCCATTGCTGTACTAGCAGCTGAGCCAGATTCGTACTGTTATTTATTATACAGAGCCAAAGAGAGTCAGTAGAGTGTGGTCTGGACCTGGAAGCTGCTACGAGATGGCAGCACATGGGCTGAGGGTATAGCTCAGTGGAGACCTTGAGTTTGACCATCAGCACCACATTAAAAAAGAAAAGATGAGAGTGCAAGATCTGAGCTGGGACATGAGAATGAATGGCTGAGTTCCTGATATTTTCCAGGCCTGGCTGCATTTTTCCCTCAGGGATCATAAGATACCCCTATTCTTCCCTAAAAATCCACCCTTTTGGCTTAATGGAATTTGAGGTAGATTTATATTACTTGTCAATAAAGCTTCGACTAAGATATCACTCTAATTTATGGAAAAGTCAATACTCATAAATCCTGATAAATGTCCTCCTTCCACTGTCACCTCTGCCAGTGAGTGCCAGTGGACTGTGTGAGCCCCTGGGAGCCCCAAGCACACAGCACGCTGTCCTGTCCTCAGGTCTTGGCTCGGGGATGCTCATGCCACACTTCAGCATCATTTTCCATGTAGTTCTTATTTTCTCTTTAAGATTCAGTTCAGGTAACCTCTCTTCTAGGAAGCTTTCCTGGAATCTTCTAGAGCTCACTGGCTTCTATGTCCCAATACCACTCTATGCACATCGGGATGTTAACCAACTGGATTGAACATTTGGGTGAATGTTGCAATTGCCAAGGGGATGAAAATTCTCCTAGCACCTCAGCCCATTCCCACTCTAATTGTGCCCCCAGTGTCTGGTACTTGGTGGCATTCAAAGTTTGCTGAGCCACCCTGAAGCATTCGAGTAAACATGTGCAGTACATTTTGTAATATTTCTCCCTGTACCCACTCAACATAAAAGGCTTGCCCTTTGCTTTCTCTTAAGTTCTTTCTCCAGACCCCTGAAAGAGCACATTGCTGAAAAGGAGGCAGAGAAATAAAGTCAAAGTTATAAACAAACATATGTGAGAAAATATCGGTAAAGCCAAACTGAGGAGATAAATGAAGCTGACTTGAGCAACTTGGGAGATGGGAAATTGAATAATATAATCTTCTGTTATGGAAATTATGGAGAAATCAATCAATAACAAATGCTGGAGGGGCTATGGAGAAAAAGGAACCCTTCTCTAGTTGGTGGAAGTAACAGGTGCACCACTAAGGAAATTAGTGTGGAGATTCTTCAGAAAACTAGGATTAGAGTTCCCATTTGACCAAGCAATTACCCTGCTGGGTATCTTCCCGGAAGAATTAAAAACATCACATACAGTGATACATGTGCACCCATGTTTATAGCAGCACAGTTTGTAATTGCTAAATCTTGGAAACAAACCAAATGCTCATCAAATGAAGAATGGATAAAAAGATGTGGCTTTTTTATATAACAGAGTATGACTCAGTCATAAAAAAGGGTAAACTTGAGACATTTCTAGGTAAATGATGAACCTGGAAACCATACTCTTACTTGAAAAAAATTGAACACGTTTAAATATCACATTATTCCTTTGGTTTGAGAAACCAGAAGGGTAAATAAGAACCAAAGTGTATAATAGGTACTGTGAAAATGGAAGAAATTGTTCAAAAGAAAGGAGTACTAGGGAGGAGGGAGGGGGAAAGAGAAGGAAAAGAAAAAATGATAAAAGAAGGATAAAATGGAAATAAAACTTTGTAAATGAGGAGAGGAAGAGGGGCTGAAGGGACGGGAGGGGACTGAAAAGAAAAAGAAATCAGAATATATCATGTATAGGTACAAATTCTCTATGATGAATATGATCACTATGTATATCATAATATACTAATTATAGCAATAAATTTAATAGAAAAATATGGTCTTCTGTTATATCTGAGTGATTCAGCTCAACTATAGTTACTTCTCCTCATGACTGTCATTTTATTATCTCATTTCTCAGTCTCTCTAGTTTTAAAAACTTAAACACAAAAAGCTATGTGAATTTTGAACATTAAAACTATGAGTTGATATCTTAATATCAATAATTCACTGGATAATTAAAGACTAACAATTTTAGGAATTTTAGACAAACTAGCTATATATGTGTGTAAATAAATATATACATATGCATATATGTGTAAATATATATGTATATATGTAAATATATATATGTATTTGAATGTATAGCTTAGTTCACTGGAAACTACACAGTCATTTTGAATTTCCTGACTTTGGTGTGCCTAACTTTGCAAATATGAAGTGACTTTCTCTGAAGAGAAAATGGCTTTCTGTTACATGATAATGATTAATTACTCTAGTATGATCGGTATTTTACTCCACCCAATCTCCAAGAAAAGTATTGGCTAACAAAGAAGAAGCAGTGGTTAACTAACCAATAGAGGAAGGCACTTTTCTTTTTCTTTTTTTTTTTTTTTTTGTTTTTTCTCCGGTACCGGGAACTGAACTCACGACCTTGCGCTTGCCAGGCAGGCGCTTTTGCCGCTGAGCTAAATCCCCAGCCCCAAGAAAGGCACTTTTCTTTATGAATAATAAAGGTGTGTTGGGTCAAAAGAAAGGACCTCAGTGGTAGGCAGAATCTACAGGGTAACAGGGTGAGTGAAGGGTCCCCAAGAAAAAGAAAACAGAGGAGGACAGAATGAACCTTCACTTTCATGTAGGTACAAAAGACCCCAAGCAAGAGGAAACTCAGTTTAAAAACAGATTCAGCAACTTTTCCTTACGTGAACTTTGTTTGAGACCTCCAAGCAGGATATTCTTCTGTTCTGAACCTAGGTAAGGACTTCTTGTTTTGATTTAAATTGTGTTTTTAGATCATGGGGTAGGACAAACAAGCTGAGCCTCTTAACACATATGAATGACCCAAGGCTTCAGTAAAGTCTATTTTCTAAAACATAGATAATCACATCCAAGTGGTAAATGTTTCTTAAAAGATCTTCTACACACATTTATTTCCTAAATAGCCTAGGTAAGGTTAATAGCTTATAAACTTATAATTGTAAAAATAATGAAATAAACATTATTGTGCAACAGTAATGAAGGGTTAAACCAGCTCTCATGAACTTGCTTTTTTTCTTTTTTCTTTTTTTTTTTGGTACTGGGAATCAAACTCAAGACCTTTCTCTTTCTAGGCAGATGCTGTGCCCCTGAGCTATATCCCCTGCACCTGAGCTTGTTTTAAGATTGCTAGGAAGTGGGTCAGTGATAAGGAAGAACCAAGGAAGAGAACTGGAGGCAGATCTCAGGCTTGGAAATATCTTGAACACATGCCACCTCTTGGTCTTAGACTAGGTCTATCTTTATCACCACTTGACTTTATTCCGGGTCCAAACAGTTTATCTCTGTGCACCACTTCTCAGCTCAAGCTTTCTGGAGGTGCGTTCCTGCTTATAAAATGAAGTCCAATTTTGTCATAGCAATGGGCAGAGCTACTTTTAATCCCAGATGAGCTACTTTTAATCCCCTCCATGTCACAAATATTAAATGGAAATTGTGCAAGAGGGACACATGTGTTGAAATGGGTCTCCCCACTCCTTGCAGAGTTGAGTTTGTGGCAGGTAGGGGGAAAGGTCTGTCTACCTGGGGAAACCAAGAGAGACTGCTATTTTCCAGTTTGCTGCCCTAAATCACCTAGAACAGAGACTCCAACTAGCCGGGCTCCCTCCACACAGAATGTGCTCTCTCTTGCCTCTTGGTTCAGGAGTAGAGTCCTGGAAGCCTTGTAGTTGGAAACGAGAGGCACAAAGGAGAAGAAGCCTGGTGTCCTAGAGCTCTGAGGGGCTCAACCACATCAATCCCACCCAAGGATCAGGTGAGCCCAGTCCCCATCCGGTGCTCCTGGGCTCCAAGGTATGCCCCACCTCACCAGGAGGTAAATGGCTCCCTTCCCTATGACCTGTGGAGGGGGTGAGCCTAGCTCCTTTGCTCAGCCTCCAAGTCAGAGGATCTAGGTAGAAACAGGAGCCTGGCCAGGGACAAAACTACCATGTTCTAAAAATTGAAAAGATTTTAGCCTCCGGTATGTGGATCTGCATCTACTCTTGCCTTGGGCCATATAAATGTCAGAAGCAAGCCTGACTTTCAGAATCATTAGCTGAACATTTACTAAGTTCCAGGAAATATACTGGGTACATTACTATCACGAATCCTAAAATAAGCCTATGAAATATGATCCAGCAGTTGCAGTCCTTGTTATTTATCTAAAGGGGCTGAAGATTATGTCTGCATAAACATCCTGCACATGGATGTTTATAGTAGCTTTATTCACAAATGCTAAAATGTAGAAGCAACCAAGAGGTTCTTCAGTAGGTGGCTAGAAAAATAAACTGTGATGCATGCAGACAATGGAATATAATTCTGTGCTAATAAGACATCAGCTATCAAGCCATGAAAACACATACAGAAACCTTTAACACATATCACCAAGTAGAAGGAGCCAATCGAAAAAGGCTACGTATTATACTATTCCAACTAAATGACGCTTTGGGAAAGGCAAAATTATGCAGACAGGAAAAACTTCAGTGGCTGTCAGGGGTTAAGGGTAGAAGCAAGGGTAAATCAGCAAAGCAAGAGGATTTGTAGGCACTGAAAATATTCTGTATGCTTCTACGATGGCAGATGCACGGCATTATACAATTGTTCTTCCCCTGAAAAGTACATCACCAAGGATGAACCGTAGTGTCAGCCATGGACTCTGGCTGACATTAACAAGTCAATATTACTTCATCGGTGGTTTAACAAATGTACCATGCCGGTGCAGGAAGTTGAGGATAGGGGAGAGTGTGCATGCGTGGGGCAGAAGTATGTGGGAAATCTCTCTGCCTTCTGAACAATTTTGCTGTGAACCTAAAATGGCTCTAAAAGTCTGCTTTAAAAGTTCTATGAAGTAAAAGGCATTGTTATCATCCCAATTTAAGGAACCTTGTGAAGTGACTTTGCCCAATTTCACAGGACTGGAATGTGATGTCACTAAAGAGAAGGTTTAAACCCACACCCCACCACAGCTTGCTCCAAAGCTTCTACTGAAGCTGTGTTTTATAGCTTCTCCCTTGGCATGGTCACAATCCACCTTCCTGTGTGACTGGCCGCTATATTTCCTGTTCTGCTAAGCTTCCTAGTGAGCATGTGTCACCTGTGCAGACCAGGGTTATGCGCATCTGGAGGGCCTGAGTGTCTGCACAGGCCATGGGTGTGCCACACAGCCACGGGTCACCCTCAGGGTCCAGTACGCACCCTGTATCTTACCACATGTACAGCTGGGGGATGCTCCCTCTGCCCCGAATATCTGTCTGGCACATCTCTGCCTGACAAGATCACACCCATTCTTAGATAGCCAAGCTCAGGTCTCCTTCACTACAAACGATCACCTGAACTTCACCTCACAACTACTGTCAGCCCACTGATCTGCCCACCACCTGCTTCCTCTGCTTTCAGTGCCAAGTCATGCAGCGCATGTTGCTTCCTGCTTGTCCTCATTACTCCTTGCTCCTTTGTGTGCACCTGCTCACCTCGGTTGTTCTGAAAGCAACTTGAGGACAGGGACTTTACATCTGTCATCCTTACAGCTTCCTTAACACTGAGCAGGCCTGGCTTTCGACTTAATCCACATCCCATGCCTATCCTCTTCCTTTTTATTGATAATAAGAAGGGAAAATCCAATTTAATAAGTATTCAGCAGTGCTTACTGAATGAAGTACTTTACATACATCATTTAAAACTCACCACAATCCAAAAGGGTAGCTATCAATGTCCCCATCTGACAGAGGAGGGATGAGTATCAAAGGGTCTAAGTAAGGGACTGGGCAAAGCGTGGTCTCTTCTACCACATACCATGTTCCTTTCTCCATACAAGGCACCCAGATATCCTTATGTTTTGGTAAACTATAAAGTAATATAACATAGCTAATATGCATCAACAATGCAGTGCTATGTCTTTGAAACTCAACCAAACTAAAAACTAGTTTCCGGATTAAAAGGGATTGCATAAAAAAGAAGGAAATTATTATGATCAGCAATAATGACTGATTTACCAATAACACACTGGGTTGCTATCATGGCTTATATCTAGATGTCACCCCTCAAAGCTTCATCTTCTCATAGGAGGATCTTGGGGAGGTGGCTGGATCATGAGTGTGGTAACTGGATTTGTCCACTGACTGGTTTCACATAATTCTGGGTATGGATGATGGGAAGGCCCATCCTGGGTGTGGGTAGTGTCAACAAACAGGCTTACAACCTGCTTGGAATAAAAGGAAAAGAAAGGCTCCTACTCACTTCCTCCTGCCTGCTTCCATGAACTGTTTCTCCTCTGCTGTCCCCTTCTTTCCTATTAGCCTAGCTTGTAGACAGCTAACTATGGACTCAAACATCTACAAACTGTGTGATAAATGGAGTCCTTCTTCCTTTAACTTGTGGTGTTTGGTATTTTGTCCCAGCAATGAGAATGTAATCAAGATAGCTACCTTGGCAAACTCTCCTGACTTCTCATTTAGTACCACCTGCCGCTGTGGCCTGGAAGTTTGTGTCCCGAGCCCTCCCCACTCAAATTCACATGCAGAAATCTAACCTACAGAAACCAGGAGATTGGGCTTTGCGAGGCGGTCATGAGGACAGAACCTTCATGAATAGGATTAGTGCACTTCTGAGAGATGTGCTGAGAGCTGCCTTGTTCTTCCACCATGTGAAGACACAGGGAAACGTGTGGTCTATAAACAGAACTGAATAGGCATGTGCCTTGAATCCTGGACTTCAAAAAATGAAAATAAGTTTCTGGTGTTTATAAGCCACCTAGTCCATGGTGTTTTGTTATAGCAGCCCCAGAAGACCAAGAGTGTCTTACCAGCTCCTTAAAATTAATGTAAGAAGCAGACAAATTACCAATATATGCAAACTGCTGTGAAAAACATGTAGCAAACTTCCCATGTGTAAAAAATTACTAGTATCTTTCTACATATTACAGAGCTAAAGGGAAAAGGCAACTTACGTAAAATATATACAAGGCAGAGGACTGGGAAAAGTCCAAAATCCTGAGCATTTCATCTCCTCTTATTATGTTTTAGATTTATGGTATTTGCTCAAACTTCTCCAGGTATCTAATGAGACATGGACAATAAGTAAAAAGGTCAGAGGGCAGAATGCTTCTAGAACCACCTTTCATTTCTCAGAATAAGAAGAGATGGTTTATTTGATGTAGGCATGTTGATTGGCAGGGCAGGCTTGCAAATTCCTCCAGTATTAAGTCATGTCTTCGAAACTGGGTGGGGCGCTGAGTTATTAAATTTTTTCTTTTCCTCTGGAGGCCTGGGCTTGGACAGCCAAAGACTCCATGTGAAATGAGTTGGGTGGTCTCAGGAAAATTCAGCGTAAACAGCATTGCTCATCTAAAAGTAGCACAAAAGAGTGCACATCTGTCCATCCATATTATCCAAGCAAAATCTGGACTCCATTAATGTGCTTCAGGAATACATTATTCTCTAATAAATGTTTTTGTAATCACAGTGAAAAGGAAGCTCCAAGACACCAAAGGAAATGAGACTGCTGTACCAATGTGTTGGCGGAAGCCTGGAGGAGGAGTGGGAAAAGGAAGGACAGCACAGCTGTGTCTCACTTAGAAGGGCTGTGCCTTCTATAAGATGGGGAAGGAGAGCTCCCTGAAAGAGGCTCCTTCAGTGCCTTATTCTCTAGCTTGTCCATGAGGAATGCAAACTCCCCTGCTAAAGTGGCCTTCACTCTAGGAAGACCACCTCAATGCACATTCACCAAGCTCCAGATCAAGCCTTTGTGGCCTGAGGCTCAGCCGCGTTCACACAAGGTAGACTCCAGAGGGCCAGCAGTTATGAAACCAGGGATTTGGGCTAGATTACTTTTACCTTCAGGTATTACTGGTGCATAAGTTCTCTCCCCTTGCCCCTGTCAAAATATTTGTTGTCCTTGGCGTACAGTATAAGGAGTATAAGGAGGAGTATAAGGAGGAGTATAAGGAGGAGTATAAGGAGGAGTATAAGGTCTTTTGTTTAATATGAGAGGTCGGGGAAAGGATAAGAGAAGTTTGATTGAGTTAGGATGGAGGGAAAAGCCGACAAGAAGATGAAGGGAGACATGAACTCCTTTTGGGCTGGCTCCTTTGACAGTACATTGATTGAGCTTCTTCCATCAGACACTGGAAGATTTGGGCAAGGATTAAAGACTAGATGTAGGGTATGTTCTGGGCTGTTTGGGGCCCTGTTTCTCTGTGAGGGACTCAGGTCTGACCTGATCCTGGAGAAATGGCAGCTGTCGGAGGGCCCTTGGCACAGACACGAGCATTTATAACAGGCACAGTTAGCAGATGCTGCTCTAGTGATCTTGACAAGACTTCTTACAAATGTGGAAATAGAAAATAGGAGCTTTTGGAGGAAGTGTCAGACACTTGGTGGCACCTGCAGCTGATAGACAGATTTGTGTACACATGTGTGGACCAATTTGAAGAGCTTAAGAAAGAAATGGAGAATAACTACTTGACTGGGAAAGGAGAGAACTTCATCCCAAATTCAGTGTACTTTGGTCATGTTTATTTTAAAGAAAATAAAAAACAAAGTAACAACAACACAGACAAAAACAGATGGACCCAATTTTGTATTTGCCAACTGGTAATGAATGTCAAAGGCTAAAGCTACAAAAAACTGACATTGAGTTTTAGAAATCACAGGTATTTCTTCAGTATTTATATGGTCTTCCTTTGATTATGTACAATTTATTTGCCATAAAATTCATGATATCCTTACATAATGGCATTGGTTAGATTGTTTCCTAATACGGTACCAGTTTAACTATTTCATTATACTTTGGATATGTCCCTGTGATTTTTGCTATGTGAAAAGATGGAGAAACAAAGGCCAGATTTACTCTCTTCCTTTTTTTTTTTTTTTTTAAGACAAAACGAATGAGACAACAATTCTAGGACATTGCATGTCAGGCAACAAAATGGGGATAAAGTGGCCTTGTAATTATCTCAGTTATTGTCCTGATTCAAATTTCAGGCCACACAGTGGGAGAGAAGGAAACAGACAGGTCTGAGCAGATTTTTGGAGTGGAGGAGATAGGCCTGAGAGTCCAGGCAAACCAACATGATTGGAGTTCTCAGGACAGAGTATTGAAGAGAAATGAACAAAAAGAGATTCAGCAGGGTACTCAGCAGACTGGCAGATGTTTATGAGGCACATCCTTGGGGCCAAGGAAAGCATCATCCAAAAAATTGGAGTGAACAAGGCTTAACCTAAACAGGGCCCAGACTACTGCCTCTTCCCATCAGTTGGACTAGAAAATTTCATGATTGCTGGGGCACTGAGTTCCCTGGAAGAGCTTGCCTCAGTGAGGGAGAATAATTGGCCCTAAAGTGAGCATTTACTCTGGAACTTCCAAGCAAATCATTAAAGCAAGATCTGGAAGAATCCAGTTGCTTCCAAGAAACTTACCTGCATTCCAAACAAGCCTCCAGAAAAGTTATGGGAATGAAAAAATACATAGTCATTAACAAGCACATATACATAGAGAAAAGCAAATCAAAATCACAATGAGATAACACTGCACACCCATTAAGATAGTTACTGTAAACAAACAAACAAACAAATACCAAAAATTGCAAATCAGGGAGCAGCCCCAGCATAGCTCAGCAGCACAAGGGAAAATCAATCTATCAAGGGAAACTCATTGCATACAAGTTCCTAGTATATGTTGGATTTTGTTATATAACCATAGAGCTTTTTCCTATGGTTAAGGGCACCAAATGAATAGTTACTACAGCTGGTCAGCTGCTAGGATGTGCTGGATGTTATTGTTATTGATAATTGTACTACTTTAGCTATGCTGTCATACATGTTGTAATCAGTTTTTCTCCCTTATATGACAACACTGTAATTACCTGGGGTAATAACCATCACCATAGTCCAGTCCAAATGGATAGAGTGCAGAACCAAATAGATAGCAACCTCCCATTCTTAATAAATTGGAAAGGTAGGTTTTTGGGATACACACCAAGACCAAGAACCCCTTACACTTTTAAGACATCTCCAAGGAACAGGCATTTCCCTAGGAAAGACACAATACTAGTGATAAAGTTATCTACCATAAGAAATCTACACACACCAACATAGAACATAAAACAAAATAAAAAACAGAAAATGGAAAATGGCAAGATGCTGGAGCAAAATGCAAACACAGACCTCCAGCCCACCCAGGACAAGTCCAGAGCACAATAAGATAGAAGAAATCAGAAGCCACATACTGGAACTTTGTGAAATGACAGCAGCAGAAGTAAAAAATGGAAAAAAGAATCTCTCAGCTAAAAACAAAAGGGTGATCAAAATGAAAGACATGCCCAAAGAATCTAGAGTAGACACAGATTTTAAAAAAAATATATAGAAGTGCATAGGAAAATTATGGCAACTGTGAATGCCCAATATAGAAAAGAAATACAAGCCATAAAACAGATCCAGGCAGATATCCAGGATATTACAAATTCCACTGAACGTATATACAACAGACTGAAGAAAGGCAAAGATAGAATGTTAGATTTAAAAGACATTATTGTGGCTAGCAACTGAAAAGAAAGCTATCTTAAAAATAGCAAGGGACCATGAAAAATCAACCCAACAGCTGCAAGATAAAGCAAAGAAAAACATCATAAGATTGGTCAGAGTTAATGAAAAGAGCTGCAGAAAGTGCAAACACCAAAAAAAAAAAACAAAAAAAACCCTCTACACAGAAGTAATGGCAGAAAACTTCCCAAACATAAAGAAATTGACATACAAATAAGTGAGGCATATAGAACTCCAAATATCCATGAGCAAAATAAATCTACATCAAAGCATACAATAGGAATGAAGTATTTTAAGACCTAAAAGAAAAAACACCTCCAGGCAAGATTGATGTACCTCATAAAACTATCTTTTAAAATTGATGGAGAAATGATATACTTCCATGACAAAGAACACTTGAAGAAATGTATAACCACCCAGCTAGCTCTCCAAAATGCTCTGAAGGATATTCTAGAAAGAGATAAGGAATACTATAATTCCAAGAACACCAATAGAAAGAAGCCACCAGACAGGGCAAGCTATTAAACACAGGAGAAAGACAGGGTACCAGCAACAGGAAAATGATATGAGAAGGATGAGTCAATACATATTAGTTATAACCATCAATTTAAATAGTCTCAATTCACCAATAAAAAGAAACATACTGGCAGAATGGATGGAGAAGCAAGATTGAACAATCTGCTGCACACAAGAAATACATTTAACTCAAAAAGAAATTAATATACTGAAAGTCAAGGGATGGAAAACAATACTCCATGCAACAGAAACCCAGAAAAAAGCAGAGAAAAACCCAACCAAAAAACAGAACTACAGGCCAGTCTCCCTATGGACATAGAGGCAAAAATCATCAATAAGATACTGGTAAACAGAATGCAGCAAATCGTTGAGAAGATTATACACTATCACCAAGTAAGATTCATCCCAGGTATGCAGGGATGGTTCAATATACACAAAGCAGTAAATGTAATATACCATATCAACAGAGCCACAGACAAAAAAAATCACATGATCATCTAACAGATGCAGAAAAAGAATTTGACAAAGTCCAGCACCCACTCATGATGAAAACCCTACAAAAATAGGAATAGACGATTTTAACCTCAATCTGATAAAAGCCATCTGTGACAAACCAACAGCCATCATCATATTAAATGGACAAAACCAGAAAGCTTTTGCTCTAAAATCAGGAACAAGACAAGGATGTCCACTATCACCACTCCTATTTAATATACTTCTGGAAACATTAACCAGAGTAATTTGAAAAGAAAAAGAAATAAAAGCAGTAAGGATAAGAGAGAATTTAAATTATCATTATTTACAGATAACATGATACTCTACATAAAAGGCCCCACAAACTCCACCAAAAGGCTTCTAGATTTAATAACCAAATTCAGTTACATTGCTGGATACAAAGTCAACACTCAAATATCCATAGCATTACTGTACACAAATAACAAACATGCTAAGAGAGAAATTAGGGAAACAACACCCTTCATAATAGCATCCAAAGAAATGAAATACTTAGGAATCAATCTGACAAAGGAAGTAAAAGATCTCTACAGTAAAAATTGCAGTACTCTGAAAAGGGAGATTGAAGAGGATATCAGAAAATGGAAAGATATCCTTTGCTCATGGGTAGGAAGAACCAAAATAGTAAAAATAGCTATACTCCTGAAATTGCTAAACAGATTTAATGCAGTCCCAATCAAAATACCACTAGCATACCTCACAAAACTAGAAAAAAACATTCTTAAAATTCATTTGGAACCAGAAGAGATCTAAAATAGCAAAAAAATCCTGGGCAACAAAGGCAAGCAAGGGGACACCACAATCCCAGACTTGAAATTAGATTATGAAGCAACTGTGATAAAAACAGCATGATAATAGCAAAAAAACAGATCTGAGGATCTATGGAACAGATTATAAGGTGCAGAAATAACTCCAAACACATTCAGTCACCTCATCTTTAACAAAGGGGGTCAAGCATGCTCACTGGAAGAAAAATAGCCTCTTTAATAAATGGTGCTGGAAAAACTGGCTTTCCACATGTCAACTACACCCATGTTTCTCATTATGCATTAAACTAAATCCAAAATGAATCAAATATCTAAATATTAAAACAGAAACACTAAATCTGCTGAAAGAGAGAATAGGTAGAACACTTGAAGACATAGGTATAGGCAAGGAATTCGTGAACAAAACCAGATCACTTGGGAAATACTACAAAGAATTAACAACTAGGATATCATCCTATTAAAAAGTTTTACACAGCAAAAGAAATCACCAACAGAGTGAAGAGACAAACCATGGTTTGGGAAAAAATTTTAGTCAGTAGCCCTTCAGATAAAGGACTAATATCTAGAACATATAAGGAATTGAAAAAAAAAAATCCCTAAATTTAAAAAGACCCAATCCAAAAATGGGAGTCTGAAAAGAATGCACACTTCTCAGAGGATGAAATACAAATGGCAAATAAATAAATGAAAAAATGTTCAGCATCTTTGGTCATTTGAGAGATGCAAATTAAAACAATGCTGAGATTCCATTTCACTCCAGAAAGAATGGCTATCATCAAAAAATCAACCAATAACATGCTGGCAGGGCTGTGGGGGAAAAGGAACACTTCTCCCCTGTTGGTGGGAGTGTAGATTGCTGCAACCACTGTGGAAATCAGTGTGGAGATTCCTCAAAAAGCTAGAATTAGAGGTCCCACTTATCCTAGCAATTACTCTGTTCAGTATCTTCCTGAAAGAATTAAAAACATCATACCACAGTGACATATGTGCACTCATGTTTATAGCAGCACAGCTTGTCACAGCTAAATCTTGGAAACAACCCAAATTCTCCTCAACTGAGGAATGGATAAAAAAGATGTGTTTTTTTTAATTTTTTAAAAATTTTTTAATTTTTTAATTTTTAATTTTAGAAATTAAAGGAGGAAAATACTAACAGACCGACAACATTTTACAAAATAGCATCGGATAAGTACAGACATTACAGAGTTACAAACAGAGTGGTAGGGAATTAACAATGCTTATTGTATTACATATTGATATCTACAATGTAGTTTCTCATGAAAACACATATAGACATACAAAGCTAATCAACCAATGACTCACTGACAGTTTCTTTCAGCAAGGAAATACAGGACAGTAGAACACCCGTGTTAACTATCCTGCATATACATATATACAAACTTTCTCCTTCTTTCCCTTCTCTTTTCCCATATCCCAGTTAAGATGTGTTTTTTTTAATACAATGGAATACTACTCAGCCATAAAGAAAGATAAACTTGAGACATTCTTAAGTAAATGGATGAACCTTGAGACCATACTCTTAAGTGAAATAAATCGGACACATGTGCAAATACCACATTGTTTTTTTGGTTTGTGAAACCAGAAGGGTAAATAAGGGCCAAAATATATAATAGGTATTGTGAAATAGGAGGAAATTGTTCAAAGGAAAGGCGAAGTGAGGATTGTGAAGGGAGAAAAGATGGAAAGGAAATGTAAAAAAAACCATTAAAGGAAGGATAAAATGGAAACAAAGCTTGGTAAATCAGGAGGGAAAGAGGGGTTGAAGAAAGGGTAGGGGATTGAAAAAAAAGAAACCAGCATATATCATGCATAGGTACAAATTCTCTATGATGAATGTGATCATAATGTATATCATACTGTACCAATTATACCAATAAACTTAATAAAAAATTGCAAACCATAAACATCATTAAAAGAACAAAGATTCCTAAAATAATTAAAAAATAGAATTTCCATATGATCTAGCATTCCTACTTCTATGTGTATGTTGAAAAAAAGTTGAAAATAAGAGTGCAAAGAGAAATCTGCAAGTTTGTGCAGTATTCATACTAACCAAAGTGTGGAAGCAAATCAAATGTCCATCAATGAATGAATGAAGAGGCAATATGGGGCATATAATACAATGGAATATTATTCAACCTTAAAAGGGGAAATATTGTCATATGTTACAACATGGACCAAAGACATTATGTTAAGTAACATAAGCCAACCATGAAAAGATAATGCTATAGGATCACACATATATGATAAATCTAAAGTAGATAAATATATAGAAATAAAAAGCAGAACAGTAGCTTCTGGGGACTAGAGAGAGGAGGAAAATGAGAGTTGTATTTTATTTTATTTTACTTTTTGGTACCAGGCATCAAACTCAGGACCTTGCACTTGCCAGGCAGGTGCTGTGCTGCTGAGCTATATCCCTGGTGGGAGTTGTTTAATGGATATCATTTAATTTCAATTTTGCAAGATAGAGTTACAGAGTTCTGTTATAGAACAACATGAATATATTTAACACTACTAATTTATATTCTGAAAAATGATTAAAACAGTAAATTGTATATTATGTGGGTTTTTTGAACCATAATTAAGGGTGATTTAAAAACCTCTTCCACATAAGGTACAATTCACAGTTTGACATCTAGTGAAAGATCACCAGACACACAGAAGCAAGGAAAGGAGCAGAATAATCAACCCATCAAAACCAAGCCAGAACTGACCCAGATGCATAACATAAGCTTTTTGTGAATGGACACAAAAGAATGAAGGTATCAGAAATGATAATTATATACAAATACTTCTCTTACTATTTCAATCTCATTTTAAAATACTAGAATACAAGGGGTGATCAAAAATATGGCAAATGTTAAAAGTTTTAAACGCTATTACAGTAAAATATGTGTTACTATTAATCTCCCTCATTTCAAACACACTTACCCATCATTCTTGCCACTTTCTGAAGCCATTTTCTGGAAGTTCTCTTTCGTGTCTGTATGAGTTATAATAAAAAATACAATGAGTGCTGGGTGTCATCCAACAAAAAGTCAGGCTTACAAAAATAGTCATAGTATGTCCTCATCCATCTTGTTTGCGGGATCTGGCAACTGTGTAACTTCTGGCTCTTCCTCAAAGATAAAATGCAAGGTAAATGTTTTGAATCAATTCAGGACATCCATGACAGCACAACTCATGAAAGAGGACCTCCAGAACTGCTGCTGAAAGTCACAAGAACAGTGGGATAAGTTTGTTTGAGGGGATGGGGTAGGTATTTTGAAGTGGGCTTGGTGGCAGTGTGTCTTTTACTGTAATAATTTTTAAATTTAACTATGCTGTACTTAAAAATTTTTTTCTCTTACCACACTTCATAATTTTTGAGCTAGGAAAAATCTCAATGTTAGTACAAAGAATTGCTGTATGCCCCTCACCCAGTTCTTCCTACGGTTTAAATATTTTACATTATTATAGCACACTTTAACACAACAAAGGAATTAACATTGATACATTATCACTTCCACTTTTCTTTCGGTCTGATGTGCTTTACACAGATATGATATGATCAGAGTTTGTGTAGCTTAACTATGTTCCACAATACTATACATTTGAGAAAAAAAAATCACTTGAAATTCAACCACAATTCAGAAGGAAAGTATCCAAAATTTAAAAAAAAGGTTTCATGGGCACATGCTTCACTAAACAATTATAAGCATTAATAACTAGAAAAATTAAGCTTCATTAGTTTATAAGTTTTCATGGGCACATGTTTCACTAAATAATTATATACATTAATAACTAGAAAAATTAAGCTTCATTAGTTTACAATAATATTAATAATATATTAACAATAGCTAGCCAAAACTTTATGGTGATGAGTACATCTTGCTGGAATTTAATTACTTCAG
This sequence comes from Chinchilla lanigera, assembly GCF_000276665.1. Taxonomy (NCBI): domain Eukaryota; kingdom Metazoa; phylum Chordata; class Mammalia; order Rodentia; family Chinchillidae; genus Chinchilla; species Chinchilla lanigera. The sequence goes on along the minus strand of NW_004955429.1, from coordinate 4,277,245 downwards.
TGATTGGTAGAATCAGAATGTAGACCCAGGCCTGAGGCACAGCAGAGTCATCAGATTTGACCGTTAGGCTTAACTTCAGGGAGATGATGCAAAGGACTAATCCTAGCAATGCCTGTGGCGTCCAGGCCCCAAAATAGCCACCCCAGGGGCCCACCTTATCATGTCTATGGGAAATATCATAGGGTGAGACAGAGGAAGTGCAGAGCTGCTGTCCCTTGATAACATTTTTGTGGCCCTCAGAGGAAGGATTAAAATAGGGCTGCTCTGCTTGTCCTCGGCTGTTGGAAGTGCTGCTTGCACGGTGAGTCACGCTCTTGGGGCTCTGCTGTGGGAAGCACTGAGCATGACCACCACCACCCCATCACCCGGAGACGCTGGACGGGATGCAAGGTGGGTTTTGCTCTGGCAGTTCATGTGCAGTCTGGATGGTGCGGTGGTTTCTTTTTCTACTTCATGCTGCCCAGTGTTCTGGGACAGCACCGACGGGCCAAACTAGGCTTGTGAATGGGGCAAGGAGCAGCACTCAGGTTCCTGCTGGGCTGTACCCAGAGACATCAGTTTTGAGGTTTTCTGGCAGGTATCACTTAAAAAATTTTACTGCTGAAAAACTTTGAAAACCACCAGCCTACTGGGAGGCAGCAAAGTATGGTGGTTCGGATTGTGGCTTTGAAGCTTGACTATTAGGTTCAAATCCTGGTTGTGATTTGGTGGACCGTGTACCTGGGGCAAATTAACACTACTGAGCCTCAGCTCCGAATTGGCTCCAGGGAACCACCAGGAAAAAGAAGTGAGTAACACTCCCTTTGGGTCCGAGCAGTGGGTGAGCAGCAAGAGGGGACTCAGACTAAGACTCAGAGTGAGAAGAGGAAATGCTGAGGGTAGTGCTGGTGAACCTTTTAATAGTACAAACAGCTCACTGCACGTGTGCCACAGGTTCGCCACCATTGTCCCAGTGGTTCACAGGTGAAAGTCTCGGGCCTGGCTCCCAGACAGGTCTGAAGTACAGACAGGCTGCCCTGTGTCCCTCCAGACAGTATCTTGGAAAATCATAAAACTGATCCACTTCAGCCAAGAGTCAATCCCTTTCTCGTTATAAATGTGAAAACTGAGTTGTAGGCAAATTATTCCTTGTATGCAGCTTAAAAATTAGAAACTTGTACCATACAAGCTATTCTGTTTTGATGTCTTTTTTCTGAAAGTGTTTACATTTTCTTATTCACATGAATAAAGTAGTTTCTCATTTCCTATGTTGGAGTCAGAGGATGCAGGTGGTAGTGATTAGAAGAAAACCTAGGAACCTAAGAAAACCTAAAAACCCAGTAAGGTTAGAGATGGACTGCATTGCTCTCTTTCTCTCTGTT
>NW_004955429.1:4264450-4275779 GCF_000276665.1 Chinchilla lanigera | reverse complement strand
ACACACACACATATATACATACACACAGTATGTAATATACACATACGTACACATAAACACCTATACTTATATAGAGATAGGTTAAAAATGAAAATTAGTATGACAATGAAGCTTTAATCCATTGCAGCAGTAATAATGATATTATTATAAACCCTAGCATATTAAAATTTCTTTCACATAATAATTTTCAGACTACTAGAAATTATGCAACATATATTTAATCTAAAAATAAAAAAGTTTCTCTCCTTTTTTCTTTTCTTGTGCTAACACAGCCTCAAATCTACAGCCTGAGCTAACGTCTCAGCCTCATTGTATGTGTGCAGAGAGGGCTTTCAATAGTGGAAAGTAGGGGCTCAGAGTGGGGCACGGAAGTGCACGCCTGTAACCTCAGCTGTCTGGGAGGTTGAGTCAGGAGGGTTTCAGTTCTAGCCCAGCACAAGTGACTTAGTGACTTAGTGAGATCCTGTCTCAAAATAAAAGACAAAGGATGAAGGTGTGAAGGTTCAATATGCAGTACCACAAAGAGGGTGGGGGCAGTCACAGGTTACCTCTGTCCAGAGTTCCTTCAAGAAACCTGGAGTTCACTAAGTTGAACTTCTAACACTGACAGCTAGTTTTCATCTGTTCCCAGTGACAGAGAGAAGAGCCTAGAGCAGATGTGTCCCATTTGAAACCACCACAGAGGAAGAATAGAAAGTGTCATTCACACTGTCATCTTGGGCACGGGGTAGTCTAGCATTGAAAACTCATCCAAAAAAGGAAAAGCTCTGAAAACTATCCTGTGAAATTCAAGTCATTCCAGCCCCTTAACAAAAGGGCAAGCTACTGAATGCATGAGAGAGACAGAGAGACAGAGAGACAGAGACAGAGAGAGTTGGAAGCTCTGTAAGTCAAAAAATCCTCTCCTTGGAGATGGTTAAAGCGCTTGCCTATCCCCCTCCAATTTCTACCCTTAACATATCAAGGCCAAGCAACACAAAGCAAATGTTCTCCTTCTAGCCACATTCATCTCTTAGCATGCTTACTTGATGACCTCTCTTCCCCTCCCTCAGAATGAAGAAGGCTGTTGGTATTTTGGATCAAAATTAGGCAATGTGATGTTTTGATGTTTTCCTGATGGCAGGAAACCCTGTCAGCATTGTGATACAGTGAGTCAGTCAGCAACAGAGACACTCCGTGGAATGATAAGAGTGCCACTAGCGTGACATTCTAGAACTTGATGGAAATCCAGGGCTTCTTTGTAAGAGTGATGTTTTCCCCAAGAAGTGCACACAGTCAAAAGAAACGATGAGTTGGCCCTTTGCCTATAAAATTGAGAAACAGATTAAAGAAATAGAGTGATATCTGAAGGTGGTGACAACATGAAAAAAAGAACACTTTCGCAAACTGCTGTTGGAAATGTACATTAAACACAACTGCTTTGTAGAGAAATCTGGCGAGAATGCATCAAAAACAAAGTTCCCTTGGTTTTAGAAATGGGCCTGGTGAAATAATCAGAGATGTGCACAACATTTCAAGAACAAGGATGCTTCTCACAGCAGCAGTTGCCAGACAGGAAGATGTACACAAGCTAAATGTTTGGCAGTAGAGAAATACTTGAAACGTCCATAAATATCTGCATACAAGGGGATGCTTACTAGTTGGTAAAAGTGACATTATAAAGTGGTTTTTTTTTTTTTTTGGTATGTGTCCAGCTCTGGATTTTCTCAAAAAGACACATAGGATTCCTGTCTGAACTAATTGCAACAGAGAGGCGACTGATTAAAAGGAAGGGTTGAATGACCAAGTTTAGGAGGAGAGGCTGCAAGGAGTGAGTGACAGGGACAGTCACGAAGCAGGAACTCAGATGGCCTTGCCACTCTTTCTTCCTCTCGCCTCTGCTTCTGCTCCTTCTCTCCACTCACATTCTCCCCGAGGAAAGAGTTTCTTCTTCCAAGCTTCAGTGCAGAAAATTCCAAGAAAGACTTGTTTGGTCTGGCTTGGATCACACACTTATTTCCTAGATCCACCATTGCTACCAAGTCTACACAACCTCTAATGATTAGTCAGTTTGGAGTCAGATATTGTTATAGATGGAATAGTTGTGTCTCCCAAAATTCATGTGTTGAAATCCTCAGCATTCAGTGTACTTTAGAATATGGGGTTGTTGGGCGGTGATGAAATCATGGGATTAATGTTCTTATAAAAGAGAACCCAGCTCACTAGCTGTCTTTCTACTATGTGAGAATACAAGGGGCAGTTGTCTATCTGCAGTCTAAAAAAGAGCCCTTATCAGTACTCAACCATGCCAGCACCATCGTCCTGGACTTCCAGCCTTCAGAACAAAGGAAAAACAAACTTCTGTTCTTTCTAAGCCACCTAGTCTGTGGCATTTTGTTATGGCAGTCTGAACAAAATACTAAATTGCTATAACAGAGTACTTAAAACCAAGTACTGACATGGATATCCACCCTGGACTGCTGTGGTCAGAGGGACATTTGGAATCCCCAAAAGAGGATTAGAGTGGATGATGTAGCAGTCAGGTCCACAGCAGAAACTGCTAGGACCCCTGGAACCAATCTGTGTCTGCCAGAACTTCAGTTGATAATAGCATTTTTCAGTACTTTCCACAATGGTTGGTTGTGTCTTGTTGTTAGGTTAAAGATCAACTTAGTCTTACCTTACTAACAGCAAAGGGATTCTTTTGTGACCACATGGCTGGGAAGTGCTCTGGGATAAAGTGAGTAGGGGTTAAACTCTTGCAGTTTTACATGACCACCTCCAGCCACACCTTTTATAGGGGACCAGACAGAATAAGGGCCTACAGGACTGACAGAAGACTCATATCCTCCACAAAACTTAGGACCCAAGAACTGGTTATGGAGAACAGTTTGACTATGATATTGAAATCTAGGAGAGCATCCCTAAGATACGCTGACTTCTGACTCACCGGAAAGTAGCCTGCATTATGTTTTCATTAGAGATGTCCCATTTGAACCATATACTTTAGAGAAAGAAAAAATAGACTATAACTCTTAGAACATGTTGTTACATAGTAAAATGCTCTAATTCATTTAGAGAATAGCCAGCAATGTTGCAGGAAGTATTTTGAATTAAACAATAATACTATGTTTATGGATTTTCTCTACATCATCTTAATTATACAGACATGGACATACATGGATTCTCCTCTATGGATACTAGGAATTTTGGGAGTTGGTTAGAAGACAGATTAAAAATGGACTCAGATTTTATTTAAGAAGAGAATAGGAGGTATGTAGGGATTTCTTGCTAGTGACAGTTTAAAAATAAATTTTAAAAAAAGTAACTTGCCAGGTATGGTAGCACACACCTGTAATTCCAGCATTGGGAGGCTGAGGCAGGAGAGTCGTTGAGAGTTTGAGGCCAGCCTGGGCTACAAAGTGAGCTCAAGTTCAATCTGAACTGCATAGCAAGACCCTGTCTCAAAAAAAAAAAAAAAAAAAAAAAAAAAAAAAATCACTTTAGTCACTCCATACTGTTCAACAATAGGCAAAATTCCACAGCTTATCTAAGTTCCTGATGTACCTAAGTCTCCCTTTTGAAAACCACCTTATGCATTCAATACCACTTCCCACATTATTTGGATAAGAGAACCACTTATCGCTCAGAAATTCTTTTCTAAATACAAATTTTGGTGAAACCCTAAGCGAATTCTGGGAAGATGGGAGAAACTGAACACTACACTGAGGTTGACTCACAGCTATTTTGCCTTAGGTGTGTGTTTCTACCCTGCTTTGTGTTTAGGCTCAAGAGTGTGGAAATCAAAAGGCCAAAAATTCTGAGGCTGTGGCTCTGCGCCTGATATCCACATCACCTCAGGAAACTGGGGATTTTGGCAACTGATTTTTTTTCCCCACCAACTTTTGCAGTTCCACAAAACTGCCTTCTTCCTCCAGAAATTATCAAAAAGGCAAAGCTCAAACCCTCTAGACTCTGGAGTACAGCTAGAGAGAAGTACAGCCAGTTAACATAGTGAGAGAGTAATCTGGTAGAAAAAAAGATGCTCTTTAGTACACATAGTTCTTTATTCTTTTTAAATATTCTCATCAAATTCACTCACTGAATAAAAAAGAATCTTACAAACAAAATCAACAGGTCTATATCCCGCTACTTAGAAGTTAGTTGTTGTGGATTTTAGTTGCTAAATTGTACCTGTTTATTTTTAGAATTAAAAAGACAAATAGTCAGGGTAAGAGCTATTTACAATGACTCTGGATGAACGTTTTATGTAAGTAAAATCTAAAATTGTATTTGAAAAGGGAGAACCCTGTTTCCGACCCCTGTCCTTCAGGAAAGAGGCTTTCTATGGGCAAATTGTCACTAATGTGTTTGAAATTAGATTAAATTTTGACCTGAATGTAGAATGTTAAACCATCAAAGTGCAAAGTAGTTACAACTCAGAAATCAAGGTCTAGTATTGGGAACGTAAATTCTTCAGAATCAAATGCCTCAGATAGCGTCATCCAATTTAACAGAAAATTTTATCTTGGCTGCTTGCTGAATATGTGTACCACAAAGCCACAGTTAAAACCCTCCTGTCACTCAGGTGGTCATGCGAGGTTCTTGTTTCTTAAATGGTTGAGCAGGGTAAGATCAAGTCAGTAAGAAGAAAGGAACTCACAACTACGTAAGAAAGCAGCTAAGGAGGTGTTTCTTTGTTGGCAGAGTGTCAGTAATTAGAAGACTAAGGGAAATCACCAGGTGTGAGAGCATGGATATATTGTAATCGTGTGATAATAGTAGAGGTTACAGACAGAAAGTTGCTGTTAAGAAGAAACAGCTATAAGGCCTCTGCTGCACTAATTAAAAAACATGTATTATTATTATTTTTTTAATACTGAAACAACGGGACTTCGTTTCTAATCTTTCACATTCTGTACTAGTCATACCATGGATCCCCTACTGTTGTCTTGAATCCTTCTGCATTTGCAGTGAATTTCTCTTTCTGAACATGTGTGGATCGCCAACTCCCCAACAGATGGTTTAAAGGCAGGGTGCTCGCTATGAGTATTCACTTGCAAAGACCAAAGCCCTGGAATTTCATCAAGAATCTCACTGCATTTTCTGCACCATTTATCTACGAATGGAGGTGGTGGTCGGGAGTAGAGTAGAGGGATGCATTCTAGTTGCAGTCCCTCCCTGCACAGCTGGTGTTGCTATCACAGTGAGAACTCTGCTTCAGCATAGGGCTGAGAGAGAAGGGTTGATATGGATTACTCATCAAAGCTGCCCATGTAGCCGGATGGTGAGGACCAGATTGCCCTGGATTCCCCCACCCCCCTCACCTTAATCTTTAAATTGTTCTTTAGGAAAGCAACAATTCACATTCTAGTTAAGCGTTAATCTCTGCCTGGCTGCATTGGCCAGTTTGTGGAGCTGTGGACTAATGCCAACAGCTCACTGTTGTGGGCTCCTGGTTTATTTTTATCTGCTCCATGGCCACTACAGCAGGTCATCCTGAAAAAGTGTGCTGCTAGAACCTTAGAACAGGCATGAATTCTAGAAATTCTTCAGTTCTGTTCTTTTCGAGATAAGTGATCTGGTCCACAGCCCAAGCCTTTCTTGTTTGGCAGGTCACATCAGAACCAAGTCTAGAATCTGGACCTCAGACATTCCAATCTAGTGTAAACTGTTTTAGCAAAGGAGATATTGTAGGTAATCCAGAGAAAGGTGACTTTAACATTTTCCTTTGTGCGTTGATCAGAGATAAATATACTGAGATGTAGTCAGCTTTCTTCTTTCACCACATTATGAACAAGAAACAAGGGTCAGGCCAGCCTGGCATGGTGGCACACATTTGTAAATGCAGCACTATGGGAGGCTGAGACAGGGGGCTGAAAGTTTGAGCCCAGCGTCAGTAACTAAGCAAGACCCAGTCTCAAAATAAAAATAATAACAGCTGGGGATATAGCCCAGTATGAAAGCCCTAGGTTCAAGTCCCAGTACCCCCCCCCAATCCAGATCTGTGATCAAAAGCAAGCAAAATGTACTCTAATAAGAGTATTTATACTTTTTTCTCCTGCACTGTCTTGTACTCTGACATAACTATTGACTTAGATATTTGTTCATTTATTCTTGCAACACATATCTATGATTTTAAGAGCATAGAAGGTGGAGTAAGTTATTCAGCACAAATTCTCCCCATGAATGGAATAACAAGGCATAGAAATTACTGTGAAAAAAGAAGAATGGATTATTCTCAGGGATTAAGGAAACTATTTATTGAACACCCCTGTAAACTGAAGACTAATAGAACAAGCAGTTGATATTGTTTGTTGTTAGCTGGTAATACTGACACACAAGTTTGTTCACTTGGTGAAAAATTCGTTTTGCTGTATATTTATGATGTTACACATTGATACAAATTTTTTTAAATGTAAGCAATAGGGGCAATCTGAGTTCTCAAGGAACTTCTATTTTAGTGCAACCATCCTATAATATTTATAGAAAAAGAAGTTTTAGAAGAATACTGAAGCCCAGAATATTCACATGGTTGCATTTTGGTAGAACCAAGAGTAAAAGCTGGTTTTCCTGCTTTAATACTCTCTCCACTCTGGTTCCTCATCTCAGTGCTAATTTCTGAGGAGGGCCTCCTTTGGAAAAGATTCCTCAGGAAATTTGCCATTTTATCCTTTGTTGGCTTTATTCTAGTTTTTCTATATTGTAAACTGAAAGTGAGACTTTCTTTGGATTAACTAAACTATAAAGTTCTGAAATTTAATGGAGGCATCTCAATAAAATCTGATGGGAATAGAAGGGGTTGCTGCAGTACCCTGATGGGGGACAGATTTCCACCATTACTATTCTCCTTCATTTGAAATTACAGGTTATCTATCTATCTATCTATCTATCTATCTATCTATCTATCTATTATCTATTTATCTATCTATTTATCATCATCATCTATCTTATTTCTATCTACCTATCTATCATCAAATTTTCCTTAATATTTCTGAAGTTAATAAAAGCTAGTATGTGGGAAATACTTTCCTTTTTGTAGTGCTGGGGATGGACACTGGGACCTCGGGAATGCTCAGCAAGCACTCTACCACTGAGCTAAAGTTAAAACCTATACCTCCAGCCCTGAGAAGTACCTACTTCTTAGAAACAAGTCACACTATCCTACTTTCACTGGGCTGTCTCTCCCTATAATGTCTGTACATCCAATTGTCAGAGTATATGCCTTAAAGGGCTCCTGCAGAGCTTTGAGGCAGGCAAGCCAGAAACTCTCAGGCTGCATCAGGGAGACAAGTTAATCAGTTGCCTGGAGGACTGGGACCCTTCAGGCCCAGGGCACTGGTCAGCTTCTTTGATACCTCCTGGATTGTCCTTGTCTGGCTTCCTAGTTCACATCCTTCTCTTCTAGAATCTTCCTAGGAGCACATGAACTTCCAGAGAACTCTGTCTATCTCAGAAGCACCCACAAAAGACTAAACTAGTTTATTCTATCCTTTTTCTAATGAGGGAGATCCTTATCCTTGCCCCCCACTGCCTTATGTGGAAAGGATTGAAATCTCCTCTACCTCAGCCCAATTTCATAGTCTTCAGCCAAACTCTTCCATAGTGTCAATTTCTACCTGCATGCTAATGACTCATTATTTTTATCTCTTGCTAAGACAGCTCTACAGTGCCAAGGTTCATGCGCCTAATGATCTGCTAGAAATCACCATAGTTACCACACAGATCCTTCCAACTCACTATGCACAAAAGTATCTGCTATCTTTTCCTGCTGGATGGTTTCTTTCTTTTGTGCTCCTTATCTCTGTAATGACTCATCTGTGTATTAACTGCCTCAGCCAGGAACCGTGAGTCACATTTTCTTCTCTTCATCAACCATGTTCATCAACCATGTTCAGTTATCTATTAATTTAATCACTTAAAGGAATTAGTAATGTTGATTGTTTATTTCATAACATTCTGAGAAAAAGAAGAAAGCTATGAAAGACATTTACAGGACGCTCAATTAGTTAGATGAGATTGAATGCATTCAGGGTGGTATGGCCATAAACTTAAATAGTGGTAAATGAATTACCACTATTAGTCCTAGTAATATTATCACTACTGCGGTAACTCTTTGATCATGGATGTTATAGGTAGATGGTCAGATAGGTAGATACATAGAGATGATAGATAGACAGACAGGATGACAGCACTCATGTATCTGCCATTTTACATTAATCAGTCACACAAGAGTATTTATAATGTACTACTAAGTACTAGACACTCCTTTAGGTTCTAGGGTTATTATATTGAACAAAACAAAGTATTGTCCTGGACCTTATAAGTTAGTGAATAGAGGCAACACACACACAAATGATTGCATGTGGTGATTAGTCCTATGAAGAAAATAACACAGGATAAGGAGAATAAAAATGTGATATATTACCTCAGATAATCTCTGATAAGGTTACACTTAGCAAGAGGTCTGAAGGAGCCAGGAATGGTGGCCTACCTGTGATCTCAGGGCTTGTAAGGCTAGGGCAGGGGGATTGCTGGGAGTTCAAGGCCAGCCTGGACTCCACAGTGAGTTCAAGGCCAGCTTGAGCTACATAGTGAGACCCTGTTTCAAAGAGACAAGACAAAAAACCAAACCAAAACAAAAAAACCAAAAACAAATAAAACCAAAAAGAGATCTGAAGGATGTAAGAGTGCAAGCATCTCATTTCATCCTGTTTTTAATTTTTTTTTTGAACTGGGAATCTATCACAGGACCTCCTGATTGCTAGGCAGGCACCGTGCCACTGAGCTATATCCCTGGCCCTGTTTTTAATTTTTTAAAGTAGGTGTAATTACACTCACTTCACAGCCAAGAATGAGGTTCTTAAAAATCAAAATTAAATTATTTGCCCACCTGACTTCAATGTATTTCCACAAGGTCCCAAGGTAAGCCCATTGCATCTGTCTGCTGTCCCTCCATCTTGGCCTTAGTTCAGATGCTCTGCGTGTCTGATCTGGGCTATCACATCAGACTCCTAAAGACCTTTCCATCTTTAGACTTCCCATCTTCTGTAGGAGTCTGAAGACCTTCCCATCTTCAGACTCCTAAAGACCTTGCCCTCTTTAGACTCTTCTGCCTCAAAATGACTTTCTAAGATACCAATAGATTCTACCAATTCCTCACTTAATATCCTCCTATAGCTTCCCATGCTTTGCACCCAGAGTATCAGGGACACCCCCTCTCAGCATCCCAGGCACCTCTCTGCCCGTCTGCTTCCTCTCACTGTCCATGCATGGAGTGCTCAGTCCATTCCAAACTCTGCTTCCTCCTGTCCCTGGAGATGTATGCAGCTGGGGATGTTGTTTTGCAATTCCCCATCTTCTCTTGGCTGCATGGCAGATTCTATCATGCCTTCTTCAGTGCTGTTAGGACTCAGCTGTGAAACCTCCCTTGACCCCTATCTGCTCCCATTCTTTGTGCAAATGCCTTACTGTGGTTCAGATTACCCTGTTGCTGCTGAGTATTCTCTGAATGTGGGAGAGGGCATGTCTGTCCATCTTATGAGGACCCTGACATACTGAATATAAAGAAACACTAAGAATTACAGAAGCATGATATAATTTGACTCTTACATAACACATATACACATAAATTCCTAGACACAAATGAGGTATACTGATATCTGGAAATGATTTGTATGAATGAATGAATGTGTCTTAAAAACAAACACAATATTTTCCTTGATACCTAGGCAGGATATAGATCCTACAGAAGTGAATACAAAACACTGTTTGTAATTGTTTAATGTTCTCAGCATTTCTGCTAAGGGGCAGTTAACTGGAACATTTTCATCTATCAAGGAAATAAAAAGAAATTACTACAAGAACTCATTTCACATGAACAACTGTGGCCGCGAAACCCACATGTAGATTTTCCTCAGGAGTACAGATGAAGAGGGACTTGAAAAGAAACAGTTGAGTTTCCAAAATTTCCCCCTCTCTGTAGTTGTTCTTTGTTCTGATATGGATAAAAGCAGTAACTTTGTAAGTAAAGTTTCATAACCTCCTGTTCCCCAAACCATGTTATATCTGACCATGGTCACTGTCTACAGCTTCACAAACTGCCTTTGTTTTGTTTGCCTACCTCTCAGTTACATGCCACGAGACCAATCCCCTCAGCAACATGTATAAAACTGGTGCCCTTCCTTTGTTTGGGGCTCAGTCCTTTGGAAAAAAGTGCTCTGAGCTGGTGTTCACCTAAAACCAAATAAATCCTCCTGTTTCTCCCGTGGTCTCTCAATCTTTTGAATTCTGCAACACTGAGAGCTCCTTGGAGGCCTGTGAGCCACTTACTCCTGAGATGACAGGCTCTGGGTTTGAAAGGCATGGAGCCATAGACGAACACAAATGGAGATGTCAGAGGCCTTAGCCCTCTTCTTGGTTTTGCCAGTAGTTTGGGATATAGGTAGATACTTGTATCCACAGAGGATGTAAAGTAGCTTCTGTTTTATTTCCTTGAATATAAAAGTCATGTGAACACATTACAGAAAAGTGGGATGGTGTAGATAAGTATAAAAATGAAATATTACTCAGGAAATGGGGACTGAGATAGAGTATGTATGTATTACATAGAGACCTGTATGTATTATTTCTGTGGGATGAAATTATCTATCTTAAGTCATTTGAAGGCCAGTTCCTCAAAAGAAATCATTTCTATTGAAATGCAATATAATGATTTTTAGAATTGTTACCCTTCACTTGAGTTCTGAGTATTCTGGATTGCTTTACCAGTAATACTAAAAGAATCAGATTCTTTTAAAATTAATGTCTAACAATAAAAAAATTTTGAAATGGTTTTTTTCTTATGTCCTTTTATATTTTAAAACTATAACCAATTCATTTCAAAGTAAAGTATTCTAACCCAGTACAAATAGAGAACTCAGAATAAAAGATTATTTCATTCTGGAGCCAGGCACCCAAATGTCATGACCTTTGTCCTAAGAGTTTGATTTTTCAGTAAAATTTCTTTATAGAGTTTTCTAGCAATCAAGTGTTTGGAACATTAAATGTGGGAAAATTTTCCTTGAGGGCAGCATTGCTTTCTAGGATAGGATCCAAGACATTTAAAATGAATGTTGAATGGGGCCTTTTATCGTACTTTCACCAAGTATTGCTAGGTTCACAGCAAAATTCTCTGAAGCCCAGAGCTGCATCATGCCCTCTAGTCTCACCACTGCAACACGGAAGAGCCTGATAGATTTTTGTTTAACTGCATTTACCTGAATATGTTCTTAGCCTTTTAAAAAGAACTGTACTGTCATACTGTACTTTAATTATTTTTACATAATTTCTTTTTTTCTTTTTTTTTTTT
>NW_004955429.1:4227507-4264350 GCF_000276665.1 Chinchilla lanigera | reverse complement strand
TTCAGCCTCCCCAGTGCTGGGATTGCAAGCGTGTGCCACCATGCCCGGCAAAACTGTTTAATTTCTTCTTTAATTTTATCTGTGACTCATTGGTTATTCTGGAGGGTGTTATTTAATTTCAGTGTGTTTTATGAAGTTCTTGTGGGGTTTTTTGCCATTGATTTCCAATTTCTTTTTTTTTTTTTTTTGGACTGGGACTCAAACTCAGGACCTTCAACTGCCAGGCAGGTGCTTATGCCACTGAGCTATATCCCCAGCCTATTTTTACATACTTTCATGTTTTCACAGTCTCAGGCAGCAAGAAGTATATCATCAAGCACCAGAATGTTTTTTCTCCAGAAAACAGCTGGCATAGCCAGGGCTTGAGGGACTGAGCACTAGAATCTTCCATGGACTCCTGTGCACCTCCTTAGATGCCAGAGACCTACTGCCTCTTTGGCCTTGGTAACTGAGATCCAATACGGAAGCAGAGAATGAGTATTTGGAGTTAACTTCTCACAGTAGCTTTCCCGTTTCTGGAACACAATACCCAACACCCACAACTTGAAGGAGGAAAGTTTTCATTTAACCCATAGTTTCAGGGAATTCAATACATGGTTAGTTGGCTCTGAGGAAAGAGCATTATGGTGCAAAGGTGTGGCAGAGCAAAGGTGCTTAGTTCCTGGAATCAGCAAAGTACAGCAGTGAAACAGCATCACAGAAAGGAAGCAGAGGACCGGATACGATACCCAAGATCACACCTCCATAACCTACCCAGACACACCCAGAAGTGTGAACCACCAATCCCCTAGTGGCCAAGTTGACACAATCACCACCACACCAGTCATGTTAACCATCATACTCCTTCTCCAAATAGGATCTTTTATTCCAGTTGCTTCAGCAAAACCCCCTGAAGATCCTGGTTGGGGTGAGTATGCAGAGATGAGGGCAGTTGTTTTAAGTATCAGTTCCCATCCTGGGATGGTCAACCTTGAACAAGGCACCCATCTTTTCTGAGCCGCAGTTACAACAAATGATAAGTGGGAAGAAGAGTATCTACCTTCCTGGGATGTAGCTCAGGGGTAGAGCTCCTGCTAAGCATGCGCAATTCCCTGGGCTCAATCCACAGCACCAAAAAAAACCAGAATCCACCTCAAAGATTAGAAAGAGATAATGCAGTTTTAGTAGGCATCTGGAACACAGTTATCTTTTTATTATAAAACTATTCATTACCCATTGTCACAGAATACATTTCCTCTTAATTTTCATAGCTTTGTTTAGGGTAGAAAAAGTCCCTTTCTTTGAACACTGAAAGACTAATATGCTACACCTGGTGCTAGATTTAGAATTCAAGATTTCTTCCATATTTTATCTTCTGTATTGAAAAACACACTTTGTTTCACATCAGTTCCTACTCCAAGTCCGTGAAGCCTTTAGTACGTTAATGAAATCAGCCAGTCAATTGTCACTTTAGCAGCACACTTCCTTAGTGACCCTGGCAGACCTTCGTTACATTGCTGAGTTTCTATGCAGATTTAACTAATGAAATACATACCTACACTTACATACTAAGCTCAGTGATAGTAGAAGCCAAGGATTCAACAAATAAAGAGAGTCACATCTTGACAGTGTGTATCTGTTTTAAGGACTAGAGGAAGAAGGTGGCTTTGGATGACGTCTTAGTTACTTTCGTTGTTGCTGCTACAAAATACATAACACCCAAAGTTAAAGGAGGAAAGGTTTGTTTAGCTCACATTTTGTAGAGGTTTCAGTCCATAATCAGCTCGCTCCAAGGCAGGGTGGCTTCACAGAGAACAGCAGCTCATGGTGGGCAGAAGATAGCAAAAGCAGGGGTGGGGGAAGCAGGGAAGGAGGAAGGTAGGGAGACAGACAGACAGACACAAGCCTCTTTCTGTCCCTTATATTGTATCCAGTCTATTGGGATTAGGGTGGTACCAATCCAAATAGTGGGCTGATCCAGCAATCACCCACATTAATCCCAGCACCCTTAATCCCAGCATTTCACTACAAACCAACCACACCTCTAGATTCAGCCACCTCCAAAGAAAAAACTCTATGACCTCATGAGGCTTTGGGGGGATATCTAGACACAAACCATAACAGATAAAGAAAGAACAATGCATTTAAAGCCAGAAAACCTAAGGCTTGATTTTCATTTTATAATTTGGGTGACCACAAAGTAGTCATGGTCAATAACATATAAAGAATACATAAATTTTTAGTTCATTTTGTGTAATGGAGATAATGATTTCTACCTCAAAAGGCTAGTGGCAGAGTAACTTAGTGTACAGAAAATATGGCATTTGGTCTCACTGAAACTGTCACTAATATTAGTTGAGTATGAAGGAGCTAAAAATCCAGAATTTATGGCAGTCTCTATGACAGCAAACATTTTTCTCCCTTCAGGAATGTATGGTTATAGATCCATCAAGATTTAATAAAATCTAATACAGTATACAAAATATAAGCCTAGAAAATAATTCAAGTCCACTTATTTCACTGCAACAGTATACTTTAGAAAATAAAAACCACCTTTGGACTCCATTAAAGTGGAAATGGCTATTAAAATCAAAATAAACTTACAAGAATTGTTATTATACATAACTTCAGATTAAAAAAAATCACATAGTCGGGAAGTGTGGTCCCATTTTACAGCTATGGAGACACAAGGCTTAGGGCAGGGCTGGCAAAACAATGGCACGTGTGATATTTGGTTTCCTTTTAAGACAAGAGATGTTAATGTATGAATTTTTTTCTAAACTAAAACTTCAGCATGCAGGTTTAATTGCAGTGCTGGTGCTTTGAAATAAATAAGTGGATTCTGGGTTGCAATTTGGGCATTCTTCTCTACAAGATTTGCACCACTGGCCTAGAGTGTTAGGCAATTTATTTTAAGATCGTTTAAGCTAGTGATGGTGAACCTTTTAGAGACCGAGGACCCAAAGTACTCATGAGGGATTGGGAGTCATGAGGTCGCTGCCTGACTCCACTACTCCTTTGCAAGCACCTGCATGGCTGCTGTGTGCTGTTACCAGATGCTGCCTGCTGAGATGGTGACAGAGAGAAGCTGCGGTGAGTGACTTAATTAGCGTGCTGACAGAGGGCTCTACATGCCCACTGCAAGTGCCACTGGTTTAAGCACTGTACACCTGTCTCTTTTATTTTTTCTTTCTTTTCTTTAATACAAGGTCTCAATATGTGGTTCAGGCTGGCCTTGGGGTCACTATGTAGCTCAGGCTGGCCTTAAACTTGAGATCCACCTACCACAGCCTCCCGAGTGCTGGAATTACAGGTGTGTGTCACTACCTGGCACATATGTATATTCCTATATCAAATTCCAACCATAATATACCTTTAAATAAAATAAAAACACACTAATATTCATATTTGACTTTTTAAAAAATCAGCTCTTTTGAGGTAGAATTGAAATATACCAATTTTGGGCTATAATGCAATGAAGTGTGACTAATACATAAAGTCATGCCTCCATCACTACAATCATGACATACGATTATTCCATCACCCCCCAAAAAACTCTCTTGTGCCAATTTTAATTATTTCCTACTTCTCTACTTATTACCACTGGCAGGCACTGTTCTGCCTTTCAACTATGACAGTTTTATTCCTCCTGTATTTCCTCTTCCAGCATAGAGCTTTTCAAGTCTGGCTCTTCTACTTAGCACCATGCATTTGAGACTCCTCCATGTGCTTGCACATAGTTCACTCCTATGTAATGCTGAGCAGTACCACACTCATGGGTGAGCCATACTGTTTATCCTTTCACCAATTCACGGATGTTCGGAAGGTTTCCAGCTTGAGTTATTACAAATAAAGTTACTATGAGCATTTGGATTCTAGACTTGGTTTAAAAAGATATTTTCACTTCACTTGGATTGATACCTATGATTAGGCTTGTGGGTCATATGAAACCATAAGTGTAGGTCTACTTTATGAGAAACTGCCAGAGTTTTTCAAGGGGAGAGGACCATTTTATGTTCCCATCAGCAGTGTTATTGAGGGTTCTAACTTTTTCACTGCCTCATCAATGATTATTACTATTCAACTTCTTGATCATAGGTATTCTGATGAATATAAGTAGTGTCTCCTTGTGATTCTGATTTGCATTGTGATTACTAATGATGTTGAGAATCTTCTCATGTTCTCATTTCCCATTCATACATCATTTTACTAGCATGCCTGCTCAAATCCTCTAACTTTTAAAAACTGGATTATTTCTCTTCCTATTAATGGGTTGTAAGAATGCTATGTATCTAGATACTTGACCTATTTTAGTTACTTTTCTCTTGTTGCTGAGACAAAAACCCAACACCCAAAGTTAAAGGGGAAAAGGTTTATTTGTCTCACAGTTTGTAGAGGTTGCAGTCCATAATCAGCTGGCTCCAAGGCACGGTGGATTGGCAGACAGCATTGCAGAGGAGAAACAGTCCATGGTGGGCAGAAGACAGCAAAGCAAGCGAGAGACAAGATAAGCCTCTTTCTGTTGGTTATGTTGTATCCAGGCTACTGGGTTTAGGACAGTGCTAATTTAATCAGTGGACTAATTGAGTAATCACTCACCCTTAATCTTAGCACCCTTAAATCTAGCATTGAGCCATGAATGAGTCACACACTCTAGATTCAGCCACCTCATGACCACATGAGGCTTGAGGGGGAGGGGGCATCTAGTCACAATCTCTGACATGACCTTTCTCAGATAGACAATTTGCAAATATTTTCTCCTAATCTGTGTGTTTGCCCCCAAATTTTAAGTCATCCTTAAGACCTTTCATTCTTTTTCACTGTCCATCCAATCTTCTTGGTTCTACCTCAAAATGTGTTCAGAATCTGAACTTCTCCATATCCCCACTGCTTCTGTCTGTCTGGGTCCATCAGTTCTCCCTTGGGGTGGTTGCAGAAAGCTCTTCTTCAGTCTGTGTGGTTCTGCTCTTGCTCCTCCATTGTATCATAAACATAGAATCCTGAGCAATGCTTTGAAACCAGAAATGAAAACGTGTCCCTTTTCCACTCAAAACCTTCTGAAGCCCCATCCCTGCTTCTTTTTTTTTTCCCCCCTGAAGCTCTTTCACCCTCTGTAGTGCACTTGCTTGCTCTGTGTCGCTTCCCCCTTGATCCCCACTCCCCGCCAGTTGCATTGCTGGCCTGGCCACCCTCAAGGTCCCCTCCCTGTTTTTTTGAGAGAGGGTCTTGCTATGGATGTCAGGCTGGCCT
The DNA here is from genome assembly GCF_000276665.1 of Chinchilla lanigera. Classification (NCBI taxonomy): domain Eukaryota; kingdom Metazoa; phylum Chordata; class Mammalia; order Rodentia; family Chinchillidae; genus Chinchilla; species Chinchilla lanigera. The sequence goes on along the minus strand of NW_004955429.1, from coordinate 4,259,121 downwards.
GCACTATATAGCCCAGGCCCAGGCTGGCCTCAAACTCACGGGGATCCTCCTGCCTCAGTCTCCCGATGATAGGTGTGTGTCACCATGCCCAGGTTAAGGCTTCCCTTTTCTAAATTAAAAGCTACATATAGTTATAAAAATAATGAAAACTCCATTTGTAATGTTTTGAAATTGGCTATGATGCATTCTTTTCATTAAATAAGATTTGAAGGATGTCAAATATGGCTTGAAAGAATTCTAACCCCAATTGCCATTGAAATTCTTTTTATGGAGAAAACACTAACTTTTCTATGGCTGCCCAGTTTTCCAAGCAGAGATGCTAGTGGAGTAACTGGTGAAACACAGATAGGCCTAGCGTTAGTTCCCCTTGTTGGTTCAAAGCTGGCTTGGCTAAGACAGGAGGGTGTAATGCTGCAAGGTAACACTGTGGAACAATCTTGGAGTGCTTCCTGTTTCTCTTAGTTTGACACTCTATGTGGCCACATGTGTATTTTGTATTAGGTTTATGAACTGATTCATCATGCAATTTTTTTTTTTTTTGTCTTTTTGAGACAGGGTCTTGCTATGCAGTTTAGACTGGCCTTGAGATCACTTTGTAGCCCAGGCTGGTCTCACACTCACAATGAACCTCCTGCCTCAGCCTCCCGTGTACTAGGATTACAAGCATGTGCCATGTCCTGCTAATCATGCAGTTTTTAATTATACTAAGATTGTCTGTTGGGTGATAGGTTTGTTGCTGTGGTGCCAAACATTTTAACCTATTTCAAGTCCAACATGGCAATTTTTTATGCCCAGATAATTTGTTAAGTGAAATTCTACTATAATGATGACAATAAAGAGAGGTTAGAACCAAGTCAGGCATAAAACCTCCTAGCTGAGTATTTGAGAATTGACATTTGTGCCAGAAATGACCCTTTCAAGCCAGCATAAATGATTCACAATGTCCCTATTAGAAACATTTTCATTTATAAGATAGAGCCAGATGGTAATAAGGGTAAGGCTACTTGGGGCAATGATTATGAAGCAAGTTTAGAATCTGTTTGTGTCTAACATAGGAACCAGACTCACCCATGTGAAGGTCAGGAAGCAGAAAGCAGCTGTGGATTCAAGATACCCAAACAAATCTTTCCTTGAGTCCATGTGAAGAAACAGGATTTCCTTGGATATTTTTCACTAGGCCACGAAGATTTTAAATTCAGGGATGAATGAAATTTTATGTTCCCTGTAGGGAAATGACTTGACTTCTGGGAAATACTTATTTTGCTTGTTTTTTTTTTGTTAATAAACTGAATGACCTGAACTGTAATACAAAAACCCAAAACCCACAGTGCCCCACGAACCTCTTAGCTAAAGTGCTCTCAAGGTATAAAGTTTCAAGATAGATTTCTTTTTTTAAAAAAATCACAGAATCAGGACTCAAATCATGCATTTAAAAAGAAAAAGAAGTTAATAATAGCTACAAATGAACATTGTTCTAGGCTGTCAAACCCATTTGCTAAATTTCTAAATATTTTATTCAAGAGTGAGGAATGTGACTGTTTCTACTAGAAATATTTCAGTTTGGTCTGAGTTGCTATGAAAATAAAAAGGAAGTCATACTGCACTGTCAAAAAATGATTTTGCAGGTATTTGTCTTCTGCTGTATGTTTTGTGAACCAATGAGAATAAAACTGGCATCCTTGTAAACACAGAACTCTAAAGTGACAATATGTGAGAGTGAGGATAAAAACACAGGATGAGGCTGAACTGAAAGCCATCCAGTGCCTCACACACACCTGCTGGCCTGCCAGCATTCTGAGGGGGCAAGTTATTCTTTTGCCCTCATTTCCCAGGGGTGCAGTATTATCTTAACCTTCTACATGCTTCGGTCTGGTTCAAAGAGCAGAGTTTAAGAGAAACCAGTGAAATTTATTTTGGAGTAGATCAAGAAAATATGGCCTAGAGACCTACTCTGCCTCTTACAAGGTCCAAGCTATAATAAATGCCTTTCAAAACTTTTATTAAAACTGCAGCTCTGGCCAAGCTATTCTCCAAGTAGGTTCATTTCAACAGTAGCTTCATCTTTGCCACATCAAAGCAAGTAGCCTCCACTTCAGACCTACATAAGATATAATGATAATAATAGATGTTATTTATTGACCTCATGCTTGGATGGTTACAGCACTAGGACTCTTCCTTATGCTATTCAATTTATTGCTCATGCAAAAAATCTCATGAGACACATGATTAGTCTTACTTTACAGATGAGAACAATTAAGATTTAGAAAGGTTTAATAGCTTGGTGTCCAAAACTAATCTACTGGAATTTGATCCAGAAACATCTCTATTTAAAATTCTGTGCTTATAGCTTCTATATTGCTTTTTATTATGCTTGCCTTTTCAAAGGTTTCTGACTTTTGAACAGAGAAATGGGTCGTTCAACTTCCATCAACAATCTTATACATAATTCAAGGCTCCAAAGAGCATAACGGCTCAATGTAAGTGGGAAACCCAGAGGTTCTTATTTTCTTTCCAGTGACCCATTCCCTTACTAGGCTTCCATCACCCTGGAAGCAAAGTTAGAATTGCACACTTCTGCTAGGCAAGGAGTCATTTTCAATGTTGCACTCTGCTTCCTATGAGTGATTGTCTAGATTAGCTGATTGTTATGGTGTATGTCTGGGTGTCCCCCCAAATCCTCATGTAGTCATGGGCCAGGCTTCTAGATTTATGATTGATTTATGGTCCAGTGCTGGAATTATGGATGTGAGTGCTACACCCGCCCTGGGGCAGATAGTTTGCCTATAACATAAGGGAAGGAAAGAGGCTGCTTGCTGCCATTCCTCCCTTTTCCTCTTGTTTTTTCTGTGTTCCTCAACCATGAACTGTTGCCCTCTGCCATGTGCCACTCTGCCTTGGAGCCAGCTGAGCATGGACTGAAACCCCCACAAACTGTGAGCAAAATAAATCTTTCCATCCTTAATTCTGGGTGTCAGGTATTTTGTCTCAGCAATGAGAGAAAAGAAACCAAGACACTGATGTTGCTGATACATCATGGTCTTCTGAACCTTTCTCAGTGTTACCCAAAATTTCTAACCTACTCAATCTGGTAGTCAATCTGGTGGAATTTTATCTAACAGCTGATTAGCCCCTGTTTACATGGCTTCTAGGACATGATTCCCTAGCCATTCCTTTTCACACTCTCATACTAGTTTTATCTTGTTCTTCTAGTTTCCAAATATTGAGGTGTCCTTAGAACTCTTCTCCATCTACCTTCACTTCTTGGGTGACCCATTCTTTATCATGACTTTAAATATCTATATATTCCCCACCACCTGAAGTACTTGGGATTAAAAGCACTGAGCTACATCTCTAGCCTTTTACATTTGGGGTAGGGGCAGGCTCTAAGTTGCCCAGGTTGGCCTCGAACTTGCAATCCTCCTGCCAAATTTTAAACTAGTAGCTTCACCTTCAACCTCTTCTCTGAACTCCTTATTTGTAGAGCCAACAGCCTTTTCATCTTGGATGCTGAAGAGGAAAAATAGTCCAAAACCAAACTCCTGTTTTCTTCTTCCAAGCCTCATCTTTTCACATTCTTCTGCAATCAGTGATTGACAACTCAATTCACACTCTTGTTCAAGCCAAAAACGTTAGAGTCCTGTCAATGTCTACCACTGTCAAACTCATCAGTAAATCTAGATTTTGCCTTTGTTTTTACCTCGCAGATAAATAAGGAACCCAAAGCCCACCAACCCTTCTGCAACCATTCTGGCTATTCCCCCAGTGAAGTTACTATAATAGCTTTCTAAACATCTGTCTGCTTCTACCTTTACTCCTTCACTCAATTCTCAGTGCAACAGATACGGACTTACTCTTTAAAGTATAAAGAATACATATAGTTTAAGAATACTTATACTGCTGCTCAAAAAACCTTCTCACTTACTCAGAGCAAAAGGCAAAGTCCACCCAATGGCCTGCCAGATTCTACAGTATTTCTTCTTCCTTACTTCTCTAGCCACCTTTTAATTCTGCCTACCATACTTTTCTCTGGCTGTTTCTGCTTTTCCTCAAATGTGTTGAGCACATTCCCTGCTAAGGGCCATTGCATCTGTCCCTTTCCTCTTCCTAAAGTTGACTTCCTCTACCCTCAAGGTTTTGTTCCTGGACTCCTTCAAATCTGTGCCTCAGATGGGTGCCACTTAGCAGCTGTCTTCCCTGACCATTGTCCCAGCTCCGCCCAGCCCATCTTAATTCCCAGAACCAAGTTCATTTTTCTGCATAATACTTTTCACTATTTGACATATTTTATATTTTCTTGTGTTATTTTCAGTTTTCTGTTGGCTTGACCTAGAATTTAAGCTGCAGTATAGCAAGGAATAGGTACTGTTCAGTGTTGTTTCCTTGTCACTGAGAACCAGGCCTGAAATACAGCACAATTCTTCGTGGAGGGAATGAACCCTACAATGTTGTGCTGCCTAGAACCTCAAAGAGCATCATCTCCTCTTTCCTGACAAGGCTGTCTCTTCCACCTAAACTTTGAACTTAGGACCCGTGTGCCAAATACTCATGTCTCCCCCTTGCCCTGTGGGTGGACCGCTGGCCCAGTGGTGCTGTCAAGGACACAGTCATTATTATTTTTTTCCTTTCTGCCATCTTACTAGTGGAGTTCTTAGGCTTGACTTCCTAAGAGTCCCAAGAAGACTGCCATGGTCCCAGGGGACTTAGGGACAAAATAACATCTTGCTTAAAAAATAACTAAAATAAAGAGAAAGAGAGAGATTTCCTCCCTTGGTCTATTTCTCATTAAGGAAACAAACCATTCCCTCTGAGAAGATTCTCAGCAGGTTTTTCTTTATTATGCCAAATGCCCATTTCTGCAGTGCTGTGAGTCTGAGAGAGCAAGGTCATGGCAAGGTAAAGATTGGTGATGGGGACCAGAGGCAGTTATTGCAGAGGGAAGACTGCTGCAGAGCTAGTGTTTTCAACTTTCAAGAATCTTCTCTTTCTTTTTAAAATCTTTTTGAGACAGGGTTTCAATTGCAGTTCAGGCTGGCCTCAAACTCACTTTGTAGCCCAGGTTGGCCTTAAACTCGCAGCAATCCTCCTGCCTCAGCCTCCCCAGTGCTGGAATTACAGGTGTGCACTACCACTCCCAGCCTTCAGGAATTTTTTCGTGTTTTGTCTTCTGCTCTGTTACAAATTTGTTCTTATGCTAAGAGTACCAATAACTTATTCTACCTCCATGGGGATTTTACACATAGTATTTGTAAGTTTTTCTTCTCTTCTGTTCTCTTTTACTGTGTTTTACAAATATTAATTGATGAATGCCAACAATGTTCTTAAGTTACTAACAAATTAATATTTGTAAAACGCTTAATTAGCACTTTCACATAGTAATCAATGGTATTATTAACTTGAATAAATCTAACCTAACTTTTTACAAACTTATACATTGAAAACTCATAATGGAGATATCTTCATTTAAGAAATATTAGACCAATATTAGAAAGGTAGTATTCTGGCTTTAAGTAAATTCCTGGCTCAGTGACAATCTCCTTAGGACCACAAGAAGATACACATCAAGACATTCCTCTTCCATGTTTTGTTGTTTTGTTTGATTGGCCTTTCATGATAGTGATGGTTTTCCTCTTTGTCTTTTGATATTTAAGTGGGAGACACCCAAAACCCTACGAAGAGCTGTGTCCATGGGATGGCGGTGGTGGATGACAGATGGACTCACCAGCAGGTTCGTAGGGCAGAGATGTTCTTTTCATGGTGGATTCCCAGTGCAGTGTGTACAGGTCTTGTCTTTAGGATTATTCAGTTCTTCCAAAAACATTCACTGTCAAATGTCAGTTCCTTGCTGGTAGAGGCTGCAGGTGGGCACATGTTTGGCTGCCAAGGAAGGGTGCTGCCAGCCCCAGAATCCTACACAGATTGTGGCTGACTCTCCCTAGCCTAGGATGTCTATACTTTTGGCAATTTTTACTTCATTTTTTTTCAGAAGGATTAATCTTTAGCTTCCTGCAGTAGTCGGAGAAGGAGTTGAGGCCAGGTGGGAGAGGAAAAGAGTAGCTAGCAAAGGAAGTGGGACCAAGGGCTGGGGAGTCCAGATGGTTGGTACAGTGACTTCCCTCATTGTCTGCTGCACAGGACATCACCACAGCACTGGTCTCTCAGGACCTTGCTTAACTTCTTAGCCTGTCTTCCTTGGTGTCATTCTTGGCAGGTCCTTGGGGCTGACTTCTCCACTGTGCTATTGGGCCCATTCTCTCTTGCCCTGTTATCTCCTCTCATGTGCAGTTTGTCATTTGAGGATATATATGATATATACATATATATAAATATATATATGATATATATGTCATCTTAATGGAGAACCCATATCAAATATAGGTGAGCAACCTGACATTTTAATATAGACATGTCAGCACCTTAAATATTATAAAAATTCAAATCTGTCAGGGAGCTTATGGATCTTGAAAATCAGCCTCATTATTTTACAAAAAATAAAAGGAAATCCAAGAGAAATGACTTCTTTCCACTATGAACTGCTGCCGTGGGGTGACCCTTCTTCTAGGAGGCAGGGAGGAAAGACTGCCAGGCCTTTGTGTCTCCTGTCAGCCTGCCTACATTTGCATCTCAGCTCTGTGATCTTGGGACAACTTCTTAAACTCTCTGTGACTCATTTTCCTACCACGTCAAATAGGGATAATAATAGTTCCCCAACTCATCAGGTTGTGGCGTGAAGTAATTAACTGGGACTAGAAATTGGCAGAATATGGGGTACCTTAAAATACATTTTCATCTTAAAAAATAATCTCTTAGGAGGAGGAAAAACAAATATTTCACTTTTCAGGTTTCTTACTTTGCCTTTTGGCAAGGCTGGGATGGAACCCACGGCCTTGTGGCTGATTTGTAAGTGTGCCCTTCCCACAGTGCTAGTTGGAGCAGCCTTTGTCTGCCACCCAGGAGCTCCCTACCTTCCATCCTAATTAGAAGAAGACTCCAGGTTTGTAGGTTTGTAGGGACACTAAAACCCACTCCTGGCCTTGAGCAGGGACTCGTGGGAGCTACAGAGAGGAAGGAGGGATTCTGGGCCTCTGTACGTCACACGCCCACTGACGCTTGCCACGAACGCAGTAAGCAAGCATTGTTAGCAAGGGGGTGGCTGGCTCCTCACCAGCTGCCAGTCCCCCGGCCCCTGACAGCCCTTCCCCAAGGCAGTGCTGCCTGCCATTCCTATCTGTGCGTGAGTGTCGGCTCCTGAGTTGCTGTATCCTCTTCCTCACTAACAATCATCTTGTTTTTATTGCATCATTCTCTAACTTGTCAATGTCTGCCTGAATTTCAATTCTGTTCTCTAGGACAAGAAATGTTAGACAAATAAGCACATCTGTAATCTTAGTTACTCCTAAGGCAAGAGGATCACAAGTTTGAGGCCAGCCTGGGCAACCTAGCAAGACTATGATAGATAGATAGATACATACATACATATATACATACATACCTACACACACACACAGGGCTGGAGATGTAATTTAGCAGTAGAGAGCTTGCCTAGCATGTACAAGGCTCTAAATTCAGTACCTAGTACTGAAAAAAAAAGTGAGCTCATTCCATAAAAGAAATGCATACTTTAGTTTAAAGAAGAATAAAGACATTAGATATTAGTTTAGCATAGTGATCATTTTAAAAGATTTTTAAAGAGATTATTTTCCCCAAGCTATTTTATTATATATACCTAACTGGGTTTAAAAATTTTTTTCACTCCAAATTTATTTCCTAGTAACTCTCCTATCACATAAAGTCCATATATTTTATAAAATACATATGGAATATGTTATTTCATAAAGGTTATTATGGTCTTGATGCTGTTTCATATTCTATGTCAGTTTTAAAGTGTTTGTTAAAAAAACAGCCTAACTTATAAAAATATGGGCAATTATTTTGTTGCCTTCAATTACTTCTACAGCAAATTAAAAATTATGTGGATACAATTAATAAAATACCACATTATTATAAGCTTTTTTTAAAGTCAGGTACAAGTACATACTCAGTGTGTGTGTGCGCGTGTGTGTGACACATTCAAGTTCCATGGGACCAGCATATTTTCACATTGTAAATGGGGGAAATACAGATACACAAAATATAATGGTGCCTGCAAGAAAATGATAAAATCGATACTCATGGAACACACATTTTCCTGTGGGTTAGCCCCCGCCTGGTTCCCAGGGTCTGCAGTTTTCTCCCCTGATAGTTAGGAGAGCCTCCCTCCTGCCTCACCTACTGACTTAGCTGAGCTGAATCTTTAGAAACAAGCCTGATGCTGTTGGGATCCAAAGTCTTTGGTCTGCAAGGCAGGCGACCAGAACATAACAGCAGGGGCTTGGCATCAGTGTCTCTCATGAGGGCCTCAGCCTTGCTGTCCTGCTCTCAAGATCTCATACCCACAGTGTGCTCTGGGCTTGCCTTGACCTGTTTCCTGTGCCTAAGTCCCTTCTTAAAAGCTCACCCAACACACCTAAAGCACCAGGGAACTTTCTTCTCCTGCCTGTCCACTTCCTCCAGACTACAGTCCTCTAGGGAGAAGCTATAATGCTGTGATTAAATTGTGTCAGGAGTAAGACAGATCTCCTCTACTTCCCAGCCACAAAGCCTGTGAAATCCAATGGATGGACATGTCAGGCTTCAGCACCCTCGGCTAAAAAGAAGATGTTAGTAGCGCCAACTTCATAGGGCTCTTGGGAGGGTTTAATGAGTTAATAGATACAAAGCACTTAGAACAATAGTTGCCTGTAAGTACTCAGTAAATATTAGGTTTTATTTGTATTACTAGTACCTACTTACACAAGCTGACAGATGCTGCTTAAGTAGTTCTTGAGGCTCTGAAGGCTGTGATCTGTCTTACTTTTATCCTTTAACTACCTGTTTCATCCCTGTACTAGACTTCAACTTGCATCTGCAGCTGAGTGAGTCCATTCTCCAAGACACGCCACCTTGAGGACTGCTTTTCTTCATCGTTCTGGAGTCAACCCCAACCTGTTGCAATTAGTTAAGCGCAGCTCTGTTTCCAAGTGATCCCTTAAAACCTGGTTGCCTCTGTCATCCTCATGCGTAACTACTGCATTATTCTTCCACCTGCCCTCACAGTGTTTGCTTTTCATAATCAAAGAGAAGCCTTGAAAAGTGTCTCTATGTAACACTAAATCTGTAAAAAGAATGTACCTTAATATAACTCATGGATATTTATAAAATAAAAAGAGCACGGGGGCAATAACTAGAAATGTTGATATTAATATTACACAAAAGAGCTTTGAACTTGCTTTTTGAAAAGCCTTTTTTACAAGGGAGAATTAGAAATCTCAAAGCAAACTTGCCTAAAGATATGCTAGATGGTGTCTCTTTAGGATCAATTAGATACTTCCTTCATGCCAGGTGTCTTCACCCTTGCATTCCGAAAGGCAACAGTAAATACATTTTAGGAAGCAAGTCTGGTGAGGTGGGGTGGCATATGCCAGTAATCCTAATACTCTGGAAGGCTGGTGCAAGACTGAAAGTTCCAACACAACCTGGGCAACTGCAAACATGTACAGATCGTGAGAGAGAGACAGAGAAAGAGGGAGGGAAGGAGAGAGAGAGAGAGCGAAAAAGAGAAAGACACTGAGACTTATTTCTCTTCTTTTGGCCTAATTCATCTTAACACACCTCTTGGGAGAAGTGCATATTTTAGTGGTCACAATCTTGAGCTCCAGAGTCAAACTTGCATTTGAATACCAGACCCACCACTTACTAACTGACCTTGAGCATGTTACTTAACACCTCAGGCCTCAGTTTCTTCCTCTGTAAAATGAGTATAATAAGTTTACCTGATTATTTCTCATGATGTATCTACTATTGAATCAATCAAATATTGAGTTTTCTTCATTCCTTTTCATTCTCTCTACTGGCTTAGAAATACACTTAGCATTCCTGTTTTTTCAGCGCTTACTTATAAATTGTGACTAGGCATACTTAAAGTTTGTAAGTCATCAACATTTGTGTGCTTCTTCTAAATAATACAAAAGACATTACAATGCTTTTACTCTAATCATTTCATCCTACTTACAGTGAAGTACGGGTTGATATTTTAATTCTATCTTGTTTGTTTTACCACCAACATTTGTCACAATTCATATTATTTCATTAGTTAGTATTTTAAGCAATGAAAACTTTTTTTACTTACCTACGTGTTGATCAGTTTCTTTGTATCACAAATTCATTCTTCTGCGTTTCATTTCCTTCTTCCTCAAATAAATTCTTCACAGAGTACTTTTAGCCAGTGTCTGTTACTGGGAAATTCTTTTAGACTGTGATTACTGTCTTTATCTGGCAGCCCCAAGAGAGTTAAAGATTAGCTGGAATGAAAACCTAGGCTAATGATTATTTTCTCTTGCTGCGTTGACAATGCTCCATGTTTTCTGATTTCTGTTGAGCTTGAGAAGTCTGTTGATAGTGGGAATTCCTCCATAGGTAATCTCTCTTTCCTCCCCAGTTGTTGTGTAATCTTCTTTTTGACTCTAGTGTTTTGTTTCCAAGTTTCACCATGACGTGCCTAGGTTAGATCACAGAGCATTTCTGGAATCTGTGTATTTCTATCTTTTATGAACTCTAGGCTAGCAGACTGCCTCTCTTCCATTCTCTGTAGTTTGTCTTGATGGTATTCCTCTGTGACATAGTTTGGTTCTTTTGCTATTGTCCACCTTTCTTTCTTATACAGTGTGTCATTTCTACACATGCTATCTTGGAGTTAGTTAGTTTTTAGGTCTGGTCAAAAACTTTTTATAATTTAAATTCAAAACTTATAATTTTATTCAATCTGTTTAGTGTGAACATTAATTTACTATTTTATCCATTCAGTTACTATCTTTTTCACTGGTAAACATTCTATACATCCATTCTAAAAGTTTTCATTTTCTTGTCATGATTTTCTCTAGAATTTATGCAGTTATATTAAGCATTATTATTTTATATGCTCTTTTACATCACTCTTACCTATCTCTGCTATTTCTTTTTGCCAGTTGATCTTGCATATGGTGAATTCTTTCCCAGCCTCATCTGTAATTTTGGTTTGTAAACTCAGGTAAAAAGAGGTTTTATTCTATTATAGAAATCTGGCCTAAATTGAGATTGTCTCTGCAGGGAGGTTTTGGATTTGCTTTTATCCTTGGGGTGTCATGGCTTGGCACTAATCTCAATATTAGAGTCTCAGAACAGAGCTTCTCAGACTAGCCAGAGAAAGTGTATTAAAAATTTCAAGCTCACATGTGGTATAGACTTGTGTTTAAAACTTACCCAGGAAATATTTTACTTTCTCACACCAGCCCATGTCAACAAAGACAAGATAGCTTCTTAGGATCTCCCTACACCAAAGAGTAGAGTTTTCACAAAAGGTTTGCATCATTGATGACATTAGTTTTATGTGAGGGACTCATTTGACTTTCAATTTTATTTGAGCCCAAGACTTTATCATCTGTTTTCACTAATTTCTAAGTATTTGTTTTTCTTTTTTTGTTTGGGTGCTGGGAATCGAACTCAGGACCTCAAGCTTGCCAGGCAGGCACTGTGCCACTAGACCCCCAGTCCCCCAAGCCAAATGCCCAGTCCCCTAGTCTTTTCCTAGATTGCTATCATTCATGCAAATTCATCTCATGTCTTATGGGAAGTTTAATATAACAACAAAAACAAGTCAAATTGCCTGGAACCCTGAGACATTTGGAGTCACTTGTGCCTGAGGAAGGACCCTTAGTAAACCAGGGAGGGAATCAGGCAACAGAGAACTCTCTGAGAAAGAAGTCTTAGATGACTATGAATGCTAAGGGCTGGGACAAGGAGAAATACAGCCTGTGAGTCAGATGAACTTCCAACTTTTTATCCTCAAAAAAAAAAATTTAAAAGAATCATTAGGCAACAGAACAGGAAGGAATGAAACTACACCACGCTTGTGACCACCACTCACAGGAGTGCAGAGTCCTGATCTTCTGCTGAAACTTCTACAAGGACTGATGGAATTGAGTGGTCATTGTTTCTCCTCTGATATTGTTGAGATGCCTGTGCCCATGAGCAGGCTTGGAGGTATGCAGAAGCACCACATGCCCTCAGAGGAAAGTGAGCTAGTCCAGCTCCCCTTTTAATAGTAGTTCTTAGTTTAATTTTTTATTGTTTTCTGCTGCCAGGTATGTTGAAAGAGGTTGAGTATGTAAAAGGAGGCTTAGCTCAAGCCTAACCTGACGCAGGAATTAATTCATCTCTGCGGGCTGTAGCTGGAGAGCTGTGCACGTCATAACCTAGACTATGAATACCAGCACCCTTTCCATTTCTGAGAATATGTAATTAGAGGGAATGCTGGCCCGAGCTGCTGCAACACGAAGTGACCAAAAATCGAAAGAGAAAGCACAAGAGAAGTGAGAAAATAGCTTGAACTAAATGAAGATAAAACACTATGTCAAAATATGTGAGATACAGTTAAAAATGTACTTAAAGAAAAATTTATAGCATTACGTGTTCATATCAGAAAAGAAGAGCAACCTCACCTCTGTGGTCTAAACTCCCAGCTTGCCTGCTAAGGTGGTATTTACATGATGTAATCACTCAGGAGATGATTTGTGTCCCCTTGGTGACAGATAAGAGAGAAATATTTGGTATGGAAGGAAGAGACACTACAATCATCTTTGGACCCTACAGGACAAAAAGGGACAAAAGCTAAGGTTATACAATGAGTGAGACTGGATAAATGTGATGATTTTAATGACAACTACCACCTTCTTCTTCACTCAAGACCTTGGGTAGGAACCCCCACCTCTTTAGCCCCAGGAAAAACGGAGTGATTTGAAAATATATGCCTAGATATAGGGATAATGATCGCAATGTCAGTGGAGTTTTAGAAATGCAAATGTTTGTTAAGAATTAGTATTGCATAAACATGAGTTAACATCATGTGTACACACTAGAAGGCCTGCCTCTAGGTGAAAGTGTTGGCAAAATAAAGAGAGGTTATTTTGAGATATAGATAATGAAAATGTATGAGAAATTAAAAAGAGCAGGGTAGATTAATTTAACGTGGCTTACATGCTGCTAGTTTCTGACTATATTCAGAGCTTATGTAATAATGTGCTTTGACAAATTTAAAAGAAATGTGTCTTATAAAGCATAATTTCTGCAACAGAATTAAACTAGAAGTAATACAAGGATAGCTGGGATAACTGTACTGCTGATGTCTAGTGGTTTATTGAAAGGAACAGTTAATGCTTTATTTTTTTGACCAATTTGGCATGCTTATATCTGGCAATCTGAACAACTAATTTGAAGACAACAATATGCAATATAACAACCATTGCTGAATTCCTATCATCTTGTTTGGTGAAACTCTGTACCATTTATAATTTTTTTGTTTTTATTTTTTATTCATTTTAATGGCTTGATTGATCTTACATTCTTACACCTGGTAATCTGACCAACTTCAATGAAGATAAAAATATGTAATATAACAAGCGCTGTTAATCCTTATCATTTTGTTCTGAAGCCCTGTATCAGTCTTATTGTTTTTGCTTTGTTTTGTTTTTGTCAATGTTGTTGGCATTTTTCTATTGTTCTTTTTTTAAAATAAAAAAACAATTCCTGGAAAATCCTCCAAATATTTTTAAATTGTACAACATGAAATGACCAAAAGTCAAAAAAGAAGTCACAAGAGAAGTTAGAAAATAGTTTGAACTAATTGAAAATAAAACTATATGTCAAAGGATGTGAGCCGGGGATATAGCTCAGTGGCATAAGCACCTGCCTGGGAAGGGCAAGGTCCTGAGTTTGATTCCTGGTACAAAAAAAAAAAAAAAAAAAGTGAGATATAGTTTAAAATGTACTTAAAGAAAAATTTATAGCATTACATGCTCATATTGGAAAGCAAGAGCAGCCTCAACTCTGTGGTGTAAACTCCCATCTTACAAAACTAAGAAATAGAAGCAAGTTAACACCAAAGGAAACAGAAAGAAGAAAGTCATAATGGGAAAAGCATACACTGATGGAACTGATAACAGAAAGATAAAATTGCACAAGCCATAAGCAACACAAAAAATTGATAAACTTAGGTACATTGGTGAAGAAAAAAACAAAAGATAGAAAATAAAATTGAATAATATAAGAAACAAAAAAGAGAATATCACCACAGACCCCCACAGACATTAAAAAATGTGAAAACTTAGATGAAATGGATAAATTCCTTGAGAGATGCAAAGTAATAATCCTATATCAATGAAAGGAATCAAATTACTTATTAAAAACTTTTTGACAAAGAAAACTGCAGGCCAACATGGTTTCACTGGTGAATTCTACCAAATATTCAGTGAAGAACTGATAATACTTGTGTACAACTCTTCTGGAAAAGAGATGCCAAAGAAATATTTACAACTCACTTTATGAGGCGAACATAATCCTGACACCAGATCAGAGGAAGGCAATCTAAAAAAATATGGTTTAGTATCTTTCATAAACATAAACGCAAAAACCTTCAGAAAATGTTAAATCAAATCAACAATACATGAAAAGAACAATATATGAAAAGCCCAACTGGAAAGATGGTTTAATATTAGAAAAGTTCATCAATGTCATTTACCATCTCAGCAGATCCAGAAAAAGCATTTGATAACATTCATTCATAATTTTAAAAATTCTTAGAAGACTACAACTAAAAGGAACTTCCTTCACCTGATGAAGAACAGCTTCAAAAACCAACAGCCAGTACTGTACCAGTTGAGAACAAAGCAGGATGTTTTTTTCTCACCATTTCTATCCAATAGTGAACAAAATGGCCTTGTCAGTGTAGTGAAGCAATAAAAGGTAAAAGGTCTATTAATTAGAAAGGAAGAAATAAAATCATCTCTAGTCACAGAAGAAGTTATTGTCTTCATAGAAAATCCACAGAATGCCATTTGAATAGAGAGTTTGGAAAAGTCATAGGGTTTAATCTATAAAATCAGTGATGTTTCTATACACTATTCATAAATAATTTGAAATTGAAATTCAAAGCAAAATCTTACTTAATATAGTATGACCAAAAACATCAAATATTTATGTATAACCCTAACCAAAGATGTCTAAGATCTGACTCCTGAAAACTAGAAAACACTGAAATTTAAATAACTTTGAGGATATACCCTGTTCATTGAATGGAAGACAGTGGTATTAAGGTGTCAATTCTCTCCAAATTGATCTACAGATTTCAAATAATCCTAAAATTCTAATTGTTTTATAGAAATTGACAGCATGTTTTAAAATTCACATGGAAAGGCAAAGAACAAAGATAACTAAAGTTACTAAAAAGAAAAAGTTGGAGGATTTGTAGTACCCGATTTCCAGGCTTATGATAAAGATACAGTAGTCAAAATAGTGTGGTGTTGACAAGCTAGATGAACCAACCTGATAAAGTACTCAGAAATAGATCCACACACATACACACATAGCCAATTGAATTAAATTATGCTTCTTGGAAAACAGCATTGTTAGAAAACTTAAAAAGAAATTCACTGTATACAAAATATATTCAAAGCATTAATAAAGAATCCATAACCAAATACATAAAGACTTTCAAAACTCAGTAATAAAAAACCCATTTTTAAAAATGGGCAGGATATGTGCACCAAGACTTCATCCAAAAAGTTATATGAATAGCAAATAATCACATTAGAATACGTTGAACATCATTATTCATTGAAAAAAATATAATTTAAGACCTTAATGAGATACTATTACCTATTTTAATAGGTAAAATAAGGGCAAAAGTAAAAACTGATGATATCAATATATAGAGTAACTGGAATTCTCACATACTGCTGGTAGAAATGCAAAATGATTCAATCTCTTGGGAAAAGAGTCTGACAATTTCTTTTCCACGCTTATCATATGATCAACCAATTTTGTCACTAAATATTTATTCAAGGAAAACAAAGATGTAGGTATCCTCCAGCTGACAAATGGATTTAAAAACTGTGTTATATCCATGTAATGGGCTTGACAATAAAAAGGAATGGACTGCTGATATACACAGTGTGAATGAACCTAAAGTGCATTATGCTACAGATTTGCTAAGACTGCAAGATATGGTTTCATTTTTATGACATTCCGGAAAAAGAAAACTCTAGGGAAAGAAAACATCTGTGGCTGCCAGGGCCTGGGTGTATGGGAGAGGCCAACTATAAAAGACACAAGGGCATTTTTGTGTGTGTGGTAGGAAACTATTCTGTATCTGGACAGTAGAGATTTCCTTGATTGTATACATTTGTTGAAGTGCACAGAACTGCACAATAAAAGGAGAGAATGTGATGGCATGTAAATTATACCTCAGTAAACTGGATTTTTATTTTTTAAAGATTTTAAAAGGTTTTTATTTCTATGTTTT
The DNA here is from genome assembly GCF_000276665.1 of Chinchilla lanigera. Lineage (NCBI taxonomy): Eukaryota > Metazoa > Chordata > Mammalia > Rodentia > Chinchillidae > Chinchilla > Chinchilla lanigera. The sequence goes on along the minus strand of NW_004955429.1, from coordinate 4,242,713 downwards.
CTTTTTTTCCCCCTTCCTCTATCTTCCCTTCACACTTTCCTCCCCTCTCCCTTTTATAAAACTTTATTTCCATTTCTTCCTTCTTTTCTCGCTCTCTCTCTCTCTTTTTTTTTTTTTTTACTTCTCCCTTCTTTCTTAAAAGTTTTTTAAAGAGCAGTTCATCAGTGACAAATTCAGTGAGGATCAGGGTTAAGTGAATGTGCAAAATCTTCTAAGAAAGAAGTACAGCTAACCAATCCAGCATGATGGGAACCTAAGGAAGGAAAACATTTCCAAGAGAAGATGAAAACCCTAAGTTAGGGTGAAGGTGTCTACAAAAAGCAGTTTTAACCTAGCTTGAGAGCACATCAAGAAATAGAGTATTTTAAGATATGAGAACTAATTTACAACTACTCTAAACCTGAGACAACTCAAACAGGGTCACATGAAGCGTGTAGAGGGTAGAATTCTAGGGTAGTCCTCAAGAGTGGCACCTTTGGTGCATATGTCCTGAATAATCCTCGCTACTGGAGTGGGAGGAAAGCTGGTATGATGGTTGGAATTCATCCCCCAGATAGGTCACTGGTTAGTTGACTTTGAGTTCATGAAAAGGTAGATTATCATGGGTAAACATGACCTAATCAGCTGAGCTGTAAAGTAGGGCGGGGCCCTTCCCACACAATTTCCCAGGAGGTCTAAAGAGGCAAAAGCTACTGTAACCAGGTTGTAAACTGCATCCAGAAAGTTCACAAGACAAAGTCCCGAAGCATCTTCTAGGAACAGAGAGAGGTCTGCAGCCTACAGTCAGCAAGGAAATGGGAACCCATTTCTGACAATAATCAGGGGTCTTGAAAAAAGATCCCAAATCTCACTTGATCAAAACCCAAACTACCATATCTGATGTAAGCTAGTAAGACTGTGAGCAGGGAACCATCCCCCTACCACACCCAGATTTCTGACCCACAAAACCTGTAAGAGAATAAACCTGTGTTGGTTTGTGCCAATAAGTTTGTGGTGATTTTGTTATATACCACTGCAAAGTCAATTTGAAGAGTGATTGATGCATCCCAATATGTCAGACTATTTTCTCAATGAAAATATTTTCATAGTTTTGCTCCCAAGAGTTCCTCAATCAATAAATATAGTATCCATTGAATCAGAAAGTATTGCAAAAGTGAACATCAGAGAAAGAAGAAGAGAAGACTACAGGGATGGTTTTGGAGAATAATCCCTACCAATTCCACCCAGGGGTAGCCACAAAAATCCCACCATAAACTGGTGGAGAGAACTTCTGTTGGGCGTTCCCTGGTCTGGTCTCCTCACACTTGTGCTGCCCTACAGGCTTCCCCTCTTTAACTCCAGGCCATGACTGCAGAGACACAAGTACAAAGTTTCCTCTCTGGGCCAAACACTTCTATAGGTCTCGAGGGCCAAGGGGGAGCCCCAGGGAAGAAGCACATTGGTGCTCACTGGTCCTTCTAAACGCTGACCAGTTGTGAGGCTGGGCACCAGGAAATACCCACTTAGCCTTATCACTGTAGAAGAATACATAAACCGTTCCTTATGAGTGATTCTATATATGTGAGAAAGGTTTTATTTTCCCTCCCCCAAAGAATAGTATTTGAATTCTTACAGCAGGTTCTACCATTCTTGCAAATTAAAAACAAATTACTCTTTCATTTTCATTTCAATTTCATTAAATTTACATTTGTAATTTTCTCGAGTTTATTAGTTCTTTTAGACTAAGGTATTGTTTGTGCTAAACATCTTGCAATAAAACATGTAATGGAACATGTAATAATTGAATAAACATGTAATGAAACATGTAATAATTGACCTGATAACTCTTTAGTCTGATGAAATTAACCTTCATAGAGACACATCTATCTGGATTCTGGCTGATGTTCTTAAGGTGCTCTATAAGATGAACACAGAATTTGTAACCTCCTTTAAGCACACATGGGATCAAACTGTCACAATATCCTATGTCTTTCATAATGTCCTTAGCCAGCCACTCAATTCTGAAAGAAGAATAAAGAATACATTAAAGAACAACTACTTCTGAGTACTTTCATTCCTTTAATTAAAATGCAGGATGTTTTGTACACATTCATTAATCAGGGAAATGCAGAAATAAGCTTGGGAATCAGAAACCTTCATGTAGAAAAAATTTAAGTTTGGAAACAGCATGTTTAAAACATGCTTCTAGTCACATTATCCGTGGTACAATCTTGTTCCTGTGTCATAAAAATCAAGGCGTAAAGTACAGTGTCAGAGGTTATACACGCTAGCTATTATTTTATCACTACAGTGCTCAGTTGTTAACCATAACAGTGTTATGATGGTATTCAGTGATATGTTCTCTTTATTGCAGAGAAAAAAGAAATGGAGAATGACTCACTCACTGAATATTACAGGAGACTGGAGGAAATGTCAAACCTATTTTAACTGTTAAAAGAACTGTGCATCTTAACCTCAACAAACATAGCACACACATTGCCTATGTAAGAGGTGCTCCAGAGTACAGTTTCAGGGAGCAGTGTTCCCATGAAAAACAATGGAAGCAGGCCCCCTGGGGCTCTGCAATGAGCAGCAGCCTCAGATCTTGCACTGCCCTTGTATTTGTTCTTAATTGTTTTGTGTCTGTAAGTCCATTGTCCATGTGCCAGAGAACATTAATACCTTAAATGGAGGCAGGATCTAAAGTGCAGACTTTTAAAAAAAGGTCCTCATTGCCACCTGAGATAGAATTAGATTAAAACAGATAAACCAAATTATATATATTACACAGTACTGTGTTTTATATATGTGTGCCCATATGCATATACACATGTACATGCAGAAGAGTAACCATGGTTTCAGGCAATATTTCTCAAAATATGATCAGCAGAAAAATGTGTATCAAGAATATTGGGGCTGGGGATTTAGTTCAGCAGCACAGTGCCTGCCTGGCAAGCACGAGGTCATGAATTCGATTCCCACTACAGGAAAAAAACAAAAAAAAAAAGAATACATGGCTTCCTCCTTAAAAAGGGACGTTTGTTACTACATGACAGAATAAGTGGGTCAATTCATTTTCTACACACACACACACACACACACACACAAACCCAGCTGGACAAAACTATCAAAACCAGCCATCTCCAGCTCTGGAAATCAACCAAAGGGGTACAATAAACTAAGAAAATATTTATTCTGAAAATACAGAACACTGGATAAATGTAGCATAAGTCTGTGACATTCTTGCTTGGGGATGCATTCATCATTCCTTACCCTTAACTCTGTTTTTGTATCATGTAGCTCAGCCAGTGTGCGGTACGGCCAGAGGGAAGTCACCTGTTGGGAACCTTGTAAACTAACCTGGCCATCTCAGTAACATGACTCCATTGTCCTCAAAGTTGCAATCCCATCTGAACAATGAACTGGCAGATTAGTCAGGATATTATAGGGAGTTTAAGAGGGTTGGAGGGTCATAGGGCAATGGTACACAAAAAATTCCCCCTATATCTCAAGTTGAGCAGTGGCTGTCCACCTATATAGCAAAATTAGAGTGGGTGCAAGCCACCCACACATCTCTGGATGATAGAGGCTCTCTGCATGCACAGAATAGACATAAGAGGCCAGGGGAAAGTAAAATCAGAGAAGACTTGAAAGAGATTAATTGGAAATTTGAATATGCTTCCTGTCCCATGCACACATCTATCAGCAGAGAGTGGAAAGTACTGTCTCAAAATGCTTGACCACCATTTCAAACCAACTATGGGCTGAACACTATGTTTTTCAAATTCATGGGTAGATCATAGTAAGGCTTAAAAATAAAAACAAGGAGGCCAAGATGGCTGTGAGACTTGCCACTTTACTCAAGAATGTCTTGGCCAGGAACCAGTGCAGACCTTTGGGACCCTCTCTACAACTCTATCCTCCTTCAGGTCCTTCATCAGAAAGATCCCTACAACTAACTACCAGTGCCCCTCCAAAATGACAGAAGCATGCCTTATGTGCCTAGCCAGTCCCAGGACTCTCCAGGTTCCAGCTCGGAGTGGGTGTAGAAAAAGTGAACACCTCCACTGACAGGGAGGAGGTTGCCTCCCCTATGGCCTCCAATAAAAATGAGAAAACCAAACTTAGGAAATAAATAAAAACAAGAAAAATAAACTACTCAGTCATCAGAGGACAAGCATTGTAGGGGAGACATATTTTACAAAGTGAAAGGTGAGAGGAGGGGTGGGGAGGGAAACAAGGAGAGAAGCAAGAATGGGAGAAAGGGAAAAGGGAGAAAGAGAAAGAATTACAGTGACAAACAGAAAATAGCTTCAAAAGTAAAAGATATTAAACTTATTACAGCAATAATCACTTTACATGTTAACTGTCTAAATACCATTAGCCAATTAATAAATGCCAATTAAATATCAATTAAAAGACAAAGAGTATCAGGGTTGATTAAAAAAAAGACCCAACTATATGCTGTTTACAAAAAATTCACTTTAAGAACACAGAGGACTCAATGTTAAAAAATAGAAAAAGATGAGCTATGCAAGTGCTAATCAGAAGAAAGCTGGAAAGGGGCTGGGGATTTAGCTCAGTGGCAAAGCGCCTGCCTGGCAAGCGCAAGGTCATGAGTTCGGTTCCCGGTACCGGAGAAAAACCAAAAAAAAAAAAAAAAAAGAACACAGAGGACTCAGTGTTAAAAAATAGAAAAAGACGAGCTATGCAAATGCTAATCAGAAGAAAGCTGGAAGAGCTATGTTAATTTCTGGTGAGGTAGACTTCAGAGCAAGAATTATCAGGGAAAATGAAGGGTATTAAGTAATAATAAAGAGGTCAATTATCCAAGAAGACATTACCATCTAATGTTTATGTTCCTAACAATACAGTGTGAAGGGCTGATAGAACAATAAAGAGAAACAGAAAAACCCACTCTTGTATCTGGAGACCTCAAGACCCATTCTAAGAGTAATTTACAGATCCAACTGTCAAACTCAATCCACTGAGCACAGCAGCACTCTCAACCAAATGGATCCTACTGACAGTTATGGAATACTTCATCCAACAACCACAGAATATGCATTCTTCTCAAAACATACAAGTAAGCCCTCTCTCTTCAAAAGATACAAACATGAAAATGCAAAGACAAGCCACAGACTGATAGAAAATATTTTTAAGTCATATATTTGATAAAAGACTTGTCTCCAAAATATATAAAGACCTCTTGCAATTCAACAAGACAGCCAAATTTTTAAAATTGGCTAAAAACTTGAATAGACATCTCTTCAAAGGAGATTACTATTGGGAACAGAGAACAGTGCAGTTGCTGTACAAAATAATTTGCAGTTTATTAAAGGGACCAAAAAACCCCAAATTCCACTCCAAGTAATCCATCCACAAGAGATGAAAAGATAAGTCCACACAAAGGCATTTTTTAAAATTTTGTGAAAGGCAAGACTTTTTTTAATTAATTAAGTTTATTGGTATGTTTGCAATATACATAATGATCACACTCATCACAGAGAATTTGTATATGTACATGATACATCTTGAATCTTCTTTTTTCTCCATTCCTCCACCCTCTCTTTAACCCCTCTTCCACATTTACAAAAGGTTTGTTTCCATTTTTTCCTTCTTTTCTTGGTTTTTTCTTTTTCATCCCTTTCATACATGAAAGTTCACACACACTTTATTCACAATAGACAAAATTAGAAATCCAAATGTCTATCAATTGATGGATCAATAATTAGGTATCATATAATTTATGTAAATGAAATGCCCAGAAAAGTAAATTTATAGGAAAAAAAGAGCAAATTAGTGATTGTCATAAGGGGTGGCTACCAGGATTGACTGCAAACAAACTTTTGGGGATGATGGATATGTTGTAAAATTTGAAGGCAGAGATGGCTGAATTTACTGAAGTCATTGAATTATTCACTAACATAAAATAGGTGAACTTTGTAGTGTGAAATTACATCCCCAAACTACTGATTCAGGATTTCTAGATATAATATGTACTCTAAAAAATTCACTAGGTGATTTTCTTATACAAGAAAAAGGTCTCTGCCTGCCTGGAAAGCACAAGGTCCTGAGTTCGATTTCCATACCAAAAAAAAAAAAAAAAAAAAAAGAGGAAAAGGTCTCTGGTCACTTTACCCAGAACTCAACAATATTTCATATAAGGGTGCAATTAACTAAAATCATAAAATTCAAGTAAGAAAAATTAAGAATTTGTTTAAACTAGGGTTTGACACCTCCCTAACTGGTATGAAGATAAACCTCAGAATTATTAAGAGGTAACACAGTCTCTCTCTGCACAAGAAGTTGGCTTAAAATTGAACAAGTTTCTTTTCTTTTTTTGCTAGAATTTCCACATCTTTAATATGACGCTAATGTTCATTTTGAATTGCCAACTGGGAGACCGAGCAATATCGGAAATGCAAAATTTCCCAAGTTTGTTTGGTCATGGAACTTTCCCCCTCTGACTAGTGTCATACTTTCAGTCCATGGGAAGGCTACCTTAGACTATGAAAAACCCCAAACTAGAACTTATGGCAATAATATACTATATATTGAGAAAACAAACATTAGTCTCAGGCAATGGACAATCTTAACAATTCAGATGAAAGAATGACAATTCCTTTTGTTTACTGGTGGATGAAAAAATAATATCCTGGGAAGGTGACCATTGAATATCAGACTTTATTTTGCTCAGAAGACTTAGTTCATAAAGTTAAGTTTTAACTCAGAAGAATATAACATTATAAAACTATAGAGGTAAAAGTACAATGGCTGGAGGAAAGGGTTGGTGTGAGAGCCCCAAGTCTCAACTTGGTGCTGCTCCTCACTGCTTTCCCCACTTGGAGTTATGAACCTCTGAAAAATCGCTAGGATTCCAGAGGTGTGTTGTAAACACTGGAAAGTTTGCTTTCCATAGAATGTGGAGACTTAAGTGTTTGACGTTTGACCAATAACTGAAGCACATGAACAGTCTTGGCACTAAGTTTTGTCAAAGGGGCATGACCTATAAGTTCTGACGCTTCTGGTGGGCTGAATTAATTGTAGCTTTGAAAATAAAGAGTAGGCTGAAGTGACTTGAAGCTTACAACAACAAAGAAAATATTATCCTTGGAGAAGACAACTGGCTACGAAGAAGCCAGAGAATGGTCTGGGTAGACAGGCAGGAAAGAACTAGAAATAGTTCTCTGCTGATAGTTTAAAACTACAGATATTGTTATTCCAAAAACATTACCACTGGTCAGAAAACACAATTGTAAGCAGAGTGGCTGAACTGTGACTCATTACTTGGTCCAAAGAGAAATGAAATGAAAGAGGAAAAGTCAAGATTGGGAGGGTATGTCCATCCTATATAGATCACCTCCTGAATTTCCCTGAGTAGCTCTGTCTGTGAACTGTAGATAGCAGGGGATAAAGATTTCTGGGTGAAAAGTAATACTTTCTCAGTCCCCATGGTCATTCCTTTTTTTTTTTTCGTTCCGGTACCAGGAATTGAACTCATGACCTTGCGCTTGCCAGGCAGGCGCTGTGCTGCTGACCTAAATCCCCCACTGTCATTCTTTTGAATAGGATGCTGTTGTTGTGAGTCATTATGCTGTCTTACATATGTATACCCTTCTTACCATTCCCCTTGGACAAATGTCCACATACACTATTTAGCTAAAGCATAAATTCATTGTATTCTAAATTTGTTCTCCAATGAAAGTTTGTTTTACCACTAAAAAAGGGACTTAGAAATAAGGTCTCAAAAACATTATAGGATTCATAAAAAGGCGGGCCAGCCCAGAGCAGGACCAAAATCAATGAAGAAAATAACACTCACCAGTCCACAATGATGCCATGAGGTATGAGTACGTATTCCAAATCATCATAACAGTGCTGTGGGTATGTGAATAAATTCAACTCATATCCTGGCCAATTGTCCATAGTCTGTGAATAAGACTATTTTAGTTATGGGCCTTTTCATGGAAAATTACTTCAAACTATAAGCAAGACTACTCCACTGCTATCATCTCTTCACCCACATCCTGGTCCATGTCACCCTCCTCTCCCTCTGGACTATTGCAGTAGCTGCTAAACCTGGCCCCCTTCTTCCACTGTCACAGCTGGAGTGCTCCTTTTCACATACACATTAGAGAAATGCAAATGAAAAGACAATACTGAAATTCTTAGTCCAGAAAGAATTGCTACCATTAAGAACAACAACAAATGCTGGTGAGGTTGCAGGGGAAAAAAAGAACCATTTTGCATTGTTGATGGGAATGTAAACTAATACAACTTCTGTGAAAATACTTCAATACAACTTCAGCACGGAGCTTTCTCAAAACACTAAAAGTAGAAATTCCATGTGACCCAGCTATACATCTTCTGGGCATCTCCCTGAAAGAGTTCAAGACACTATATTACAATGATACCCACAGAGCCAGATTTGTAGGAGCACAACTCACAATAACTAAATCTTGAAAGCAGTCTATATGTCCATCAACAGACCACTGGATAAAGAAAATGTGGTAATATAAACACAAGTGGAGTACTATTCAACCATAAAGGATACACTTGAGTCATCTGTAGGAAATGGATGCACTTTGAGACCACATACTAAGTGAAATAAATCAGATACAGAAGGCTAATTATTTCCAGACTGAGGAAGTATTAAGAAAAAGTAAAATAAATGGTAAGCGATAGGAAACAGGGAGATAGACGTTTTAGAGATGGGAAGGGGAGCTAGGGATGGGTGAGAGGAAGTAAAAGGATTAAAATGTGATTTTTATATCTGCCAAGTTCCCATGCTGAATGTATTCATTATGTGTCACAAATATATACTAATAAAATACACATGTACCTCGTCATGGCAGCTTCCTGCTCAGAACTTTTCAAGGGCGTCTCATTTCACTGTGAGTCAAATCCACAGTCCTGGTCATCTTTCTGATGAGGATCCCTGGCACGCTCTTCCTCCCACACTCTGCTTGGGCCCTTGTTCTCCTTGTGAACCCTCGAACTTGCGAAGCGTGTTTCTGGTTCATGAGTTTGCACCTCTTGTTTCCTTTGCCTACAATGCTCTTCCTTTAGATGGCCGCCACTTGTCCTCCACTTCTTTCAAGTCTTCATTTCATGTCGCCTCTAAGAAGAGGCCTTCTGTGACCACAAATATAAAAAGACCTCCCTCCTTCCCCCATCTCTTCTTTCCTCTTCATCCAACTTTCCTCTCCTTCATGTATTACCATTGCAGGGGACTCTTTTCTGTCTTATCTCCTATCACTGAAATGTTAGCTCCTTCCGACAGAGACTTTTATCTTATTCATTGCTGATTTCAGTGCCCAAGCCCACACACTGCCTGACTTTCTGAACTCCAGCCTCGATCATCAGTTTGTCTCCTTGTGAGACAGAGCACCGCACCACTGTTCAAAGCTCTAGAGATGAGTAGCTATCATACGTGTTTGCAGATGGATGGCTAAATGGTGTACGTCATCTGCATACTTGAAAAGCATCGCATGTGCTCTGCTTCTGTCAGCATAACTGGCCAGTGGGACTACTGAATTGGTATAGAGTAGCTCTGGCTCCCACTCTTATATTCCTGGGCCTGCTATGGTCTCTAACCCACAGCAGTGCTTGTAAAGCCTCCAGACCCCAGGAGAGCCCTGGCTGGCACAGTGTAGGCCATCTGACAACTCTGCTGTGTACCTGGCCCCAGGGAAATCATCCAAGCATTTTTAGCTCTCCTGCCTGACCACACTCACTACCCACTCCATTTCCTGTTCCACTGGCGGCACCATCACTTGGTCTTCTGAGTTCATTCCTCCCACCATGAAAATCCTTTACTACTCTCTGCTCTGATTAAACATCACAGATGTATGCTCTACACTAAGTGTGCCTATGACTCTTATAACTGTTGTTTTAGGGAAGTCTTTTATCCTCTCTGAGATCCAGTCCTCCACTTCCACTTTTTAAAAGTAAGACACAATAAAACTGTAGCCTGGATGGTAGGGAGGAGTAAAAGAGAATAGATAATGTACTACAGTACCTAGTATTGGTTAGTTATAATAAGTGCCTAATAAATGAAGTCAAAAATGCCAAAATGAATGACAAGAAAAGGGAAATGATGTTAAGAAAATAATAAAATAAACCTACACATAAAAAAATGTAATGACATCAGAGGTAGCATGGAGTACATGGTCAATACCATCAACTTAAAGGTCTGACACATTTGGGACAGGTTTGGTGGCTGTAGGACTGTGGGCATTCACTTTTCTAAGACTTGGTGTGTTTCTCTATAAGATGAAATCAATACTTGCCTCTTTTGGCAATTGTGAGGCTTTAATAAGATAGGTAATGAGTATAAGACTCATATCCATATCAGATCCATAGAGTACTTAAACAATAAATGTTAACCATTTGGAGGAATTGGGACATCAATCATTTAATTACAAATTATGTCTTACTTTATTTAAAGATGTACCTCAAAGCTATTTGGCAAAGCTATTTGCCAAAGTCTTATTACCCTAATTAAAGGTAAAACTTTAGAAGTGGGAGAAATGGCTTTCTCTAAAACTATTCCAAGCCCAAATGGGCATTATTTCCAATTAATCTGAAATCGCATTTTCACTGTTGAGATGAAAGAAAATTACTAGAGATGAAGGAACCACTGGTTTATACTTTGTTATCTTTAATGGTGCATGCGAACCATGTTGTAAATAAGTCTAAACCTGGAGGGATGGAGGTTGCTTTGAACCTTAGATAATTATATTATTCACTTGTTTTTTTAAAAAAGTCCCAATGAGCAATCTTTAAATAGTTTCAGTATCACAGATAATATGCTCTAAGTTTATTCAGCACAATGCTTCTTTTGTTCAAAGGGGCAAAACATCGCCAAGCTGGGGAAGTGACAAACACATTAACTTAGTCATTTTATACAGAATCCAAATCCCAGAACTAATTCTGAGTCTCCTGTTCTCATTTGAAGATGTTATTGAAAACCTTCTTTCCAAGTCTTTAAAAATATATTTTCTTTTTTGCTTAGACTATTTATTTCAGGTTCAGGTTTTGCCCCACAGAAGAAAACAGTCTGGAAGCGCACATAAGCAGTTCATCTCTGCTTTCATCTACCTCTGAACTTCATACAATTGGGCCTGTTCTCCTCGGTAAGCCATTGTCACTGGCTTTCGGGCTCATGTCTACTCCCCTGCCAGCAAAGCAAGCAGTCTCATCTCTTACACTCGACTCCTAGAATCCTGGGAAGAGCACCAATTGGCCCTGGCCAAGACCCAGAACCTTGGAGGGCAGTGGACTGCGACAGGTGACCACCTTGGAAGCACATACTGAGAACAATGGGTAAAAGTGGTGCTAAAATAAAGGTCGGGGGCGGGGCTGGGGATTTAGCTCAGCAGCAAAGCGCCTGCCTGGCAAGCGCAAGGTCGTGAGTTTGGTTCCCGGCACCGGAGAAAAACCAAAAAAAAAAAAAAAAAAGAAGGGTCAGGGGTTCTGCAACCAGAAGAGTGAGGGGAGCACAGACCACATCATCTCCCACATGCCTTCCACTTCTGCAGTGGGTTCGGCACTCAGCAGTTAAACCCATCACACTCCAGCAAAGCTGTTTAAGATACACATGTACCTGATTACTCACCCTCACACTGCCACCCCATCCCCATGGGAGTAGGTAGGAGAGACAAGGGGGAGGGGGAGAGTCATCCAGAACACAAGCAAAACACCCATTTCAGAATTTTCTCTTCCTCCTACTAAATTCTTTTGTGTAGGTAGCATCATGGCTCTTTGGGTAATGCTTTGGTAAAAATCAAACTCAACTGAGAAACAAAAATGTCTGATAACCTGACTCAGAACAGCCAGTTGGACAAAGAAGAGCTCATCTCCCCCTGAGAAGGAACAAACAGGCCGGAACAGGAATCTGGAGACCTTATCAGCTTCCTATCAAGGGACAACCAATTCCAAGCAGAACTTCTGAACTTGAGGTCTCTAGATCTCTTATTTGGCAATTGGTATATGTTACCATTTATTGTTAGTAATCTACTAAGCACTACCTGCCTGATTCAATTGAAAGCCACTTGTAGGTGATAACCACCTTAAATCTCTTAATAGTTGCTTCTTTTGCACAAATTATACTTCTCTCATCAAGCTTAAATCATTTTTTTTCTATTCTCCTTGCTATCTTTATCACCAAGTTTCTGCCAATTCAGAATTTTTTTCTCCACTGCATTTCTAGACAATCCTTTGGGTGATTTATTGCCAGACCTACATTTGATGATGATTCCAATCATTCTATCTTACAGCTTTGTCACCTGTCACCTCAAACTACATATTTGTTCTAGTTTAGCTACGTAGTCACAGTTCTCTGGAGAGTCCCTACCTATGGAATTCTTCCCGGGAATCACAGCATAAGTAGAAAGGTATCTGAAAGTTGATTCAAATTCTGCTTCTTCCATTTACTAGTATGGGTGACCTGGAGGATCTGCATATTCTTAGTGTCTCAGTTTTTTCCTCTGTAAAACAGGAAGTATAACAGGCCTACCTCTCAGATCTATGAAGATTAAATGAATACTAAAATAAAAGCACACAGGAAGTGCTCCATAAATGCTTGCTATGAATACTTCCCCGTTTATTCCACCAGTGCTAAAACTTCGCTTTGTCCTCTTTGCACGCCCATCCTTAACAGTTCTTCCTCCAGTATGCTCACTCTCTCCAGCTTTCCTGACCCTCCCTCCCTACACCACATTTCTTCCAGCAGCTTCCTGAATTCTCTCTGAACTGCTTCCATCCTGCTTCTAGTCCACAGAGGCCCAGGTTTTACAGGAGAAAAGAACGTAAATAGAGGAGCATTTCCATCCTGCATTGGTTATTTTATGGAGCCCTTCTTGGTTTAGCAACCATCCATGTCTCCAGACCCACAGGAGTGACGCAAGCAATTTCTCCTTCCACCCAGTTCTCTCACTGGCTCTTTGCATCGTTCACCAAATTACCTTGCTTTCAAGAGAGCGTCCGTTGACAGTAACAGATTGGACTATTTATACTGTTCTCTCATTTGTTTTTTAAGCATTAATAACTGAGGATCCTGGGAGTAACCTAGATGTACCACATTCTTTTACTTGTAAGTGTACCTTGTAGTATATGATAGTATTACATTGTAAACATTGGATGGTTACAATTCCTACCACTAATGGTTTTGTGATTGTTAAATATGATATTCCCTTTCCCACCATTGTGCTGCTTGCTCCTCTGCTATGTGGGACACTCTCAGTGACCTCAGGAACCACCCCTTCCAGCCCGCTTCCACAGAACTCCCATTCTCTGGGTAGCTACCTCCTACCTCCCCTTAACCAGGCTTCTCCCCACCTAGTCTGCCTCTTAAATTTGGGCCTTTCCCGGCATCTGTCCTTAAGAGCTTTTTAAAATTTTTACTGGATGTCATTTCCAAATATTGAATATTACTTTTTGCTGATGTTTTCTAAGTCTATCCCAACACTTTTCTGAACTCCAAATATGAGTTTCAAATCATCAGTGGTGTATACTGGCCTGTGAGCCCTACAGACTTAAGAGTTACACTTAATGACTTCCCTTTTTACATTTTCATTCCCTTCGCACTTTTTCCACTCCTAGTCCCGTCCATAGTCCCTATGGTGACTGAAGCAATTTTTGAAAGAACGTGAATTCGTGAGACGATTCCTTTGCATTTGGCGTGGGGCCCTGTGCCTTGGCGTCCTCACATGGCTACTTCCTATTTACCCTCCCAATCTAGGCCCAAATGTCAGGCCGACATCCATCCTGATCACCTAGGCAAAAGCACCACTCCCAGCCTCCTCCAAGTAGCTGGTTGCCCTGTTTCCATGGCACACATCACTCTCCCAAATCGTCTTATTTCTTTTCTCACATCGCTCGCCTGTGTTCGTTTAGAATGCAGGTTGTACGAAGGCAGGTCCTTTCCTTTGCCTTGTTCCGTGCTGCATGGCCAAAACTAAACCACTCAGAATCCAGCAGGTCATGCAACATGCAGAATGAATAGATACCTAAACCCTTCTCCTTTAAAAAGGAAAAGTCCTGCTGTGTTTTTTTGGGGGGGTTGGGGGCGGGTACCGGAATTGAACTCTGGACCTTGCGCTTAGGCCACTGAGCTATATCCCGCCCCCCCTGCTGTTCAGTTAAGAACTGAGCTACGAGTTTCAACCTGAACAGTTCTATCTGAGGTGTTTCCTTCCCCAGCCCATGCATGCTAATCCAGCCCATTCATTTACATAAACAGATTATCTGTGAATTACATGCTGAGCCCTGAAAGGCAAATCTTAATGGTAAAGGAAGGGGCTGGGGATTTAGCTCAGCAGCAAAAGTGCCTGCCTGCAAGCTCAAGGTCGTGAGTTCGGTTCCTGGTACCAGAGAAAAACCAAAAAAAAAAAGGTAAAGGAACCCCACCCAACACCTTCCCCATTTTTCACTTTAAACCTGGCACAGGCATAACCACCTCGGACTCAGAGATGGGAATCCTCTGGCCAACACCTTGAGTAGTGCCAGGTCCAAGAGGCTCGGGCCTGCCCCTCTGCAGTCCAGATTACCAGACAATCGCCCACACATCCTCTCCCACTCTCTCCACAGGCCCCGTCGCAATCTCTCCATTTATAGGCAAGGCACAGGCCAACTCAAGGCCACCAGCCTGTCCCAAGAATCGAGCTCAGAGGTGTAGCGGCCGACCCCAGGTTCAAAGGCTTCAAAGCTCCAACTCCTCCGTGCACTTGAACTACTTTATTTCCAGCGGCCAGCGAAGGATCCTCAGGGTCATTTTTGAAAACAAAATTTGGGAGGAGCCAGGAGGCAGCGCAAAGGAGGCAGCTCCCGAGAGACAGGCGGGGTCCCCCAGCCCGCCGGCTCGCACAAGGGGCTCCGGGTGGCCAGCAGGAGGGGGATCAGGCCCCGAGGCGGAGAACAGCGCCTTGCGGGGGCGCGGGGGACCAAGAACGCCGCGGAGGGGGCGACCTGCGGGTGCTTTGTCAGCTGAGGACAGGGAGGGGAGGCCGGGCTGTGCGGTGGACGCGATCCCCGCCCGGAGGGAAGAAAGACCCAGGGGCCGGCTGTCCTCGAAGGCATCCCAAGCATTTCGTCCGAGAGCAGGGTGCCGAGAAGGGGAGTGGCGGGCAGGGCGCGGGTGGGGCGCAGGCTCAGCCCGAGTCTGGAGTTTGCAATTACCACGCCGCGGCGCGGGGTCCGGCGCCTGCTCCGCGCTCCGGGCC